>NW_025767579.1:1892935-2523914 GCF_003918875.1 Haliotis rubra
TGGAGTGAATGAGGTAAGATAAGTTCATATTCTTTTTACAATTCGGTTTGTACTGATGTGCATCAGGTGTGCACTGACACTGCAGGCTACCAGTAAGGTGACATAGATAGTTGCAATAATATACCAGTTGCACTATTTTGATACTTGCACAAGGTTAACAGTTGCATCTTGTACAAAGTTGCATTAATCTGATGGCCACTCTCAGCTAGGAGTTGCAGCTAATTGATAGTTGCACTAATTTGATAGTCCTACTTTGATAGTTGTCCTAATTTGATAGTAGTCCTAATGTGATAGTTGCACTAATTTGATAGTAGTCCAAATTTGATAGTTGCACTAATTTGATAGTAGTCCTAATTTGATAGTTGCACAAATTTGATAGTCCTAATTTGATAGTTGCATTAATTTGCTAGTTGCACTAATTTGATAGTAGTCTTAATTTGATAGTTGTACTAATTTGAGAGTAGTCCTCATTTGATAGTACTAATTTGACAGTTCCACAAATTTGATAGTCCTAATTTGCTAGTTGCACTAATTTGCTAGTTGCACTAATTTGATAATAGCCCTAATTTGATAGTTGCACTAATTTGATAGTAGTCCTAATTTGATAGTTGCACAAATTTGATAGTCCTAATTTGATAGTTGCATTAATTTGCTAGTTGCACTAATTTGATAGTAGTCCTAATTTGCTAGTTACACTAATTTGATAGTAGTCCTAATTTGATAGTTGCACTAATTTTATAGTAGTCTTAATTTTGATAGATGCACAAATTTGATAGCCCTAATTTGATAGTTGCACAAAGTTGATAGTCCTAATTTGATAGTTGCACTAATTTGATAGTTGCACTAATTTGATAGTAGTCCCAATTTGCTAGTTGCACTAATTTGATAGTAGTCCCAATTTGCTAGTTGCACTAATTTGATAGTAGTCCCAATTTGCTAGTTGCACTAATTTGATAGTAGTCCTAATTTGACAGTTGCACAAACTTGATTTCAGTTGATAGTTTCCTAATTTTGATAGTTGCACAAATTTGATAGTGGCACTTAGTTGATAGTTGCAATGATATTATAGCAGCGTAAGGTAATAGTTGCAGTGGACACTTAAATAATATATTTTGAAACAAAAGTTGAATTCAGTTTTTATTTACCGATGGCGTCTCGTTGTTGATGCAAGCATTGATCGTCGGGATATAAAAAGGAACACAAACACATGTTGCCACAATACACCGGTAATCTTTATTATGTAATATTCTCACCAACACTTACGCTGTATATCCACTTTCTCGTAATGGTGTCTTGTTGTTGATGCAAGCAGTGATCGTTAAAAAAAGGTAAACAAACACCGGTAATCTTTATTATGTAATATTCTCGTAATGGTGTCTCGTCGTTGATGGAACATACCTACCAGGTACTCTGGTCTCTGTTGCCCGCGACCCATCGCGGGGGGGCTATCCATGAGAGATATGATTTTGACACTGATTTTGAGGGTCAAGTTTGGGGGTCGGCTTATCCATGGGGTCGGCTTATAGACGGTCATATACGGTAGGTGGTAGTTGCCCTTAGTTGATAGTTGAGCTATTTTGACACTGTAGTAAATTTGGTAGTTGCAGTAAGTTGACAGTTGCACTCATTTTGAAACTGCACCTTACAGTTCACCCTGTTGATAGTTGCGAGAAAGTTGTTGTGTTTATAATGTGCATGAGATTCAATTTGAAGTTGTGTCCCTTTGGTTCAGTTAATTATATTGGTTCACACATTTTAAATAATGTTTGAATTTAATCATGCTCTATGAAAATTATTGTTATGTGCACTAATTCCTTTGCTTATTACTTAATATTACGTATTTACTTCATATAGCTTAATGTTACCATGAGCCACCTCCCACTTTAGGTGAAAAACTTGCAGTACAGAAGCACTCCACTTGATCTTTATAGTGAATAAAAGTGGTCCTTCAAACCAAATGTTTTTTCTTTGAAAAGTGTGAAAAGTGATTAAATTGTTCTTTAATTTAGAGTTCAATGATCTGTATGAACTCTGCCCCCAGCTGTGTGGATGAGTATTAACATCAGGAGTGGAATAGATGAGATATCTGAACATCACTGACCTCGCCAAATCAGTCAAATATTGTGCCACACTGTCGTTTTTGTTGATATTATTTAGTTTGATGAAAGAACCCAAGATTTGTAAATGATCACAAGATATGTCTCTTTCATGTCTGTGTGAATTAGTCAGCTCATGTTTCGGTATGGTGGAAACAAGCATCCCTTCAATACTGGTTGCAGGAGCTGCCCTTCACATCCTCCTCTATGATCACAGGAAAGGAAACTGTCAGATGTGAAAATAATTGGGCAAATTGTCACAGTGAAGTGCTTGTCTTTATCACAGGACACTCTGATCAAGTCCTCACCTCTAGGGATCAATATGGGTCCAGTAAGAATAAGTCTTTTTCACACAAATCCATCCATTTAAAAAACAGTCACCCCAAACCTCATCCCAACTCGTCACCCCCACCTCTCACCATAACCATATCTACCCCTCACCTCCACCTCTTACCATAACCATATCTACCCCTCACCCCACCTCTCACCACAACCACATCTTCCCCTCACTCCCACCTCTCACCACAACCACATCTTCCCCTCACCCCCACCTCTCACCACAACCACATCTTCCCCTCACCCCACCTCTCACCATAACCATATCTACCCCTCACCTCCACCCTCTCACCATAACCACATCTTCCCTCACTCCCACCCTCACCACAACCACATCTTCCCCACCCACCCCCCCTCACCCCCACCTCTTACCACAACCATATCTACCCCTCACCCCACCTCTCACCACAACCATCTTCCCCTCACCCCCACCTCACACAACCATATATCTACCCTCACCCCACCTCTCACCACAACCATATCTACCCCTCACCCCACCTCTTACCATAACCATATCTACCCCTCACCCCCACCTCTCACCACAACCACATCTTCCCCTCACCCCCACCTCTCACCACAACCACATCTACCCCTCACCCCACCTCTCTCACCACAACCACATCTTCCCCTCACCCCCACCTCTCACCACAACCACATACCCTCACCCCCTCTCACCACAACCACATCTACCCCTCACCCCACCTCTCACCATAACCACATCTACCCCTCACCCCCACCCTTCACCACAACCACATCTACCTCTCACCCCCACCCTTCACCACAACCACATCTACCTCACCCTCACCCCCCCACCCTTCACCACAACCACATCTACCCATCACCCCACCCCTCACCCCCACCCTTCACCACAACCACATCTACCCCTCCAGCCCACCCAACCATATCTACCCCTCACCTCACCCCCCCCCTCACCCCACCCCTCATCACAATCCCTTCTACTGTGCCACCAACATCACTACATCCCATTCTCAATCTCAGCAAGATCAACTCTATATTTCACAACAAGCACAATTCTGACAAAATGTTTCTGCAGCATTTAATTTCACCATTTTGTCCAAGCAATATTGATTTGTTATAAAGCTATTATCACAGGCAGGTAATATCATCATGTAATTATCACACAGCGGTATCAATTCTAACAAAAGGGCGTCAAATCCCTCCAGCCATCTGTCATTGAACTAATACCTGTCACTGATGATTGAGGTCGGGCATGATAGTGTTGGAGTCATTACTTCTACGAGTCACGAGGACAGACATACGTGTAGTCAGGAGGCCGAACACGGGAACCAACATGAGGTTACATCTTTCTCATAATAAGGAGTCATTTCCAGGGACAGTTTGTTGGAAAGCCTCTTGTAGGCTCTTCAATTCAGAAACTAACCTGTGAAGTAGTACATTGTGACCTACCCATGTAAGCAGTTAGGATTGTCTGATGGACTTTCTCAGACTCATGGCCAGTTGGCAATTGAACATGTGTTCAATTGATCTTGATCTTATAGTACAACCATTACAATTTTCTTCAGCGAGTGTTCTTTTGCTTGGATTGTACTTTTGTTACTTGAGTTGTTGTTTTTTAAAACATTGCTGTTATGAAATATGGTGTGTGTGTCTATCTATGTGTGTGTCTATCTGTCTATATGCGTGTTTCTGTCTGTCTGTGTGTATATATCTGTCTATGTGTGTGTCTATCTATGTGTGTGTCTATCTGTCTATATATGTGTGTTTCTGTCTATGTGTGTGTATCTATCTGTCTGTGTGTATCTATATGTCTATGTGTGTATCTATCTGTCTATATGTGTGTATCTATCTGTCTGTGTGTATCTATATGTCTATGTGTGTATCTATCTGTCTATATGTGTGTATCTATCTGTCTGTGTGTATCTATATGTCTATGTGTGTATTTATCTGTCTATATGTGTGTATCTATCTGTCTGTGTGTATCTATCTGTCTATATGTGTGTATCTATTTGCCTGTGTGTATCTATCTGTCTGTGTGTCTATGTGTGTATCTATCTGTGTGTATTTATCTGTCTATATGTGTGTATCTATCTGTCTGTGTGTATCTATCTATCTGTCTGTGTGTATCTATCTGTCTATATGTGTGTATCTGTCTGTCTATGTGTGTGTCTATCTGTCTATATGTGTGTGTATCTCTGTCTGTGTGTATATATCTGTCTATATGTGTGTGTGTCTATCTGTCTATATGTGTGTATCTATCTGTCTATGTGTGTATCTATTGGTCTGTGTGTATCTATCTGTCTATGTGTGTATCTATCTGCATGTGTGTATCTGTTTATATTTGTATCTATCTGTCTGTGTGTATCTATTTGTCTATGTGTGTATCTATCTGCATGTATCTATATGTCTATATGTGTGTGTGTCTGCCTGTCAGGGGCGGTTGGGTAGCGTAGTGGTTAAAATATCCGCTCGTCACGCTGAAGCCCCGGGTTCGATTCCCCACATGGACACAATGTGAAGCCCATTTCTGGTGTCCCCCACTGTGTTATTGATGGAATATTGTTAACAATGATGTAAAACCATACTCACAAACTGTCTGCCTGTCTGTGTCCATTGCTCGTCAGCTTGAATGAAGCCTTTTGCTACATGGACAAGTAATACTGATTTGGTTGACATCATCTGGTTGTGTAGTGTGTTTTAGCATATTAAAACTGACTTGTCTAGGCGTGAGGTTTACATGGATCAGAGGCCTTCATGAACGTTTGGGGTTCCTGTACATCCACGGCATCAGGCTACTAATTAGAGTTGATCATGAAGCTGAATCCTCATCAGTGCACGTAATGGATCTTTACTATTAATATTGATTATTGAATTGTCTGGTTCAGACATATCTATTTAAAGCCTGTAGAGATTAAGTTGGAATGTTGAAGAGGATTTTGAGAAATTAATCAACTGACATCCAAAGCTGCCAGAACACATTTCCCTTGCTGTATATGTTGATCTGAGTATTCTTCGTATATCCCATCTTAGTCTGTCGGCATTGTTGAACACTGACAACCTGCGCTACTTAGGTGCCATGACAGTGTGTCATTATTACCTTTCATCAGTATGCTTCTTCCAGTTCTGTTGGTATTCATCATGATTTCTCACAAAGAAAACCATGACAAGATGACGATGAGGATAGATCAAATATCATATGGAGCTAATTTAAGAAACATCAGTATTCCATTAAGAAGACATCCCAAACAAGAGTCATGTGATATGGCATGATTATAAAGCTGTAAGGAAGCTACTCTCTGACAAGGACAAAAAATGCAGTATCGTTGCTGAGACAGAGTGGTATTGGACAAAAACTATTTACAACTGAGTGGAAGATCTGTACAGATATTTTGAATGGGTCAGTGTCCATCTGGTCTTTAATGTTTCAGTTGTGGAAAGTAGATTCTTTCAGTAGGTGGAAAATAAGATTAAAAATCAGGCCCATAATCGCTAGCGCACAAGGTGACGTAACCCACTCAGCCAAGTTTTCTATACTTTACTGAGAGAGTGTAATCCCAAATATAACATGTTACATTTGACTACTTTCTCAATGGCATTATGTATGCCATGAGCTAGTACAGGCTTATTTATGTAATGCCATTGTGCTGTGATGATATCGCATCACCCTCAGCAAAGAAATTATCTGTTTAAGAAGCTCATTGAAGCTGAAAGAACTAACATATAACAAGAGGAATATATTTATGTCCTGCCTCCATGTTGATGTTGTTTATACCTTGTTTACAAATGTATATGTTTGCCTCTATTAGCAATCTTGCAATTCCTTTGGTTTATTATGTCATGTGACAAAACAATACATTTTATGTAGCCTCCCAAATCATATGATCGACACTGACCCCAAATATGGAGTTGTCATGTGTTTTAAACTGGCAAATGATGAATAGTAATTCTTCTGTCAGAAAAGGTGATCTGGTAGTAACATTTCTGGGTTCACAGGTTCCTGTAATGAAACAAAGAAACAGGCTTCTTGAACTTTGAAGTGAATTTCGCTAAAACAAAATGAATGATTACTTTGGAAGGACCAACCCGTTCTGGTGGGTCACTGGACTCGTCAACCTCGGGGGTTGTGGATTCAGTGTTTTGGGGGGGCTAATTTCAGTTCCCTCAGCAATCTGTTTTGCAATTGGAGTGCTCTTTGGACAAAATGTGTATCCATAAAAACCCAAATAAAGGACCCAAAGCAGGGTTCATCCCCTTCAGCCCTTACATTGACAAATGGGGAACAGGACAAGATGTTTAACATTTTCCTTTTTCTTTAAAATCATGGTTTTGTCGTCCTTAATTAGGTTGCACAATGAGTACGAGTTATATATTCATTGTTACCGATGTCATTATAACTGCTAATGTGATGTCATGGCAACGCTGCATTAAGCTGTTTGTGTACGCATTGTGATGTCCTAACATAGTGACGTCAGGATATTAGTTACACAGTGTTTTGAAAGGTTGTACGGGACTGGGAAAATGCGGAATTTATAAGGGTCTCACAGTCCCGTACACCCCTGCAAAATACCGTGTGATGAATTTTCTTACCCTTAAGATATTTATATTTAACTTATCTTTAAACAACAACATTCAGTCATCGGCAGAATGAGACGCAAAACGTTTCGCCATGTTTTTCAGAACGGTCATAAAGGGAGATAACTCGATATGGCTTAGTTTAGGATAAAAATTATTGAATTTATTAAATGACAAGTGAAATACAAGAACATTTTATTTTTTGAATATATCTATTGACACAAACAAATATGAAATTATTGCAACAATTTTATTACTCTGTTTATGCTCTTAATTGCTCTTAAAGCCGATTGGTAGCCACATTCCATCTAAGGTCAAGGTCATTCGTACAACCCGTGTAGTATGTCACATGACAGATTTGACGGGTGTACGGTTTGTGACACAGAGTGAAGATTGACAGAGCAAACAGACAGAACAAAACAGTGAAAATTGATAGAGCAAACATAGACAGATCAAAACAGTGAAAATTGATAGAGCAAACATAGACAGAACAAAACACAGAGTGAAGATTGAAGGAGCAAACATAGACAGAACAAATCACAGTGAAAATTGATAGAGCAAACAAAGACAGAACAAAACACAGAGTGAAGATTGATAGAGCAAACATAGACAGAACAAAACACAGTGAAGATTGACAGAGCAAACATAGAAAGAACAAAACTGAAAATTGATAGAGCAAACATAGACAGAACAAAACACAGTGAAGATTGATAGAGCAAACATAGACAGAACAAAACTGAAAATTGATAGAGCAAACAGACAGAACAAAACACAGTGAAGATTGATAGAGCAAACATAGACAGAACAAAACACAGTGAAGATTGACAGAGCAAACGTAGACAGAACAAAACACAGTGAAGATTGATAGAGCAAACAGACAGAACAAAACACAGTGAAGATTGAAAGAGCAAACAGACAGAACAAAACACAAAGTGAAGATTGATAGAGCAAACATAGACAGAACAAAACACAGTGAAGATTGATAGAGCAAACATAGACAGAACAAAACAGTGCAAATTGATAGAGCAAACATAGACAGAACAAAACACAAAGTGAAGATTGATAGAGCAAACATAGACAGAACAAAACACAGAGTGAAGATTGACAGAGCAAACATAGAACAAAACATAGTGAAGATTGATAGAGCAAACATAGACAGAACAAAACACAAAGTGAAGATTGAAAGAGCAAACATAGAACAAAACATAGTGAAGATTGATAGAGCAAACATAGACAGAACAAAACACAAAGTGAAGATTGAAAGAGCAAACATAGAACAAAACATAGTGAAGATTGATAGAGCAAACATAGACAGAACAAAACACAAAGTGAAGATTGATAGAGCAAACATAGACAGAACAAAACACAGTGAAGATTGACAGAGCAAACATAGACAGAACAAAACACAGTGAAAATTGATAGAGCAAACAGACAGAACAAAACACAAAGTGAAGATTGATAGAGCAAACATAGACAGAACAAAACACAGTAAAGATTGACAGAGCAAACAGACAGAACAAAACACAGTGAAAATTGATAGAGCAAACATAGACAGAACAAAACACAAAGTGAAGATTGATAGAGCAAACATAGACAGAACAAAACACAGTGAAGATTGAAAGAGCAAACAGACAGAACAAAACACAGTGAAGATTGATAGAGCAAACAGACAGAGCAAAACACAGAGTGAAGATTGACAGAGCAAACATAGAACAAAACATAGTGAAGATTGATAGAGCAAACATAGACAGAACAAAACACAGTGAAGATTGACAGAGCAAACATAGACAGAACAAAACACAGTAAAGATTGACAGAGCAAACATAGACAGAACAAAACACAGTGAAAATTGATAGAGCAAACATAGACAGAACAAAACTGAAAATTGATAGAGCAAACAGACAGAACAAAACACTGAAGATTGATAGAGCAAACATAGACAGAACAAAAGACAGGGAAGATTGACAGAGCAAACAGACAGAACAAAACACAGTGAAGATTGATAGAGCAAACATAGACAGAACAAAACAGTGAAAATTGATAGAGCAAACATAGACAGAACAAAACACAAAGTGAAGATTGAAAGAGCAAACATAGAACGAAACATAGTGAAGATTGATAGAACAAACATAGACAGAACAAAACACACAGTGAAGATTGATAGAGCAAACATAGAACAAAACATAGTGAAGATTGACAGAGCAAACACAGACAGAACAAAACACAGTGAAAATTGATAGAGCAAACATAGACAGAACAAAACTGAAAATTGATAGAGCAAACAGACAGAACAAAACACAGTGAAGATTGATAGAGCAAACATAGACAGAACAAAACACAGTGAAGATTGATAGAGCAAACATAGACAGAACAAAACACAGTAAAGATTGACAGATCAAACAGACAGAACAAAACACAGTGAAAATTGATAGAGCAAACATAGACAGAACAAAACACAGTAAAGATTGACAGAGCAAACAGACAGAAGAAAACACAGTGAAGATTGATAGAGCAAACATAGACAGAACAAAACACAGTAAAGATTGACAGAGCAAACAGACAGAACAAAACACAGTGCAAATTGATAGAGCAAACATAGACAGAACAAAACTGAAGACAGAGACAAAAAAGAGCATTGATAGAGCAAACAGACAGAACAAAACACAAAGTGAAGATTGATAGAGCAAACATAGACAGAACAAAAACACAGTGAAGATTGATAGAGCAAACATAGACAGAACAAAACAGTGAAGATTGAAAGAGCAAACAGAACAAAACACAAAGTGAGAAAGAGCAAACATAGACAGAACAAAACACAGTGAAGAGTGAAGATTGATAGAGCAAACATAGACAGAACAAGAACACAAGAGTGAAGATTGACAGAGCAAACATAGACAGAACAAAACACAGAGTGAAGATTGATAGAGCAAACATAGACAGAACAAAAACACACAGTGAAGATTGATAGAGCAAACACATGAGTAGACAGAACAAAACATAGTGAAGATTGAAAGAGAAGATTGAAGAAACATAGACAGAACAAAACACAGTGTGAAGATTGATAGAGCAAACATAGACAGAACAAAACACAAAGTGAAGATTGATAGAGAGCAAAACATAGAACAAAACAGAGTGAAAATTGATGGAAGAGCAACAGACAAACAGACAGATTGATAGACAAAACACAACAGTGAAGATTGATAGAGCAAACATAGACACAAACACAGTGAAGAACAGAGCAAAGTGAAGAGTGAAGATTGAGAAGAGCAAACATAGACAGAACAAAACACAGTGAAGATTGACAGAGCAAACATAGACAGAA
The DNA here is from genome assembly GCF_003918875.1 of Haliotis rubra. Taxonomy (NCBI): domain Eukaryota; kingdom Metazoa; phylum Mollusca; class Gastropoda; order Lepetellida; family Haliotidae; genus Haliotis; species Haliotis rubra. The sequence continues at coordinate 1,903,241 of NW_025767579.1, forward strand.
CAAAACACAGAGCAAAGTAGACAGAACAAAACACAGTGAAGATTGATAGAGCAAACATAGACAACAAAACACAGTGAAGAGATTGATAGAGCAAACAGACAGAACAAAACACAGTGAAGATTGAAAGAGCAAACATAGACAGAACAAAAAACAAAGTGAAGATTGACAGAGCAAGAGCAAAGAACAAGACAGAACAAAACACAGTGAAGATTGATAGAGCAAACATAGACAGAACAAAACAGTGAAAATTGACAGAGCAAACATAGACAGAACAAAACACAAAGTGAAGATTGATAGAGCAAACAAACAGAGAACAAAACACAGAGCAGTGAAGATTGATAGAGAACATAGACAGAACATAAAAAACAAAGTGAAGATTGATAGAGCAAACATAGAGACAAAACACAGTGAAGATTGATAGAGCAAACATAGACAGAACAAAACACAGTGAAGATTGATAGAGCAAACAGAGACAGAACAAAACACAGTGAAGATTGATAGAGCAAACATAGACAGAACAAAACACAGTGAAGATTGACAGAGCAAACAGACAGAACAAAACACAGTGAAGATTGATATAGCAAACATAGACAGAACAAAACATAGTGAAGATTAATGCAAACAGATAAAGCAAACATACTTAACAAATGTTACAAAATCCCAGATTTCTCTGCTATGTACCTTTTTATATAAAATGTATTATATAACAAACTCTTCACATCTAATTGACATATACAGCTTATTTTATAACTGATATTTGCTTCCTGACAAGCTAAACACTACTGATTAGTGTAGGGCCAGTGATAATCTCCCTTGGTGAAGCTGACTAATGCTAAAGTCATGGACATGGACAAATCATTACAACTGACGCACATCAACACATTGATGTGTGACAATACAACCTGATTAACCTTTCTAGTAATCTTACCTGTAATTGGACTAATCTGTGGAGTAAACATTGAAAATGTATATGCAGCAATTATTGTTTGTGCTTCTTTAATTTAAGACTGCAGACATATCTGAGAGAGAACTTATATAAGAAACAAAATATAAGTTGAACTGATTTCTCAAACCTCTTGTAGTTCATCTAGTTCAAAGGTAGGTTAAACATTATTGTCTGTGGTGTTGAATAGCAAACTGTAAGTCATTTTTTAATATATATTTTTCAATTTCAATTTTTATGTTACAATTTCCATTACAGCGGTTTCATGTTTTCCAGTTGGAAGTATTTTAAGTGTACAGGGAATAGTGTTGACATAAATACCCAGTGTATACATTACCTCTTATATACAGTTCACTTACATACAAAGTACATATACAGTCAGTCAGTTAAAGCATTTCTAAAAAGTAAATGGAAGGATGACCAGAAAGAATGAAAACTTGCATACTGTAGTTACAATTAGAAAATGCTATGAATTTTGAAATTTCATAATATTTTACTAATTCTTTTTGAAACCATTTAAAATAAGGTTTCACTGCTTTCTCAAACTGTAAATTATGTTAAACAGATGTTGGTATATAACTTGCATTTTATTGAGTGTGGCGTTGAGTAACACATATTTTATAGATCTATAGACGGATATATGATTCGATAGCTTGTTGTACTAGATGTTTCATGGCAGTAGTAACTATCAGAACTTGAGACATAAATAGTTCGCATCATTTGCAGCATTGACTGTAATCATTACACAATAAATCGGGATCTCCAACTAGTTGTGGTGTCCGTACACGACAAAACAGCCAGCAATGATGGCTATCATATTCCCAGTGTGAGAGCCAGCAGGCTATACCCATATAGATCAATACTCACAGAAGACCCCCTCCAATTGGTCAGACCACTACCGCTGTCGTGTTGTAGAACATGTTCCTAGTGGGGATAATTGGTTTCATTGTGGAGAGTCGTGATGTCAGAGTTCTTGTAGTGAGCACATGCAACACGTCGTTACAGCTATGGGGAACACGGATTGTGAGAGACAGAAACTTTTAGTAATACTGACAGAACTTATGAACTGACGACACAGAAATATTTTCCTAACACCTGGTCCTGTCAAGATGTTGTGGAAGACTTTTCATGGATTGGATTCAAATTATACCCAAGTTTGGGTGAACACCTTCAAGACTTTCACAAATGTTTCTGGGTATATAGATGACCGAAATCATCAGTCGATGATGAACAGTACAAATTCAAACAACTTGGAGGATTTCACACTTGTAAAGGTGCTGTCCATTCTGTATCTGGTCATCCTGGCGTTTGGCATCATTGCAGGAAACACAGTGGTCATCCTGGCTGTTCGGAAGTTTCAGTACCTGCAACAGTTTCGACACATACTGTTGGTTTCCCTGTCGGTTGCCGACCTACTGCAGGGGACTGTGACAATTCCACTGTACATTACATGTGTGATAGTGCCCACCCTGTTTTACAATGAGACATTGTGTCACTTAACTTTACTGAGTTGTCTCATGGTCGTCACAGCTTCCATCTTGAATTTGACTGTCGTCACATTCGATCACTATTTGGCGATATGCTATCCTTTTTGGCATCATCGGATTATTTCCTTGAAACCACACCTACCACCTCTGGTGATTGCAGCGGTATGGACGATCAGTTTGCTGACAACAGCCTCATCCTATTTTGCAATGAACACTGAGTTTGATGAGTGTATTTATTACAAAGTCTTCGACAAAACATTCCTGCTTGTTTCAGTGATAGTGGGAGCATTAGTTACCAGTACTTGCTTGGCGTATTTCCATCTGAGAATTTTCCTAATATCGAGAGCCTTGGACATGAAGCATCACCATCAGACACAGACCTTCCTGTCTTCTCGTAGCCGACGGAGACGGAGTTCCACACTGCGGATGCAGACGACCAAGACTATCATCATTGTATTCAGCTGCTTTCTGCTTGCATGGCTTCCATTCTCAGTCCTAATCCTCGTTTTCATCTTCTGTGAGGCCTGTGAACCAGGCCATGCAATGGATGTGGTACTTTACCTCGCATTTACAAACTCAGTTTTGAATCCTATAATCTATGCCCTCAGTCATAGCAGTTTTAAAACTGCTTACCTAAAACTGTTCAGGATATCGCCTGACCTGACATTGGACAGTTGAAGACAATGTTGGGAGTTCTTGCTCTGAAAGTAGTTGTCTTTCAAACCATTACAAGACTATTGCTGGAGTGGAGTGGTGCACCCTAGCTATTCTAAAGACACCAGGGATTTATCTAGGATTCCATATAAAGTGTTGTTTGCAGACAGACTAATTGGGGAAAATCTGAAACATTTCAAAGATTGTTTCTTTAAGATAGACAAATTGGGGAAAATCTGAAATATTTCAAAGATTGTTTCTTTAAGATAGACAAATTGGGGAAAATCTGAAATATTTCAAAGATTGTTTCTTTAAGATAGACAAATTGGGGAAAATCTGAAATATTTCAGTCTGTTTCTTTAAGATTAATTGGAGCAATGAAGTCTTGCCTATTTATCCATAATACATTTGTCACTTGTTGATCTGAAACAAGTGTAACTATGTGATATGATTTGGGAAAATCAAACTGGGGATTTTTTACTGGCATATGCTGCACACTTGTGTCAGACTGTTGGCCTCTGCAATGTTAGATAAGCTCCTGTGATCAGAAAGAAAGAATTCTTGATTTCCTGATCGTAAGTGGTCAAATCTAAAGAGTAAAGGACAGTCAAAATCTTGCAGTAAAAAATTTCCTTAAGAGGCATCATGTCTTCAAAGTCCTTAATTTGATAAGTCTTAGTATTAGCGTTGTTAAAACAGTTTCTTGGGGTGTAGTTTTCAAAGTGTCATTATTTGTCTGCATTGTTTATACAGGTGATTGTCTTCGGTGCAAGACTGTTGTTTCTTGTTTGACTTCACAACGATTTAGTTCAAGGACTGTTGAACTGTTTTCTTGTTAAATTTCACAAACATATAGATCAAGGTCTCTAATGTATTGTGATGTAAGGACAATATAGTTCATGGAATTCAGGAGCTGTTATTAGATGCCATAAACTGGGATGGATTGCTCAAACCTCCCAGGACACAGAAAACTAACGGTAGGACACAGTGTCGTGTGGTGTTGTTTAACTATGTGTGGGTTTGTACAGCATTTGCCTAGGAATATCATTTTCATTTCCCAAAGACTTTTCTAATAACTTGTTGTAAATCCTTTTCATTCATAAATAATATATGTTTAAATCAGTATTTTGTAGTTGCAAGATTGCATACCCCATTCTTTTATTCATTATGTATCCAACACTCTCCCACTAGTGGCTAATGAAATATATAAACATGTTTTAGACACAAAACTCTGAGGCTTGTTCATTCATTAAGTTAGTCAAGGAGTCGGTATATATAAATAGTACATATATAGTATATAGTATATATTATCCCTTCTGGTGTGTATTGTATGAGTCTGTTGATATTATAACTCTGGGCCAAACCAGGAAGTGTTAAACGTTTATGAACAATTGCTGATGTAATTGATATCAAGGACATAAAGGTTTCCTAAACAATACATCATGTTTTGGTCTTTGTCATGCACTTTCATGTTAGTGATTTTCCCAAACAATATTTCCTGTGAAAGACAGTTTCTGATGATATGATTTTATGTAACATATGTTATATCTGGGTTTACACTTTCTTTGTAAAGCACAGACTCTATTTCTTTCATTGGGTTGAGTCACATCTTGAATTCGAACCCACATCATCAGAGTCAGGCACCTAATCGCCAGCACACAAAGTCAGACGCCTTACCTGCTCAGCCACCGTGACTTCCACAATCAGAAGACAGGGTGGATGAGCGGGTTAATCTGTAGTCCACAAAGAAAGTGTACTCCCAAATATAACATGTTACATTTGACCACTTTATAAATGGCATTGTGTATCCATAACATATGTTATGTTTGGGATTACACTCTCTCAGTACAGATTCTTGTACTTATTTGGGCTGAGTCCCGTCTGGTCTAGTGAAAATACAGAGTCCAGGACCAAACTCACTCAGCGAATGCAGCATCCACAAAAATGACTGTGGTAGTCTAGATCCTGTATTTTGCGTACCCTTCTGAAAGTGTAAATTGCACAGTTCTTATGGCAGAAAGGCCATGAATACACAAAACTATTTAGAAAGTCATCAGATGTGTCTTGCGACTAGGTACCTTACTCTGAGAGTGTGTGCAGAGCTCCAGATAAGATTTAGCTCATGTGGGTACTGTACCCACTGTATTTTTTTGGAGTGGGTATTATGAATGTTGAGTGGGTATTTCATTTTCCGTTACCCACAGCTTTCAAATATGTGAGTATTTGAGTCATTTTACTCACCTAAGTATTATGTCATTGAGTAAGTTTACTAAGCAGGTATGTTCTGCCTTATGTCATATCTGATCAAAACCAACATAAATATAATGGAAATGATTTCATAAAAAAATCACTCTTCCTATACTGACAGTACAACACTAGTCCTATACTATCAGTACAACTTGATAGCAATCGATGTCTTTTTCATTACTTATTTTTATAAATATATTCTGTACGCATTTGTTTTAAACTTTTTGCGTATGTAACATTTTAAATGCGTAATTGGTACGCAACAATTATTTTTCAATGCGTAGTTGGAAATTTTCCATGCATATTTTACCCGGATACGCAGCTTATCTGGGCCTCTGATGTGGCTGAATCGCATTAGAATCTGTACTCTACTGAGAATGTGTAATCCTAAATATAACATACCGTATTTGGTGTATTTAGCGGTGTCCCCCTCTCTAATAAGCGCCTCCTATTAGAAATATTTGACATGCAGAGTGCCTGCCCCTGCTCCCCCAATTAATAAAAGCTCTTACTATGAAGCAATCCTTTCAATTGCTGAAGTATGTTGGGTATACATAGTATTTGAGGTCCTGTACCTGTTGATCGACTGTTTTGTATGATTTTAAACAATTTTTTAATGGAATTCCTTTTCATGGCATCTAAATAAGCACCCTTTTTAGTTTTAAATTTGCCTAGAAACCAGAGCACTTACTATGTCAAATATGGTATGTTATATTTGGCCATTTTCTAAGTGGCATTGTGTACTCATATATTGATCTTGTTCCGTATTTTAGAATGTTTTTCTTGCTGGGTTAAAGGATCATTTGGTTTTAACACAGTCATATGTTAGTGCCAGCTATTCCAAAGTGCCAGCATGTCTGTATTTTCCATTTTATGGAGCAATAATAGCACGAGCTGTGTGAAGCAGATTGCCAAGGTCAAGTTATTGGACTGTGTCCCTGAAGACAGATGGCCTCTTGTACGTTTGTTCATCTCGATGAGTATCTTCAACCTTTGCCTTGAGCTCAGATTGATCATTCCCAAATGACACTGATTTCCTAGTACATCTGTAGATAGGATTCAGTGTCGGAACGACCTCATGTTCATAGAACACAAGTACCTCGTTTAATGGAGAAGAGTCGATTCAGTGTTGTAATGAACTCAGGTCCATAGAACACAATTAACTGTTTCATGGAAAAGAGTGTGTTCACTGAGAGTATGATCTGAGTGAGTGAGTGAGTTTAGTTTTACGCCGCACTCAGCAATATTCCATCTATATGGCGGCGGTCTGTTAATAATCGAGTCTGGACCAGACAATCCAGTGATCAACAGCATGAGCATCAATCTGCGCAATTGGGAACCAATGACATGTGTCAACCAAGCCAGCGAGCCTGACCACACGATCCCGTTAGTCACCTCTTACGACAAGCATCGGTTGCTGAAGATTCATTCTAACCTGGACCTTTACGGGTAATATGTATGAACTGAGGGTTCCTGGAACACAATTAACTGGTTCAATGGAGAAGAGTTTATTCAGTAGTATATGTTGTAGTACCCATATGTAAAGGGAGATGCAGGTTAATACATATTGTTTATATTTGTAAACGCTATGAGGCTGTTGTATGAAAATGGTAACTCAAATCACTATTGTACCACCATGTATAAAGGGCCTTATGGCCTTTATACAAAAAAATAAATAGAGATTATTAACCGTGTGTGTTTCCGTATCATTAATATCATATATTAAGAATAAAAATTGTATTATGCAAGCCTTTGGTGAGGTTAATAATCTCTTATCATATAATGTCATTCTTAAAAAAAAGAAGCAAATTGTCCATGGAATTATATGAAGAGAATCAACCATTTCGCGTAAGAATGCTTAGCGGTACACCAAGGTGAAGGTCGTTCATGACGCCACATATGGTTGTGACTAGTCGCTAATACAGTGCAAACATAACCCATGCTTAAAATAAGATCTTTCTGTCTAAAAAGAACAACAAAATTGGGCAGGGTTTTCTTGGCAGTGTTTGTATTTTCATTGCGGGTAATCACTTCATCAATATCAGTTTCTGATACCTGACGGAATCGATTCGTCGTCTTTGTTGTGATCGATAGATCAAAATCCTTGGTTGGTACCTTTCTTAGACGGTTGCCTTTCAGTCGTGCCTCATAATCCGTACCTTCAATTTGAACGAAGTTCTCCTTTTCATGTTGTCCAAAGTCAATTCCTGCAGTTATGACTCCAGAACCTCTGTCATCAATTCTACAGAATCACCAATTTTGAGAATGGGGGCAGCCATGTTTGTTTACAAACTCGTCCACGCAATGTAAACTTGCGAAGTCACCAATGAAATGTTTAACGTTTTAGGATTCGCACGGCGTGTTTGGAGTTTTGTGAAAGTAGTTGGTGGATTGACGTAATTTGCATAGTTATCAGATTTGGATATCAAGTTTATCAGATTGCTTTATTGCACCTATAACACGCTGCATTAGATGATAAACCCTTCTTCTTCTTCATTTCCTGTAATCTACCAGTCACTGCTGAAAGTCAGCACCATGACATTTCCATTATTCTGTCAAGTTCTAGTGCACCTATTGACCATGTTGAGGCAGTTGCCTGTCAAATGTCCCCCAGTTTAGTTTTATGCTGCCTTTAGCAATATCATGGCGGGGGACACCATAAATGGGCTTCACACATTGTACCCATGTGGGGAATCAAACCAGGATCTTCAGCGTGACAAGTAATTGCTTTGACCACTTGGCTACCCTACCATCCTGCATCTTCAGAACAAGTATATGCAAATGTGTCCTTCCGGTTAATGAACAAACTCCTTCCAAACGTATGGAGCAAGAAACAGTATGCACTTTTGTAAACTCTTTTTTCCCAGCACAAATATTTTTCTTTGGTTTCCATACACTAGTGAACGTTTGCTGGCAGTTTTTTCCGTAACATTTGTGGTACGTAAACACCGATCACATCAAGGTCAGGGCTGTAGACTTCCCAATATTTATATTTAATTGACTTTTGGCTAGAAACATTTGTTCACATAAAACTGATTATCTGTCCAGAGTGAATGCTAGTTTGTAAGTGTATTACAAGATTCAAATCACTTGGGACAGATAATCCATCATAATAAACAGACGTATGAAAAGTATCATTACTCCTCTTGGTGGAATTGCTATTATCAAGGCTCTACTTATTTCCAAATTGAATTATCTATTTCTGGTACTCCTTAACCCTCCTGGTCATTTCCTGAAGGAGCTGAATATGTTATATAAATTTCTTTGAAGGGGGAAACCAGACACGATTAAAAGAACTGTTATGTGTAAATCTGTGAAGGAGGGAGGTCTTGGCATGGTTGAATTTATTTCATATTTAAATTCATTGAAGCTCTCATGGATAAGAAAACTGTAGGACATCACAAACAAATCTAAATTGAAAACATTGTGTTTTACTACTTTTCCTCACAATCTAGGCATATTTGGCAGTGCTTTTCCAGCTAAAGCATTAAAAAATATCAATAACGTTGTTTGGTTTGATGCCGTCTTTGTCTGAAAATACAGCCTGAACCATTTGATGACTTTATAACAAAACCTGTCTTTTACAACAAAGACATCCCCAGATTATCTTTTATTCTAAATGGTTTGATGGAAGTATCAGCCAAGTACGAGACTTTATAAATACTGAAGGAAACTACCTATCGCTTGAGCAATTCCAATACACTTGATGTCAACTTCCTTCAGTATCAAGGGTTAATCTGCTCTATAGAGATATACCAGGATAAGTGGGAAACAAGTAAACCCACATCTTCTGCCCAACTGCATGATAATCCTGTTGCCAGGAAACTGCTATCAGTTAAGAAAGGTGCAAGGTGTTGTTGTTTTATCTTGAATGCATGTGATACTCACCTTATATTTAAATGTAGGTGGAGGAATGTGTTCTCTGTGAATCAGACTAGGAAAATATATTTGTAAAACCACTTAAGACTACTTTAGATACCAAGTTGAGATGGTTACAGTTCAGAATTATTCACAGGATCTTATCAACCAACTCATTGTTATTTAAAATTAACTTAACTGATAATAATTTATGTTCTTTTTGTCAATGTGAAGTTGAAACAATAACCCATTTATTTTTGGAGTGTAAACAAGTTCAGTACCTCTGGCAATCACTATTAAGCTTACTTTATGAACAGTGCCCACATAGCCATAACAACATTTATCCACTCATTTAAAAGTTCCCTGAAAACCCATCTTTTCAGAAAATATTACAATCTATAACTTAACTTTCCAAAACTTTCACCCTCGTTCTAGCATAACCTTTGTTTTGTAAATATTTGTAAATATGTAGCGCTTTGAGCATGCCTTATGTGTGGAATTCAGTGCATTATAAATACACATATTATTATTATTATAACAGGTATATCATTGAAAGAAATATTTCTTATAGCCAAAGTCAACAAGCTAAGTTATATACAAAGTGGATGTTGTACCATGAACTAGCTTATGTCGGTTTCAGAAGTTTAATTATCTGGATCTAATGAGTACAACCATTCTTGACTACTTAAGTATATGTTGTGAGTTACCTTTGTTAAACCTTCTTGTGGCTGATGTTAGTGAATCTGAGTGAGTGAGTGAGTGAGTGAGTGAGTGAGTGAGTGAGTGAGTGTTTATGTCAGTGTTACATAATACCCAGGGGCGGATACAGCTTTTTGAGAAAGGGGGGGGGTGCACACTATTGAGAAAGGAGGGGTGCACACTTTATTTTCACGAGAGTTTCAATGGTCATTTAATAAACTTTCAGGACAAAATGCGGGTGTCGCGCGCACCCCTGCACCCCCCTCTGGATCCGCCTATGATACCTTGATATGAACTTCAGTAACAGAACTTATTTATATAACAATTGCCTCTTCAACTCAAGGGGCAGTGGGTTAGCCTAGTGGTTAAAGCGTTCGCTCATCTCGCCGAAGGCCCGGGTTCGATTCCCCACATGGGTACAATGTGTGAATCCCATTTTCTGGTGTCCCCTGCCATGATATTGCTGGAATACTGCTAAAAGCAGCGTAGAACCCAACTCACTCACTTGATCACATACTTTGTGATCACATACTGAAAGTGTGTATTCATAGTTTGTTCATTCACACTATTCATTCAGTGTTGTAACAACCTCAGTTCCCTAGAACACATTTGATTGGTTCCGTAGTTGTTCAAGAACAAGATGAGTACATCCATTGCTTCCTCAGTAAAATTAAAAGTTGACAGTCCTGGACCAAACTGCATGAGAAGCAAAACCAAACAAAGCTCACATGGAAGCATTTTCAGATAAGAACAGATGAAGCAGATCTTTCATTACATTTCTATCTGTCAACCAGGATTCTAACTAGACAATATTCCATGCAGCAGATATAGAAAAGTCAAACCTAATACTGATAATCATATCTATTGAATATATTTTGAAGAATTTATTAATATTTTCTGGTTTCGTTTCAGTCCGGTTCCCTACGGTGCTCCGATGAACTATGACAACCCGCAGACACCCCAGTTAATGTCGCCACTCTCCCCAGCCACAACCATCTACGACCGAAGCCCAGGCTCTGTCCACAGCACACAACAGAACATGGAGGAGTAAGTTCCGCTACCTTGTTCTAGTACACTTGTGTACCTCCATGGACGCAGTGGGATAGCTCTGTGGTTTAGGCTCAGTCATCATATCCTTGATCCATAGACGTATAGCTCAGTCATCATATCCTAGATCCATAGACGTATAGCTCAGTAGTCATATCTTATATCTATAGACATATAGCTCAGTCATCATATCCTTGATCCATAGACGTATAGCTCAGTAGACATATCCTAGACCATAGACGTATAGCTCAGTCATCATATCCTAGATCCATAGACATATCCTAGATCCATAGACGTATAGTTCAGTAGTCATATCCTAGATCCATAGACGTATAGCTCAGTCATCATATCCTTGATCCAAAGACGTATAGCTCAGTCATCATATCCTAGATCTATAAACGTATAGCTCAGTCATCATATCCTAGATCCATAGACGTATAGATCAGTCATCATATCCTAGATCCATAGACGTATAGCTCAGTAGTCATATCCTAGATCTATAGACATATCCTAGATCCATAGACATATAGCTCAGTCATCATATCCTAGATCCATAGACATATCCTAGATCCATAGACGTAGAGCTCAGTCATCATATCCTTGATCCATAGACATATAGCTCAGTCATCATATCCTAGATCCATAGACATATCCTAGATCCATAGACATATAGCTCAGTCATCATATCCTTGATCCATAGACGTATAGCTCAGTAGTCATATCCTAGATCTATAGACATATAGCTCAGTCATCATATCCTAGATCCATAGACATATCCTAGATCCATAGACATATAGCTCAGTCATCATATCCTAGATCCATAGACGTATAGATCAGTCATCATATCCTAGATCCATAGACATATAGCTCAGTCATCATATCCTAGATGCAAAGACGTATAGCTCAGTCATCATATCCTAGATCCATAGACGTATAGCTCAGTCATCATATCCTAGGTCCATAGACATATCCTAGATCCATAGACGTATAGCTCAGTCATCATATCCTAGATCCATAGACGTATAGCTCAGTCATCATATCCTAGATCCATAGACGTATAGCTCAGTAGTCATATCCTAGATCCATAGACATATAGCTCAGTCATCATATCCTAGATCCATAGACCGTATAGCTCAGTAGTCATATCCTAGATCTATAGACATATCCTAGATCCATAGACATATAGCTCAGTAGTCATATCCTAGATCCATAGACGTATAGCTCAGTCATCATATCCTAGATCCATAGACATATCATAGCTCAGTAGTCCTATCCTAGATCCATACACATATAAACTGGTGTAGTCATATCCTAGATCCATACACATATCATAGCTATGATAGCTCAGGGATCATATCATAGCTCTTTGGTCATGTCATATCTCAGGGATCATATTATAGCTCTGTGGTTATGTCATAGCTCAGGGATCATATCATAGCTCAGAGGTCATGTCATGGCTCAGAGGTCATGTCATAGCTCATATCATAGCTCAGAGGTCATGTCATATTTCAGGGATCATATCATGGCTCAGAGATCATGTCATAGCTCTGTGGTCATGTCATGGCTCAGAGATCATGTCATAGCTCCATGGACATGTTATAGCTCGGTGATCGCTCATAGCTCTGTGGTTATGTCATAGCTCTGTGATCGCTCATAGCTCAGTAGTCCAGCCCCATAGTCATCTTAAGGCTTGTACGTTTTACCATGCTCCATTGTCTCATAGCTCAGTAGTCCAGCCCCATAGTCATCTTAAGGCTTGTACGTTTTACCATGGCTCCATTGTCTCATAGCTCAGTAGTCCAGCCCCATAGTCATCTTAAGGCTTGTACATTTTACCATGGCTCCATTGTCTCATAGCTCAGTAGTCCAGCCCCATAGTCATCTTAAGGCTTGTACGTTTTACCATGCTCCATTGTCTCATAGCTCAGTAGTCCAGCCCCATAGTCATCTTAAGGCTTGTACGTTTTACCATGCTCCATTGTCTCATAGCTCAGTAGTCCAGCCCCATAGTCATCTTAAGGCTTGTACGTTTTACCATGCTCCATTGTCTCATAGCTCAGTAGTCCAGCCCCATAGTCGTCTTGAGGCTTGTACGTTTTACCATGGCTCGGGTTCTGTATTTTGATGCAGTGGAGTGAAATATATGGATTTTATAAATTACAGTTTCCTGTCTGTAACTGACCACTGAATACTGTGGCCTTGATTAATTTTGGTGTTAAACTCCCTCGTTTCATAATTACCTCCATTGTTTCCTAGGATGACCACAGATACAAATCACATTCATCTGGATGACTTCCTTATGGGCGACATGGACTACAATTACCCTGATGACTTTGGCCAGATCAATGTGAATGAGCTTCTGACCAATAGCCAACTTGTCAATACCTGAACCAGCACTACAGGTGAGGAGCAACAACATGCTTAGCCCTGAGGAGGTGGTGTGTGTGTGTGCATCAAGACTTCCACTTGAGATAAGGACTGTCCAGGAACTTGACAGCTTTTAATCCAGTCTGAAGACTCAGTTGTTCAGGACAACATTCATAGTCCACAAGTCTTTGTGACATCTAATATTTCAGTTTGCTCAGATTCTTCAGCACTTTTGAGCAGTATATAAATCCATATAAATGTAGCTGCCATTGCTGAGTGCGGCGTAAAACTAAAACTAAACTCCTGATACAAGCAAAACACAAATTTATGTTTTGTGATGAACCATTTTTTGTACAACCATATTGAAAAAGCGTCTATCTCTTCCAGGTGACTGTGGTGGACTGAGTACCAAGTACACTTCAGCTTGTCACAGAGTGATCTCCCTTGAAACAGTTTTCCGCCTCCATCTTTGATTCATCCTTTAACCAACCACATGTTCAGTTGTACTTGTTTCCCTCTGGATCTTGCCTCTTGTACTACAGCTCATACTAACGTTCAAGTGGACGTTCATCGTCCTGCCTACATTGGGGCAGAATACAAACACAACAGCTAGTTTGTTTTCCATTGTACATAGGAATTGCAATCTTGTAATGAAAGGGTAAGAAGATGACAACTTAGCGTGCAGGCCTGTCTGTTGAATCAGAGAATGTGTCTAGCCTCCGGTTGAATGCACATTATATAATATTTGGTGATCAAGAGGATCTGAATTATGCCATAGACAGACATATTTCAGTAGTAATTGTCATCCTATGTGTCAAAACATGTTTGAGGCTTTCTTTCATGTAGAAATAACAATTGTTCACATCCTTTTAATCAAGAAAATGATCTTTGTTTAAAGCTTTGAGTGAGACGAAAGATCCATCTCAAGGTTAGAGGACTTCAATAGACAATATTCATGAGGCACACACTCACATATCCTATTGTATTGTACATACAGGATCATTGATTGTTGCTGACGTGGCAGAATCACTTCATGATCAATATCCATGTAGTTAATGCTTTTGTTTGGCTGATGTGTGTATAGACACTATGTCATCTAATGATGTAGCTTGTTCATCAGTGTAAATGTATAGTCAACTCGAGTCTCCAGTTCATGAAAGGGGACATCTGGTTCAGAATGGCAAAACCCGGCTAAAACCGGAAAGTTTGCTTCATGAATTGTAAAATACATGTTTTGTTATGCCAAATTCACTAACAGTCGTTAAATTGAAAATGTTCCTATTCTTTGTTTATTTTCATTTTGTCCAGAAATCAGGCTTTGGAGTTTCCAGTATGCAGTTTAGTAAACAAAAGCCTACAAATATTTTTATCATGCTTTTTTGACATTTTAAAAACAATGGTTTTCATCCGTTCATATATATTCACACACTCATCTCATTTGGATTGTTTTGCACTTGCTTGAGATCTGGAAGCAAGCAGAGTGCTCTCCCTTGTTACAGTGTAATTGTTTTGTTCATTCACTTTGTTTATATTTGCTGCATGCTGTTAAACAAGCTTACATGTTGTAATTAAATGCCATTATCTTTAGTTCTTATTATTCATCAATGTGTTTTGCATATCAGCACTGTCAGACTGTTACTAGGCAACAGTTATTTCTCATTCCAAGATTCGCAGATCTTGTCATCAGCGTGAAATAGTAAGTCGATAATGAATCTGACATTATGAAAATGAAAATATTAATTTGACTATGAAAATGAAAATATTGATTTGGCTAGCATGCCAAAAAAGTTTTTTAAGTACCACATGTTCGTTGAGAAAATATATCTGTAACCTTCACTGTTTTATATTCAGTTGTGCATAATTATTGATTGATTGTTGATATATCAATATCATTCCTGTTGGCTATTATGTGTGTACATCATGTAGAGCCATTCGTTGCTGTATATGGTCATGGATGGCGGGACACATGCATATTGTATATTAAACTGGTCAGCAACAACAGTTTTGAATGCAATTCAATTATTATCTTTGTAAAACAACATCTTCGGATTAGTTTTATGAAATAGTATCTGTTAATGTATATGCATGTTAACTAAACACAGGCTCCATCATGTGACATAACCTTGATATTTTAGTAGAAACAAGAAAGAATGTACATTTTTATATAGGTGTTGTCTTAATGTGTTGGCTATAGGATCTCCAATTCTAATTGTGGGCTGACTCGACATATTTTTGCCATTTTGATTACCATTTTTATTTGTGTGCCAGCACTGTTTGTTATTTTGTTATCCCAATTACACAGACAATGTGACATCATGTGGTGGGTGCAGTCATATTTCACTATGGATTCCAGCTGGGCCTGGAAACGCATGAGAATACAACAATGTGAGCCAGATACCTGTAACTGAGTGCCCCCTGGTCACTAACCTCAATGTCACCTGGGTCTCTAGGAGGGACTATATGTAAGAGCATCCACAGGTATCATGAGACTCCATTACCATCAGATCCACATGTAAATGACAAATTTCGTCATTTCTCAATCAGAATAAAATTGTATATACCCAGTTCTTGTAAAGGATGCAATAGGTCATTTTCCAGATGGACTATTGTGTTGTACAAGCTTGTGCAAGGTGTATGGATTACAGTGAACTGACTTCTCCAGTGCTGTGTGAGGAGTCAGGTTGGCGGCATCTGTGGAGGTGCAGAGTTGTCTCCCTTGTTTCGACTTGATTCCCACTGTGTCACTGATTTTATCTTGCTTTAAGTTTTATCCTTTAGCATGCTTTTTAGCCAAGCAAGCATGTGTTTGTTTCTCACAAGCTGGTATGGTAACATGCCTACTGACTCCTATATGTTTCAACATCTCAGTATTTGCATGTAATGCAGCGGGGTATGTTGTCAGTATAGATGAGCAGAGATAACGTTGTTATTGGATACTTTCATATCGAATTAGGAGTTTGGAGTTGAAGAATGTGAATTGTTTGTAAAATATGCTTTTGACCTATCTTGTAATTGGTCAGTGCTTAGATGTTGAGTATGGCACACATACTCCAGGTTACAATTAAACTGTCCATCAGGAATTTGTGCTGCTCTGCTACGGTAACCATGGTAATGATATGGTTTGACATTATAGCGGACTTAAGCTTGGGGTGCAGAGAGAAACAGCACTGTGATATTTGATGATGTGACAACCCTATTGACTTGTACCTATTAAATAAAAATTTGGAAAAAAAAGAGCAAATTCCTTGATCTATTGTAAATGGGAATGGGATGGTATAACACCATCCAGATATTTCCCACATCGAGGAGTGAGTGAGTTTAGTTTTACGCCGCTTTTAGCAACATTCCAGCAATATCACGGCGGGGGACACCAGAAATAGGCTTCACACATTGTGCCCATGTGGGGAATCGAACCTGGGTCTTCAGTGTTATGAGCGAACGCTTTAACTACTAGGCTACCCCACCGCCCCGCCACATCGAGGAACAAGACTCATGGCCGAAGGCATGGAATCCTGAACATGCACTGTTCACAGAAAGGCTGCTGGATTTCGAGCAAATTCGTCCGACACATGGACAAAGATGTTACCTAGATATTGCCGAGAGCGTTTATTGTTGTGTAGAGTGCATCAGAACTTGTGATCATGGAGGAAAGTTTATTGTTCAGACAAAAGTCAATTCCTCTTTGATATGACTTTTTACTATCAACATGTCTTCAGATGTCATAACATGACATAATATAATCAGAACATTCATCCCATAGGACCATTTGCCGGTGGTTTTGTCAAGGTGTGGCGCGGTTTGTCATATATGATTCTAAACTGGATTTGATAACAGTCGGAGGTACCCAGAACAGGGACAGGTATCTAACAAATATCCTTCACCATCTTGACAACCACCTACTAGGTCCTCGTCTTTATGGATCCTGTAAAAGTCTAGTTATAATTGACCTTCCAAAATGTCATTGACACTTTGAACCAGGCTGTGGGACCAGTTTCAATGAAGAACCATCCTGCTCAAACCATTCAAGAACTGAATAGAATAACATCCCCCCAAGGATACAACGTTTTGATAGCTTCCTAGAGCAGGTGAATACTGTACAAACTCCAGCTGGCGTCGGAGAGAAGGTTGGTGATACCTTGGCCTTGTAGCACCAATGATGTTAAATGCTTGGTATGAAGAGGATAAGACATGAACCATGTCCATATTGATCTGATCAAGCATGATAAAACCAGCATTAGTGAGTACAAACAGCTGCATACGCACACACGCCAATATGAACTATACAAGTGCGACAGTCATGTAAACGATGCTGAGGCTCTTTTCACCAAAAGTGAAGTTAAAACATGAAACAATGATCATTGTAACTGTACTTTATTTTCAGAATCAAGTACATGAGATTTGAACAAGACTTAACAAAAACATTAAAAAAAACAGAATATTTCCCACAAGAACAGGTTCTCATCCTTCCATACTGAGAGTAACAAAAGTCAAGAATATTGTTTGCCACATGTTATTTACAATATAATATGACTCTAAGGCAAATGAAATGGCCATTGGATAAATTACTTGATTCTCATTCCAAAAAGTGCATACACTTCAAATGTTAGTTGAACTAAATGCATAAGAGGTAATGTCGGTGCTGTCTGGAACTGCATCAGTCAACAATTAAATCAAATTTAACAAAATGTGTATCAGAATCCCTGCACAAAATTAGATCAATTCAATAATTTCAGATGGATGTTTGATTAGTGGGTGAGTCAGAGGAACTGTCCATTTTCATATATGGACAGCATAAATTCAAAAACAGAACCTGAAACTGGAAAATCACAACTTCATATACTTAAATGTTATGTATAATCACAGTGAAGTATTTGTTAGATTTTCATTTCAAATATTGTAATTCCATTTTGTCCATAAATGCTGAAAGCTTGTTATTGTAAACTCAAAATCAATGTTGAGATCTTATTTCTTCAACATACCTTGTATCCCGCATGGGAGGGAAAAAAATATATGATTAGACAGGGTGAAATAATTCTTTATACCCCATCACAAAGGAAACAAGCAGCACATGGATTTCCGAGTGGAAGAATAAATCCTTTATACTGCCCCCTGCACTTTGTTTACTAGTCAATGAAAGTCACACGACACAACACCAGTAAACTTCAGCTCAGTGGAACAGCTTTTTTCTATCAATTTTCAATAAGCTTCAGTTTTTTCACAATGGCAAATTGGAACATGTTGGCAAGATAAATTCATCATAGCAATGTCAAGAGTAGATATGCAGTTTTATGTGCCTCATGTTAGGTTGTATACAAGGGCTGAGTGGCTTAACACCCAACAAGGGATGACCACGACCACATGTACCCCTCTTGATACTGTTACAACTTGTGTTTTTGTGGAAACTGTGGGTCTCATTGAGACTGAAGCAACCTTTGGCAGAGATTCCTTTTTGATTTTAGTTAATAGAATTCCAGTTAAGAACCACCTGATCCTTTCATTCTGTTTTCTGTTACTATAGTTACTGTCACCATGTTACAGATTAGGTACAGTAATATGAAAGAATTGGGAGGTCCCTTACTGTTCTTGGAAGCATAAATTCAAGAGGGGCAACTAATCTTCAAAATATGATGTCCTCGGGTGAGAATCTCACAAATGATCTATTATGATCTTAAACAGTTTTCAAATTGATGTTTTTGACTCCATATTGGTCTTTATGCCAAAACATATCACATAGCACTTGTATGATTATAGGAAAAAGATGCCCACTGAAAATAGGCACAATAAAATTTGCTGATAAAATCGGTATCACACAGCAAACATGGCCCTACACTTTACTTCCTGATATTTTGATTTGGCATTAGAGAATGTTTGCTGTGATTTGATTGGCTACATAATGTTCTAACTTATCCATCATCAACATACGAATGTCAACATATATGACGATTGAAGCACTTTAATCACACTAACGGAAGAAACACCCACTAACCACAAATTTGAATTTATGTTCACTTGAAGGGAGGTAAGTTTATAAACTCCAATATGATTCTACCACTACTCAGTTTAAAACTGATTTCTGAAGATTTCATCTTACAATGTAGAATTATTCCAGGATATACAACTATCAACAACAGACAAACACTTTGTGGAATGTAATGTTTTTTGTTGCTTCAACTATTTCACAGTGTATATATATAATATATATATCATGACGATCTGGGGGCACATGGCTTCTTCATAAACAACGTATTCATACACTTCCATACCTGATCACGGGAGTAGAAGACAACTATCACATACCAAAAGCAATAGAGACGGTTTTGTCTGAAGAATTAGCTTTAAGCCCAATATGACGACATGAAAATCTTTGTTTGAACAGTTTTGAATCTTCAGTGTTAAATTTGACTGATTCTGTCTTCAGCTTTACCTGTATTGTTCAGTGTTGATATGTTGGGAATATAGGCATTTATCACTCCACATAACACTCAAAATGTTCACCTACATAAAGTCAATATAGTAAACATGGTTGAGATGAAATATGTTCCAGTTTCTTGGACCCGTGTTTAGTTGTTACTGCTGTCGAAATCATTATATCCAAGACCCCTGTCATCACAGCTGGTTCCAGCAGATTCGGAGGTTCTCTGATCCATGAACTGAATGCGTGCTTTATGCTGCTGTTAGAAATTGTTTAGCAATATCACCAGAAATAGAGACAAAAAATAGTTTCTCACACTATGCATGTGGGCCACCACTGTTAGACCACTGAAAACAATGGCTTATCCCTTCTGTCTCTATTTAAACATATTTAAGTGTTTTGACGTGGAAAGGTCTTAGCTTTTGTTATGAAGTGATATTAGCCTATATGTCACAAATGCTTATTTGATACAAAATCCTGTCTAGAAACATAAATTGGAAGCTAAAGTGACAAGATGTGTCTATCTTTGCTTCTTGGTATTGGTGATAGTGTGAGACATCCTAGTTCTAGTCCTAGGTCACTGTTTCAGTAGTATTCACCAATCAATTATGTCAGAGTGTAATCACTGTGGGGAGACCATAGTATTGAGTATATCTGTTTCTTCAAAACACCAGAAACGCTTCCCATATTTCATCTAGGACAAAGCCATGAAAATCAAAAGATAAGCGCAAAGCAAGTTTTCAGTCTTAAATAAATAAAGCTAATGTATTCAGAATGTTTCAAGTTTTGACACTTCTCCTGTTTATTTTCCTTAATTACGCTTAGAATGATAAATGTTGTGTCATGATTATTAATCAAATCTTCCTTAGCCAGACAAATGTACTTTTCTTACTATTTTGAAAAAAAATCCCATTGTTTGCCAGAAGACAAAGAGATCAGTCTGCTAAAGACACCAAAAAAGTTTGGTTGAATAATCGGAACCATATTTTTGCATCTCATCAAAATAAATCATAATGCTGTCTGGTCATAAACTCTTATTTCCGCAAACCCATGTAGATTTGGCTCGGTACGTCTACGAGAGCAGTGAGAGGGTCAAGAAGATGGATGGTATGACACAAAGTGACATCATCCAAGCTACAAAACCCCCATGATAACTGCGATAGACAGCCAAAAGTATTTCAACTGGAGTCAGTGTCAAACAGGAAACAATTCACTATTACAAATCTCTTCTTGTAATATTCATGAAAATAACTACATTGAAACTGAATACCCTCAAAATTCAAATTAACATCAGCAATAACATAGTTGATATGAACATGAGTGATAAATGGCTTTTCTGCTCTTGTGAATTCAATTCCATTCTGTGTAAATGTCCTGATCTCTTCAGATTAGAAAAATTGCATGTTTGCGTCTTTTTTCAGGACACCAGAAGAGTACTTTTTAACACCTGAATGTTTTTTTGAGATTCTCGAGTACTGTTGAGTCAGTTTCTAAGGCTACAACTCACAACTTCTTAAGTTCACTGACATCTTTCTGGATTTTCCCACTTTTACAACTATTTTACAAAATCAGTCAATACTTTCCAGAATTCAAATTTAGATAATAAATACCATTTTCAGTTTAATTGTTTCCATGTTTTCTCCCCATGCATAATTTCAGTGCTGTAGTTTGACTGTTCGTGAAAATGGCCAAATATTATTCCATTGTCTACTATACATGTGATAGAGTGTATAAGAGAAGCATGAAATAGAACAAGACAACTCTGCTACAAGAAAATCTCTTGGAAACAGTTGTTGCTACAACACTGGAGTGAACAGACCAACAGGAAGGAAGGCCATAATTTGAACCATGATTTTTTGTCTCGATTCTGCTTGCTCGGCCAAGCTAACTACATGATCTCAATAATGAAAATAAATAACTATGTACAACGGCAAGACAAAAACTGTCTGTTTCTCCAAATAAATACATGACAACACATTGCACGACGCACATACGCATGTATGCCCAGAGCAGGACAAGTTCTCCATTGCAGAGGAGAGACGTGAGGAAGCCACAAGCAGCAGCAACCGTAACCATGGAAACAGAACCTCAATATCTCTGTCAATTTTCTCTATTAATATTAAATGTCTCAAAATGATATATTTTTTGGTTTACATTCAAATCTTTGTATTGTCAGTTTGGATACATTTTGTTTCTCTTATACAAGTATTTGTATCTCTCAATTCATTCCTTAGTGTTGTGTTTCAATTTTGATCCCTCTCTTTTCCATGCATCTCAGATATTTTGTGAAGACATAAACTTTCAGTTGGAAATGACTGTACCACCTTTAAACTGATTTGAAACCCCTATGTAGAATAGTATTTACCTGAAAACATATTTCATGGTATTGGATTTCGGTATCATGTTTCCCCTAACACTGTTAGTATATAATGAATTATCTAGTCAAAATTTTTATCACAATGATAATTAAAAATATTTTATAAGTGTTAGGTTGGTAATAGCATAGATGAAGGTACTGTTTCCATGGTAACTAATGAGTTTGGCAACAGATGGTGAAGGCTTGTACAACTTTTCAAATTGTAACGCTGGAAGCGAAAATGTCTGAATAATAATAAAGCCACTGATGACAATGATCTCGACTCCATCACAGGAGAGGCAACTTGTACAGAAACAGCATTGGGTGATTGGCTAATATCTACGCCTTCCTGTCAGAGTTGTCTCCCCTTAGATTTAGTGTCTCCCAGGAGTCAAAGGTGACAAAATAAAGTTAAACAGCGGTCTGTTCGACGGACCAATCACAAACTGAGTACAACAGTCTCGCCAAGAATCTGACCAATCAGAAACAAGTCTTGGACTTGGTTGAAAAAAAGTACCTATGCTGATCTGAGGATGTACTAGTCACATTCTTGGCGAAAACAACGTGACATTTCAATGTAGATTTCACAGAATTGCTTTTCCAGCTTTCACATACGACACACACATTCACAGATAATTTTAACGCCACAGCCATCATATTGTCTTGCAAGAAGCGTATGTCAGTCCCCATTTTGCAGAGGTTCAGAAATTTCGTTTCTGATTCCGTTGTGATTCGGCCGAGCTATGTAGCCCTTCTTGCCTTGTATGGAATCATCATCATCGTCGTCGTCGCTTTCTTCACTTGAAGTGGACTGCAGGGAATTTTGCTGGGATGTATCGAAGCCAGCAGACTTTGGAGCTTGAGCAATGTCCGCCTCGTTATTGTTATGCTGAAGTTTCACATCCGATGACAAATCATCTTTTTCCCTTTTCCCATTCCTCTCTTCAAGAAGGGTTTCAGAGTCAGAATGTTTTCTCTTCCGTACATTCTGCCCACAATCACTCGCAGTGTCTGACATTTCTGAATCTGAATCTTGACCATTTTCTTTGGGAATTTTTCTAGATTTCAGTTCCTTTAACTCCTCTGCAAAATCAGCCATGCCGTACTGTTGAGCAATTCTCAAACCCTCGTCAAACAAGGTCTCTTGCATGAACTTTTGAGCAGTTGAAGAACGGAAGTTTGCTGCATAAACTGCTACTTTTGTAAAGTCCAGTTCAGTTCCGTCTTGTGAGTTCATCGGGGAAGAGTTGCCACTTGGAAAGTTGGAAGAATCTGAAGTAAAACATACATTTTAAAATGAGGCCTTGCATGAGTATTTACAAAATGGACACAGTGAGGTGAAGTAGGACTTAAAGATTATTACACTTGGTCATGCAGATAACAACTGAGACTAAGATCGCCAGAGCAATATTCCTTCGATATGGCAGGCAGGGCAAGTAATGGTACAAGAGTGAAAGACCTGGGTGTCATTGTACAAAGCTAAGGTGATCCTAACTCCCATATCTTAACATTGACTTACGACCGTCGTAGCGCTATGGTTGTTTTGTACAGAGGCACCATAATAATGAGAAAATGACTGTGAAACCTATAAGTTCTTGGGCAATAGAAATGAATGGGTAACTGATCAAAAAGTCCATTACATTGACAGTGAATATTCTATGTGAAAACTTGGAAACTGTGAAAAAGGTGTAGTTACCATGATAAACAGATCTACCTACAAATCTGGGAAAATGTGAATGTGATTTAGTTACCATGATAAACAGATCTACCTACAAATCTGGGAAAATGTGAATGTGATTTAGTTACCATGATAAACAGATCTACCTACATATCTGGGAAAATGTGAATGTGATTTAGTTACCATGATCAACAGATCTACCTACAAATCTGGGAAAATGTGAATGTGATTTAGTTACCATGATAAACAGATCTACCTACAAATGAATGTGATTTATCTACCTAAACAGGGAAAATGTGAATGTGATTTAGTTACCATGATAAACAGATCTACCTACAAATCTTGGAAACTGTGAATGTGATTTGCACATTTTCATTGTGAAGATCATTTCAGATACAGTTGACATATTTAATACATCCAAACCACCTTAGTGTCAAACATGAAATTAACATATTATAGAATACATCCCCCGACAGATGTGGCATAACTGTCCATTTTATGAAGGTTTCTGTACTAATAGGTTCCCACTGTATTCAAACTATGATTACAAGTCTGATATGTGTACTTATAAACAAGTAACCATGGTTTCCATCGTGTACAACTCACCTGTGAAATCATCGTCGCCATACTGCCCGCATGGCCTTTCTGGTTTCGTCATAAGATACCTGTGAAACAAAAATCAATTTTCATTATGAGTAATATAATTAGTGATTAACGATCTCAGCACTCGAAGTCGATCATGATGAAGACAGTAATTATGCAACTAATTTGTTTAAGTATTGAGATCAATGTCTCAGCCTTCAATACAAATTTGAGACTGATTGTTTTAAATTGGCAAAAAAAGATCACTTTATCAAAACAATATTTGTAGACTGATGAAATTCTCATTTTACCAATGGTATAAACTAATGAAACACTCAAAAACATATCATATCATAATTATGAATAGTTATTATAGCAACATAATACTTATTTAAAACAAATTATTGTTCAGTTCTTTGAAAGTAAAGTTCTCTAAACATTTATTGCCCGATATTTTTAAGAAATACATTTTTCATTAATGTTTTTACATGATCGACGTCGAGATGAACTATTAGATGATATTACTTGTTTCAAAATACCTCTTCTAAACTTAGAAAGAAATATATTACATCTGATATGAAATGATATTTATGATCTTGTTCACAGAAATATCAAAGGTCTAATAAACCAGAATCAAACACTGATTCGAGTTTCTCAGACGTCATATATTGTAGTTAGCAATTATTTTCTTGTGACAAAACTGTCTGAACACTAGCAATATGGCACTCTCAGAAAATATCTCAAAAACAAAATGTTTTCAAACATTAGCAGCATGAGCTATAAGACAAAAAACATGAAACTCTGAAAATGAATAAAGTGGAATTACATTGACATGGCTTTGATCAACATGATTCATATATTGGAATCAAAGTCTCTTAAGTGCATTACCATTTCATGGGCTAAAAATAATCTATATCAGTATAAGAAAAAAACTTTTCTGGAAAATTGGATTGTACTGAATATCACAGTCTTACAGCAATTTCAAGCTTTTATGTCTGGGTTACGTGGTGGGGCAACCTAGTTGGTTAAGCGTTCGCTTGTCACACAGAAGAGCTGGGTTGATTCCTCAACTAGGATACCATGTGTGAAGCCCATTTTTGATGTCTCCAGCTGTGATATTGCTAAAAGCAGCATAAAACCTTATTCCCTCAATAAGTTTGGGGGAGACAATCTTGGGGAGGACAGCAACAGCAATGGCAGGAAATCAGCCTTCTATGGATAATGACTTATCATGTTTTGATGGCAAGTACATCCATGACAAGGAAATTTACTGTTAAAAAGCAGCCATTGTGCCGATATAATTTTGACTGCAGGAAGTAGATTTGTGGGAGATGAAAGGCAATGGAGCCAGTGAGATTACCATTAGACTTACAGTCACTATACTCAAAGTGCAAAAAGGTGACAGCCCACTGGCCTGCTCAGTCAACTGGCCAATCAGATGTCTAAAATCTTTCATAATGCATTACATGATGTCAACTGCACCCACCTTTCTGAACGCTTCTGTTTACGAAGAATCTCGCCTTGTTCTGTAAGAAGAGCGAGTTGCTGGGCTGTCAATGTCTCTAGTTCCTGCTGGAGCTTCTGCACTAGAGTGCTGTTTTGTGTGTCACGGGCTGTTACAATCTCAGTTTTTATGGCCTCTTGTCGATCCTTAATTCGTTTCATGTCCTGGTTGATGCAATTCATTCTCTCCTGCAAAATACAAACAAACAGCATTGAGAGTAAACTTGTAGAATGTTGAATGTGGAAGTTAGTTGATTGCTAACTCAACAATGTTGGCAACAAAGTGGCTGTCAGTTGACAGTCAACTGCAAGATTGTTCAAGCCAGCTCTGATAGCCAGTTGACAGACAGTCAACTGCCATATTGTTCAAGTGAGTGAGTGAGTGAGTTTAGTTTTACATGCACTCATTCCAGCTATATGGTGGCGGTCTGTAAATAATTGAGTCTGGACCAGACAATCCAGTGATCAACAGCATGAGCATTGATCTGCGCAATAGGGAACCAATGACATGTGTCAGCCAAGCTTGACCACCCGATCCCGTTAGTCGCCTCTTACGACAAGCATGCAAGATTGTTCAAGCCAGCTCTGATAGCCAGTTGACAGACCATCAACTGCAAGAATGTCAAAGCTAGTGTGGTCAATCAGTTGACAGTTGACTCAAAGAAAGTCAAAGCCAATTTCAGAAAAGTCTTGTTGGATGGGAGATACAAATCTTTAATCATTCATTTATTAAATACCTGACAGAATACAATGTTATCATGATACATAAGATCTTGTAAGACTGACAAAGTGAGCGAGTATGGTTTTACGCCACTTTTAGCAACCAGAAATGGGTTTCACACATTGTACCCATGTGGGCAATTGAACCCGGGCCTTCGGTGTTACAAGCCAACGCTTTAACCAGAAAAAAATTAAGCTGCTGTTAAAGGGGAATAACTCTCACCTCTCTATGAATCTTGTCAAGCTCTGCTTTCACTGTTTTGGGGTTGGCGTCGTGCATTCTCTGGAAAACAGGATCAACTCGTGGCTTCTTTGACACAACTACATCGGCAGCCCTAAGAAGGAGTATTTAGACATGCATCAACCGTCTCGTCACCGGTTGGCCTCCATTAGGCTAATCCATCGGCCATATTGGCAGTGGTCAAATAAACACTACTGTCACTGTCAAGTTTCCTTTCACAGGCTTTCACTCAGACAATGTTTTTCACTCAATGAAACTATTATAACATATCAAATATGAAAATGAAACTATTGTCTTATGTCGTTGGCTGAACTAGAATAAATAATATATATATTACATTTTTCAGATATTCAGTTTTCAGGAAGGCCCAGCTAGTCTGAAACTAGAGGCAAATGTTTAAGGTTCAGTTCTGGTCTCCCAAATGCAAATTGAATCAATATACACAGCCTGAAAGGAAGTGAAGCGATGTAGCTCATGTTACTGTAATCATAATGATCATTTCAAATTTTATTCATAGTCATTTTCTAGTGAAGTGATTTACATTACAGGAGCATCTCTGTGACAAAATGACCCAAAATGACCCAAACTTATGGTATAGCAAAAACAGCAAGAAATTACCCATCTACATAATTACTGAAAAATAATTTACTGAGTAAATCACCATAAAGAACAGATATGTGATCTACAGACTAGACACTTCTTTGCATTAAATTCAATGCATCAACGAACTAATAATTTCAATTCAATGTATCCTCATGTATATTTCAAATGACCTAAAGATCATAAAAGCCATTATGAAAGCAAACTTGAAATTGATATCAGTGAGCGTTATTTGACCTCCACTAAAGATTGTCGTCCCATACCAAAATGATATCTTTGAAAATGAAAAATTCACACTTTATGTCGTTACATGCATTCCAAAACATAAAGAGATCTTGCAAAATTTTCATTCTCCTTTTGGATTGAAATATTGAAGAATGAAAGAAAATTGAACGAAAAATAGAATGGAAAAAAGAGTGCATACACAGAAAAGTATCCAATGGATTAACTCCATATAACAATGACATAGAACATTGCTACAGTTAAGGATATTATTCATTCTTTAGGCACAGTTAGTTTCTGACAGTTTGGAACTGATAAAATTCCAAGTTTGAAAATCGTCAAGGGAGATAACTTATTCGGAAGGGAGACAACTCTGTATCAATGCACAGTCTATTCCACTCAGAGCTGCTATGTAGTGTGTGAGAAAACAAAAACAAATGAAACATGATGCAAGCTAATAACCTTTGACCGACATTCGGAGATTTTTCAGTTATTGAGCAATTTTCACTAAATGATAAAATATCAAAATACTTGAATATGTGCATCTCCAATTTTGAATGCAGTTCGACTAAGACATGCTTGTATGCCATTCTTAGATTAGTTCCAAAACCATCCAGTTTATAAGAACTGAACAGCCGTGATATATTTATTCTTTCTACGATGATATAGCGTGCAGTTGTAAAGTTAGTTGGGTGCTATCAACAGAGGAGGTTAGTGAAGACATTCACGACATATGTATGTCAATCAAGGCCCCAGTGGTTTATGATTATGTAATTATAATGAAATATGACATTATTCTGAAATTCAATGCACAATTACCGCAAATGACCCCAACATTAACAAAACAATACCTCATACTGCAACCGATATCAAATAAAGGCAAAATCATGACAGTATTACAGATTAAAATCGAGACATGAAGAAGATATAAGCAGGTACCAAACTCAAATGTTTAAGCGAAAGTTAACCACGAAAACAGTAAGAACACATTAAACAAAGCTGCTCCATAAGGAATAGCTGCTCAAGGAGAATGTCTCATGCATATGTGAGAGAGAAGAATTTGACTGGCCCATCCATCCCAGTATTCAAATAGTGTAGGAGTGTTCCACTTACTTTAACTCTCTAGGGTCCAATATTTCACTCTTCACAACACTGAAAAGTTCGGAAATAGAGCTCAGTCTCGGCTAAGGAAAACAGAGTTACACAATTTACAAAACACAATATATCCCCCAAAATTTCACCCCACATTTGACATGAATGTGAACAATTTCATAACAAGAGCCAATGACTGTAAATTCTTGGGTTTTTTGAAAGGGAAATTTTAGGACAGCAAATTTATGTAAACAGACAAATGTTATGCTTGCAGTGTTCCAACACTTACTGAAATGGTACACCATAACAATTGGGTGGATTGGCTCCACTGACAGTGTAAAGAAAATGACCCTTGAAACATATTTGGAAGTGCCCATACACGTAGATTGTGTGAAGACAAATAGCATTGATCTAGTACCTTAACGATTAACTTCAATCAAAGCAACTGAAGCATGATGCATCCTTAGAACATCATTCTATTTCCGTTAAAACATCTCACACAAATCTCTAAAGTCGGTCAAAAGTTTGAACTGAGTACTACGGAGTAAGTTAAAATAGACAACATCTATTTCCAGTTGAAAAATTATTAACCAGCTCTCATATTCAATCAGCTATGACAATGTGTCAAAACCACAAACAACATACTTGTTGGTTGTGCCAATTGTGGAATTGTACATGAAAAGAAATTCAGTTATGTAGATATCTGGAATAATAAACATTCCACTTAACATAAAAATGATAAGTATCTACACTTATACTATAACAGCACACGTTTCTATGGCTACATTGACTAGATATTTTATTACTACAGAATTATCTCCCCTGAATAACATTTGATACCTGATTCAGGATCAATGCAAAATCAAGAAAAACAATTGATGCACGCATTCTTGACAATTGTTCTTGATATCCGGAGAAAGTTGTATTAACCAAATTTAGTGAATAAACAGACAGGAAAAACTAAAACCATAAATATATAAAATAACTTTCCTTAAAAGCCAGCAATTACATTTCTAACACAGACCTATGAAAAGAATTGTCTTTGAAATGATGAACCAATGAAGATTGTTCTTCTACAAAGATGAAAATATTCAGGGGAGATAACTAGGAATACTTCCAAAAGATAAAGAGACATCTCATGCTAATTACCTGGAATGCCCTTTTGAATATTGGTAACCACTGTCACGAACAACTTGTCTTGCCAGTGGAAATAAGTCTTCTACTACGAGTCAGTAATGTAGGTATATGGCGACATAACTGGGCAGCGGCCTCATTAACCGAAATCTGAAAAGACAAAAGACTGTGTCACTGTTTGATCCAGTGAATGAGTAAATGAATGTGTTACACCACAGCACGATTCCAGGCACTTGCACTGCACACTAATGTGGAGACTGGGGACCTTTCCTTCTGGAAGTGCTTACATGGAAATCAAGTGGAGACTAGGGACCTATTCTTCAGGAAGTTCTTACACAGCACCTTTGTGTGGTTACTAGGGACCTATTCTTCAGGAAGTTCTTACACAGCACCTTTGTGTGGTTACTAGGGACCTATTCTTCAGGAAGTCCTTACACAGCACCTTTGTGTGGTTACTAGGGACCTATTCTTCAGGAAGTTCTTACACAGCACCTTTGTGTGGTGACTAGGGACCTATTCTTCAGGAAGTTCTACACAGCACACAGACTAGGGACCTTTCTTCAGGAAGTTCTTACACAGCACCTTTGTGTGGTACTAGGGACCTATTCTTCAGGAAGTTCTTACACAGCACCTTTGTGTGGTTACTAGGGACCTATTCTTCAGGAAGTCCTTACACAGCACCTTTGTGGGACTAGGGACCTATTCTTCAGGAAGTCCTTACACAGCACCTTTGTGTGGTTACTAGGGACCTATTCTTCAGGAAGTTCTTACACAGCACCTTTGTGTGGTTACTAGGGACCTATTCTTCAGGAAGTTCTTACACAGTACCTTTGTGTGGTTACTAGGGACCTATTCTTCAGGAAGTTCTTACACAGCACCTTTGTGTGGTTACTAGGGACCTATTCTTCAGGAAGTTCTTACACAGCACCTTTGTGTGGTTACTAGGGACCTATTCTTCAGGAAGTTCTTACACAGCACCAGGAAGTTCTTACACAGCACCTTTGTGTGGTTACTAGGGACCTATTCTTCAGGAAGTTCTTACACAGCACCTTTGTGTGGTGACTAGGGACCTATTCTTCAGGAAGTTCTTACACAGCACCTTTGTGTGGTTACTAGGGACCTATTCTTCAGGAAGTTCTCGCTTGGCACAGTCAATTGAGAACTATATTTCAGCGCTTTTCCCCAGGAGTTGTCTCCCCTAGACTATGCTTACAATGGTGGAACCTCACCTCGTGTAATGACATCGGCCTATCGTTTTTCCTCTTGGAATCAAAGCGACCATATATGGCTGCATACTTCCTAAGTTCATCCAGTCGCGACGGGTCGTCGTCTGTCAGTTGCATCACAGACTGCAATAAAATGCATCATTCACTAATCAGTCCGGTTCTCAAAACAAAATCAAACAAGGGCAATAGATTTATACTGTGCTATATAGAGAATACTACACGAGGTCTCATTACATACGAATTATACGAAACGAGTGTCCTTCCTATGGTATCTGACAGAGCGAAAGCGAGGTCAGAAACCATAGGAAGGTCACAAGTTTCGTATAATTCGTATGTAATGAGATCGAGTGTGGTATTTTATTTATTACCCACGTCTTACATGCATTAAATAGACAAAATAGCATATTTTTGTTATTTTTATGGTTTAAATCCGAAACCGGTTTCATAAAGAGGTTGCGGGAGTATATTGTTCTGTAGTACACTTTTTGCATGACGTCACTACGCCTTGCCGTCTGCCCCCTTGGTAACCGACGTCACGATGCATGTCTGTTGTCATTACCTCATACAGCCGTGAAAGGAATTCACGTGTTTGTTATGAATGAAAAAGTAGTTAAAACCTATTTGAGAGGTCAACGGTTATCCAATCAAATTGTTAGAATCTCAGGTCAAGTCGTTACGACACAGGTCAACGCGATATGACACTTGTGTGACGTACGAGATTAGTTTGCAACTACCCATACGTTGACCACGTGGGTAATAAATTTCCATACTACACTGGGGCATGCTCAAATCGCCATATATCTATTCCATCATATCAATGGATCAATGGAAACTTGATTTTATCACTCATCTCCATGGGGAGTACAAGCTGCCTGTGAGGTGTTAGAAGCTTGTAACCATAACTTCAACCCACCAGGTACCCACATACTGCTGGCTAAACAGTCATAATTGACTTTTTCTCCTCCCTCTTTTTACCACTTAAACATTTTATGATGTTATTTATGCCGTTATGGGGTAAACTGAAAACCAAAAATTAATACCAATTCTTCCAAACCTTACAAATACATAGGTGTTTGAATATCTTCACAAACTCATGACAATCATGAGGGGTTCAGAACAAACATGATAAACATTATAAACCCCTGCAAACCTTATCAACTCAGAAGTGCACACACTTTCATCTACAGTCATCAATATTACACTTCAATAAATACAAATCCACCTAGAGAGGCATGACCACCCAAACCAACATCAATAAATATGCGACGCATTTTGTTTTGATGGTGAGTGAGTGAGTGAGTATAGTTTTACACCGGTTTTAACAATATTCCAGCTATATCACGGCGGGGGACACCAGAAATGGGCTTCACATTGTATAGATGGAAAGTCTTGCTTTTAAAATATGACAATGAACAAATAAACATATGTGGAACTTTTACTAAAGATGCTAGAAAAAACTCCTTAAGCCATGTATGCAAAGCTTTTGGCCAGTTTGATTTCAGAAAACATTCAAATTACACAGAATGTCTTTAATTAATTATGCTAAATGGAAAAGTAAGCCCATTATAAACTTGGTATTACCAACATCACCAAATGAAGTTCGAGAAAAACACCATCCCATCAGATCTGTTTAACATCCACTCTTTCATTTTTTCCAAGACAAATGGCAATAAATCACATTTTTTAAAACCTCATTAAACAGACTTCAAGAAAATTTGTTCAAAAACACGGCAAGTCTTTCTGTCATTAAATTTCGAGGAATTGCCAATTGCAAATACTGGTCAACTTTACCCAACATAATCAATAATCATGCACCGGTTACTCAAGAACTCACTTGTATTTCACGATTAATCTGTTTCTTCATATTGAGTTCTTTAGCATCAAAGGGAGGTAACTCCTTCGAGAGTTGAGCTGCAGCCTCTGCAATGGACTGAATCTGACTCTCAACGAGGACGGGTGTTGGCAAGGGGGACGAGGAATGTTGACTTGTTTGCATGGGATAACCGCACATGTTTAAACCAAGGTCGTCTTGGAGACCACTCTGAAATAAACATAGGATTAACTAATAAAAAGGTCACTGAATTATTATTATTTATTAATGGACCTTAACTAAATTCATAAAGACTTGTCAACAAGAATTTCAAGTAAAACATTGAGCGTTATTTCCATGTCATAACCAAGAGTTAACAGTTGCATTACCGCAGTTTGTAATAAATTAATCTGTGCCAGCAAAACCAGTGATTGAATGTATGAACAACATCCATTGTCCGAGTATGATGACAAATAATATGACGTCATATACTGCAAGAAACCATGAGTAGGAGTTGGTCAGAAAACCATTCGGAAATGGTGATCCCTTCTGCTCTGAATTCTTAGCCCTGAATCATTTTCAAGGTGTTTATTAACCAAAGGATGGAGTATTTCTAGTTAACTATCCTGTGTCTCATTGCCTGCTCAGACTGTAAGAAAGGTTTTTGGTCCCCTTTCGGTGAACAGTGAGTCAGGGTTTACATAGCAATCTCATCAGGGAATGGGGGACAGCAGGGAGGGAGGTACCAGAAAAGGGTTTCAGAGTGTACCAGTATGTGGAATTGAACCATGCTTTCTGTCAGCAGAGCTGGGAACAGTCCCATAAAGATCTCAGACAGCTATCAGTTTGTAGTAATCCACCTGACAGATGAAGCCATGGGGCTTTTGCATCAGTGGATCCATGACACTGCCATGACCACCTATGTCCGTCACACAACAGAAACTGTGTATGTTCAGGATCTATATTTCAAGGTGAAAACTTTTGTTTTGGTTCTGGCTTAATGCCATACTCAGCAATATTCCAGCAATATGGCGGCGATCTGTAAATTATTGAGTCCGGACCACACAATCCTGTGATCAACATCATGAGCTTTGCACTTCGCACTTTGGATACGATGCCATGTGTCAACCAAGCCAGCAAGCCTGACCACCTAACACTGTTAGTCTGCCTCTTATGACAAGCATGGGTTGCTGAAGACCAGTTCTAACCCGATCATTAAGGTTGTTAAAAACGTTTTGTAAAGAACGACCCTTTCCTGCACCGTAATGCTGCTTCACTAGGTCTAACACACACTAATTCATACATCTTCGTCCAATATTGAAGAGTGAGTGAGTGAGTTGGATTTAACACCACTTTGAAGAGTATTCTGGTAATATCAGGGCATGTCAGCTTCAGTCTGGAAGAAGGGCTGGTATTGGGTTGACAAACCAAGAAGATATAACCACCACACACCAAGATTCAAACCGACAATGATAGGTTTCTTGCAACTTCTCTGTAAATGTCAGTATCTAAAACAAACAGGGCACCCATGTAAACCTGACAAGGTTTACACAGTTGATTATATTGGTTACTGACCATCGTCACAGGTATATCCTTCATGTCACTCTGTGGAGACCCCGAGGAGGGACTGGGGGCGTCGGGGGCCGGGGCCGCTGGGCTGACACTCCGGGGGGCAGGTTGGGGGTTCCAAGTAGGAGCGTTCACCACAGATGTAGGGGGTGTGGAATGAATGTAGCCGAGGTTCTGGTCCCGCACCACCGCAGTGATACTCCCGGGGGCGGGGCTTGAAGATTGTGTTGTTCCTGGTCCCTGGAATGCACCTGTGCAGAGAGAGTTCATGAGAAGGTGTAATGAGGACATTCACTTTTACAATAGAGAGGCTTGGATTTGGAAAAAGTGGAGTCTTCAATCTTATGTCCAAAAAGATGGAGAGATATTCAGAATTCATTTTTTGTGCTTTTTTTCAAAGGCCAATTTCAAAGACTCTCCAAAATATTTAAGACACAGAATAGATGTCAAACCTGCTTTCAAATAGTTTTCTATACTGCTAGAGATCGCCTGCATTGAAAAAAACCCGTAGTCAACAATTCATAAGAATCTTTTCTGATACAAACCATCCTATTTACACATGCATCTGTTCTTTATTTTAAAAGCAAGTTATCTAAGGATTCTTGTAGTTTTCAGATATTTATCCTCCAACTACAAAATAAAGAATGCATCCATTAGCCTCTTGACTTCAAGTACTGTTCAAATCTATCCAGCAGTGCAGCTCTGTGAGTGTAAGATTGCATGAAAAGAAAATCTGTTTTACAGGGATATTTCTCTCTAATGTGAGGTAGGATTATACAGATATTTGTACTGAAAACAAAGGTGATGGGAACACTTTCTACATTTCTGTAACAAAACAAACCTCAACACACAAGTAGGCACGAGGAGTCCATTCCATAACCCAAGAAACTGACCGATATGCTGACACATGGCTTCTTATCCCAATCTTCATCAAGAGTTACCTTCTCTTGATTTCTCTAAGGTAAAGGTCACCCTTACAGCAACAGATGGCATGTGGTTTGTCTCATCAATTTCAGCCAGCATCGATATTTTGTTTGCACATTGAGGTATAAACATAAAACATAGTGCACACCTTGCATCACGCATCTACACAAAGTTTCTGCTTATATCACCAACACAAAAATACTAACATCAATTCTGAAATTGTGTGCATCTTACCTGGATTGGCTACCCATTCCTGTAGTGCCTTCTGAAGGCGTCGGACATGGAGCGGCTTGGATGCCATCCCCACCAAGGCCATAATTTCCAGAAATTCCTCCTCGCGGCCTCGCACAGCTGTTGTACATCATCACCACCTGGTTACAACACGAGTAATTAAAATAAACACACGGTTAACAATCAATAATTAAAGAATTATGTTGTTTTGCGACTAAATGACATCTGGACATAGAAATATTTAAAAAATGCATGGGACATGTTGTCACACCACACAGGGTCAAATAAGTCCAAATTTTAAATGATATCAATGGGAGTGAGTGAATGTAGTTTTATGTCAAAAAACTGTGAGAGACAAACCGATGGTTGATAGCAGTAGCATCATTCTACTGGGTTACTACCATGTTTTAACAACCACAATCACAATCACTTGGGAATGTTGAGTTGAGTGAGTGAGTGAGTGAGTGAGTGAGAGGGAGAGTTTAGTTTTATGCCACTTTTAGCAATATCCCAGCAATATCACAGCGGGGGACACCAGAAATGGGATTCACACATTGTGCGAATGTGGGGAATCGAACCCGGGACTTCGCCTTGACGAGCGAACGCTTTAACCACTAGGTTACCCCAGCACTCCTGGAAATGTTGAAATACTGGACTTTTAACAACCCCAGCAGCATTGATCCATACAGCCATTAAGTGATGATTGATTTCCAAAGGAGTGTTAACTTACAGTTAGTAATAGCTACATGCAAATAGCATACACTACTACTACAATGTCATCTAACCGGACAGGTTACTATCTGATTGTATATATCAGTTAAGTTTTTTAAAGCAGATTTTATGTTTGATCTACCTCAGTATTCCCAAGTGATAATTTACTAAGGTGCAATTCCAATGAAAGAGAGCTATAACACACAGCAATTTAAATACTTCAACACTCCTAATATGTATTTTGATGATAGTAAAATTTGGCATGTGAAAAAGCCCTTCAATGTCACTGCGTACATCAAGCTCCTTGAATCACAATTTACCTTTTCTGAATCTTAAAAAATATCTGCATCAGTCAAGCGCGCAAACACTATGAACATACACTAACTACCCAAAGTTGTTCTAGATATGACAATAGAAACTCATGGAGTTGTTTTTTTTCTTAAAAGGGGGAGTGACTGTGTTCGGTCTGGTGACCAGTGTCATGTTGTACTCAGTGTCGTGTTTGAAGCAGACATGAAACTGGGGGCAGTCAGCATAACCACTGTCTGTTACACCAACACACTTTACCCAGTGTGTTCACAGACAAAGAAGAAAGGGGTTCTTCTCTCCCTTTCTCCCTTGTGTTCATCTTCTCTACCTCTCTCCCTTGGGTTCATCCTCTTTCACTTGTGTTAATCCTCTCTTACTTGTGTTCATTATATCTCACTTGTGTTCATCCATTCTTCCTACATCTCTCGCTTGTATACATTCTTCTGCCCATTCTCTCTATGTCTCACTTGTATTCTTTCTTTCTTGTGCCCATTCTCTCTGTCTCTTGTGCCCTTTTCTCTGTCTCACTTCTCAGCCTCTTTCTTTTGTATTCTCTATCCACTTTCTTTACTTTTCATCCCTTCTTTGTGTTCATCCTCTCACTTGTGTCTATCATCCTCTCTCTCACTTGTGTCTATCCTCTCTCTCACTTGTGTTCATCCTCTCTCACTTGTGTGTCTATTCATCCTCTCTCTCTCTTGTGTTCTATCCTCTCTCTCACTTGTGTTCATCTCTCTCTCACTTGTGTTCATCCTCTCTCACTTGTGTTCATCCTCTCTCTCTCACTTGTGTCCTCTCCTCCTGTCCTCTCTCTCACTTGTGTTCATCCTCTCTCTCACTTGTGTTCATCCTCTCTCACTTGTGTTCATCTCTCTCACTTGTGTTCATCCTTCATCCTCTCACTTGTGTTCATCCTCTCTTGTCTATCTCTCTCTCTCACTCTGTCTCATCCTCTCACTTGTGTCTATCCTCTCTCTCTCACTTGTGTTCATCCTCTCTCTCACTTGTGTTCATCCTCTCTCTCACTTGTGTTCATCCTCTCTCACTTGTGTGTTCATCCTCTCTCTCACTTGTGTTCATCCTCTCTCTCACTTGTGTTCATCCTCTCTCTCACTTGTGTTCTATCCTCCTCATCCTCTCACTTGTGTCTCATCCTCTCTCTCACTTGTGTCTCATCCTCTCTCTCACTTGTGTTCATCCTCTCTCTCACTTGTGTCTATCCTCTCTCTCACTTGTGTTCATCCTCTCTCTCACTTGTATACATTCTTCTGCCCATTCTCTCTATGTCTCACTTGTATTCATTCTTTCTTCTGCCCATTCTTCTCTCTGTCTCACTTGTATTCTTTCTTTCTTGTGCCCATTCTCTCGCTCAACCTCTTTTACTTTTCATCCCTTCTCACTTGTGTCTATCCTCTCTCTCACTTGTGTCTATCCTCTCTCACTTCTCACTTGTGTCTATCACTTGTGTTCATCCTCTCTCTCTCTCACTTGTGTCTATCCTCTCTCTCACTTGTGTCTATCCTCTCTCTCACTTGTGTTCATAATCTCTCTCACTTGTGTCTATCCTCTCTCTCACTTGTGTCTATCCTCTCTCTCACTTGTGTTCATCCTCTCTCTCACTTGTGTCTAGCCTCTCTCTCACTTGTGTCTAGCCTCTCACTTGTATACATTCTTCTGCCCATTCTCTCTCTGTCTCACTTGTATTCTTTCTTTCTTGTGCCCATTCTCTCCCTCAACCTCTTTTACTTTTCATCCCTTCTCACTTGTGTCTATCCTCTCTCTCACTTGTGTCTATCCTCTCTCTCACTTGTGTCTATCCTCTCTCTCACTTGTGTCTATCCTCTCTCTCACTTGTGTTCATCTTTTCCTTCCCTCTCTCACTTCTGTTCAATCCCTTTCTCATGGTAACCTCTTTGATATTAAGGGGCAGTGGGGTAGCGTCATGGTTAAAGTGTTGGCTCCTCATGCTGAAGATCCGGGTTCAATTCCCCACATGGTTACAATGTGTGAAGCCCATTTATTGGGCCCATGATATTGCTGGAATATTGCTAAAAGCGGCATAAAACTAAACTCACTCTATGATATTAACCCTCTATTTCTTTTGATCTCTGTCATATTACACTGATCTCAAGTTCATTCTCTCATCTGCAACTTCCCCCTTCCCCCATGTTTAACCTCACTCCAGCCCGCTGTTCATGAGAACACAAAGAACTCACACGTCAAAGCAGGTGCAGGCTTTGATGTACATGGACAAGATTCAATCTGACATTCAGGATTAAAACAGTTTAAGTTACAACACCTAAACATGAATCTTTCTGATTGTAATGACATATCTTTCTGACTGCAGCAAGTATGAGAACAATAGCACTCCGCAATCAACAGCTAGTGTGCAGAAAAAAGAACACACTTTTAATGTATTTTCAAAGAAAATTCCTCACGCTTTCTACCATTCTTTTCAAAATTATTTCTAGTTTTTTGTATTCTGAAGACAAGTATCAGTCAGAGCAAAACCTTGTAATATGTTTAGAAATGGCCGTCAAGCTGAAGGACACAATAAACTAATGTCATATGAATTTGTCACCTTCTTCAGATTTAAGAATGGACATGGTCATATCAGTAAGTGAGTGAGTGAGTGAGCGAGAGATTTTATGTCATATTCAGCAACATTACAGTGACTTATTTACAGCCCTCTGTCACATACAGTAGAACATGTACAGAATGGGCTTAGAGTGAGTGAGTCTAGTTTTACACTTTTAGCAATATTCCAGCAATATCATGGCGGGGGACACCAGAAATGGGCTTCACACATTGTACCCATGTGGGGAATTGAACCCATGTTGTCAGCATGCTTTAACCACTTGGCTACCCCACCTCCCCAAGCAGCATTACAGCTGTATGATGGCAGGGTACACCAGAAACTGGCACATCACAGATTCTACAGGGCCATAAGTTGGGGTTCAAGACTCTGACCAATAATGCAACAGCAAGTCTGACAGTGATCCAAATCACTGATCCCATGTCCAAGGATGAGGTGGAGAGAGTTGTTTTGACCTGATACTCAGATGGGTTTTCACAACCACGTCAAGTAAGCAAAGATGTTTTCCTGAATCTGGAAATATTGTGAACAGCTATGTGGGCACACACCAATAACATGATTCAAGAATCTGATGGGAAATGGCTAGAGTTGACAAATTTGTAGAGTGCATCAGACACAGTTGAAGAAGTGGTGGGCTCTATCAATGTATTCCCTACTCTGGTAATAAGGAGATGAATTATGGGTGACATATTCAAATATGAAAGAAAACTGTGACAAATTATCCGACAAAGGGCCTGCTTTTTATGAAGAACTGTTCCTTGATGTTTAAGTAAGTGTATACGTCAGTTATGCGATATGATATATTCAAGTTTGTGACAAATTGGGCACGGAAGGCTAGAATGCAGAACATGGCCCTAAATAGGCTAAAGTGTGTCTCAAAGACAATAAGGTCTTTAAAATGACCCTGACGCTGCAGTAATGGTGAGAATGGAATATATGTTACATATATATTTGATAACATGATATCGTCAAGACACATAGTTTTGAGAGATCGAAAGTGAGTGAGTGAGTTTAGCTTTACGCAGCACTCAGCCATATTCCAGCTATATGGCAGTGGTCTGTAAATAATCGAGTCTGGATTAAATAATAATCAAGTTCTGTTACGACCTGTAAACTTAGTGTACATTGAAAACCTGAGAAGCGAAGCCGATCTCAGAAGTTTAAGACACTGGTCAAACCCATGAGCTATTGAGCTTGTAAACCTAGAAATATACTTGAGGCGAAATGGGATTTGAACCCATGAATTGTTTCTGGCATCCAATGGGACGATAATAAAGACAATATTCAGATTCCATTAAAATTCAGCTGGTGTCCGAGACAAGTTGTCATTCATTCATTTATTTAAAAGTGTTCTTTGACCACTTGGCCCCTAATATTGGTGTAAATTTTCTCTCTGCCACTTTAGCTCTTCAATCATTATCAGGAATAGTTCGGTTATTGAGTAGCCTTGTGGATGAGGTGTCAGATTGTTATTTTGCAGTCTTGAGTTTGATTCTGGGTAAACTATGTGAGCTCCACTTTATGATCTGTCTGAATTATTGCCAAGTGTGGCACAACATAGTACCAAATTAATGAGCAGCATTTTCCAAAATCTAGTTACTGAAATCATTACATTACAAAGATGTGGATAAAAACTGAAACTGGTTAGAATAACAAGATTGAAATCATGTTCACTGACTTTAAAAAATCATTTGGAGAAGCTTTAAAGTTTACATACAGACTTCAACCATCCTAGAAGGAGAAAACCCACATCAACAATCCGCACTACAAAAACACATAAGTACCTACAAACTGGCAGTCCTTTAACAACCCATATCTTAACAACACAATCTTAACATGAAGCCTGCTTTATAGAAAGAATTAGAAGATTGAACAGGCCATGCTGTTTAAGTCAGCTTAAACATCCTTGATCGTTTGCGCTGCACACAAAAATAGCACATCTCTTGATCTCATTGTCAGCTCTTGGTGGCATACATTTCCCTGTTAAAAATTTGAAAGCCAGTTAAATTTTCCACAATCATTTTATGATAAAATTCAAACTATAACCTGGAAGAGGTCATAAACTTGTTTCAACGGCTTCGTCATAAAACATCAGCTTCACTCCATGGCCAATTATAAATGAAAGAACCATTCCAATC
The DNA here is from genome assembly GCF_003918875.1 of Haliotis rubra. Classification (NCBI taxonomy): domain Eukaryota; kingdom Metazoa; phylum Mollusca; class Gastropoda; order Lepetellida; family Haliotidae; genus Haliotis; species Haliotis rubra. The sequence goes on from NW_025767579.1 coordinate 1,944,597, forward strand.
TTACTTTACCCTCTTGGAACAGCTAAACATTGCGTTTGTTTAAATTAAACAATTTCAAGTACTGTGTTTTACAGTTAACAAAATGTTAATTTCTCAAAGATGACAATGCAGCGAGGTTTGAGCTTAAAATGTCATCGTGCTCTGATAACCAAGCTAAAAATATTAAACTTATGACGAGAGAACGAATGTGCAGAAGCACAGAACTTAATCTACGCTAATCCTAATATTTCTAGTAATTTACAGGGCAAAACATTCACATTTCATGCTTGTGTGACGCTGCCTTGTACCAGTAATGAATTTATGCATATGCATCAAAAAAGTTGATGTTGGATGGAAAAAGACAGCCCAGTTGATAGGCTGAAAGTGGAAGCAAAAAGCCAGCTTTCCGTGTTTTACAACATGTCACTGTGATCTTCGCCTAATAGGAACTGAAAATTTCATTTCAAATCAAGATGAGGGAATTTGAAAATCATCACAACGGAACCGAGTGTTCTTCATTAAAGTCAAAATTTCCAAATGTGTCAAAAAACACTTGCAAAACACTGCACTTTAAGTGAAGATGATGAATTTGAGGAAAAAACCTGCAATTACAAATTCGCAAAATGGCTGCACTGGAGATGTGCAGAGCATGTGCAGAAGGCCCCGTATAAAACGCCCCTTCGCGTAATGCACTGCGCTTTATGACACCTAGAAAAACCTCAACTTAGAAACAATTCCATTTAACAAAACATAACTTCATTGATCTTGTCGAGGTCATTTCATGAAAGGGAAGTGAACTAATTGAATCCCGTTCTCGTTGTTATAGAGAGGCAGCCTGTATTACATAAGACTCTGCCTGCATTTATCATGCGCGATTCCCGGACCGACAGCCTGCAACATAAAAAGACCTCTTAGATTCTGGCACCATCTCGTATCCAGCTCATAACTATTTTGCTGGGGACCTCCATCTTTTTTCCCCCACCTTTTTTAATTTTTTCATCCCATTTCCAAACCAGGCTGCATTTTGATGCAGCTGTAACAAGAACGCATTTGCGGAACGCTGCATCACTGTTTGGCAGTAAAACGTCAACAAATCCTCATATGCATGCAGTGATGTTTTCAGGGTAAAATCATTAATCAAACAAACTATTAGTTTCAATCCAGATTATTATTTCAAGGTAACTTTAAATAATTCCATTAAATCATCTCTCTCTGAAAAGTTTTCAAGGAATTTTATTACAAGAATTGATGGGTCAATATTTCTCCAGTAAAACTCCAGAAAATATTACACTGAGGCAGAAAATACTACACTGCTATATACAATATCTCTCCGAAAGGCTATTATGATTGTAAAAAGAAAACAAGATATTTATTTTCTTTACTTAATCTCCTGGACTTCGCTTTTCTGGAAAAAATAAAATATTGAAAACATGATCTGTTTCAGCATTCTCCACAACAAATATTCGGCTTAGGCTTTTTGCCAAATGAGATATGAAGTTTTTATCAAAGCCTCACGTTAGTTCTGCGAAGCTCAACAAATTAAAAGGCCATAATATCAAATAGTCTTGTGTTGTTATTTAAAGGTTTTAATCTTACGATCAAAACCGAGTTTTTCAAGCAAGGTGTACACCGAATGACACATGCTTCCACTCATCCTGTGAAATGCTTTTAGTTTTTACATTTTTAGCTGAATTTTTCATAAACATCCAAACTAACTCTCTCAGTCAACATTCTGGAATACATACAGTTGCCAGCATGGAGGCAATCATGGAAGGAATTAACTGCATTGGGTTATTTCGCATTCATATTTATTTCTGTTATACATTTTTCATGAGCATCTTTGAATGTAAAATCCATAAGTTAGTAGATATTCTGGTTTTGAACTGAGAAACGTGGCAATGTTGAAACATGTGGAAATCTTATCTTCCAAGACATGTGAATTGTTCATCGTTTCCAGGTGTGTTTGTTGTAGGTTTCGACTAATAGTGTTGTGCAAAATGTGGAAAAGCATTTGCACCTACAGAAAAGGATAAAAACGTTGTGCAAACACTCTAAACACTGTTGCAGGATTTCTTCAAATATGCATGATTTTGTTGACATTCATAAATCAAACAGTTTCATTTTGTGATATGAGCGCTTAAATAAATGGCTTCTGAGGAATTTGACAATGAAAAAGTATCTAGAAGAAAGTCAAGAAAGAGCATAATGCCTCCAAGATATAGTCACCATTGTGATGTTTCGTTCTAAAACAATTTGACCATAAATATTAATTCATTTCACAGAGACAATTAAAAACCACATTCTTTTCACCATCTTTTGTGAAGATGTTTACATCAACACCTGGAAGTGCGTCAAAGAGGAGATAACCACGGTAGTTGTTTTATCGGGAGATATATATAACTGAGAAAATAACTTGTATCCACCTTGTCTGTTTTTACACAGTCTGTATACTGTGTCTCCTACATGTTTTTCTGTACAAAGTGGGGTGAGCCAGCCAAATACAACAGCAACTCCGACATTTGGAAAATAAACAACTACCCTGTGGAATGTGGCTGCTAATTTCTTCAAGGGTAATCTAAATGAGGTCATGCTGGCCTACTTTACAGGAAATAGTGAGTCAGTCTGGGTTTGAACTTCAATTCTAGTCTGTCTCACAGTCCCTGAACTACATTATTTTCCCTTCTGCCTAGCCCTTTCTGCAATCCTAAAGCCCTAAGTGAAGCAAGTCTAGATTTCCTCAGGTCTGAATCTCCCTTCTCATTGGGTGTCCTTTTCAATTTAAAAGGAATTGTTTGTTCTAATAAAATCATAAATATTCAGTGACTAAGTCTTCGTCTACCTCCCTACAAGTAGTGCTAGAGTCACCTTTTGTTACTTTACTCTATTAAGAACTGAGAGTAGGGGAAAGATTTTGCAGCAGTAGGAGAGTTTGGGGCTGAACATCACTACAAGTAGTGTTAGTTGGTCACTTTCCTCTATTACAGACCTAGCGTAGGGGTGCAATTTTGCAATAGTGGGTGAGTTAGGAGTTGAATGTCACTTTGAACTGTATTACAGTCACTACACCGGACCTCCTAACAAGTCATCCCCACTTTGTGTCTGCCATTATATAGGCACCATGTAACATATTTGAATAAATACAACTGTCAATAACCTCACCATTGTCATAGGAAAGTCAGTCAATTTCAAAGTTTTCATGAGGAAAAGAAAGATCATGACCACACAACATTAATCATCTTTCTCCTCAAATTGATGTCGTGTTGCAAAATAACGTTGAATTTATTATCTTAATTATCATTTCTTACTGGTTTTTATCAAGCTGTTTGTAGACCATTGTATCAATAAGCCTATGATCACCATGATCACATCCAATATAAAACATATTCATCAACATTAAGTGCATTTTTTTCAGTTTTTAATATCTAATATATTAAACATCTGAAGGAACTATCTTCCTACTTTTTTTTATGAATTCTGCATCTGACACTGAAGTTGGAGCTCTAACTTTGGCCCACAATACATCCTAGCAGACAAACTGGGGTTGTCTTCATTAAATATGTAGAGATTTTTCAAAATTACACGTCAGTATTATCAGTAAAATTATATTGTAATCTATCTATCTCTGCTTAAAAAATGAAAAGAAAATAACCTCCCTTGAGACTCAATTTGCAATTTACCCTTAAGCTGAAATACTACGACATTCACCTGAGATCATAAAATTGTTTTTTTCAGGTTTGAAAGTCACTGAGGACAAAATTCAAGAATTATGAAGCAAGAAATCAGAATGATCCTCAGTGAATTAAACCAGTTTAATATCCTACCAGGATACAAAAACGGCTTCCCTTTTCCTCGTGGGTTGGTTGGAATGACTGGTTCATTTCACAGACCAACGACCGATTAGAAGTAAATATGACAACCTATTCACTAGACACACACAAACACCCCTTATCAGATGCAACTTATCCACAAGACGCATGTAAAATACCATTTCAAATCGAAGTGGTTATGTTGGAGAAAGCTGCACGGTCATTCAGAGTAAGTAGCAGCTTATAAAACCGTCATCCTTTATATCATAAGATACTAACATCTGCAGATCTAGAGGTGATAGGGGTAATATTATCCTTGTATGAGAATGGTTATCATAGTGACAGGTACAAAATAATGTCACAAAACTCAACCTCATCTGGATACATAGCAAACTGTTTAAAACAACAAAGCCAGCCACTTAATACAATCATCGGGTAAAGACCTAACAAATAAATAACTCATTTTCCTCTCTGTTTCTCAATCTATAAGAATGAATGTACAGTTAAATTTATTTGACACATAGCTTCAACTCTGAACCACAAAAACCATCTTACAATAATCTTGCTGATTGTTTCTTAAAAACTCCAAAGAAACCAATAATGATTTGAACAAAATATGACATCACCATCATCATCATCATCATCATGGGAACCAAACATGCCATAGTTCTGCTACCTCAGTCTGGCAGAGACGTGTACAGACCCACAACTGCATTTTGACAATCAGAGACATACAGTCCATTTTGACAATCAGAGACATACAGTCCATTTTCACAATCAGATACTTACGGTCCATTTTGACAATCAGAGACTTACAGTCCATTTTCACAATCAGAGACTTACACTATATTTTGACAATCAGAGAGATACAGTCCATTTTCACAATCAGAGACTTACAGTCCATTTTGACAATCAGAGACTTACACTATATTTTGACAATCAGAGACATACAGTCCATTTTCACAATCAGAAACTTGCAGTCCATTTTCACAATCAGAGACTTACACTATATTTTGACAATCAGAGACATACAGTCCATTTTCACAATCAGAGACTTACAGTCCATTTTCACAATCAGAGACTTACAGTCCATTTTGACAATCAGAGACTTACACTATATTTTGACAATCAGAGACATACAGTCCATTTTCACAATCAGAAACTTGCAGTCCATTTTCACAATCAGAGACTTACACTATATTTTGACAATCAGAGACATACAGTCCATTTTCACAATCAGAGACTTACAGTCCATTTTCACAATCAGAGACTTACACTACATTTTCACAATCAGAGACTTACACTATATTTTCACAATCAGAGACTTACAGTACATTTTCACAATCAGAAACTTACACTACATTTTGACACTACATTAAGAGCAGAAATGGCCAAGCAGAATGAATGCGTTTTCCAACATCAACATTCTGGTGGCCTTATTAAAAGCAGATTCAAAGCTCTTTAACAAATTCAAGATCATGGAAACATGAGTGTGGTGCTTCAGCTACATTGATGCAGTCGTCTTTTCTAAGATGATATTCAAGCGCCAGAAAAGAATTTTGATAGAAATGAAAGGCATGGTCCAAACTGCAATGGTTAACAAGGTCAAATATATCCCAAAATTAATAGAACGTGTGTTGCGCTCCACTTCATTGTGGATTTCTCGCTACTACAGATGGTGACCATTTCATACGTCAAGTTTTGAGACTTTGGCTCTATAAATTTTGCAGAACATATTTTTATATTTCATTTTAATCAAACCTAGCTATGGCCACAATAACATTGAAATATTGATGCCCTGAAATGAAGACGTAACAAGACAAAGTTTAAGCTAAATTTTTTTACATCCAAGATGTCAAAGATATCCAAAGTTAATGAACAGATACTCTTCAACAATAAAAGCTCATGTGACATATCAGGTGAGCTAAGAACAGTCAACTGAATAACATCAAAATATCAACTGGAGATACGGGGGCTATAAAATGCAAATAGTTCACCAAGCATTTCCATTCATTGTCTTATGTTCAAAAGTGCTTTTCCTTTTCCAAAAAACTGTATCTATGTATGTACAAGCATTTTTGAAAATTGAATTTTGAAAATTTACATTACTGATTTGGGCCCCATTTTAGTGATTTTAAGAAACTAATTACTTCTGAAACTAAATTTGAGAAACATGGCCCCCACATTTCAAGCCATAGGCAAGTTCTGTGTGGGAGTCATTGCATGTGTTAAATGCATTATCATTATTTAATCTTTACTCGGAGAAAAACACACGTGGATATGAAGGCTGAACATTTATCATACTGTATGGAGATCTGTTCCACCAGAGTGAGTGAGTGAGTGAGTGAGTGAGTGAGCAAGTGAGTGAGTGAGTGAGTGGGTTGGTGGTGTTGACAAACCAATAGAAATACTTGGAATGAATATGGAATTCAAACAAGTAATAACAAGTTCTTAGCACTTGTCAGAGATGCAGTTATGCATGCATTCACACAGGAATCTCTCTCATCAAGCTGATTGGCAGATAATCACCTTTTAAAACATATGAGGTGGCACAGAAACTGTTTCTAAACATTTATTTCCTTATAAATACAGAAAACATACAGCACAAAGTAAAGCGATAGCATCGGGAGTGTTTGGTATTTGTACTGAAACGCTAGACGATGTGTAAGGATTGGTAAGAATAACATAAAGTAACAAGGAACCACAACCTCCCTGACCTGTCATATTATCGGCTCATCGCCGCCACTGGTTGGATGCCATCAAGCAAAAGACCGCCAAGTTTTCCCCGAGACTATTAGCGTCACACTCAGCACTATGTATACCAGCGTGGAGGAGGCAGCTAGTAAATAGTCTGTGGCACTAGTAGACTTTCTAGTGATTGATATTATAAGCAGAGACCCACCTCATGTTATCATACAAGCCTTTGAATATGACCACTTGATCAATGTGTGTTTGTGGTGTGTGTATTGTGTGTATGTGGTATGTGTATTGTTTGTGGTGTGTGTATTGTGTGTGTATGTGGTGTGTGGTGTATGTGGTATGTGTATTGTGTAGATAGTCTATTGTATGTGGTGTGTGTAGTGTGTTGTGTGTGTTGAGTGTATCGTGTGTGGCATGTGTGTAGAGTGTTTGGTGTGTATTGTGTATGTGGTGTGTGTATTGTGTGTGGTGTGTATTGTGTTTGGTGTGTGTATTGTGTTTGGGATGTGTGTGTGTGGTGTGTATGTGGTGTGTGTATTGTGTGAGGTGTGCATATGCCACAGTACATTATGGGCACATGGCAGGGTAACAAAAAGCAGTGTCACAGACAGACCAGCTGAGTGAGTGATTGAAGTGAATGAAGTGAATGAAGTGAATGAAGTGAGTGAGTGAGTGAGTATGGACTGTTTAGATATTACTGATAACCAATATGCTGACTGGCGAAAACCCAAATATACCTGTAAAGCTCAATCACTTCTTATTATATTAGGCATGAGGTTGCTTGGAATTATTGCCACAGCTGCAAAATATTAGCGCTAAAAATAACAAGAAGAGAAGTCTTTAAAAGATGGTGATACAACAGCACGGTGATGCATCAGATATGGCAGGTCGTAGATGTTTACATGGTGAGTGAGTGAGTGAGTGAGTGAGTGAGTGAGTGAGTGAGTGAGTGAGTGAGTGAGTGAGTGAGTGAGTGAGTGAGTGAGTGAGTGAGTGAGTGAGTGAGTGAGTGAGTGAGTGAGTGAGTGAGTGAGTGAGTGAGTGAGTGAGTGAGTGAGTGAGTGAGTGAGTGAGTGAGTGAGTGAGTGAGTGAGTGAGTGAGTGAGTGAGTGAGTGAGTGAGTGAGTGAGTGAGTGAGTGAGTGAGTGAGTGACTTGGGTTTAACACCACCTTGTACAGTGTTTCAGTTATATCATGCCAGTTTCAGGGAAGACTGAATTTACGCAGACATCTGGAAAACCAAAAGCCCGGGTATGGTCTGACAAACATATTCTGGACACTCACCAGCAATGTGTTGAGCTTACAGACATCCAGATATGACAGTAATATTTTAGATATTGATTGTTTTTTCATTCTGTAAATGGTAATGTTAATGCCATGCTGATGCCGTGTAAGACATTCTACACCATTGCTTGGAACCAGATTCGGAAATCTAAATTCACTGCAAATGAAATTCATGTGGAGAAAACCTACAAGCATCTGTGATTATCACTTGACCCACTCTCATCAGAGCACAACAAACAAATCAATCTTTCGGAAACATTTAAAGTGTTTTAAGGCTGGAGTATTCAAACAACCGCTAAAAACACTCTTTAAAGTTACTGTTAAACCATAAACACTTTACACTAAAATCATTTGACATGTTTCAAGCCAAAATGTGAACCACTCAATCAATTCATCTTTATTCACATCATTAAGTCCAAGCTGGGTCACATCAGCTGATTCCGTTTCACGTATCTCTACTGCAAGGCTCCGAAGTAAGCACTACAATACCTATAACAAACTAATACTCGGCTGTACGAGAAAGGGAGCAAAAGTATTTCTGTTTTCCAGATATTTCTCAGAAATATAAAGATTGGAATAAGTACTTAGTCATGCTGTTGATCCTGGGGCCAGTAATTACTAAATCTGAACTTACACCGTAAACTGACAAATCAGAGTGTACAGAATTCATGCCTGTGCAGTCTTTTGGCATAGCATAACATTGTAAGTTGCAGTAACTGTCAGTGTCCTTTAATCTGAGTGAGTAATCATGGAACTTACTTCCATGGGACCGACAACACAAAAGTTTGGATCGATACATTCTTACACAGATGGTCCAAGAGATAAGAATCTTTGAGTCCCAGAAGTAAGACTGTGAAACGTGAACCTTCATGATTAACCCTCCCAATGTCAGATGCAGTGTGACAATGTGAAATTAAAATGTTTCTGCTATTGTAAGGCAAAAGGAGGCAACAATTCAAGGAGTGGGAATGGTTTGGCGCCGCTTTTAACAATATTCCAGCAATATCATGGCAGGGGACACTAGAAATGGGCATCACACATTGTACCCATGTGGGGAATCGAATCCTGGATCTTCAGCATGACGAACGAACACTTTAACCACAAGGCTACCCCACAGCCCCAACGATTCAATGTGAAACTGTAACTCTATGTAACAATGTGACATACTATGGCAACAGTGAAGCATTGTTCAATTTCAAATTGAAACAGTGTGTACTTAAATTGAAATGTAGCATGCCAGTGCAACACTATGAAATTGTAACACAATGTAACATAATGTAACATGCAATATTACACTTTTGTTACATTATGTCAAGTGCATACTCAGGTTGCAAGACAATATCACATTGCTGCATGATGGAGCAGTCGCCGGATGACACTGCAACATAACACGACACTGCGTGCAATGCATCATGACACTGTCATTCAACAAAGGTTCAAAGTGTAAGAGAAGCTCAGCTCTTCTTTTCTATCATCCATCATTGCTGCCTGTTCTTTCTCTATATTCTAATGGTGAAATATTTCAGTTACCCTCCATATGACATCCTGTACGAAAATAGTAACATTGTTTGATGATATACGCAGTTTTACCAGTGTTACAACATACAAAGTAACACTGGTTCATGATATGCACAATGTAACATTGTTTGATGATATACGCAGTTTTACCTGTGTTACAACATACAAAGTAACACTGGTTCATGATATACACAATGTAACATTGTTTGATGATATACGCAGTTTTACCTGTGTTACAACATACAAAGTAACACTGGTTCATGATATACACAATGTAACATTGTTTGATGATATACACAGTTTTACCTGTGTTACAACATACAAAGTAACACTGGTTCATGATATACACAATGTAACATTGTTTGATGATATATGCAGTTTTACCTGTGTTACAACATACAAAGTAATGTAACATTGTTTGATGATATACGCAGTTTTACCTGTGTTACAACATACAAAGTAACACTGGTTCATGATATACACAATGTAACATAGTTTGAAGATATACACAGTTTTACTTGTGTTACAACATACAAAGTAACACTGGTTCATGATATACACAATGTAACATTGTTTGATGATATATGAATGGTTATCTAAAATATAACACTGCTTCATGATATACACAGTTTTACCTGTGTTACAACATACAAAGTAACACTGGTTCATGATATACACAATGTAACATTGTTTGATGATATATGCAGTTTTACCTGTGTTACAACATACAAAGTAATGTAACATTGTTTGATGATATACGCAGTTTTACCTGTGTTACAACATACAAAGTAACACTGGTTCATGATATACACAATGTAACATAGTTTGAAGATATACACAGTTTTACCTGTGTTACAACATACAAAGTAACACTGGTTCATGATATACACAATGTAACATTGTTTGATGATATATGAATGGTTATCTAAAATATAACACTGCTTCATGATATACAGTGTAACGCTGTTTCATGATATACAGCATAACACTGTTTCATGATATATGCATTATCATATACAATGTAACACTGCTTCATGATATACACAGTCTAACACTGTTTCATGATATATGCATTATCATATACAATGTAACACTGCTTCATGATATACACAGTCTAACACTGTTTCATGATATACAGCATAACACTGTTTCATGATATATGCATTATCATATACAATGTAACACTGCTTCATGATATACACAGTCTAACACTGTTTCATGATATATGCATTATCATATACAACACTGTTTCATGATATATGCATTATCATATACAATGTAACACTGCTTCATGATATACACAGTCTAACACTGTTTCATGATATATGCATTATCATATACAATGTAACACTGCTTCATGATATACACAGTCTAACACTGTTTCATGATATATGCATTATCATATACAATGTAACACTGCTTCATGATATACACAGTCTAACACTGTTTCATGATATATGCATTATCATATACAATGTAACACTGCTTCATGATATAACACTGTTTCATGATATACAGCGTAACACTGTTTCATGATATATGCATTATCATATACAATGTAACACTGTTTCATGATATACACAGTCTAACACTGTTTCATGATATACAGCATAACACTGTTTCATGATATATGCATTATCATACAATGTAACATCATATACTAAATGTAACACTGCTTCAATGATATACACAGTCTAACACTGTTTCATGATATACAGCGTAACACTGTTTCATGATATATGCATTATCATATACAATGTAACACTGCTTCATGATATACACAGTCTAACACTGTTTCATGATATACAGCATAACACTGTTTCATGATATATGCATTATCATATACAATGTAACACTGCTTCATGATATACACAGTCTAACACTGTTTCATGATATATGCATTATCATATACAATGTAACACTGCATAACACTGTTTCATGATATGATACTATTTCATGATATATCAGTCTATCACTGTTTATACAATGTAACACTGCTTCACTAACACTGTTTCATGATATTCATTATCATATACAATGCACACTATAACACTGTTTCATGATATACATACAATACACAGTCTGTTTCATGATATATGCATTATCATATACAATGTAACACTGCTTCATGATATACACAGTCTAACACTGTTTCATGATATATGCATTATCATATACAATGTAACACTGCTTCATGATATACACAGTCTAACACTGTTTCATGATATATGCATTATCATATACAATGTAACACTGCTTCATGATATACACAGTCTAACACTGTTTCATGATATACAGCATAACACTGTTTCATGATATATGCATTATCATATACAATGTAACACTGCTTGTTTCATGATATATGCATTATCATATACAATGTAACACTGCTTCATGATATACACAGTCTAACACTGTTTCATGATATATGCATTATCATATACAATGTAACACTGCTTCATGATATACACAGTCTAACACTGTTTCATGATATACAGCATAACACTGTTTCATGATATATGCATTATCATATACAATGTAACACTGCTTCATGATATACAGCGTAACACTGTTTCATGATATATGCATTATCATATACAAAGTAACACTGCTTCATGATATACACAGTGTAAGGTACTGTAACATTGATTAAGGATGTAACAAAGTATCTCTTCGACTGTAACACTAGTTCCTCAGATGACAAAAAAATCCTGGCTCTGCCAAGGTAACAGCAGTTCTATCCTCCTAGAACTTCCGCCTCATTCAAGGGAGCCAAGTCATTTCCAGCTCAAATGAACTAAGGCAAAGGACGTCCTTCTTAAAATTTCATCCTATTTTTCATTCTATGGAAATAAAGTGACTGAAGATGGATGGACAGAGCTACGGAGGCAGGAATGAAATCAAAGAATTAATCAATGTTTGCATCTTGGTATTATTTGCAATCTTGGACTTTTTTTTCACATCTGGCATATTTGCGGAAATAGAAAATCTTTACTAACTGTGGCCTGCATTCTCACAGTGGCAGGGATGTAAAGTATGTATGCTTGCAGGCACTGCCTGTGCCAACACATACTGAGGACTTCACATTGGTCAAACTGAGACAGTTCCTTATTCAAAATGAAGATTAGAAGTAAAAAGTGATTTTTTCAACACTGCTTGTCTTTTGATCAGTTTGTCTTGTCTACGTAAACTCAAAGTTATTTCCTGGTATTAAATCTTCAGTATGTTCACCGAAACCATGGGAATTTACACTTATCTAACATAGTTTCACAGCTGAAAATGCTTAGGCTACCAGTAGAATGCATCACATTTTTCACAAAAGTATTTTTTTATGCTGAATCTGAAAAGTGACAAACATAAATGTGTACATTTATTTGTTCTCCAGTTAACCTAACAGCTTTAATCTAACATGATGCGAGTGATGTTGGAGGTACAAGAGCCCTCGACATACCGGCCCCGATGTCTGGTAGTCGCACTGAAGGAAATCAGAAAACTCCTCTGGAAAATTTCAAACTGTGGATTTTAGATGCCATTCCATGTGATTTAAAAAAAATCTTTTGTACTTAAGAAAAAAAATACAATTATGATTCAATTCTACACTAAACTGATGACCCTTGCAGTAGGCTTAGGAAACAAACATGAATAGGGGCGAAAGTGTGATATGCAAATGATATGCAAATTGTTGACGGACAAACGTTTCGACCACTCACCTTGCGCTATGAATGTGTCGTAATACTGTAGTAGGTTTGCCCGCTGTAGCACCCGATATAGCTGCCATTCCGAGGCATTTGAAGGTTGCGTGGTTGCCATAGCAACCGAAAAGTTCCCTGAAATATCCAAGAAAGAAGTCACTTTAGGTTGAGCACAAATTTGGGACTGATGTGGATCAGCATACATGGACGCAGTTTCGGCCAGTACGGAAACACATTGTAACGGTAGGAGTGTGGATGAAATTTCTGGTGTGGTTGGCGACTGTGACGATGTGCCAAGCATTGACTGCGGCCTGTCCCCCGTCATCAAAGTGAGGGAGCGGCGCCGGACGGAGGAATGACACGGTGACGTGCCTCCCTACCGATCTAATGCCGGTGACAGCCTAGAGGGCCCCGGCTCCCCCACGGCCTGACATCCCAGGGTAAACACGTGGCCAGTTGGCGACACACACAGGAATGCAGGCCACAAAGAGAGACACACACACTAGCTGGCTTCCTGACAAAGCTTTAAGAAAGTTCAAACAAAAACAGCCTGCCTTCTCCCCTCAAGATTAGTTGCCAAATACCCAGGCGTACCTCCACAGGGGTCGGCCCGGGCCCCCACTGTTCATACACAGACCCCTAGTCATGTCGCTGCAAGAGCTCAGGGATGGGCAGACGGACAGGCCCCTTGACCAACAGGGAAGTAACGTCACCATGGACAGCATTGCTAGCTTTGTAAATCCCTCGTTCTAATATCTATTAGTCACAAATATCACTTAGGCGATAACAAATAAATCAGAAGATATTCCCTTTAGAGAAAAGGCACAGTCAGGATTACTATGGATTCTGTATAAACCTACAGCAATAATCATGGCCTTATTTCAGACTCCAGAAAGTTGTCTTGAAGTGCTGCTTCATGGTTGTTTTTTGTGGTAATGTATAATAATTCAATATGTATTTTATTTCGAGCAGCCAGATGCTGCATATGGAATTAAAAGTGGTGTAAGGCAAGGACGTATCTCTCAAGTTCTATCTTCCAAGTTTAAAAAAATATTGCTTTATATTTTCATTGACATGAACTTATGTGATATGGCAAAACTTGTTTTTCAAGCTCTGTTTTCAAGGGTTTTTTAAAAAGTAAGTGATACATTTTCATTGCAATGAATTTTATTTGTAAAATTACCTGAAGTGGAACCTACCCTATTACACAAGATACCTTTCTGAATAGAAAACATATTTTGAAAAAAACAATAACACAAGAGCACTAACTCCACTTCTAAGGACAGGTTTCGTAACATGCAAGCAAAAATGCAAGTATTATATTTTATCAAATAAGGCATTGCTACTGAGTGCAGGTTTTATGGATTTTAGGAAAAAAGGGACTGCAGAACAGGACTTTGATATTTTGATTCAAATTACAAACATTTCTCATTTACTTTGATGAAATGTTTCATAAAGTGAATTGAAAAACTCTATTTCAAATTCTTTCCTTGACTGCTGATTAACAAGTGCCAGGCTTCCCTGGGCAAAAAGGGATTCAAATTATCTTGAAAAGGAAAAACAAATACCATTGCCATGGATACTGAATAAATATTGATGACTCAGAGCTAAAAATATAATCACCATGTTAAGGTCCCTGTTACTAAGGTCCCATATACCCATTCTGGGAATTAGTAAATTCTAGGCCTGCCAGCAAACAAGAAACAACAGCATTACCACAACTGTTTTTCCATTTCTAAACATTAGGACTAATCTAAATATTGAAAATACGCTTTCAAATTTTAATTATTCAGAAGCATGATTAAGTATTTTTAATCTTGGATGTAAATGGCCCAATATTATTGTTTCTTATAAATCTCTCAGCCGCTCAAATGTCAGTTAAACCTTGTGTAACTCTAATTGAGAAGAAGAAAAAAACGACTTGAAATTGTTATGTTTATAATGAGCACTTCCCTGTTAATGTTAAATGACACCAAAATTTCCATAAATTATATATTTCATATGCATATTTATTTAATTTTTAACATATGTGAGATAACCTTTATTCAATCAAACATGTTAAACCGTGTATATTACATACATAAATCATACCAATATGGGTTGAAACTAATTAGTTTTTGACAACTGATGAAAAGAATCGTTTTCAAATTGCAATTAAAAACATGTCAAACATTTTAACGGTGAAATTTATGTAATATTGCATGATACCTATTCACTGGCTACATCTGATGTGATAGGATACTGACCCAGGTACTCCCCCCACCCCCTCACAAGCACGCTGAAGCCACAGCTGTGAACATGAGCTGTATGCCAGTCTGAATCAACATCATAGGTACTTGCTAACTTAGCAAAACATCATAATGTGATCCTTTGTATTGGTTATTGGTGATGTACATACTAAACATATATTCACATTGAAGGATATTGTGTTTCTTATTTCAGCTCCCATGGTCGCAGATCTCATTAGTTCATATCTCAAACCATTCCGAGGGCTACCTGTGTTCATTGTGGATGTGCATGGGTTGAGGGGGTCCTTGCAAGGGATAAAAGATTAAGTATTTCCTGAGTGTGAATGAGCAGGGCTGGGGTGGTAGTAACAGGGATTGACAGTGGGAGTAACCGGGGCACAGGGGTGGGGGCAAGGGACGAAGGTTGAGATAACTCCCTTAGGACCGGGGTGGGAGTTCGGGAGGGAGGTTGAAATAACTCCTTTAGGACAGGGTTAGGGTTGGGGAAGGAGGTTGGAATAACTCCCTTAGAAAAGGGTTGGGGAGAGAGGTTGAAATAACCCATTTAGGACAGGGTTGGGGGTTGGGGAGAGAGGTTGGAATAACTCCTTTAGGACAGGGTCGGGGGTTGGGAGAGAGGCTGGAATAACTCCTTTAGGACAGGGTTGGGGGTTGGGAGAGAGGTTGGAATAACTCCCTCAGGACAGGGATGGGGGTAGCAGTGTTCACGAATGGTGTTTCAAAGTAACAGGACCTTGGGTCCTGTAAGTTTAAGATGTCTGTCTGACCCATTGAAAATTCACAGGACCCATGGAATAAAATTAAACACACATTTCAGATTTAACATTTCTTATAATTGGCATTGAAACTATTAACAAACATAAGAAAAATTAAGATAAAATACACAGCAAACAAGTGTCACATGTCACATATAACAACTTCAGTCAAAGTCATTGTGAAATATACAGTCGGACACTGGGGCCGGTGGGTTGTAGACTTCTATCGGACCGTTGGCGAATCTGCCGGATTTGTCAGAGGGTCAGACACTATTCGCAAACACTGGGGTAGGGAGAGGGGGTTGGAATAATTCCCTTGGGACAGGGGTGGGTCTTGTTAAGAAGGAAGAATGCATGAGGGTGGAGACAGAGGGATGGGCCGTGTGATAGGATGTGTCTCTGGGGCGGACGGGACTCTATGTAGGCAGAAGGAAGGTCTCTGTATTTTGGGTATGTGTGGGAGCAGAAGATAACTCAGCATTCAGAGATATTCCCAGCATTGTTTAAGGTGTGCTGCAACACATGCCTCTGAGGCCTGATGAAAATTCTGCTACAGATGACTCTGCTGCTCCCAATCCCCTGGGGGAGAGCGAGGAACTCTAGAAAAATCTGACAGTTCTCTGATCATATCAGTTTCCTATCACCTCAGGTTGTGATGTTACCAAGCTCGAGGTTTGAGATTTGATAATATAAAATAGCCACCACGTGCCACCATGTTTAACTCTGGAGCGGCTACACCATACTGCTGCCTCACAACACAAAGTCTGCTACCAAAACCTGACGTCAACTGACGTTCAGGGCAAATTGAGAGGTCGCAAGAGGGTATTTTTTGTTATGCATGCCTTACTTTTAGGACAGGACTACAGGGCTGATTTGTCATGTGCAAGCATTTTTCCTGAAGCAAATCCATATCAGTGGACCCTATATATCTTAACAATGATATAATAGATATAAACCATGGAAGCAATACTGAGGCCATTCAAATCTACTCTACTGTCAACTTTTAAAGATATATGCTAGCTAGTTTTAATTCAATCTGTGATATTCTAGTGGTTTTACTGCCATTTGTTGACAGGGTTTTATATATTATATGTATGTATTATAAATTTAGAACTAGTTTTAGTCACGATATGGCTGAAATATTGCCGATGTGACTTTAAATCTTAACTCACTCACTCACTCTACTGTCAAGGGAAATTGTTTATCATTACAAAAATGCAACAAATTTCCTTAAAAAGATCATTAACTCATGGAATGTAATATTGTCAGCTGCAAATAGTTCATTCAAGGGGCGGTGGGGTAGCCTAATGGTTAAAGCGTTGGCTCGTCATGCCGAAGACCCGGGTTCGAATCCCCACATGGGCACAATGTGTGAAGCCCATTTCTGGTGTCCCCCGCCGTCAGTCAGTCAGTCTTGTCATTCAATTATTGTTTAAACAAATGTAAATGGTAGAAGCTGTGAATGTAATGGAAACCATTCCTTGTTGCATGTAACCTTGACGATTTCATGCTGTATTTGGAGTGAGTGAGTGAGTGAGAGAGAGTTCCGCTTTGAACAGTGTTCTAATGATATCACAAGGTACCGGCTCAATGATCATGGAATGCCCAAAGAAATGCTGGTGTCAGGTATTCACCACTTTAACGAAACCCACGAGAATGAGTACAGTGTCAACGAACCTAGGGACAGAGTTTGGGTGAAGTTGGATCCCAACCTGTGGGATGACACTAAACGAAAGCAGAGCCATAGATAACTGGGCCAGCCATCACCCTGCTGCTCTGAGACACCCTTCCGATAATGGAGGGTGGAGTGGGGGAGGCGGCAGGGTAGCGGCTGAGGTTACTATGACACAGTGTGGGACTCTCACTTTCCGTGAAGGACACATAGAAACGTCACGACCCGATACCCTACCCATAAATCTTGCAGTATGACAACATCAATGAAAAACTTGTGTAATTGTCGACATGAGCCAAGTGCTCATCCCATCACTGCCAACTTATACAAATGACTTCCGGGGAAGATTTTACATGCAGAAGAATTACAGTTGTGAACTATAAAAGGTAAAATTCAGTCTTCCTCTTCGTTCATGAAAACTTAACAGTCTACAGTTTGAGGAAATCATCAGGAAAGAAAAGGACTTGACAACTCTATAAAATATATTGTCAAGTCCTTCATGCTTTGCCGAGACAACATCTTAGAGAAATGGAACAATCTGGGATGTTTCTATCATCGTCCCCCTCCCTAAAATGAAATTCTGGGTTACAATGTAGGTCTTCGGCAGCAGCCTATGCATGAAGTAAGAGGTGTCTAAATGGACCGAGAGGTCAAGGTCAATGACTGCACATGACATGCATGTCATCGCATGCCAGTGGCATGGGACATTGCATACTAATCCAGATGAATATTCTACAGGGACTCAATAAAACCATGGAATATTCCAGAGTGAAATAAACAAGCAACTTTCCAGTCACATATTAGCCCTTACACTGCATTGTAAATATTGCTGGCAGATTTATATGAAATGACTACAGTTCCGAGGCTGACATGTTCTCAAGGGTTTTTCCTGAGAAATTTACATGGAGTTGGATATGAATGATTTCAAATGTGAAAGCTGATTGTAGCCTCTGATATCATGGAGGATGGATTAGGGCCAAGCTTATGTACACATAATCCCAAAGTATTTCATAGAAACACAAACAGTGTTTTTTCAAACTAGATATAAAATCATTCATAGACATATTATATAATAGCAGTCATGGTGATAATGTCCAAACAGTTAATAGTAAAGTTGAGTGGCTAGGAACATAAATCTGGGGGGGCCCCACTTGGGGGTTTGAGGGTGTTGGGGGGTAGAGGAGGAGACAGGTTTATGTATGGCCCACGCTACAAAAGGCATGCAACTAAAACCAAAGGTTATCCAGTACTCCTGAAATATGTCATATAAAACAGGTACCATAAATTCAAATTTAATTAATGCAATAAAAATCATGAAATATTTAATTCTGCCTGCCTCACGATCAAACAGCTTGCTTTACATTGTATTGCTGGTCCTAGTAGCTACTGATAGTTTTCCACTTTTCAAACATGACAATGAATAATTAGAACAGAAAAAGGGAAAGAGAGAGAGTGAGACAAATATGCCACCAACATTACATTCTCCCCAAAATCTGCAATTAATTCTCTGAAAGGTAATAATCAATTTATTCCGCCCCACCACTAGACACACTGTAACATACTTAGCCAACTGTGATAAAACACATAATCAGTGACAATCAAAACCACAACCAGCAGATTCTGACATGGCTAAGGGAGGCAATCCTGAGCGTGGTTTGAATTAACCTCCAAGACAGCATGATTATCATGTCACAATGACTTAGGCCTTATCAACTGACTTAAAAACTTCAAAGGAAACTTCTGAGAGGACAATGCAGAGAAAAGTTTAAAACACCATGCGTCAATCAATCAGGCTGACAGTGTACTCTTTACCAACCATCACCAATGCAGGAAGATCATCTCAACAACTACAAGAAACTAAACCAACTTAAACCCAAACCATGAGTGAGTGAGTGAGTGAGTTTAATTTTACGCTGCATTTAGCAATATTCCAGCAATATCACGGCGGGGGACACCAGAAATGGGCTTCATAGATTTTGCCATGTGGGGAATTGAACCCGGATCTTCAGCGCGACAAGCGAACGCTACCCCACATTCCCTCATATTTTCATAGCATAGCATAGCATAGCTTAGCATAAAAAGCCATGAAATGTCTTATGGTGAAGTAGTTTATGATTAAAGAACAATTCTATGAAAATATTTCATAAATATACTTATTTGGTATTTATTTAACATGTCATGAAGGTTTGTTCATTGCGCATTGATTGAATTAAGTACAAATCTGTATATTCCAATCTGATACAACCCCCCTCCTTGATAACGATAGTTGTGGTCCGTCACCAAGCTGGATCCATCGGGAATGTACATCATCGGTACAATGGTTTTCAGTAATTCCCAGAAGCATTATATTTACCACTTGATGGTGATTCTCTAGTTCAAGTCAGTTGTTCCATTATTAAAAAGTGGTCTAAAGCAATATCAAAATTGTCGCCATATCACAACATTTTGGTTCGGCTTTGATAATTCATTTAGTCAGGGAAAGATGTCATTCTCTAAATATTCCCTAAATTACTCAGTATCAGCCCACAGCCATTCCTGGCTAAAACATGTGTGTCAGAAAACATGTTCTGGTATTGCTATAGAAACAGAAAATACCTCCATCATAAACAATATATTTTACAAAAGAATGACAACTTACAAATGTCTTGTGGATTCATCCCAAAATAGAGTGTCTTATAATGTGCACCTTCGCTAGCTGCCTGGTATTTCAGAACTGATAAGAGCCATGTTATCTCAAACAGAAGGGATTGAAACAAAAAAAGGAAAAACTTTCCCGACATGGGTTGGGTCTTGTGGCCACTACTCCAGACCCGTGTCATGGCCTTGAAGGTTCACGTGGGATTGGTGAGTGAGTGAGTGAGAGAACGAGCAAGTGAAAGAGTGAGTGAGTGAAAGAGAAAGTGAGAGTGAAAGTGAGTGAAAGAGTGAGTGAGAGTGAAAGAGTGAGTGAGAGAGAGTGAGAGTCAGAGAGAGAGTGAAAGAGAGAGAGTGAAAGAGTAAGTGAGAGTGAGTAAAAGAGTGAGTGAAAGGAGTGAAAGAGTGAGTGAGAGTGAAAGAGTGTGTGAAAGAGTGAGTGAAAGAGTGTGTGAAAGAGTGTGTGAAAGAGTGTAAGTGAGAGTGAAAGTATCAGTGAGTGAGTGAGTGAGAGGTATAACACCCCCTTGACCAGTAATACAGCTATGTCTTAGCAAGACTATGAATATCATCCTAAAAAACTTGAATCATATTCTGGGCAAAAGCTGACTTGAACCTATGATTAAATGTTTCTGGCATATGTGAGGCCTGCATCTCTGCACTGCAACTTGGTTGTGTCTTAGAGCGACTGATTGGTGAACAATTACAAAATACTGTTTTCAGTGAAATCTTTAACATAAAGAGATTCCACATCAACATAAGAAATCTACCTGGTACCCATTGGCAAAGATGTAGAGATGTCTCATGGCAACAACTTTCCAAAATAAACAAAAGGCAGTAGCAACTTTTATCTATCCTGAAGTAGACACACAGCATTCATTGAAGACCATGGAGTATTTTTCTAGATGTTGAAACAAACGAAAAATGTAATATTGAAACTGACCATCACTGTCAATGAATACATTGTAAAATGTTGAACAAAAGTTTAAGAGAAAATCACCTTAGTTTAAAACAATACTACTACTAACTGTATAAAAACAACAACTTTAGAATTAATTCTTGTACTACGTAGTTATAGACCTTCCTCTAACCACGGACTAGGCAGATAACAATAACGTATGTATTAACAACCAACCTCGGCTCAATTGACTAATGCATGCAGCTTGAAACCGTGTAAAAAAACTCCTCTTTGTATGTCTATTGTGAGGAAACTTTGATATAGGCCAGCTCTACAGGCGTTTTTTCTCTTGTTCTCCATGCTTCAACAAGAACTTATAAAACATGCATTATGAAGCTAGGTCACTGTGACCCAGCTGGGCATGAACTTCAGCTGGGGTGCACCAGGCCGGTTTTTTTTCTCCCTATCATTTTGTCTAGGTCACCATGACCTACAGCAGGGACACAAATTATAAATCAGATTTTACATACATACCAGGATATGGTTAGTTAATTTTCATGCTAGGCTAGATTCAAATACAAAAGGAAACTGGTTTATCTTTTGATAAAACTCTCTTTGGTCTTCTATGTTCTGAGAGGAAATGTACTATTTTTAAGGCATGAAAGTTTTTAACATTTTTTGGGATTCACTTTACTGATAATCGCATTTCTAATCTTAACTTGCCTGAGCTTGAATTCAAGAAAGTTTTAACAAGTCTCAGACAAGTATTCACATTCTTGTGTAACGCATGTAATTTTAAAACATTTTTGGATTGATTAGCTTGTACAGAAATGATACACACTTATGTCATCGGACACAATTCTCAGACAAGGATAACATGGTATTTAGTGGGGACAGCTTGAGATTAAATAAAACTTGAAAGTAATGGTAGCTACAGGCTTCTACAACAAAATGACTTCATTCATAAAAGCCTCAAAGGATGTTCTTGCTTTGAAGGTTGTCTGTTTGCTGTTAGATGCCTCACTCCAAATGAAGGCTGCATACATTTGAATATAGACCAGACAATCAAGTGATCAATATTAAGACCATTCATTGAAGACAGTCATCCCACATACAGAGCCTGACCACCCCATCCATTTTATGATAATAATGATAATGATAATACTTGAATGCTTTTTCAGGAATTTGTGTTACATCAACAAAGCTACTGACACATCAGAGATACATATTCATTATTATTATTATTATTATTATTATTATAGGATCTTTATACAGAGCACATATCCAGTAAACTAGTACGAGCTCCAGGCACTGGAGTGTTCCCTTGATCAACGGATGTCTTTTCTTCTGGCATTCTTTTGACCAATTCAGCTCCCTGGGGATCATTCAACTCAAGCAGCCTGTTAGGCGCAGCGAGTTGTTATCACACAGCTTCATCCTTACAAGGTATATAATAGCCAACTCATATGACAAATGTAGAAGGTGAAATACTGCCAATGTGACTTAAAATCTTAACTCACTCACTGTTAGGGTCTATCGTCATCTAGAATCAACAGGGGGTTGCTAGGAAGTATACTTCTTAAAACAATAATGGCCATCCTTCATAAAAAGTGCTTCTATAAGGGCTCATTTTTGTGAGAGTGGGAATGGTTTATTTGGACCAGAGCTACTTTTGCTGTTGCAAAGAGTCCTATGACAAATTTAGAAGTTTTACACCCTCTTAAATCATCATACCTCTCCGACTGTTGGTGTTTTGTTTGGGTTCTGCCTCGTGTCAGAAATCCCTTCACAATGTTCGACCAAATAGCGAGCCTTCCCTTTGAATATAATGTATAGTTGACTTCTGCACATATTTCAGTGATAATTAGTTTTCTATGCCTCCTCATACAACTGAACTTCAACTTGTCCTGAAGTTAGAAGTAAAGGTTTGCCAGGTCACAGCACTCTACTGTAGGGTTAAAAATGCTTGGTATTCAAGCCATAACTCTGTATCTCAACACCAATCAAAGTCAATTAGCATCCTCAAGCTTAGTTGTTTATGTCTATACAAAGTCTGAAAATGACAAACACTAATAATTAGAGATGAGGATCATGATCAAATTAACTTTAATTACGTCCTACAATTAACTTTGACGCATGAGGAATTAAATATTACACTAAATTCAAGCTTACAGGGATGTTGAGGGGAAAATTTGAAACTTTCATTTTGTGAAAATCATCTACAAACTAATGTTAAGGTTTACTGTGTAACAAACGTGTAACATTACTATGTATCTGTATGTGAAAGCACTGACATACAATTCTAACCGTTGAAATGAGGAACATTCAATGATCAAAAACAAAGGGAGACAATCCTTTTCTTCACCTTGCAAACTTGAGGATAGTTTCAATAAGAGACGAACATCTGTGCTTTCCAAGAGAAACGATACCCGTACATCTCAATATACAAGTAAGGCATCCGCTCTGATAAATGATAGCCCATTGCACGAATTACTCACAAGAAATTGAGAAATGATTAAAAACTGCCTCACATATTGATTTCAGCTGACAGATAGGAGTCAGTGAAAACTTGCTGAAGCCTGGCATGCTTGCAAACAACGCACAATTACCCCACACAATATAAGTCCTTCCACAAGCTCTGTTACATAGACCTAGACTCGTATGTCCCACGGTGAGATGGGCTACAATCCTTGAATGATTGAAAGAGAGAAATCATGAATTCACCAGTAGATTAAATTGGCGAGTTGATCAACACTATACATATGCAACGAGTTCGCTCACCAGTGTATTGCAGTGCATTCCAGTCGGGCCGGAATTCAACTGGGCCATTAAACTGTTGCTGCTGCGCCCAGTATGCAGGCAGAGATGGGATATGTCCGTGTGTCTTCCTCCACTCTTCTACCAGTCCTGGGGGTAAGGGATTCCCCAGGGGGTGCCAGCTATCCCGTTCAGGGGGGGTCCCGCACCCATGGTCCGGCCTGGCACTTGGAGCTCCACCGTTGCGCTCCGCCATCACTTATGGCTCTACTATCATATGACCGACAAAAGTTTTTAGCGTAAGTCAGACACCCTAAAAAAATCCACTGCAGTTATGGCTCTGGTTAAGCTAAATGTATTCATGATGCGCAACTGCTATTTCAAAGGAAGATGGAAAAAAAGGCTGCCTTGCATATCTGCCAGCAAACTAGTTTGGTAACTTGGGCCCCTTAGAGATAGACAACTTTTTTACTCCCCTTTCTCGAATTTTAAGAGATTTGTTCCCAGATAAACACAGCATTTGAGACTTTTCCCTCGAGCGGTCCAAAGCAACGAGTTAAATTGCATCAGCATGTATAAAGACCCAGTTCGGTTTTTCACAACTCCAACAAAATGACACTCAATTTAAATGCACTGCATGTTCAACCAAGAAACAGAATGGTATGATGAATTATGTCCATGAATGTTTTTGCTCAATTATATAACACATTTTGCCAGCGCATTATGAAAGCATAAATCAAACTGCTACAGCAACTTGGAAAATGAATTATGCATCATTCAGGCCAACTGAATAAACCCACAACTGTATGTACATATAGGAACGATTGCCTGGGAATTTGCATAATTCATTGTATCCTAAAAAAAAACTGGGGGATACATTTACTGTTTGATGACATCCTTTAAATGTAGGTTTTGAAGTGCCTCTATGAGAACATTTAATATGTTATTTACCAACCTGTATACAGTAATCACCTCATTCCAGTTTTAAACTTCCCTAGCAGTGATCAATGGTAGTTTCTGGGCTAATTATGTCCATTTGCATCATAAAGTCTGTTGCACTGTCTTTTAACTTATTGCATAAAAAAAAGACATTTTTTAAGTTGCATAGATGATATGTTCTACTTGGAAATCTTAAGATAGCCAGAAAACTAATAGTAATTTAGTTGAAAAGTTGGGTTTAATACATGGAATATGTTGAAATTGTATATAACATTGAAAGAAAATTAAAAACCCATTATTGTAATGTAAACTAAATTAATTGTAACACCAAAAGAAAATGGACAGAGAAAATTAATTCCCCAAGTTATTGTTATAAATATACACATTGTTAAAATACCCTCATGCTGAAGCTTCTTAAAGCCATTGTTGCTTGGCAACAGGGAAACAATGATTATAGAAAAAGAGCCATGTTTATCTGGAAACCAAAACATTGGTGACTGTGGAAAGATTATAAAGTAAGGTGGACTATACTGACAAAATTTGGACAGGAGAGGCAGGACATGCCCTCAGTTTGACCTTCTGGAAATATCAATATGTTAAGTTATGGAAAACCGAAAAAGATATTCAAATCACTAGACTTGGTAACATGGCTGACACCTAGTATTTTTCCTTTCTCATACTTGCATGTTTTGAACTTCTGTCATGATAAACCACAATACCTAAAATAGCAAATCAATGCAAAAAATTGAAGAGTTAACTTTTAAAATAAATGTTTGTACTGTTTTAATATACCACAAAATCAGTTTGGGTCAAAGACTTGTTCATGTTCAAACATTAAAAAACCACAAAAATGAGGTTTGATTTCCACATCAAAGCTTTACCTTAATACGCAGCTTTCTACTGCATGTACTGACATGTACAAAGACAACTTCTCACATTTATGAAGCAAATGAACACATCTAATGACGTCATCACAATTTCTGCATGTTTTGCTCAATAGCTTGATGCAACAAGTGCCCCACCATATCTTGTCGTGCTCATCTGGAAACTTGTTTATCCACACAATTTCACTGAGAGTGGTAATGGTCTGTAACAACGGGGAATTGCAGTATTGAGATTCGCTACAGAACAGAAACACACTTATAGCAATTGAGGTTCCTGGACTGACAAATCAGAATCAACGGTACCCATCTCTATGGGTATCAAAACCCTTTGACTAAAAGGTCAGAATCAAGGGTACCCATCTCTATGGGTATCAAGACCCTTTGACTAAAAAGACAGAATCAACAGTACCCATCTCTACAGGTATCGAGACCCTTTGACTAAAACATCAGAATCAAGGGTAC
Source organism: Haliotis rubra (assembly GCF_003918875.1). NCBI lineage: Eukaryota > Metazoa > Mollusca > Gastropoda > Lepetellida > Haliotidae > Haliotis > Haliotis rubra. The sequence continues at coordinate 1,970,826 of NW_025767579.1, forward strand.
CCATCTCTATGGGTATCAAGACCTTTTGACTAAAAAGTCAGAATCAAGGGTACCCATCTCTACAGGTATCGAGACCCTTTGACTAAAAGGTCAGAATCAAGGGTACCCATCTCTACAGGTAACGAGACCCTTTGACTAAAAAGTCAGAATCAAGGGTACCCATCTCTACAGGTATCGAGACCCTTTGACTAAAACATCAGAATCAAGGGTATCAATCTCTATGGGTATCGAGACCCTTTGACTAAAACATCAGAATCAAGGGTATCAATCTCTATGGGTATCGAGACCCTTTGACTAAAACATCAGAATCAAGGGTACCCATCTCTATGAGTATCGAAACCCTTTGACTAACAAGTCAGAAACAAGCGTACCCTCTCTATAGGTACTGAGATTCCTTGACAAACAAGTAAAAGACGAGGGTAACCACCTCTACAGTTCAACATGCAATACCATTACCGCATCTGAATCGCTGTTCTCTGAATAAAGTACAATTTCCACTCTGCTTTGCATTCAGGTGATACACCCAATCAAATATTTCACCTGAAACTGACATTATAACCTACATACATATCACTATGTTATAACCAATACGTGTGCATCATATAAATAAGTCATATCCCCCAGGGTATGATATGAATACAGCAAAAACTTCAGATACCTTATCACATGCACAAAGAGTAGTGCTGCCAATCCAGTGCACACTGGCATATGCTATGTGATCGAACACCAGAGGGGGCGTTGGGGAAGGCTAGTGGTTAAAGCGTTCACTTGTCACGCCGAACACCTGGGTTCGATTCCCCACATGGGTACAATGTGTGAAGCCCATTTCTGGTGATATTGCTGGAATATTGCTAAAAGCGGCGTAAAACTAAAATTGCTCACTCGAACATAAGAGAATGAGCTTTTATAACACACCCTTAACAGCATTGTATTTAGAATAAGAGTAATATTATACAACTCTTTGTGAGGCCAACATGCAGAAACTAAGATTTGACCTTTGATGGGGTCGTGTACAAGGGTGAGTGAGTGACTTTGGTTTAATGCCGCTTTTAGCAATACTCCAGCAATATCATGGCAAGGGGACACCAAAAATGGGCTTCACACATTGTACCCATGTGAGGAATCGAACCCGGGTCTTCGACATGACGAGCGAACGCTTTAACCACTAGGCTACCCCACTGCCCTGTGTACAAGGGTCCTTGTCTTTTAGCATACTGACCATGTCCAAAGTAATCGTTTATTTCATTGTATGGAAAGTCATGAAGTTTCCGAAGTCCATAAACTGTCTACAATTACAGTAATATGTGAACCGTGAAACCAGACATAGGGTTGTTTTCTGTCAGAGGAGAGTCAATATTCATCACATGACATGCTGAACTGATGATAAGATGATGTGTCAGTATTTAAAGGCTGTGCCAGTCACATGATTCAGGGCCTACTTTGAAATGTATCATTTTGTCATGTGGTACGTATTAACCATGGAATTGACATATTCTTAACAGAGGTGTAACGACAGAGTGTCTGCTTGGTGTGGAAGGTGAGGAGGATGTGCTACTTGTTTACAACTTATGATACCTACAACAAAAGGCATAGTGCTGACAAACCAGGACACATCATAGGATCCTGGCATGCCCAAGGGACGTAACTCTGCATAGCCATTTGTAGAACTATAGATGATTCCACAACATGAATGAATGAGAAAAGTCATATATTTTAAAAAAAAAGCAAACTTGAACCATATATGTGAGAACAAAGAAAAATGACCTTTCAGAAGGTTGAACTAAAAAGGCATTGGTTTGGAAACAAAATTAAAACTCAAAGTCTGAGTTAATTAAAGTAAAATACATTATTGACTTTAAAAAAGGTGTTTCTAATCAACTTTAAACAAAAGCCGTTTTAGACCAGGTACTTCTCTAGGCAACTAGATCTAATACGTGAAAGAGATGCTCTTCATATATTAGAGACCTTGCTGCACTGAACAGACATTTCAATTGTATTGAAAACAGATCTAAAATTAAAAGAGAGACATTTGTAAATTTCTGTTACAATACTTTTCCCAAACATTTTAATGTAAATAAAAGCATTGTTATCTGTTGATCAAGTGATTACCTGCAGTACAGTTATCAATTTGAGTTTTTAAACAAACAGTTTTGAGGAAAAACTGATTATCTGTCCTGCGGAATATATTACTGTAGTCTGAACCATGATGATGTCGTTTTATGTTGCCGCGATCTCTGATGTCATGATCAATAGATAACATCATGTTGTCGCGATCTCTGATGTCATGATCAATAGATAACATCATATTGTCGTGGTCTCTGATGTCATGAACAATAGATAACATCATATTGTCGTGGTCTCTGACGTCATGAACAATAGATAACATCATATTGTCGTGGTCTCTGACGTCATGAACAATAGATAACATCATATTGTCGTGGTCTCTGACGTCATGAACAATAGATACCATCATATTGTCGTGGTCTCTGACGTCATGAACAATAGATACCATGATATTGTCGTGGTCTCTGACGTCATGAACAATAGATAACATCATATTGTCGTGGTCTCTGATGTCATGAACAATAGATAATATCATATTGTCATGGTCTCTGATGTCATGATCAATAGATAACATCATATTGCCATGGTCTCTGATGTCATGATCAATAGATAACATCATATTGTCGTGATCTCAGATGTCATGGTCAATAGATAACATCATATTGTCGTGGTCTCTGATGTCATGATCAATAGATAACATCATATTGTCATGATCTCTGATGTCATGGTCAATATATAACATCATATTGTCATGATCTCTGATGTCATGATCAATAGATTACATCATATTGTCGTGGTCTCTGATGTCATGATCAATAGATAACATCATATTGTCATGGTCTCTGATGTCATGATCAATAGATAACATCATATTGTCGTGGTCTCTGATGTCATGATCAATAGATAACATCATATTGCCGTGGTCTCTGATGTCACGACAGACAGACTCACAGACAGAGAGCCTAAAATGGTCGGTAGGCAACCACAAAAGACTATCAACCATGGTAAAACTTTGTCCAAACAAGCACAGATTGGCCAATTAGCAAATTCCTAACTTCTCACAAAGTATTACTTATCAAAAGTAATTTTAGGTAATAAATCAACAAAGTAACTGCAGACATCACAGAGCATCCATTTCTCAGTTACAGATGTTAATTATTTTCAAATGAAACAAGACAGATTCCTCCTTTTGTACAGTCTACAAACTATGGCCATTGGAATCACTTGTCTGTCACACCCACTTTGCTAGAGGAAATAACACTGTCATTGGTGAAATGTGCATGCACTCATAAAGTCTAAATGACTACACGGAAGTTGAATACATATAGCATAGCTCCTCTTTTTTAAGTATTCATACCTTTTGAAGTGTCTAAGCCCTTTCTAATAACACCATGAAATATTGACATTCAGGCCTACATTCTGTTCATGATAAAACGATCTGATCGTCCATGTTTATTTACAGCCACTGCACACAAAACTTAACTTGGGCTGTTTCAAAATAAAATTCCCTCTCAATAACATGACTTTGTTTTCTTTCATCAAATCACTTCGTAGTTATTTTTTATGAAGAAATTATAAAAATAAACACTGCATTTGGGAAACAAACAAAGATCAAATCACCACCCCTTCAAAACCCCACCCCAACATTCTACATGCTCTGGTAAAAAATCAAGGCATTATTTGTACAAAAAATTATCACTATCACAGTACATCAAAACAAAACATCCTCTTCAAAGTGAGTGTATTTAATACCATGGCTTAGACAATCTCACACTTTGGCAAATATGTTCATAAACTTTTCTTGTCATTTCCACTTGATCTGACAGCAGTTGACCACCACTCAACCATTGTCCACAGAATGTGTAGCACTCCACACCACCAGTGGATTGAGAGAGTAGAAACTGTGGGCCAAATTGTTCTTGCAAACAAAACAGGCCAGACTCTTCAACTTTCCCAGGTCCCTAAGGGTTTCAGGTGCTGAAAGTGGGTTTGGGCCGCTACTCGGTGGGAATCTGCGTTCCTTGTTAAACACTGGCACAGCTACAAACGTCTTTGCTCTTCAATCAGAAATAATCGGTATGTGTTCTATGGAATATGAAAAGGATTTCATTTTGGAATGGGCTCCTTCAAGTCAACAAAAATGAATAATTCAAAAATAGGCCAGTGTCATTTTTTATGTACAGAATATATTTGTATTTTCTGCTTAACATTATAAAGATACACACTGTTAAGCCTGTTTTTCTAGAACTTTCAGTGTGATGTATTTTACTCTTTTGAGATATAATTAGGTGTGCTTTTGTGTTGGGAAAACTTCATCAGTTGCAAATATACATATTTCATGACTTTTCACACAAATGACTTTACCTGATTAAATTTTAACTTTCATTAGGAAACTTCATGTTCAGAAATGATTATATAAATATCGAGAGTTGGAAAACAGGGAAACCATATAAGAAAATTTATACATTACAATAACAGTACTGCATAGCTTACCATTACTGATATGATTAAATTCACAGAAACATTTCATACGCTTTGACATACACATTTGATTAAAGCCATACATATTATCGTAATATAATTCTAGCAATTGAAGTCTTTCAAATATACCATAGAATATGATATTTAGAACATACTTCTAATATTTCAAATATTAACAGATGCTAAACATTTTTGAAAATCAGTTTAAAGTATCAGACTAATTCTTCAGCATGATTTCATATAATGTTTCCCATTGAAAAACTTTTCAAAGCAATTTTAATTACCATCATTGCTATTGAATTCATATCTAAAACCATTAAGGTATACCTTACAGCTAAACCGGGTACCTAAATGATCATATCTGAAAAAGACTCAAGACATTATACGCCATTATCCCAAAAGCTCAATATTTCTCTTTAATTTGACTGGGAAGGATGCCAATTCAGTTTTTACAAACAGAAGATGCAAAATATACATATACAATCTAGCAAGGCAAACGATAAAGGTAGACAACTCTTGCTACACTAAAAACTTACCTACATATGCTTTAAGGGTAAGGTACAAATTTGCAAACCCCCTCTGCTTGAATATTTCTGATATTGATTTGAAATTCACTGTTTCCGTAGCTTTGAATACATATTTAATAGGACAAACTAATATCTTTGGATGGGAACCCTTTTTTGAACATGTTTTTTAAACATTTTGTTATATTATGTAGCAAAAACAAGGATGTTTATGGTAGTTCTTATCGCATTGAATCAATTTTTTTAAACTAAACAATTTCAAGTTAAATGACAAACAGTTTTTCATTCATGCACTTGAGTTTGCATTCCATTTCATCATTATATTTTTGTGAGATGATATCTTAAATACAAGTTTTGCCAAGAAATACAAATGACATTTTCCGTGACCTCGAGCCTGCTTTCATCGATATGATATCCAATTTTTTGTTTACTGTTCCCACAGCGAGAACAGCTGAGGGACTTTATATTTTACCACCTCAGGAGTCACAGCGACTCCAGTAGCCCCAACCATGGCCAAACTCAAACATCGACTTAGTCTGTCATATTCAGTATTTTATAGGATTGTTTCAAATGTAAGCCAAATGACCACAAAAAAACACTATTTCAAAATGTGACAAACATTTCATATTCAAATATCTCTGAAACAAAATTAATTAGAAACTTCAGTAAGTCGGTTGTACGTTATTAAGCCGAAGACATTCATATCTTTGTAAGGAGGATTTTCTCTGAAGGAAAATACAGATTGTATATATACGTGATGACATTATCTATATTTCTATACAGCCTAAACTTGTGTGTACCACACAGGTAACATGGTCTGCCATTGTGGTGCACTATCAAACATTTGTCAACATATGTGTCTTGATGATCAATACCTAGTATCAGCACACGATTTCTATAATGGTATGCACACACTACAAAAACACTGCAACAGATGCTGGTGTCTTTTTTAAACACATGAGAAATAGATGGTCATGTCACACAGACATCCTGGATAATGTCGTAGCTTGTCTTTCACTACAAATACACAATAACATGTCAACACAATAGCTGGACAACGAACGTATCTTCTCTGGAACAAAATACTGGATACTTTATTGGAATTTTATTGGGATTCTATTTAGAGAGAACATATTGTTATTGTTTTTCTGATGGCAAAATTACGAAAGTTTTGAATTTCTATTGCTGCCTAGCTCAGAAAGATGACTTTATCCAAGTCATGATATCTGTCTTTCATGGGAGGTGTATTCTTGAATTTAATGGGCAGTGAACTGCACAGCGTTTACTTCAAACTGTCATATACTGTTGGAAGTCCCATAAGATCAAAATAATTTAAGTTCTACACAAAAACATGATTGATTGATTGATTGATTGATTGAGATTCTCCATGACTGACTGGATAGTGAGATAGGTAGTAATATAAGTAACAAGACTGGGTAGTGATTGAGGTTACAAGATTGGGTAGTGAGACTGGGTAGTGATCGAGTTTACAAGATTGGGTTAGAAAACAAAACTGGGCAGTGAGACTGGGTAGTGAGACTGGGCAGTAATAGAAGTAGTGAGACTGGGGCAGTAATGGGCAGTAATAGAAGAGTGAGACTGGGTACTGGGTAGTGAGACTGGTAGTGAGACTGGGCAGTAATAGAAGTAGTGAGAAAACAAAACTGGAAAACAAAACTGGGTAGTGAGACTAGTGAGGTAATAGAAGTAGTGAGACTGGTAGTAATAGAAGTGAGACTGAGTAACTGAGACTGGTAGTTCACACGCAGAAAACAAAACAAAGACTGAGGTAGAAGTGAGACTGGGGTAGTGAAAACAAAACTGGGTAGTGATACAGGTAACAAGACTGGGTAGTGATACAGGTAACAGGTAACAAGACAGTGAATAGTGGTGAGACTTGGGTAGTATACAGGTAACAAGAACAAGACTGGGTAGTGATACAGGTAACAAGACTGGGTAGTGATACAGGTAACAAGACTGGGTAGGTAGTGATACAGGTAACAAGAGACTGGGACTGGGTAGTGATACATACTGGGTAGTGATACAGGTAACCAAGACTGGGTAGTGATACAGGTAACAAGTGGGTAGTACAGGTAACAAGACTGGGTACAGGTCAAAGTGGTACAGGTAACAAGACTGGGTAGTGATACAGGTAACAAGACTGGGTAGTGATACAGGTAACAAGACTGGGTAGTGATACAGGTAACAAGACTGGGTAGTGATACAGGTAACAAGATTGGGTAGTGATACAGGTAACAAGACTGGGTAGTGATACAGGTAACAAGATTGGGTAGTGATACAGGTAACAAGACTGGGTAGACAAGATTGTGATACAGGTAACAAGACTGGGTAGTGATACAGGTAACAAGACTGGGTAGTGATACAGGTAACAAGATGGGTAGACAGGTAACTGGGTAGTGATACAGGTAACAAGACTGGGTAGTGATACAGGTAACAAGACTGCAGTGATACAGGTAACAAGACTGGGTAGTACACTGGGTAGTGATACAGGTAACAAGATTGGGTAGTGATACAGGTAACAAGACTGGGTAGTGATACAGGTAACAAGACTGGGTAGTGATACAGGTACCAAGACTGGGTAGTGATACAGGTAACAAGACAGGGTAGTGATACAGGTAACAAGACTGGGTAGTGATACAGGTAACAAGATTGGGTAGTGATACAGGTAACAAGACTGGGTAGTGATACAGGTAACAAGATATAGTGATACAGGTAACAAGACTGGGTAGTGATACAGGTAACAAGACTGGGTAGTGATACAGGTAACAAGACTGGGTAGTAACAAGACTGGGTAGTGATACAGGTAACAAGACTGGGTAGTGATACAGGTAACAAGACTGGGTAGTGATACAGGTAACAAGACTGGGTAGTGATACAGGTAACAAGACTGGGTAGTGATACAGGTAACAAGACTGGGTAGTGATACACATAGTGACACAGTTACAGAGCCTAACACAGCCCATACAAATATATTCATATATGCGCATGCAGCATTGCAACACTAACTCTCCAATGTGGCCAAGTAGGGAGGAGGGGGAGAGTGGAAGGATGGGGAGAAGTTGGGGGGGGAGAGCAAAGTCAGAGAGGGAGGGGAGGGAAAGAAAGGACATGGTGTTATTACCCACTGCACAGAGGACAATAGCCCCAGGCTTGCACTATACCTTACCCTGATAATAATAGCGTGCTATGAGGCCTCACCCCGGGGACGAGTGACCCTTGTCACTGACCCCACAGGGATTAAAGGTCTGCTGAGATCAAGCGGACTTTGTCTAACCCATTGTGTCCGATGGGCCATCTTACTGATAACACTGTATTGTGCAAGTCACTTTGGGAAAGTATTTTTTGTGAACAGTCAAATTCTTAATTTTATTTTCCTTGTGAAGATAAAAATGTCTATGAATGATACAGTTACTGTCATGAATGTTTTGATATTGACATCTAGAACAAATGCTTTATTGCATTTCAAAGCGGTATACATAATATATCCTAATGGCAACATAACCACTCATAACCCACATTATTTTTGCAAGGGGATATTTACTGACATCAAAAATCAATGGCGATATTGTTTTCCAGTTATGTATAAATACCCATTTGAAACCTGAAGGCTGAAACTAAAGCTTCACTGCCTTGTATGACCCTAATATACCTCACACAGTGGGTGTCTAGACAGTCACAACAGTTGTAATATCAACTACATCTGCCCTCAAGTTATTTCAAAATTATCAAGAAAGAGACTACCTTAGTTTAGATATCTGATAACTCTCAAACCTGACTCTTTCATACAGACATTTGCATGTAGTAATTCACAATGGCAGCATGAACTGAAGGTAAAACAAATGAACTATTGATGAACCTCGTCTGTTAACAAGCTGGGGCACATACATTATAAATAAATTTAACTGGTAACTGTTCTGACAGTATACTGCAAGATTTCAATGTGATGTTAAATACAGCTCATGGCTTTGAAAGGTTTAGCAATATCCAGACGTTAATTACTACAAATGTACAGGAAATCTTGTTTGAAAGCACCTGGGTATTATTCGCATATATTTTAGTAAAAAACTAAAAGTTCCATGACTCAGAAATGGGGAATGTAAGACGAGGTGACGGACATTTAAAAGTTGGGATGTTGAAGTGATCATTTGTCGACATCAAACATACTGCAATAGTACCCCAGTAGTGTGGAGACAAGGCGTGCCTCCAAACAGTTTGAGAACTCAACTGGAAATATAACGAGTTAATAATACACCTTAAAATCACTATTAAACTACCTGCTGCAATGATGCAAGATTAGCATTACAAACACATCAACATAAAGCATTTCGCTGTAAAAATCTGAATTATATATATTTGAATTATTCCTGCAATGAACAGTCGTTTACATTAAAACACAAATGTGAATCATGCAACAAAAGAAGACCCATGACTACAACTGTAATTGTATCATAACAATCATACTAATCATATATCACAACTTTTCTGAAACTGCTACAAAAATTGTCACCCTACCTTGAACCACGACCGAGATACCTACATGACCTGGTCGTCACCTCTAGAACTGAGATATATAAAAAATGTCATTGCTTAACTCTACTCCCTGGCACTAAACTAGCAGTATGTTGCCTTCCCAGTACTAGGCCTTCCTGCCTTAATATAGCATGATCATAAGATTATAAGATATGGTCACTTTATCTCATGAAGGAACTACAAGAGAAACCATGGCAACATTGTCCAGTAGAACTGTTGTTCTGAACTGTGATACTTCATGACTTAACAGGATTATTTACTTGTTGATATACAAAATGTATCAAACTGAATAAAGTTCCACATAACATGTCTATCTAACATTTTATACTTCATGTGCTTCTCAAACACCCCCTGTTCAAGATATAAGAGTTTGACTGGTTTCAGAAATTAAGCTAAGAAGATATGAAATACTTGATAAATAACTGTGATGTTTGTAAAACATGCTTTACAGCATTGAAAAACCCATTAGAACTGAAATGTAATAAGCAGTTTATAAATATAAAATTGTGGGGCTGTAGGGTAGCCCAGCGGTTAAAGCCCTTGCTTTTCATGCCTACGTCTGGATCAATTCCATTACAGGGTTCTATCCACCTCGACACAATTTGTTGAGCAGAGTACCATCTCTCAACCATGTAGCAGCCACTTATTTTGGTTTAAATCCAAAATAAGTGATTGAAAAAAAAGAAAAACAGAAGGTTTATCAAATTATCTAAACTATGTATTGGAGGAATTGAATGAGAGGGTAAATGTTGCTTTAAACACTTCAGATGTGTTGCCCATACTTCTTGCTTAGTCCAGATAATGACAATACTGTGTATCCAGTGATCTCTCTACACTAGATCAAGATGTAATGGTATCCAGTGACCCCTCTACACTAGATCAAGATGTAATGGTGCTGTGTGAATCTCCACACTATACAAACTAAGCAATGAAATCTGTCACAGTATCTAGAAATATACTCAGTCAGAACATGTTCACCCATCGTCTGTATAGATATTTATTAAAACCAGATTCCCCCCAATTAATTGAATGGTCTCATTCCTCACCTTCTTCTCTGAACTCAACCTGTTCCACTCAAGTAACTTAAACTGAAACCATTCAACCCATTTCTAAGAGGAAAGGGACAAAAATACTGCAAAATATCTCCTCGAATACAAAAAAACATTTCCTTCTGAACAATGGGCATTTGAAACCAGTCCGTTTGTATACTACGAGTGTCTCGAAGGGGTGTGACATGCAGTAAGCTATGTCCTGACAACCACTCCTCCACACTCCACAAACCAGGGGGTCACGCACACAAAGCAGGACTTTCTCTAGGGGTGGGGCCAACTCAATGCATGACTGGCCACAGGTAGATAAAGTTTACCTATCTCCCAGCGGGAACGGTTAAGTATGTTGCTTATACGGTGGGAGCAATACAGGTGTTTCAGCTTAGATTCATGTTTGGGAAGTCTTGCTCAGTGTGAGAATCAATGTATAGGACAGTAAGATAAATAAACAATTTAACACTACACACACCTAGACAAAGGCAATTATGTGCTGATTCCACGTAACTAAATAAATTAAACAATCAATAAATACTACTTTCCCAAATAAAACATAACTTGTGACACATCATGTGAACTGCATAGGTGAGTGTGAAGGCATTCAACTTGTGATGGTTGTACAATTTCAATAGTAATAATTCATATCAAATATAACTGGTGATACACAGAACACCTTAAATACAAAAAAAAATCTAAATAAAATATGTAAAAACTGAACTGCCTCAAAGAGTTTCCTGCATGTGGTATGTCAGCTTTCATATAACATGCCCTCGTTATAACACAAACACCTACGGCAAGAACTTTCAAACATTCCTCCGGGAAGTAACAAAACACCACTCTATCTTGGATTCGGAAACAAAGGATAACCTTTGAAACTCTACATATAACTGGAAAAAATGAAATCAGGTGAGAAAAATATCTACCTTAATTACCAGCCTTATAATGAGGCATGTGTAAGACTTAATGAGCTTAGCTAGGTCTTAGTGACATTAAGGCCCTGGTCGACTACTGGTATATAGAACAATGGCTTCAGCAGTTACCTTGTCCTTTGATTGCAGCCGACTTATGCTTTCTTATCCCCCTCCACCCAGTCTCACCCCCCCACCCCTGGCCACACCCAACAAGCCCCCTTCCCACCTTACGCCTATACAGAAGACCCAGTATCAGGTAAATCTTTTCCAGTTCAGCTGACAACCTTGTCTCATGTCAAGGGGGATGTCATGTTCACACATGAAGGTAAAATACAGTGCAATATTTAGTCCCACTGCTAACATTGTACACCAACTCTTATTACTGATTTTTGCACATATTTTCTCTGTAAGCCCTCATTGATACATCAAAATATGATTCAAACTATTTGGCTACCCCATTAACATCCTCACCAATCCTGTAAAATTTCATACAAACCTAAAGTCACCCAGATAGGCTCTGTGGGGGGGTGTACCACATGCCGAAATTTATAATTTTGAAAAAAGAAAAAACATGCCTGTCATTCAACACCCTTTTCCCACTATGAAAACCTAATTAATTGTCTACCTAAGCAAGATAATGGTAGTGTGAATGAGTGCTGGGGTTCTGAACCAGGAGGTGTATTCGACCAAGATGTGATATTGGTTTAAATACTTCATTACCTCTTTCCCATTGTTATGAGGCAGTGTTACACACTGTGAAATAGTAATTTAACTATTATATATTGTACCTTTAGCTTTTGTATAGGGAAGTGGTGGGCTATATTTAGACATTGCCAGAATTTACACTGAAAATTACAGAAAGATTTCAAAAGTGCTAGAAGGTCCTTATTCCAGAATCTTCGGCCTACAGTGTAGTCACCAGTAGACCAGCATATTCTAGAATTTTCTAGCATCTTTTCATTAGGTATGCATGGGTGGGAATGCTATTGCCTCAAGTTGGGTGGATCTCACATTACATCTATAGTCATATACCCTGCCTAGCCCTAGTTACAAGTTGGGTGAGATCATATGCCCCAGCAGTTGTGTGTGGTGATCATATACCCTGCCTAGCCCTAGTTACAAGTTGGGTGATGATCATATACCCTGCCTAGCCCTAGTTACAAGTTGGGTGATGATCATATACCCTGCCTAGCCCTAGTTACAAGTTGGGTGTGATCATACTCCTGCCTAGCCCTAGTTACAAGTTGGGTGATGATACAAGTTACAAGGGTGGTGATCATATACCCTGCCTAGCCCTAGTTACAAGTTGGGTGATGATCATATACCCTGCCTAGCCCTAGTTACAAGTTGGGTGATGATCACAAGTTGGGTGGTGATCATATACCCTGCCTATACCCTGCCTAGCCCTAGCCTAGCCCTAGTTACAAGTTGGGTGATGATCATATACCCTGCCTGCCTAGCCCTAGTTACAAGTTGGGTGATGATCATATACCCTGCCTAGCCCTAGTTACATCATATACCCTGCCTAGCCCTAGTTACAAGTTGGGTGATGATCATACCCTGCCTAGCCCTAGTTACAAGTTGGGTGATGATCATATACCCTGCCTAGCCCTAGTTACAAGTTGGGTGATGATCATATACCCTGCCCCTGCCTAGCCCTAGTTACAAGTTGGGATGATCATATACCCTGCCTAGCCCTAGAGCCCTAGTTACAAGTTGGGTGATGATCATATACCCCTGCCTAGCCCTAGTTACAAGTTGGGTGATGATCATATACCCTGCCTAGCCCTAGTTACAAGTTGGGTGATGATCACCCTGCCTAGCCCTGCCTAGCCCTGAGATTACAGCCCTAGTTACAAGTTGGGGTACCCTGCCTAGCCCTAGATGATCATATACCCTGCCTAGCCCTAGTTAGTTGGGTGCATATACCTAGCCTAGCCCTAGTTACAAGTTGGGTGATGATCATATACCCTGCCTAGCCCTAGTTACATAGCCTAGCCCTAGTTACAAGTTGGGTGATGATCATATACCCTGCCTAGCCCTAGTTACAAGTTGGGTGATGATCATATACCCTGCCTAGCCCTAGTTACAAGTTGGGTGATGATCATATACCCTGCCTAGCCCTAGTTACAAGTTGGGTGATGATCATATACCCTGCCTAGCCCTAGTTACAAGTTGGGTGATGATCATATACCCTGCCTAGCCCTAGTTACAAGTTGGGTGATGATCATATACCCTGCCTAGCCCTAGTTACAAGTTGGGTGATGATCATATACCCTGCCTAGCCCTAGTTACAAGTTGGGTGATGATCATATACCCTGCCTAGCCCTAGTTACACGTTAGTTTACTGTAACTGAGAGGTGAATATTGTCATAGTTTTTATTGCTACAATCACTGTTTCTACATTATATTACCTCTGAACTTGTATAAATACAAGTTTCTACTGCTTCAAGTGATACCCTTGTATTCGTCCTATATTGATTTGTGTACAGAGCCAGTTTTAGTTACAGTTATCAAATTACAGCTTATTTCCTGGTGTGTTGGTTTCACACATAGTTCTCTTATAGACTGATTCCCGGTTATTATGTACTTTCAACTTGGGAATCAACACGTGACACCATATAAATTAAATTAATTTTAATAAACTACATCAGAAACAACGGATATTGTCTGTGTTTACAGGAAGCATGTCAATAGTCTGGTGTATATCAACAATGTGTTACATGTTATAACTGGGTAGTGATCACTAAAGGCGATACAAGACAATTCCAGTTTCACCACGACAACGTGAGTAAACCAGTGGTTGAAAGCATGAGCAATATCAAAAGCTGGTACTTGTTGCTGCCCTGCCTGACACTCTGCATTCAGGTCTTCAGTCAGTTAGGAACATAAATGGTACAATACTCTCTCATTCTGCTGGTATATACCAGTGTATAAAGCAGTTTTGAAATATGGCCTGTCCAAAATATGACCAGTCCTGAACAAACACAGCCAGTCCCAAACACTAAAACTCTTCATTCAAACCAAGTTAAGTTTATTTTTTTCAAATATTTCCTCCAACCAAAGGATGGTCTTACTCATGTAATAGACACCCTTCACAAAGATAGACCATCAAGGATGATGGGAAGGGCTATATTTTATACACTGTATATACAACAGTATATACTACTCCCAGTCTGTTATAAGATTTAACTGACAACTACTCCCAGTCTGTTATAAGATTTAACTGACAACTACTCCCAGCCTGTTATAAGATTTAACTGACAACTACTCCCAGTCTGTTATAAGATTTAACTGACAACTACTCCCAGTCTGTTATAAGATTTAACTGACAACTACTCCCAGCCTGTTATAAGATTTAACTGACAACTACTCCCAGTCTGTTATAAGATTTAACTGACAACTACTCCCAGTCTGTTATAAGATTTAACTGACAACTACTCCCAGCCTGTTATAAGATTTAACTGACAACTACTCCCAGTCTGTTATAAGATTTAACTGACAACTACTCCCAGTCTGTTATAAGATTTAACTGACAACTACTCCCAGCCTGTTATAAGATTTAACTGACAACTACTCCCAGCCTGTTATAAGATTTAACTGACAACTACTCCCAGTCTATTATAAGGTTAGTCTGTTATAAGATTTAACTGACAACTACTCCCAACCTGTTATAAGGTTAAACCCACAACACTTACAGAAAATACATAAGCCCACTTACTTCCAAATACAAAATCATGTCACTCCGAGAATATAAAACAGGCAAATATTACGATCATTTATTTTAACGTTATTTTCACAAAAGGCAAAGACATGAAAAAAAAACCCTACAATGACCACAACACCCTTCATGCAACCTGTCAACCACATCATCACCATCCCGTTACAGCAATGTTTCTCAAAATTGAGATTTACGGCTCCACCAGCACCTAGACCTGTGAACCCCCCGACAGAATGGGGATATCAGTAATATTGTGAGCTCAACATCAAAACTAATATTTACTCCACAGAGGCCGGAAAACTGTGTGTTAGTTGCCAATATTTACATCATGATATCGCATCCTTTGCGAGCTGGCAACATGGAATCACAAAATAATCGTCAAAGAGTATCGCGTAAAATTTGGCGAAGGGGCTACAAAGACAATGAAAAGAAGCAAGTAAGAAACCCTAGCATACCTCCATGTCAGACCAGAGAGCAAAACAAATAGCTTGTATGGGAAAGTAAACAATTATGGAAAAAGACAACAGAAGGTTCCCACAGACAGACATCATCTTTAGAGAGGAGGGAGGTGCAGTAGTGGGGGAGACAAGAGGGGGATCTTCAAGTGCATCTTTACATCCATCAGTCATTTGCTGTAATGTGGGCTGGTGAATTGATGTGATTGATGTTTGTCGGTTTTGTCACCATTACTGTTCATGTTTGTAAACTTGACTTTCATGACAAATTCTTTGAAAATGAACACAGTCTTTTAAATTCTATATTAAACAATATAGAAATAATTGTTTCATAAACATTCAAATTAACAACATTTGGTATATATATATTTTTGGGGTATGACATTGTGTTTTTAAAAGTCAAAATGGTTTTAAATATTCTTATTATTTTTAAAAATCTTCTTTCCACAATATGCCTTAAATTCTAAGGAAATTGATTAAGAAATTAAGCTGTCATTTTCCTTTAATTATTGATAATGTAATTGATTTCAAATCGGACTGTAATGTGTATTATAAGCTGGCATACAAAACAACAACATTCATTGAATGCTTCCCCACCCTATATTTACATATTTATACTGCTATTTATTTTTAATACATAGACAGACATAATGATGTGTCAATTTTGTTGTCAGTTACCATGGTAATCACTGAAGCACTGAGAATACCATGACTAACACCCCTAAAACAAAACCATTGCAAAATAAAAAACATAAATTCCATAATAATTTATCTAAAAATTGAAATTCTGAAAATTTAAATTAGTCACATGAAATACTTAAGTCAAACAGATCATGTGTTTATTAACTTCATGTAAATTTAAAATTTAATTAGACATGTATAATTTCATTGAAAATTGATAATATGTTGGGATTTTCTTATCATTTAGCAAATAAACATGGAAATGTAAAAGAAATTATCCTCAGTGTAAAGCTATCTTTGAAATAATTATCTTTGCTATCAAAAAGACCTTTAAGTAAAATGTTAAAGAGACAATACTAAAGCTTAATGTATTCTGAGCATTGAGATAAGCCTAAAAATATTCACTATCGGAATATATATGCTCAATCAATTAAAATAAATATTCCCATCTGCATTCCTTTTATGTAATATTGGGAAGTACAGGCCTGGGTAGCACATGAACCTGTAAAACTTTATACCTTCTAAAATGCAAAAATAATTGGCAAAAGTGGCACAAAGAAATGCAAAAAAATAAAGGAAATAGTTCACGAAAGTTTCATGATTTACTTATTGTATGAGCCACAGATAGCACCCGAAACCACTTCCAGTTGGGCCTGTAGAATTGTGCTATGACGTCACAAATCATTGCAAAGCCATTGGACATTCTTGTTTCTAAATAAAAACATTGCATCTTTGGAAACACATGCTGGTGACAACACCGACTGAACCGGCTCGGTTTAGCGTTTACAAGATAATTCAACGGTTTCACGGAAAGTCATTGAAAACTCAAACACTAGAACAAGTTTTCATATTTATTTGGCAATGAAACGCAATCCTGGTTGAGCAATATACACTGTATATCTCGTCTAACACTCGCGCAACAGTCAATATTGCAGTTTATTTCCGGGTGCGTTCTGATTTGTTTACGTTCCGCGGAAAGGTTCAAAGGCGAAACAAACAATGTGAGAGGACCATATGAAAGTCCATGCATTGATATACAACTTCGACCAGGGCAGACAGTGAATATACTTCCCTATTTCGTGTCGTCCACGCATTGGACTAAAAGCTACTCAGCATGGTCGCGAGATTGTCACGGCCCCACACCCACATTTTACTCGCTGGCGAATATTTTCGAGTCAGTTGAGCAAAATATTTACCAACACACGCTAAAGACAACGTAAACAAACCACAGATGACCAGACATTAATACTTTTCATTCACAAACAGAGAGAAAACGCTCACGAAAGATTATGAATGTGAGCCAATTTTTGTTAGCGAGTCCGCCATTGCTGGTAGTGTGTTGGTCGTCGCCATATCGCTTGCCTGACCCTGGGGCTAGATTATCGCGGGGACAGGCACGGCCGCTGTACACACGAGTCCACGATATTCATAAGCACACTGATGTGTGTGACATGATGGAAGTCAGAAATGTATACTACTTACCTAGTCAATGACTAAAATCAACCAGTTTTTACACCAGGGTTGATAGGCCTGTGGGAGTGCTGGTTGTCGTCCCGTCCCTAACACGTTATGTTGGGTGGGGGGCGGCTGGGTAGATTTCCATATAAGGTTCTCCGCGTGCCTGCGTCACGCGCGCCTGTCCCTGCCGTGATTGGGCAGCCGACCCACGTGAATGCGATTTGACCCACGTGAACGTGGGTAGCACGGCCTAGGCAAGTGACGTAGGTTTCCCCCCGGAGGGCGTGGCGGTGTATTCGTGCCTCCACTATATAAATAACAAAGCAGGGAAGTATATGCTCCACCAGGGGTCTCGGCCTGGCGTGACAAACTTACCTAGCGATTAATCAGCCAGGGGACCGGCGGTGACGGTTTTACGGTCCCCACTGTCGAGTTTGGGACAGGTGTGTCCAAAAGGTAGAAAGAACAAGGGGTGAGGGGGGCGTTGCCTGTTGGTTCCCATTTCGTGCTATCACCCCTGTTGATTTTCAATTTTGACCGTGCCGCCCGTCGGTGAGGCTTGGATATACTCCAAGCCGGGGGAGGGTCGGGCAGTGATTAGGGCTGCCTGCATACGCCAGACCCAGAAATAATTTGTCACGCGGGGCCGGCAAGGTATTGATTTTTGTCTCGTGTATCAGTGGAGGGAGTGGGTCCGTCAGGGAGACCTCTCCCAGACGTAAATACACTGCTGCCTGTGGTAACATCCCTGATCTCAACGCCAGGGACGAGTTTTCTAAAGCTTATTGTACGACACAGTGTTCTCTAAACCCAGGGGCCATGAAGCTCTCACCCCCGGGATTGCATACATTATTAAGCGCTAGCCCAGCTGACGACCGGCAAGGCGGTTGAGATGAGAGTGAGAGCCACAGCTCGCGGGGGCACGAGCGCTCAATACCACGGGCAAATAAATAAAAGATTTTCCGAATTTTGTTCATCCTCTCACAAGAAAAAAAGCTAACAAGAAAATACTTTCCTTTCGCTTGTGTACACGGTTTTAACATCTCTCGGAATACCCATCGGGGAATATCGCCCGAGCGCCGGACACACGTGCAGGGCGACCGCCTCTGTGTATCTAGAGTCCACTCCCAAATTGTAAAAAAATCAAATGAGTAAAAAAGGTGCCTTCTTCTAAAAAGTGAGAAAAAAAGAAAATATGTGTACTGACGTCACGTGTAGCATGAAATCGACATAAAGATCACTAGGGCCACAGAGACCCCTGACCACTTGTTAGATTCACAACGTTTTGCCAAAAAACACTTCTTCCATGCAGTGTTTCTCATATGATAAGCAAGAATTAACAGACGAATTTTTAACTTTGTGAGACACTATTCAGATAAGACACAATGAAATGGGGATAAATGTACTGTTGATAATAACTGTCTGTGCACTCGCCTATAATATAGGTGAAAATGAGCCATTTAATAAATGCATGCGTGTTAAGCAAGTCACATCGGGAGGTAAACCGTGCTGCGAATTCGCACAACAGGCAGAAGTTTACCCGAGTGCCCTACATCGTGCCAGCATCGTAAGATACTGCACTTTGATACACTGAAATTACGGAGCATAATCGCTGCTTTTGTTCCCTTATATTAATCCGCCCTTATTTAAAGTCTTGGGACACATTCCTATCCCTCTTTCCCACCGGGGTGAGTGAGTCGAACTTGTTAAGCTTTCAGCATTATGCCGTTGATATCACTACGGGAAGGCACACCAGTATAGGCTCCAGACATGTGGGGATCGAACCCGGTTTTTCGAACGCTTTAACCACTAGGTTACCTGGCATCATCTGTTCCTTGTGATGAATGGTATACACTACTCTAAATATATATATATTGTTGTGACGTCAGGGTGTTACGGGTCCGACGGCGGTCAGTATACAAATGAATGTACCGGTCGATAGCGTCACCAGGTACAACTGTCGGGGTATGAAGTTACCCCGGGACAGCCGCACCATTCCAGAAAGACATTCTGAAGCGGTTCGTTAGTTTGTTGCTTACGCCGCGCTCAGCAATATTCCAGCAATATGGCGGCGGTCTGTAAATAATCGAGTATGGACCAGACAATCCAGTGATCAACGGCATGAGCATCTGTCCACGCTATACTGGGATACGATGACATGTGTCAACCAGGTCAGCGTGCCTGACCACCCGATCCCATTAATCGCCTCTTATGATAAGCATGTGTTGCTGGAGACCAGTTCCAACCCGGATCTTCTGAAGATGGGGTATTCTGAAGCGGATTTAAATAAGAACTATAAACCGTCGTCTGAGTTTGAAATGTATCGGAACCTTTACTACAACAAATGCTTATTACAATGTTCGATTTGAAACAAATGGCGATGTGATGTTTTGGGTAGGCAACTTGAGATCTGGATACGCATGGTATAGGCTTATTATGCATGGGATGTTACTTTTACGAGCATGAATTTGACATACTTTGTGTACAGAACATATACCGGAAATTCGCTTTTTATAAGTGATATCACGTATATCCGACACGGGGCAGGCATATGTCGGTATGTGGAGCACGACAGACTGGTCTAGTTTCGTATGCGGACATCATTTGGACATTTTCTGCTGGAGTTTGGTACTGTATGACCTTTGACAGCATTTCCAGAGAACACACACTGGTTGAGTGAGTGAGTGAGTGAGTTTGGTTTTACGCCGCTTTTAGCAATATTCCAGCAATATCACGACGGGAGACACAAGAAATGGGCTTCACACATTGTACCCATGTGAGGAATCGAACCCGGGACTTCGGCGTAACGAGCGAACGCTTTAACCACAAGGCTACCCCACCGACCCCACACCTATTGAGACGTACTACCCAAACCAGAGATGAAGTTCGAGTCTGTGTATCTAGTGAATAAAGTCTCTGCCAGTTTTACCAGGCTGGGAAACATCAAGTATTTCCGGATGTGCACCCAGTCATCCAGCATCACATGGAATAGATGATGTCGGGTAGCCTAGTGGTTAAAGCGTTCGTACGTCACGTCTAAAAATCGGGTTCCCCACATAGGAACATGCTATTATCCTTACATCCAGAATTCGTTTATACTTCCCTCCCTTCCTACATTTATGCATGAATCCATCCACTCATTCATGCTTTCATTCCTTCATCCAGTGATTCGGGCGGTGGGGTAGCCCAGTGGTTAAAGCGTTCGCTTGTCATGTCGAAGAAATTGATTTGATTCCTCACATGTAAAGCCTATTTTTGGTGTCCCCCGCCGTGTTATTGCTGGAATATTGCTACAAACGGCGTAAAACTAAACTCATTCACTCACTCATCCAGTGATTCCTCCTTTCATTTATTCACTAATTGGCCAAACCATGATGTAAATTTATACTGTTTAAAACCATACGAATTGATCACTGTAAGCCCCTTCTCTTGTAGAGCATTCTTCAGCGTTGACCTGATATATAGTCAGACACATAGCAAGCTGGGTTACCACCAAGCAAGTCAAACCAGTGGTTGATAATATGAACACGATTTGATCCGGCGGCGCTCGGCGACACACAAACAATCCAGTCAGGATACAGCTTTTCGAGAAAGGGTGGGGTGGGGTTTTGCACAGTTCCTTTTCACCCGCTAACACGAAAGGGGACCCCACCCACCCACCCACCCACCCACCTACCACCACCACCACCACCACCCTAATGAATGAGTGAGTGAGTGAGTGTGGTTTTTATCAATATCCCATCATCAGAGAAGGGCTTCACATAATGTACTTACATAGCTGTATCGCGTGTAACCAGGTCCTTCTGTGCTCTTTTATTCATTACAACTGTCGAATCTGATCCGGTGCAGAGAAACCGATGTACGTGCAACGATTAAACGAAAGTTAACGGAATCAGTATAGCAGGCGATACGGCCACCGCCACGCATATACCAGGCGATACAGCCACCGCCACGCATACACCAGGCGATACAGCCACCGCCACGCATATACCAGGCGATACAGCCACCGCCACGCATATACCAGGCGATACAGCCACCGCCACGCATATACCAGGCGATACAGCCACCGCCACGCATATACCAGGCGATACAGCCACCGCCACGCATACACCAGGCGATACAGCCACCGCCACGCATATACCAGGCGATACAGCCACCGCCACGCATATACCAGGCGATACAGCCACCGCCACGCATACACCAGGCGATACAGCCACCGCCACGCATACACCAGGTGATACAGCCACCGCCACGCATATACCAGGCGATACAGCCACCGCCACGCATATACCAAGGCATGGAAGCCCTACGGAGCATGGCAAGGTTCAAATCAAATATACATGGCTTGTTATGAATCCTGAACCTTGTATATAGAACAAATGTCTCTCGATGTCAACCATATCGCATCGACACCTGCGTATCAAGTTGTGTAACTATACTCCAAGAGACGACGCCAGCGCAATATGAAACTGACGATGTCTGGAGAGACACAATTAAGGTGTACCTCGATTTTCCATCGAGGATGTCTTGTGCCCTGACCTCGATTATCCAGCATACGATGTGTCCATTCTAGTATGTTACATAACAGGAACATTGTAGAGTGGATAATCGAGGGCGACGCACAAGGAAACCACTACCCAATCAAGGTCAAGCAGCCCGCTGAGGCATGGGTCACCGCCCTGTCGTAAAGCACCCGACCCCTTGCAATATATCTCCACAAACTGCTGTCTAACGCACAAACATGTCTCGAGTTCGCCTCTACCTTCAGCATCCTGATATACCATCGAAATAGAAATGTAGTACCCTGTCATGTGTGATTCATCCGGTCACCTTGTCTGTCATAAGCTGTGGTATAGACAAGAAGCTACAGGAGAATGTTTAGCGTTGCAACAGGAGCCACAGACGTATGATTAGCTACACACCAGATACCACAGAAATATGTTGAGCAACAGACGTATGATTAGCTACACAACAGATACCACAGAAATATGTTTAGCTGTTTACTAGAACGAACAGATATAAGTTGAGCAACAGAAATATGTTTAGATGTTTACCAGAACGAACAGAAATAAGTTGAGCAACAGAAATATGTTTAGATGTTTACTAGAACGAACAGAAATATGTTTAGATGTTTACCAGAACGAACAGAAATAAGTTGAGCAACAGAAATATGTTTAGAAGTTTACCAGAACGAACAGAAATATGTTGAGCAACAGAAATATGTTTAGATGTTTACTAGAACGAACAGAAATATGTTGAGCAACTGAAATATGTTTAGATGTTTACTAGAACGAACAGTAACATGTTTAGATGTTTACCAGAACGAACAGAAATATGTTGAGCAACTGAAATATGTTTAGATGTTTACCAGAACGAACAGAAATATGTTTAGATGTTTACCAGAACGAACAGAAATATGTTGAGTAACAGAAATATGTTTAGATGTTTACTAGAACGAACAGAAATATGTTGAGCAACAGAAGAACTATGTTTAGATGTTTACCAGAATGAAGTATGTTAAGCTTACACCAGAAGCCACAAAAGGACGTATATGTTTAGATATACATAAGAAGCCATGGCAATATGTCTAGCAATGGAACCAGAATCCACAGGAATATGTTTAGCTATATACCAGAACTTGCAGATCTTAGTTTAGCTTTACTTCAGAGGAATGTTTTCTTCTACATCAGAACCTACGGAAGTAATTCTAGTAATGCACCAGAACCTTCAGAGGTGTGTTCAGGTATGGACCAGAAGCTACGGAGGTGTGTTTAGGTGTGGACCAGAACCTTCAGAGGTGTGTTTAGGTATGGACCAGAACCTTCAGAGGTGTGTTTAGGTGTGGACCAGAACCTTCAGAGGTGTGTTTAGGTATGGACCAGAACCTTCAGAGGTGTGTTTAGGTGTGGACCAGAAACTTCAGAGGTGTGTTTAGGTATGGACCAGAACCTTCAGAGGTGTGTTTAGGGTGTGTTTAGGTATGGACCAGAACCTTCAGAGGTGTGTTTAGGTATGGACCAGTCAGAGGTGTGTTTGTATGGACCAGAACCTTCAGAGGTGTGTTTAGGTGTGGACCAGAAACTTCAGAGGTGTGTTTAGGTGTGGACCAGAACCTTCAGAGGTGTGTTTAGGTGTGGACCAGAACTTCAGAGGGAGGTGGTTTAGGTATGGACCAGAACCTTCAGAGGTGTGTTTAGGTGTGGACCAGAACCTTCAGAGGTGTGTTTAGGTATGGACCAGAACCTTCAGAGGTGTGTTTAGGTATGGACCAGAACCTTCAGAGGTGTGTTTAGGTGTGGACCAGAACCTTCAGAGGTGTGTTTAGGTGTGGACCAGAACCTTCAGAGGTGTGTTTAGGTGTGGACCAGAAGCTACGGAGGTGTGTTTAGGTATGGACCAGAACCTTCAGAGGTGTGTTTAGGTATGGACCAGAACCTTCAGAGGTGTGTTTAGGTATGGACCAGAACCTTCAGAGGTGTGTTTAGGTGTGGACCAGAAGCTACGGAGGTGTGTTTAGGTGTGGACCAGAACCTTCAGAGGTGTGTTTAGGTGTGGACCAGAACCTTCAGAGGTGTGTTTAGGTGTGGACCAGAACCTTCAGAGGTGTGTTTAGGTGTGGACCAGAACCTTCAGAGGTGTGTTTAGGTGTGGACCAGAAGCTACGGAGGTGTGTTTAGGTATGGACCAGAACCTTCAGAGGTGTGTTTAGGTGTGGACCAGAAGCTACGGAGGTGTGTTTAGGTGTGGACCAGAACCTTCAGAGGTGTGTTAAGGTGTGGACCAGAAGCTACGGAGGTGTGTTTAGGTGTGGACCAGAACCTTCAGAGGTGTGTTTAGGTATGGACCAGAACCTTCAGAGGTGTGTTTAGGTGTGGACCAGAAGCTACGGAGGTGTGTTTAGGTATGGACCAGAACCTTCAGAGGTGTGTTTAGGTATGGACCAGAACCTTCAGAGGTGTGTTTAGGTATGGACCAGAACCAGAGGTGTGTTTAGGTATGGACCTTCAGAGGTGTTTAGGTGTGGACCAGAACCTTCAGAGGTGTGTTTAGGTGTGGACCAGAACCTTCAGAGGTGTGTTTAGGTGTGGACCAGAACCTTCAGAGGTGTGTTTAGGTGTGGACCAGAACCTTCAGAGGTGTGTTTAGGTATGGACCAGAACCTTCAGAGGTGTGTGTTTAGGTGTGGACCAGAACCTTCAGAGGTGTGTTTAGGTGTGGACCAGAACCTTCAGAGGTGTGTTTAGGTGTGGACCAGAACCTTCAGAGGTGTGTTTAGGCATGGACCAGAAGCTTCAGAGGTGTGTTTAGGTGTGGACCAGAACCTTCAGAGGTGTGTTTAGGTATGGACCAGAACCTTCAGAGGTGTGTTTAGGTATGGACCAGAACCTTCAGAGGTGTGTTTAGGTGTGGACCAGAACCTTCAGAGGTGTGTTTAGGTGTGGACCAGAAGCTTCAGAGGTGTGTTTAGGTGTGGACCAGAACCTTCAGAGGTGTGTTTAGGTATGGACCAGAACCTTCAGAGGTGTGTTTAGGTGTGGACCAGAACCTTCAGAGGTGTGTTTAGGTGTGGACCAGAACCTTCAGAGGTGTGTTTAGGTGTGGACCAGAACCTTCAGAGGTGTGTTTAGGTATGGACCAGAACCTTCAGAGGTGTGTTTAGGTATGGACCAGAACCTTCAGAGGTGTGTGTTTAGGTGTGGACCAGAACCTTCAGAGGTGTGTTTAGGTGTGGACCAGAACCTTCAGAGGTGTGTTTAGGTATGGACCAGAACCTTCAGAGGTGTGTTTAGGTGTGGACCAGAACCTTCAGAGGTGTGTTTAGGTGTGGACCAGAACCTTCAGAGGTGTGTTTAGGTGTGGACCAGAACCTTCAGAGGTGTGTTTAGGTATGGACCAGAACCTTCAGAGGTGTGTTTAGGTGTGGACCAGAACCTTCAGAGGTGTGTTTAGGTATGGACCAGAACCTTCAGAGGTGTGTTTAGGTGTGGACCAGAACCTTCAGAGGTGTGTTTAGGTGTGGACCAGAAGCTACGGAGGTGTGTTTAGGTATGGACCAGAACCTTCAGAGGTGTGTTTAGGTATGGACCAGAACCTTCAGGTATGGAGGTGTGTTTAGGTGTGGACCAGAACCTTCAGAGGTGTGTTTAGGTATGGACCAGAACCTTCTTGAGAGGTGTGTTAAAGGTGTGGACCAGAAGCTACGGAGGTGTGGTTTAGGTATGGACCAGAACCTTCAGAGGTGTGTTTAGGTATGGACCAGAACCTTCAGAGGTGTGTTTAGGTGTGGACCAGAACCTTCAGAGGTGTGTTTAGGTGTGGACCAGAACCTTCAGAGGTGTGTTTAGGTATGGACCAGAACCTTCAGAGGTGTGTTTAGGTGTGGACCAGAACCTTCAGAGGTGTGTTTAGGTATGGACCAGAACCTTCAGAGGTGTGTTTAGGTGTGGACCAGAACCTTCAGAGGTGTGTTTAGGTATGGACCAGAACCTTCAGAGGTGTGTTTAGGTATGGACCAGAACCTTCAGAGGTGTGTTTAGGTATGGACCAGAACCTTCAGAGGTGTGTTTAGGTGTGGACCAGAAGCTACGGAGGTGTGTTTAGGTGTGGACCAGAAGCTACGGAGGTGTGTTTAGGTGTGGACCAGAACCTTCAGAGGTGTGTTTAGGTGTGGACCAGAACCTTCAGAGGTGTGTTTAGGTGTGGACCAGAAGCTACAGAGGTGTGTTTAGGTATGGACCAGAACCTTCAGAGGTGTGTTTAGGTATGGACCAGAACCTTCAGAGGTGTGTTTAGGTGTGGACCAGAACCTTCAGAGGTGTGTTTAGGTATGGACCAGAACCTTCAGAGGTGTGTTTAGGTGTGGACCAGAACCTTCAGAGGTGTGTTTAGGTGTGGACCAGAAGCTACGGAGGTGTGTTTAGGTATGGACCAGAACCTTCAGAGGTGTGTTTAGGTGTGGACCAGAAGCTACGGAGGTGTGTTTAGGTGTGGACCAGAACCTTCAGAGGTGTGTTTAAGGTGTGGACCAGAAGCTACGGAGGTGTGTTTAGGTGTGGACCAGAACCTTCAGAGGGTGTGTTAAGGTGTGGACCAGAAGCTACGGAGGTAGTGTTTAGGTATGGACCAGAACCTTCAGAGGTGTGTTTAGGTGTGGACCAGAACCTTCAGAGGTGTGTTTAGGTGTGGACCAGAAGCTACGGAGGTGTGTTTAGGTATGGACCAGAACCTTCAGAGGTGTGTTTAGGTATGGACCAGAAGCTACGGAGGTGTGTTTAGGTATGGACCAGAACCTTCAGAGGAGGTGTGTTTAGGTGTGGACCAGAAGCTACGGAGGTGTGTTTAGGTGTGGACCAGAACCTTCAGAGGTGTGTTTAGGTATGGACCAGAACCTTCAGAGGGTGTGTTTAGGTGTGGACCAGAACCTTCAGAGAGGTGTGTTTTAGGTATGGACCAGAAGCTACGGAGGAGTGTTTAGGTATGGACCAGAACCTTCAGAGGTGTGTTTAGGTATGGACCAGAACCTTCAGAGGTGTGTTTAGGTGTGGACCAGAACCTAGGAGAGGTGTGTTTAGGTATGGACCAGCTTCAGAGGTGTGTTTAGGTATGGACCAGAAGCTACGGAGTGTGTGTTTAGGTATGGACCAGAACCTTCAGAGGTGTGTTAAGGTGTGGACCAGAAGCTACGGAGGTGTGTTTAGGTGTGGACCAGAACCTTCAGAGGTGTGTTTAGGTATGGACCAGAACCTTCAGAGGTGTGTTTAGGTATGGACCAGAACCTTCAGAGGTGTGTTTAGGTATGGACCAGAACCTTCAGAGGTGTGTTTAGGTGTGGACCAGAACCTTCAGAGGTGTGTTTAGGTGTGGACCAGAACCTTCAGAGGTGTGTTTAGGTATGGACCAGAACCTTCAGAGGTGTGTTTAGGTGTGGACCAGAACCTTCAGAGGTGTGTTTAGGTGTGGACCAGAACCTTCAGAGGTGTGTTTAGGGTACCTTCAGAGGTGTGACCAGAACCTTCAGAGGTGTGTGTTTAGGTATGGACCAGAACCTTCAGAGGTGTGTTTAGGTGTGGACCAGAACCTTCAGAGGTGTGTTTAGGTATGGACCAGAACCTTCAGAGGTGTGTTTAGGTATGGACCAGAACCTTCAGAGGTGTGTTTAGGTGTGGACCAGAACCTTCAGAGGTGTGTTTAGGTGTGGACCAGAACCTTCAGAGGTGTGTTTAGGTGTGGACCAGAACCTTCAGAGGTGTGTTTAGGTGTGGACCAGAACCTTCAGAGGTGTGTAGGTGTGGAAGGTGTAGACCAGAAGCTAGGGAGGTGTGTTTAGGTATGGACCAGAACCTTCAGAGGTGTGTTTAGGTGTGGACCAGAACCTTCAGAGGTGTGTTTAGGTGTGGACCAGAACCTTCAGAGGTGTGTTTAGGTGTGGACCAGAAGCTACGGAGGTGTGTTTAGGTGTGGACCAGAACCTTCAGAGGTGTGTTTAGGTGTGGACCAGAACCTACGGAGGTGTGTTTAGGTATGCACCAGAAGCTACGGAGGTGTGTTTAGGTGTGGACCAGAACCTACGGAAGTGTGTTTAGTCATAAACCAGGTATGACGGAGAAATGTGTAGCATACACCAGGACCTACAGAATGATGTTTAGGTATACGGCAGGTACGTACAGCATGCCTCCGTTTTGCATCAAAAGCCCCAGGATGTTTAGTACCACACCAAAACTTACAGAAAAATGTTTATCTATACCCCAGGCACCTACAGTCGTATGTATAGTTATATATCATAAAGAGACACATGCAAAACGGTTTCATTTAGTTTTGTGTTGTTTTCATACAACAATAGTTCAGGTATGTCATAAGGAAGTGTCAGCCTCAAACTGACAAGTGTAGTTCAGTTCCACATCGTACACGTCATTGGTTTGAATCTGATGTTTCACTGGCCAAGAAAATGGGCTGTTCTGATCTGATACAATCTGTTGATCCATCCTGACTGGTACCCAGTTATAGCCATTTACCACGGGCATTCAAATGTATGTATAGTTCTCTCAAGTACGGCTTGTTATTTACCATGAAACTACAGACTATATAGTGATTGGTCCCGAGGAACGAATTACGTCACCCGGGTACCGTGGCACGCTGTCAACAAAAGTACCCAGCCTTACCACCCCACCCATTAAGTCTTACTGCCAAGTCAGGTCGGGGGACCAATTCCAACACAGGAGTGGGGTGTTCGACGTTCAAAATTTAATCAAATTAAGAAAACATTTTAACTAGGCAACTAAGATGTGCACGATCTAAAGCGAGGCATGTTTAGTTACACCCACGGACCATGTTTAGATATATGCAAGACAAGGTAGGGTTTAGAGAGAAATACGTCCATGGTTACAGCAGAACTATATAGGAGGAGACGTAACGAGCTTCCAATAAGCACATCACCATCTACAGCTAAACACATTCCAACTTCAGGGGAGGGCCTTCTAACGGTTTCCATGGAAAACGCGTAACGTATATTAATTCTATAATTCAGCCTTTTCTGGGAGCTATGAAATAACCGTTTCCATTATTTTGGTCAATTTGGGAATAATGCCTCTTCTTGTCGTGTCACGTGACATTGGAATTGACATCTTAAAAATAAACTCTTTAATGTTTTATGTAGTTCCCGGTCAAGACAACCCGACATGGAAATACGAATGGTAGCAATTAACAGAATGGTTGTAAATATTAAACAACGTAAAACAGCACAAGTACGTATTTGAGAAGATGCTGATAATCTGGACAGCATTACTTGAAAAGCCAATCAGTTCGTTGAATAGAGTAGGTTGTGCTATCGGTAGCCATGGGCATTCACTTCCAGCCATTACGAGTATGGCCTCTAAAAACCTCTGTGTGCTCATATGCTGACAACGTAGATATTGTCCATATACTGACAAAATGTATAGATATTGTCCATATATCGACAAAATATATAGATATTGTTTATATCCTAAACCCAATAGATAGATATTGTTCATATACTGACAACATAGATAGTTACTGCTAATATACTGACAACATAGATATTGTCCATATACTACATATTGATATATTGTATATATGCTGACAACATAGATAGTATTGTTCATATACTGACAACATAGATATTGTTTATATCCTGACCCAATAGATAGATATTGTTCATATACTGACAACATAGATAGTTACTGCTCATATACTGACAACATAGATATTGTCGATATACTACATATTGATATATTGTATATATGCTGACAACATAGATAGTATTGTTCATATACTGACAACATAGATAGCTATTGTTCATATACCGAAAAGATAGCTAGATATTGTTCATATGCTGACAAAGTACATAGATATTGTTCATATATTGACAACATAGATATTGTCCATATGTTAACAACATATATTGATATAGTTCATATACTGACAAAATAGATAGATATTGTTCGTATACTGACCATATAGATAGATATTGTTCATATACTGACAATATAGATAGATATTGTTCATATACTGACAGTATTGAAAGATATTGTTCATATACTGACAAAATAGATAGATATTGTTCGTATACTGACAATATAGATAGATATTGTTCATATACTGACAATATAGATAGATATTGTTCATATACTGACAATATAGATAGATATTGTTCATATACTGACAGTATTGAAAGATATTGTTCGTATACTGACAATATAGATAGATATTGTTCATATACTGACAATATAGATAGATATTGTTCATATACTGACAATATAGATAGATATTGTTCATATACTGACAATATAGATAGATATTGTTCATATACTGACAGTATTGAAAGATATTGTTCATATACTGACAAAATAGATAGATATTGTTCGTATACTGACCATATAGATAGATATAGTTCATATACCAACAATATAGATAGATATTGTTCATATACTGACAATATAGATAGATATTGTTCATATACTGACAATATAGATAGATATTGTTCATATACTGACAATATAGATATATGTTGTTCGTATACTGACAATATAGATAATTATTACCTACGAGGGCGAACATACCGGGGTTCATATTTTTCATACGATGCCCTAAGGCAAAATATCACTTTGTCATGGTGACGTGACGTCATGAACAATGCCATGACGTATTTCCCAAGCGAAGTAATAAAGATAAATATTATATATATACCAACAATATAAAAAGATATTGTCCATATGTCGATAAAATGGATACGTCGTGACCCTTCTCAAAAAAGAAGTTGACATCCATAAAATTCTTGACTTTATGTGTATCACTTCAAAATGCCCTTCAAAGACTCAATATGGATATTGTTCATATACTGACAACATATAAAGTCGGTATTAGATAGATAGATATAAGGTGAAATATTTGTACAATCTGGGCGAATCTTCAGTAATGACACCTTCGGTCGACCTGTACCGTTAATATACCGCCGTTTTGACCAATATTTCGGTTATACCAGCGCGTGTCAGCGTGTCGGCACCAACGAGCACAATAAGTACAGATGTAGGGCTAACCTACAGGGCCACCCGGGATTTGAACCCACGATCACGGGTTCCTGGTACGTTCAAGGGACGCAACCCTTCACAGCGTGTTACTGCAACTGAAGCTCCCGAGACATTCAAATTATTCCAAACCTAGGCTGTTTCCAGAACTATCTGTGTGACTGTTGTACTGAGTGTAACCAGCGAAAACAAGCCCTTTTCGGAAGTCGACAATAATCGCTGTTTCATTCATATATTACAAGGTATGAACGCAGTGTTTTTGATGGTAGATAACAATGTTTAGAAAACGCAGCATTTACTAGTCGACGAGTTGTGACATACAAGACGATACGACACTATTTAACTGATAAATTGACATAGCATAGCATAGCATAGCATAGCATAGCATAGCATAGCATAGCATAGCATAGCATAGCATAGCATAGCATAGCATAGCATAGCATAGCATAGCATAGCATAGCATAGCATAGCATAGCATAAAAGTTAGTAGTGAATATCGTGCCAATTTGAAAATGATGCATGGCGTATTTGTACTGTTTTGCCCTGAGAAATAAATCACTAAAAAACACCTGATTGTTTTGTTTGACAAACTCTAACTTCTTATCTTTCTGAAATCATTTTCAACAAAT
Source organism: Haliotis rubra (assembly GCF_003918875.1). NCBI lineage: Eukaryota > Metazoa > Mollusca > Gastropoda > Lepetellida > Haliotidae > Haliotis > Haliotis rubra. The sequence continues at coordinate 2,002,888 of NW_025767579.1, forward strand.
GTTATTATCTAACAGGGGTCGTATTTCAAATTCTAATTTTTCCATACGTTTATAGGCTTTTGTCTGTAGAAGCAGTTTTTGTGTCTGTTTGAACGCAATATTAATTTGTTCTCCTGCTGCTAGGGTATTGTAATTTCAATAGGATCAAATACTTTCTCCAACGTATTAAGAAACAACGCAAATTTTTTTATTACAGACGTTATGTTACGTGATACTAACATTGTGTTTTACTCCGTCGATCTTTACTGTTGATGGTTTCACGTTTATCATTTTTATAACATTTACGTTTTTTAAATTAGTCTGTAGGGTACGCACAGGAAACATCTTTAGATGATCGAGAGTTTCAGCAAAGAATAAAAGCGCTCACATATACTGTTTGAAGTTCGAAAACGTCGTTCGTTGCATATTTTTCGTCTACTATGTTCAAGATGTCCACATCAATCATGATATGCTTCAACTCATGTAGAATCTAAAGTTTCATTATCAGTTTGTTCCACGCTGGATATGGATATGGATATGAAATGGATATGGGTATGAATGGAAATAGTTAAGGATATGGATATAAAATGGATATTGATATGAAATGGAAATAGTTATGGATATGGATATAAAATGGATATGGATATAAATGAATATGGGTATAAAATGGATATGGATATGAATGGAAATAGTTATGGATATGGATATAAAATGGATATGGATATGAATGGAAATAGTTATGGATAAGGATCTGATATGAATATGGATATAAAAAGGATATGATATGAATGGAAATAGTTATGGGTATGGGTATGAACTATTCATGAAAGGTGAAGCAACCCGATGAGGGTAGGCTACGGATAAGCTAAACATTCAGTGGTCAGGTAAGCACCTCACAGGTGAGTAAGTGAGTAAGTGAAGCATTGTATCCTTACATAATAATTTTACACAGAGGCAAGGCAAGCAGCTTAATGAGAAGCAGGCGTCAACATCCTGTCAGACAAGATAACAACCGTATTTAAGCGCAAACAATGCAATCCACTTTCAGGTAAGAAACAAAACGCATTTCTATAAATGCTGAGCATCCTATTCCGACGTAAGCTAAGCAACCAACAGAAGCTCAGAGGTATGCTGAACAACCAAACTAGGCCTTTGTTGTCTGGTCTGTAACTGTGTGGACCAACCTGTGGTACAAGCCCGCATACAATCTGGTGGGTGGAAAGTGTGAACGTCTAGGGCCGTGGTAGTTTGTCAAGTGATGGATATTGGCAGCCATGTCATATTCCAATCCAGTAACCTGACGTTACGATCCGATACACCTGGCGTTACGATCCGATACACCTGAGGTTACGATCCGATAGACCTGATGTTACGATCCGATAGACCTCAGGTTACGATCCGATACACCTGAGGTTACGATCCGATACACATGGCCTTACGATCCGATACACCTGACGTTACGACCCGATACACCTGGCGTTACGATCCAATATACCTGAGGTTACGATCCGATAGATCTGGCGTTACGTTACGACCCGATACACCTGGCGTTACGATCCAATATATATACACCTGACCTGAGGTTACGATCCGATACCTGACGTTACGATCCTAGAGGTTACGATCCGATACATCTGGCGTTACGACCCGATACACCTGGCGTTACGATCCAATATACCTGAGGTTACGATTCGATAGATCTGGCGTTACGATCCGATACACCTGGCGTTACGATCCGATACACCTGGCGTAACGATCCGATAGACCTGGCGTTACGATCCGATACACCTGAGGTTACGATCCGATACACCTGGCGTAACGATCCGATAGACCTGGCGTTACGATCCGATAGACCTGGCGTTACGATGCGATATACCTGGCATTACGATCCGAAAGACCTGGCGTTACGATCCGATAGACCTGGCGTTACGATCCGATACATCTGGTATTACGATCTGATACACCTGGTATTACGATCTGATAACCTGGTCTTACTATCCAATACACTTGATATTTCGATTCGATACACCTCGTATTACTATAAGAAAACCCGACATTACGATTCCATACACCTGATATTATACATCCGATAAATATAGTCCGCCCGGAGAGCGGAAGGTCGCGTGTTCGATTCCCGACCACGTCATACCAAAAGACGTTAAAATATGGTACTTGTTGGTCCCTGCCTGGCGCTCGGCATTAATGGGTACAACAAGGACTGGTCGGCTCGGGGTCAGTATAATGTGTCTGAGTGGGGTATTCCTGCTTCACTGCGGCATGGCATCTCAGTGGGCTAGCACAATAAAACCAGCCTCAGTCTGGGCTAGTAGTACAAGCAGCCGCACATACACATACACACGCATGCACGTCGTCATATGAGCGAAATATTCTCGAGTACGACGTTAAACCCAATTTCACCTCACCTCACCTCCGATAAATATACTATTGAAGTTACCTACCAGGAACGTCTTTTAGTAGTCTTCGTTCATGGCTGTGATGTTTACTGGCTTCAAATCATTTGCATTGCTTTCCCAAAACGATAAGACGTGGAAATGCTTAAGTAAACAGACATGGCTCACACAATTGGCACTATATCTTAAAAGCGACAGTTCACTTAGCCTATTATTCCTCCACAGTTTCTAACATCGAACAGAAATACGTCTTAAGCTTCAGATCATTAAACATACCAATGTGTGGTAAAGAGATCATCACACTGGCAATATACATATTACTTTGCCAAGTGCTTGTCTGAAATGCTATTAATTCCTAATACGTGATATATACTCATGCCAATAATGGTTGTCACCCCCTTCAATTTTTTTTATTGGAGAGGGTGTGTGGGGTGTGGGTGTGGGGTTGGGGTGGGGAGGGGGTGACAACCATTAGATACGAAAATGGGTATATTAGATACGAAAAAGCACATTCCAATAATGTTATCTATTTTTCAGAGATTCTATTAAGAAATTAAAGTTTAATTAAAGTTTAAAGTTTAAAGTTTAATTTCTTACGACAAGCAACGTATGCCAACTTCCCTCACGAACTCTCAGTTCAGAAAACAATCAATCTCACTTATGTTTCGCTCGGATTAATATGGTAAACTGAAATGTCAACGCCAGAAAATATTCAGACTAACAAATCTGCAACAAAGAAAAATATATTTAGTCTAGAAAATTATATTTAGTCGAGAAAAGTATATTTACGGGTCACCTTAAGTCAGTGATGACACCAGGTGTTCGTGAAAAGGGTTAGTCTTGATCTGCAGCATTCACATTCACAAAATTTGCATTAAAACATTTTCGAGTAAGAATTTGTGAAAATTCCGTATAAAAGTCATGGTAAGGGGTAGTGAGCCCATCATGTTGACAAGCGATGTATCATATTCAGGGAGTTAATCTGTGAAGTCTACTATATCATTTCTGGAATGAATTAATCAGGCGTTTGATGGTGAAACTTTGATGGGAAGCGTATTTGAAAGCATAACGTGTCTTTCCAACACACTCTTGCCAAAGGTCACATGATCGAAGTGATGTACACGAAACCTCACCATCTTACCCATGATTCAATAGAATAGAGACCATGAGCACTGTATGCTATTTCCAAACACTGAATAATGTAGCACATGTATTATCTACCTCAACTTTACAATAACGACATTTACAATTGTCTTATCAACCATCGATTCAAACACCAGAATGTGTTCTGTGTTAACTGATAAAGCACTAAACTGTCAAATGTGATTCATAATGTAATAACTAGAATGATCATTTAACTCGACGCTCTTAAGCTTTATCGCAAATTCCTCAGCTACATTTAAGACAATATCTATAGTGTAAGCATTCAATGAAATAACTTTCCTGCACCATTCCATGGCCAACGCTTACCCAGTGTGCTACCTCTCGCTCTACGTTCTTGAAGACCTGTTGGTCTTGTCAAACCATATTCATTGCCCCGAAAAAGGAACATTTAGACACAGTCAGGCAATATTGATACATGAGAACTCTGGCCATGGCCACTCAACAACCTAACTAAACATTTGGTTTGGGCGATAAGGTTCAGAATAATGGCTACATTTTTAAACTGGTCGAAGGACAATCTTACGATTCCTGTGACCTATAGCTGTGTTTAGCAACGTATTCAAACGTTTGTGTAAGTATGTTACTGCACGTAGTTGCAATCTTCCCAAACCATTATAAGGCCTAGGCGGTGGTTATAGTTGTTTTACTTGTTTGAATATGGTATATGACGAACATTGACAGCGACACGTTTGTTGAAGGAACTGATTGACAATCATAGCTGAGGTACCGAGTAGAAGACGATATCATCTTAAAGGGAGACTCCGATATACGATCTGGTACCCAGTCTATGTTTGTATATTTTCTGTGTAACTCAATAAACTACTAGCTGTTAGACTTAATTTATAACAAAGAGGTGCTCAGACTTCAATCAAACTCATTGGAAATATCAGTTTCTCTTCTCAGGCTAAAGAATAAAAAGTCACGAAACAGATGCTATGTCGAAATACGGAATATAGCGGAAACTTACGAATGGATCACCGAAAATCAGCGATGACGGATCAGGTATCACCTGCCACTCACTCAATTTGCATAAATTTGCACATATTCCTTTGTTGCCTGGCGTCGCTCAGCAGGACACTGAAATCTCCATTGTACAATTATATCTGTCATGTTTAGGAAACACTATCGAATAGAGATTATTCTAGGTGTTCAATATTCGATAACACGCAGCATGGTTTTGAAAAACCAGGAATGATAAGAATGTCGGATTTTAACCAACGATCATTGGGTTCTGGAACGACTAAGGGAGACAAATGCCATAGTTAAAAGTAGTTCACTAGACGACTGTGTCAATGTAGCCCTATTATACTCTACAAACATAACCAGTGCATTTGGTGGAGCAACTGAATCGTTTAATAGTTTCAAGATAGGATATGCCTTTGGAACATCAACTGAATCCAAGAATATGTCTTTGGTAGATCAACTGACCTGTTAAATAGTCTCAGGCTAGGATATGTCTTTGAGGCATAAGGATATATCCTTAAGCTAAGATATATATTTTTTCTGTGATAAACTTCAACAAAACTATGTATCTTTCTGTCATGGGTAAGGCACAATACAGTTGGAGCAACTTGATCATCAAATACTCCAAAGCTAAGCTCCTCGTTAGCTCGCTCAGTTAAAACTTTCACCATGCATTCTTCCAGTCAATATTTACGTTAAAAAGAGAAAGGGTATGTCTGCGTTCAACCACCTGAAACGCTAAATCAAATCTGTGCTTTAATCCAATCAACGTCGAATATTCTCAATCAAATCTATGCATTATTCCAATCAACGTCGAATATGCTCAATCAAATCTATGCATTATTCCAATAAACGTCGAATATGCTTAATCAAATCTATGCATTATTCTCATCAACGTCCAATATGCAATCAAATCTATGCATTATTCTCAACGTCCAATATACTCAATCAAATCTATGCATTATTCCAATCAACGTCCAATATGCTCAATCAAATCTATGCATTATTCCAACCAACGTCCAATATGCTCAATCAAATCTATGCATTATTCCAATCAACGTCCAATATGCTCAATCAAATCTATGCATTATTCCAATCAACGTCCAATATGCTCAATCAAATCGCTCCAATCAACGTCCAATGTGCTCAATCAAATGTATGCATTATTCCAACCAACGTCCAATATGCTCAATCAAATGTATGCATTATACCAATCAACGTCCAGAAATCTAAACTTACGGCACAATAGTTAGGCATGACTAAGGTAGGCCAACCTAATCGTCATAAAGTCCCGAAATGAGCAAACCATTAGTCTGTTTGTTTGCGTTGTGTTTGTTTGTTGTTGAACACGGCAATATTCCAGCTATATGACGCCGGTCTGTAAATAATAGAGTCTGAACCAGACAATCCAGTGATTAACACCATGAACATCGATATACGTAGTATTCTGATCAGTCTCAATTTCAGACAGTCCAAACCAAGCACATGTATGAAGTAAATGTCTTCTGAACATGTAATCGTACAAGGAGATTCGGGACAGAATGCCCCACTCTCATACCTGTCAACTCTCACGCATTTGGCTTGAGATTCACGCTTCTGTTACTCATGTCACCCTCTCATGACAAAACTGATAAATCTCACGCCAAACAGGTTTCATTTGAAAAGAAAATATAATACCAATCCGTTAAAAAACACACAATTAGGACTAAATACATCATTTTCAGTGACATTTCTGAGAAGGGAATATGCAAATGTGTGTGGACTTCTGTGGGGATGCAGGATCCGACCAGGAGCTGCGGCCCTTGGATCCCGGCAGCTCAAGCTTTTGTCTCTCTTAGGGTTGTAAGCTCTGCACTCCATGTTTCGCATAGATAGCAATGAATGTAGTTCCAGTGGGTTCAGCTCTCGACCTGCCAGGGTCCCGTTTCACAAAGCTCTCGTAAGCCTAAGATCTCGTAGCATTCGTACCTCCTATGTTACAATATAGGAGGTACGGGTGCAACGAGAAAAGTTACGAGATCTTAGGCTTACGAGCGCTTTGTGAAACGGGGCCCTGGTGCTTTGTGGTACCCTAGCGTCTGCTCATGCTGTCAGCCACTGGTATATATCTTTAGATTATCAACACGTCGTTGTTATAGTGTTATAGTGGACGTGATCCTTTACCATAGAATAACATTCAGTCTCTTACACGCAGCCCCCTACTTTAGCCTGCTGCTGAACATCATTGTGGATAGCCAGACTTCATCAGTTCACAGACGCTGTTAATCTTATGGATATCACATTGTTTGTATAACCATTATTAATTTCACTTTTACATGATATTGACCTTTCAAGACAAGACAATCTTGCATTATTTCTAAACATGAATCTCCGTTGACTATGTCATATAAGGTTTGTGTCATTAATGATTGTTTATTATTTTGATGTAACATTTAGCGGCAAAAGTTATATTGTGACATGGATATTTTGTTATCTTGTGAATGGATTTTTAAGGACCTTAACCAGAGAAAGAGTGTGTTAAAATGTTCGGAGAAACGCAATCAAGCAATCGTTCGAATTGCACGAAATATGCAAGAAGCATAACATATTCAAGAAAACGCTGCAGCCTTGAGAAGTGTAGAAGCCAGAAACACGCGTCTATTCGTGGTTCTTGAAAAGACGTTCAACATGCCAGACCTCGGGATGAAATGACATATAGAGTTATAGGTACACTTCAGTCTGAGACCTTGCAACGTGACGTCGCCCGTCGATCCCACGTCGATAAACACACCATTTGGTACATATAGCGACGTTTTCAGCAAGGCAATGAAGTTATATACTGTCCTCGTAGATCGCCCCATTCCAGATTCTGTCACCCACTGAACATCTGGGATGAAAAGGAGCGACGTTTACGACGTCATCTGAATCCTGTAACAAGGCTGCAAGAACTCCGCCATATCCTTCCTTGATATAAAATGATCTCCCCAGGACTACGTCGACGTTCAGCATTGGTGCTAGGCCTGCACCAATGCATAAGATGGACGCACTCGCGACTGACCGTGTGAACTTGCTTGCGAACCTCCTCGTGTGTTGTGTCTCATTTGCATATGTTGATCGTTACTACACCTTGAAACGTGAGTCTTTCCGTGTATTAACATTAAATTTGCGTCAGTAAAGGTTTAATACTGATACTTTAGCCTTTGAGTATATAGGTAAAACTCAGAATCAACTTGACGTAAAATATACGCTTGTCATGAATGTCAACAGACGGTGACTGATTTCACGACTAGCTATATACGCGGGTTATTAGGTTCGTGTTGCAAGTGATGTTTTGTGAAACAATAGCTCACAACTCAACGCGTTGGGGTTGTGACCGCCGGTGGTAGGGTCCACTGGTTGTCGCAGGGGTGTACATTTGTGGAGGTCCAGTCAAAAGTAATGGAGAAAAACGATGTACCCAAATAAACCAATAGACTGCTCTTCTGTACAAGGTTATTCAGGCCAGGGTAAAGAGGACTTTGCCCGTGTTACAGATGAATGCATGTTTTCAGGACTAAGCACTGTTGTTCAGGGGCATCCCTATAACCTGGTCAGCCGTCCATCGTTAATCGAGACTGCTTTACGTTCTGTTTTCTCTTTGTTTGTTTTAAAGCTGTAATCAGCCAAATATGCCAGATACATGTCTATAAATAATCGAGTCTGGACCAGACTGACCCCATGTGTATCCGTCCACGCATATTGGATACAATGACATGTGCAACCACGTCCGCGAGCCTGACCACCCGATTCCATTAGTCTCCTCTTACGACAAGCCTGGGTTGCTGGGTCCGATTGTACGACCAGGGGAGGGGGAGGAGAATGAAGCAGCGAATGTCCCAGCTGAACAAATAACAAATTACTGAAAGGCAGTAATAGCCGTGTAATTCCATAAAGAGAACCCTCACTAGTCCGGACACTCCACAGTCAGGACGATTACTGTTTGCAGCAATAATTGCCTATTATCATCTATCCATGATTCGGTGATCCAAACAGCCTCCATGGCCAAGCGGAGAGTGAGTGAGTGAGTGATTGAGTTTAGTTTTACGCCGCACTCAGCAATATTCCAGCTAAATGGCGGCGGTCTGTAAATAATCAAGTCTGGATCACACAACCCAGTGATCAACAGCATGAGCATCGACCTGCGCAATTGGGAACCGATGACATGTGCCAACCAAGCCAGCGAGCCTGACCATCCGATCCCGTTAGTCGCCTCTTACGACAAGCATGGTTTACTGAAGGCTCATTCTAACCTGGACCTTCACGGGTCCCCAGCGCAGAGTGCGTCTACCAGCGTAAACGGATACAGCAAGAATGGGTCGGCTCGGGGTTAGTATACTCTGTCTGCGGAGGGGATGGTATTATCCTGACAGTGATATATGTGAATTAACAGGTTACATAGGAAAACCTTTGTTGTTCAACGTCAATTTTGGGAGATGTTATAATCCAAAGGTAAAGCGTTCGACCCTAGATCTCTGTTTTTGACAATTTTTAAAAACTTGTTTTGTGCCCATAAATAGAATTGAAGTAATTTTACGAAAACTTAACAAAATAAACTTCCTCGTCCACACTCAAATTGTAGCGGGTGTGACGTTAACGGGTATGCTCACTGGCGACATACATAACTGTGGGCAAACTGTACAAAATAGACCGATTCCCTCCTGTTCAAGGCATCCGAACATCCAGGCCTAGGGATACAGCACTAGTGAATATTAATATATACGCATCGATTTCTTGAAATTCTTTGACCCAACTGTTTAACTATCTCATCGCCGTATGGACCCGTTTATAATGCGATTTACCTTGTTAGGCCGCGCCAACATGCTGTTTTTAACAGAACATGAAAATCATTAACAATTTTAAACCTAGAAATTCAGAACTGCAAGCATAAACACCAGGGTGAAATACAAGCAGCGCTTTGCTCTAAGCTCGAATGTGGGGACGGGACACTTACTAGCGAAACAGCGCTGCAAGATAAATTAATTATGCAAATGAGCTCCAATTGTTATTTTCACAATTAAATTAATTACACAAGTGCAACCGAATTAGTTAGATGTTGTAAGCAGGTTAAGTTTTCCTACAATCGTAATTTATAGAAATATCGCTTAATGTTTGGGGGTTTTATTAACACTTTGAAGAAATCAACCTCATTTCATGTGCACTGCAAATCCGAATAATCGCTTTTATGGACATTAATGTCGCAAAATAACCCTCGATTTCCATGATGAAATATTTGCTATGAAATGTACGGCATAACAAGCACTTTTCCGCATGCTGGCCTGATGTAAATTACGTGACACGTTGTGTTGTATTGCTGTACATATTCCTTCCTAATCGCTCCAATTTCAAATGCAGGCTGAAACTGCAATCGTCATATCCATGTTTTGTCATAAAACCTCTATTTTAGCTATAATTACATTATTTTTCAGAAAGGGCGAATGCTTGGAAGCTGGTATGCTAGATTGCGATTCGCCAAGGAAGCACATGGCGTTTTTAACCCGAATGCCAGTATTGATTTTTCAGTTTTTCAACCCGTTTTCAGAACAAACCTTAACTTTTTATGGCATTTTTTGCTTCTAGCTAAACCGGTTCCGGATTGAGCAATCTGGAATGAGAATAAATATCCTAATGCGTTGCTTGATCTCGATGGCAGTTGTCATGGGAAGTTGGCAACAGAGAGAAAAACATCCACCGCTGCAATTGTCACAAATATTAACAAACATGTAGGCGGTGCATGTTAAACAGCTACACGGTATTAGCAATCCTTGCACGGAGGACGATGAGGTCCCAGAACAGGCTACCGCAGTACGCGGCCAGGACAACCTACACAAAAACTACGTTAGGCCGTGTAATTATGTGCGCATTCATTAAATAGTATTTGTTTGCACTCCAGTACATATTTTCTACACTACTGGTTTAAACGGGTTTCGGATCGTGTTTGAAAATAAACTAAATTTGGAGAAGATGAGGTTAAATTCAAGTAGTTTGTGACGCTGGATGGGGCTACCTTGTGCGAGTGGATGCGTGGAGGGTTGCAAGGGCCAGCCTGGGTTGCCTGTTAGGGTGCAGCTTGTCATTCTGCTTGGTGTTTCTCAGTTCAGGAAACTGGAGATGGGGTATGTGTTTAACAGGGTGTGGGTGAGGAAGTGGTTAGGTGGGATGGGTATGCGCAAGGGAGCGGTAAGGGTGTATGAGCAAAGAGAGAGAGGGGTAGGGTAGAGTAGGATGTATGTGTATGAGAAGGGGTAGGGTAGAGTGGGATGTATGTGGATGATAGTGGGGTAGGGTAGAGTGGGATGTATGTGGATGAGAGGTGGGCAGAGTAGAGCGGGATGTATGTGGATGAGAGGGGGTAGGGTAGAGTGGGATGTATGTGGATGAGAGGGGGTAGGGTAGAGTGGGATGTATGTGGATGAGAGGGGGTAGGGTAGAGTGGGATGTATGTGGATGAGAGTGGGGGGTAGGGTAGAGTGGGATGTATGTGGATGAGAGGGGTAGGGTAGAGAGGGATGTATGTGGATGAGAGTGGGGTAGGGCTGTATGTGGATGAGAGGGTAGGGGAGTGGGATGTATGTGGGGAGAGAGGGGGTAGGGTAGAGTGGGATGTATGTGGATGAGAGGGGGTAGGGTAGAGAGTGGGATGTATGTGGATGAGAGGGGTAGGGTAGAGTGGGATGTATGTGGATGAGAGGGGTAGGGTAGAGTGGGATGTATGTGGATGAGAGTGGGGTAGGGTAGAGAGGATGTATGTGATGTGGATGAGAGAGTGGGAGTAGGGGTGAGAGTAGAGTGGTATGTGGATGTGAGGGTAGGGGAGAGTGGGATGTGTTAGAGAGGGGTATGGTGGGTTGTATGTGGATGAGAGGGGGTAGGAGTAGAGTGGGATGTATGTGGATGAGAGGGAGGGTATGGTAGAGTGGGATGTATGTGGATGAGAGGGGGTAGAGTATAGAGTGGGTTGTATGTGGATGAGAGGGTGGGGGGGTTGGAGTGGGATGTATGTGGATGTTGGATGGAGGGTAGTAGGGTAGAGTGGGATGTATGTGGATGAGAGGGTAGGGTAGGAGTAGAGGGGGATGTATGTGATGAGAGGGGGTAGTAGGGTAGAGTGGGATGTATGTGGATGAGAGGGTAGGGTAGAGTGGGATGTATGTGGATGAGAGGGGGTAGGGTAGAGTGGGATGTATGTGGATGAGAGAGGGTAGGGTAGAGTGGGATGTATGTGATGAGAGGGGTAGGGTAGAGTGGGATGTATGTGATGATGAGAGGGGGTAGGTAGTAGAAGTAGAGTGGGATGTATGTGGATGAGAGGGTATTGTAGTGAGAGGTAGAGTGGGATGTATGTGGATGAGAGGGGGTAGGGTAGAGTGGGATGTATGTGGATGAGAGGGTAGGAGTAGAGTGGGATGTATGTGGATGAGAGGGTAGGAGGTAGAGTGGGATGTATGTGATGAGAGGTAGAAGTAGGGTAGAGTGGGTTGTATGTGGATGAGAGGGTAGGGTAGGAGTAGATAGGAGGATGTATGTGGATGAGAGGGGGGTAGGAGTAGATGAAGTGGGATGTATGTGGATGAGAGTGGGGTAGGGTAGAAGGTAGGATGTGTATGGATGAGAAGGGGGAATAGGATTAGTGTAGTGAGAGGTTGTATATGTGGATGAGAGAGTAGGGGTAGAATTAGGATGTATGTGGATATGTGGATGAGAGGAGTAGGGTAGAAGTAGGTTGTATGTGGATGAGAGGGGAGTAGGAGTAGAAGTGGGATGTATGTATATAGAGAGAGGAGTAGAATTAGAAATTAGGATATTTATGTGATAGAGGAGGGAGTAGAATTAGAGTGAAGCAGAATTGTATGTGGATAGAGAGGGAGTAGAGGTATAAAGAGTTGAATGTATGTGGATAAAGAGGTAGAGGTAGAGGTATTAGGTTGTATGTGGATAGAGAGGGTAGGAGTAGAAATTATGTTGGATCTAGATGTGGATAGATTAGGATGTATGTGGATGAGAGTTAGTATATATAGAAAGAAATGTAAAATGATCAGAGAGGGTAGGGTAGAAAGTGGGATGTATGTGATCCGAGAGGTATAAGTGGTCGAAAAATGGATATATATGTGATCAGAAAGAAATAAAATAAGCTACAGATGTATGTGGATAAGCAGAAATAAAATGTAAATGTCGAATGTATGTGATAGAGGGAAGTAAAATGTGAACAATATATATATAGATAAAGAAAAAGTAGAAATCGAGATCTTATATGATAAGAAAAGTAAAAATGTCAAATTAGGATGTCAATGTGATAAAAGAACAGATAAAATGTCAATGTCTCGATAAGATAAAGTGAAGAGTATAAATGTAAAAGTTATGTCGGATAAGAGAAAGTAAAATAGATAAAGGATATATATAGATAAAAGAAGTATAAATTATAAAAGATATGGATATAAAGAAAAGTAAAATTAGGAGTAGATAAATTAGGATAGTATGTGATATGTCAGGGTAGGTGAAGTAGAAGTGGGATATATGTATTAGAGAGAATTAGGAAGTAGAAATTAGGTAATGTATGATAAGATAAAGCAGGGTGGGGTAGAGTGGGATCTGTGGATAATGTGATGTGATCGGAGTAGAGAATTAAGATCCGTGGGATGTATAAAGTCGGATGATAATCAAGCGGGGTGAGAGGTGGGAGTGGGATGTGGATGAGGGGAGTGGGGTAGAGTGGGATGTATGTCGGATGAGGGGGAAGTCAAAATAGAGTCGATGTATGTGATGAGAGGGGTGGGGGTAGAAGTGGGATGTATGTGTGATGAGAGGGTGGGGTAAGTCCGGATGTATGTCGATGAGAGGGTGGGAGGTAGATCTCTGTGGGTCATGTACGTCGGATCATATATTAAGCAGGGCAGGAGTAAAATCCGGATATGGAGGATGTATGGATGATGTCCGTCGAGGGGTAGGGTAGAGTGGGTTGTATGTGGATGAGGAGGAGTAAAGAGTTAGGGATGTATGTGATGAGAGGTAGAGGTGAGTGGGATGTATGTGGATGAGGAGGGGGTAGGAGTAGAGAGGGTTGTATGTGGATGATGTGGATGAGAGGGTAGGGTAGAGTGGGATGTATGTGGATGAGGGAGTGAGAGTGGGAGGTAGAGTTGGATTTATGTATGTGGATGAGAGTGGGGTTAGGGTATAGAGGGTTGTATGTGGATGAGAGGGGTAGGGTAGAGTGGGTTGTATGTGGATGAGAGGGGGTAGGGTAGAGTGGGATGTATATGTGGATGAGAGGGGTAGGGTAGGGTGGGATGTATGTGATGAGAGGGGTAGGGTAGAGTGGGATGTATGTGGATGAGAGAGGGGGTAGGGGTATAGAGTGGGATGTATGTGGATGAGAGGGTAGAAGGGATGTATGTGGAGAGAGGGTTGTATGTTGGATGAGAGGGGGAGTAGGAGTAGAGTGGTAATATGTGGGGGTGTATGTGGATGAGAGGGAAATTGAGTAGGGTAGTAGAAGTGGGATGTATGTGGATGAGAGTATATGGGGTTGTATGTGGATGAGAGAGAGGAGTAGAAGTGGGTTGTATGTGGATGAGAGGGTAGGAGTAGAGTGGGATGTATGTGGATGAGAGAGGAGTAGAATTAAGAGTGGGGATGGTGATTGTATGTAGGATGGATGTATGATGAGAGGGAGTAGGAGTAGAAGTCTGGGATGTATGTGGATGAGAGGGGTAGGGTAGAGAGAGGATATATGTTTGGCTATGGATGAGAGAGGGGTAGGGTAGAGTGGGATGTATGTGGATGAAAGTGGGTAGGAAGTAGAGAGGAGTATATGTTGGCTGTGGATAGAGAATTATGGTATAGAGGGTTGTATGTGGATGAGAGAGGGGTAGGAGTAGTGGGGTTGTGGGTAGAGAGGGTAGAGTAAGGGTTGTGTATGTGGATGAGAGGGAGTAGGAGTTAGAGTCAGGATGTAGGATGTATGTGGATGATAGAGAGGGGTAGGAGTAGAGAGAGGATTGTATGTGGATTAGAGGGGTAGGAGTAGAGTGGGTTGTATGTGGATGAGAGGGAGTAGGGTAGAAGAGTGAGATGTATGTGGATAGAGAGTGGGTTGTATGTGGATGAGGAGAGAGGAGGGGAGGAGTGGGATGTATGTGGATAGAGGGGTGAGGAAGGTGTGGTATAGAGGGTTGTATGTGGATGAGAGGGAGTAGGAGTAGAGAGGGTTGTATGTGGTAGAGGGGTAGGGTAGAGTAGGATGTATGTGGATGAGAGAAAGGGGTAGGGGTAGAGTAGGATGTAGGTTGTGATGAGAGGATAGGAGTAAGAAGTGGGATGTATGTGATAGAGAGGGGAGGGTTGTATGTGGATGAGAGGGGTAAGGAGTAGAAAGGGTTGTATGTGGATGAGAGGGAGTAGGAGTAGAGAGGGTTGTATGTGATGTGAGGCAGGTAGGGTAGAGAGGGTTGTATGTGGATGAGAGAGGGGTAGGAGTAGAAGTGGGATGTATGTGATGAGAGGGGGTAGGGTAGAAGGGATGTATGTGATGAGAGGGGTAGGAGTAGAGTGGGTTGTATGTGGATGAGAGGGAGTAGGGTAGAGTAGGGGGATGTATGTGGATGAGAGGGGGTAGGAGTAGAGAGTGGGATGTATGTGGATGAGAGGGGTAGGGTAGAGAGGGATGTATGTGGATGAGGAGAGGGGTAGGAGTAGAGAGTGGGATGTATGTGGATGAGAGGGGGTAGGAGTAGAAGGGATGTATGTGGATGAGAGGGGGTAGGGTAGAGTGGGATGTATGTGGATGAGAGGGGGTAGGAGTAGAGTGGTATGTATGTGGATAGAGAGGGGTAGGGTAGAGTGGGATGTATGTGATGAGAGGGTAGGAGTCCAGGAGTTGATTGTATGTGATGAGAGAGAGGGGTAGGGTAGAGAGTGGGATGTATGTGGATAGAGAGGGGGTAGGGTAGAGTGGGATGTATGTGATGAGAGGGGGTAGGGTAGAGTGGGATGTATGTGGATGAGAGGGGGTAGGGTAGAGTGGGATATATGTGGATGAGAGGGTGGTTGGGTAGAGCAAGATGGGGTTGTAAAGGGATGCATGTGTGTGTCGATGCGCGTGTTGTTGTGCTCTCTCTCTCTCTCTCTCTCTCTCTCTCTCTCTCTCTGTGTGAATGTCCATGTATTGTGGAGAGATGTGGGTGTATCTGATGGAGAGATGTGGGTGTATCTGATGGGGAGATGTGGGTGTATCTGATGGAGTGATGTGGGTGTCTCTGATGGAGAGATGTGGGTGTATCTGATGGAGAGATGTAGGTATATCTGATGGAGAAAGTTGTGGGTGTATCTGATGGAGAGATGTAGGTATATCTGATGGAGAAATGTGGGTGTATCTGATGGAGAGTGTCACGGGTGATGGGTGTATGTATGCGAGGGGTATGTAGGGGGTAGAATAGGACTGCATGTGCATAGGAGAAGGGCTCTTGGTGGTATACTAGAGGTGCAGAGATGTGTGTATAAGTGTGTATCAATAATAAATTCATTTAAAACATTATCAATTGGAGATTTTTCACTAAGCTTCCAACCGCTGCCTTCAAACAGACCTGGCGTTAAGCGAGGCCTATTGATGACTGGTAAATAGGGTTAACAGGTCGACTGTTTGCCAACTACAGCGCTGAGATAATCGATCTGTGATTGATATGTGGTTTAATTCGTCATTCGAAATGGTAATAAATTATAAGAGAGTGAGAGAAAATGTGCTTCCCTAATTTGGACATTTCTAAAACTTGCACGCCTAGTTAGGCAGGGGTGAGGGAGGAGTGAGTGCTATGTGGTACGGCCCCTTTTCTGCCTTTCCTCTCTTTCTCTCTCTCTCTGAGTCCTGCCTCCTCTTCTCTCCCCCTCCGCTCTCCTTCTTTCTTTCTCTCCTCTCTGTCTGTGTCCCGTCTTCTCTCTCTCTCTCCGTCCGCTCTCTTTCTTTCTTTCTCTCTCCCTGCTCTCTCTCTTTCTTTCACGCTCTCCTCTCTTTGTGTCCTGTCTCCACCTTTCTCTCTCTCCCTCCGCTCTTTCTTTCTCTCTCCCTTCTCTCTCTGTGTCCTGTCTTCTCTCTCTCTCCCTCCGCTCTCTTTCTTTCTCTCGCTCTCCTCTCTCTGTGTCCTGTCTTCTCTCTCTCTCTCCCTGCTCTCTTTCTTTCTCTCTCCCTTCTCTCTCTGTGTCCTGTTTTCTCTCTCTCTCTCTCCCTCCGCTCTCTTTCTTTCTCTCTCCTTTCTCTCTTTGTGTCCTGTCTTCTCTCTCTCTCCCTCCGCTCTCTTTCTTTCTCTCTCCCTTCTCTCTCTGTGTCCTGTCTTCTCTTCCTCTGTTTCTTTCTCTCTCTCTCTTTCATGTCTGCTCCCCCACAGACTGAACTCTACTAGACCCACGGACTGAACACTCTTTAACTCACAGACTGAACTCTACTAGACCTACAGTCTGAACACCCCTTGATCCACAGACTGAACTCTACTAGACACACGGACTGAACACTCTTTGATCCACAGACTGAACTCTACTAGACCTACAGTCTGAACACTCCTTGATCCACAGACTGAACTCTACTAGACCTACAGTCTGAACACCCCTTGATCCACAGACTGAACACTCCTAGACACACAGTCTGAACTCTCCTTAACCTCCAGTCTGAACTCTCCTAGACCCACAGACTGAACACTCCTTAACCTACAGACTAACTACCCCTACACCCACAGACACCACAGACCTACACCCCAACCACTTTCTCGCTCCCACACTAAAGTCACCTCTAGACCCAAAGACAGAAAATAGACACTAAGTAGGAACCGTTCGAAAACAGTTCAACCTGTTGAACATACATGTTGCATACACAGGTATTCACACAATCACCTGCATGTAAACGTCATAACAAGGAGCTAGGTCAGTTTCAGGACGATATGACCAGGACCCTGAGCCCCGACCCACAATTGGTCTTAGCGCTAAGACGACAGTAACTCCCATACGTTAACATGGACTTACGACGAACGTAGAAGTAAGAAGTCAGTGTCTCAATGTATTTATTTCAGATTATGACACTGAAAATCTCGATTTGATTTAATAATAGTACATGTATACTGTTGATATTTAAAGGTATTTTTAAAGGTGATCTGGATTTCAATTCCAGATTTAGACTTTAAAGTCATAGGGTAAAATTTGACAGTTTTCAATCGGATTATGGTTTTCTTTAACTGTTAAACTCACTCACTCTCTGAAATGACGGTTAAAGTGCTATAAAGAACCTGGTTTCAAATTATTTTTAAAATGAAAATACTGGGTTTCGTTTAAAAGTCATAAATATCTAAAGATAAAATTTCTAATCGTCGGTGTCGTCAAAACACGTGTCTTCCACCACGTAAATACAGATATGCTGTAACTCTAGTAAATCACTAAAGTGACTATATTGCTTAGCGGTGATTGCAAGGATCAGGTTATGTGTATTCATGATAACTATGATTAATCGGGGGGAAAAACTTGATTAGTAATAACTTCTTTGCTTCTGATACCTAATATCGAATTATGCGGTAAAAACAGTCTTGTGAAGAGTATGATCTTAATAATGGAAGCAAAAAACGTCGAAGATTTTTTTGTTTGGAATTAATTAGATTCTTTCCTTACATACAAAAAAGAGGACCAAACTTAATTTTCTCAGTATTATTAGAAAACCGTATCCAGTCGGCAAATTACAATGATTAAGGGAAAAAGCACAAAAAAGGGGACTGGCTAATTAAAATGGCATTCGGCCTTCAGCGTAGACGAGAAACTTGATTTCTGTTTTGTAACGAGGCGTTTCACATATTCTGTAGAAAATTAAAAATAGATACCCTGCAATAAAGGGGCAGTGGTCCTGAATTTGGCAGTTCTTGTCGTGGGGACCAGCTGGCACTTAGTGACTATTTTGCAATTTTTCTGGAAATTTAATGAAAAGTGTTCATTAAAAAACCTAGTTAAATAGGTGTGTACTTTGTAGCCTATGTCAAATGTAGATTTGATTAAGGTTCAGAATTTGATTTTTATCCCGAATGCAACGTGTCACGATTTTGTCCGTACCTTTCACACATTATTCTGTTTCATTTTCAATTTCGTTCTATAACAAAAAAACCAACATGTATAGCATTATAACAGATAAATGGGTGAATACATCTGAATAGCCTCGCTATTGGATGGATGTACTCGTGTATAATATACTGATGTACAAAAGAAAGTACACACCTGGTATTTTGAGACTAAGTATTAAAACAACGTAAATATTTGGCTAGCAATGTTCCAATTGGGTACGATATGATATCTATGGTGTTATTGCAACACGTACACAATGTTTGTGACTTGTGAGTCGCAATCAAAACACTTTTCTAAATATTACGCTGTTTTCAGGAAAACATTTTACCAAAGCTTGAGGTGTCTACTTTCTTTCGTACGTCAGTGTAATTCTTTTCTTATAAAATAGACAAGTGCAGACAAGACGATAGTCTGAGTGTATATATTTTAAAGATGAATATATTTTACACCGCCTTTAACAGTATTCCAGCAGTATAACTGGGACATCAGAAATGAGCTTCTCGCTCTGTACCCAGGAAGGGAGCGAACGCTTAAAGACTAAACCATCGCCCCATGATAGTTATTATTATCATTATTATTATAGGATATTTATATAGCGCACATATCCAGGCAACTAGTCCATGCTCAAGGCGCTGGTACCTTTTTCCCTCGATCATTGGATGTCAATCTCAACGGCACATCGTATTATCAATCTCAACTCCCTGGGGAGTATACAATTCTTGCAACCACTTCCTAACGAGGTACCCATTCACAGCTGGGTGGACTGGGACACATAGTCACATTACTTTGTCCAAGTTCAACGCACGTTGCTTTACCTGCAACTAGGTGTTTGCACGTATTCATGTGGCCACCGTCTGGTCATATACCAACGGATTCGTGGGTTCCTTCAAGTGCACAGGGTTGTGTACTGAACACTAGGGGTTGTGACAACACTGAAAGAGTCTGCACACAAAGTGTCCAAGGTTTTTACACCCGGTCACAGGTGGGCTCGATCCCGGCACCTCAACCTCGCAGGATCACTAGCCTGGTGCCTTAGCCAGCTCGCCCACCGCGCCCATAGTTCTTGTATTACGGTCGAATATGTTTACAAAGGCGAACTGGGCCGTACCCTGTCGCCCTGTTGTCCTGTGTATTAAATCTCTATTCAGGTGATATATATCCTGCTACATATCGCTTCCGAATCACGGTACACGCAGGTTGACAATATATACTCAACAACAAAAGTTAAGGACCACCTCAATTTTCAATATTAAAGTATTTAATAGTTTATATTATGATTCATATAATACTTACATATTGTATAATGGGGGTGTCCTTAACGGGTTTTTGTTGAGTATAGAATGGTATATATCCCACCCTATTATCAGCTAGGTCTGATACTAACTACTTGATACTGACAGCAGTTAGTGACTTAAATCAAATCAACGTCAGGTAATATACGGAGATACCATTGAGTGAACGGGGAAACAGGTGCGTGCGTATGTGCATTTGATTGTATTGGTTTGAACAGTATTTCAGTCATATCATGGGTATCAGATTAATGTTGGAGGAAAACCCAAATGAGTGAGTGAGTGAGTTTAGTTTTACGGCGCACTCAGCAATATTCCAGCTATATGGCGGCGGTCTGTAAATAATCGAGTCTGGACCAAACAATCCAGTGATTAACAGCATGAGCATCGACCTGCGCAATTGGGAACCGATGATATGTGTCAACTATGCCAGCGAGCCTGACCAACCGATCCCGTTAGTCGCCTCTTACGACAAGCATGGGTTACTGAAGGTTCATTCTAACCCGGACCTTCACGGGTAAAACCAAAATGAAACCAAGTCGACCACGTTTAAACTTTGATAAAAACCACGGACACGGTGCTTAGAGGCCAAGAATCATGTTGAGGGTGGATTTGGGATTCGAGGGGCGGTGGGGTAGCCTTGTGGTTATGGCGTTAGGTCGTCACGCGAAGGTCTGTGTTGGATTCCTCACATGGGTACAATGTGTGAAGCCCATACCTGGTGTCCCCCGCTGTGATATTGCTGGAATATTGATAAAAGCGGCGTAGAACCCAACTCACTCACTGGGATTCGAACCTACGATAAATGAATACGAGCGGTTTCTTGGTCGACCGGGTGACCGGTGCCGACACTGCCAAGATGGAAGCAGCATTGGAGCATTAACTCTTCTTTTCTTGACTTTGTGTGTTTCTGGGGCGATCTCATAGCAGGATTCTATCGAATAATTTAATACTTTATGCACAGACACTAATAAACTTTTATCAGTTTACTAACTCATTAGTTGCGCTCGACGAATAGGAACAGTTTCTGTAGCGAAATTGGTGATAAAATATGTTGTCACATCTATAATGAACTACGTTATTACAAGTATGAGAAGGGTATCGGGAGACTATACTCATTTACATCATCGCGAAACAGTAACTTCCAATTCTAGCGCCCATAACCGAACCTTTTCTAAAGTTTTAATTCCTGTATGCCTACATACCGATGCTGATAGCTAACGACGTCATCGTATTTGTGCCAACGACGTAAGGTAGTTGTGCACCACGGCTCAGAACAACAACAAACAACCAAGAACGCTGGAACCAAAACAAAACAACAAAGCTTGGATGGCATCATGCTAGTATTTACTACGTCCTAGTAAAGCTGAAACTCCAAACCACTGAACGATGCAGTGTCAAGTGTTGTTTGTCAGTCAGGAAGTTACAAGACATGTGATACCAGAAGAAGTATTGAGCTCAAGAACCATAAACTGATCTCTTCTTCCCGTGAGCCATGCTACTAAAATACTCAGTGGTCAAGGTATGACCAAAATATGCTATGCATTAAAGCGACTGTCGATAGAAACTTTACCACAATTTAATTTAAAAACACAAGTTCACAAAAAATCAATGCAAAACACATCGTCCAAACACAACAATGCTCCATGCAGAGGGTAAAACACGTCCACGGCAGGTTTTGGTTTGGTTTGGTAGAAAATGCAAAACTGAAATAAATGTACCGCCCAAGCAACACGTACAATCAGGGTATATTAATGATAGCATGGTTCTTGTGTACTTTGCATTTCCGGAATAGATTCCTGACAGTGACGTCATCAGCGACAAATCCCTTTGGGCCTGTGGTTAGTCAACAGAGTCCAGGTGACTCAGGAATATTAGGGTTACAGTCCTCACAGATGACTGTTATTGGCATCGTAGTCCTAGACTGAGGTGAGCTCGGACTGTTTGTCGTTGGCACCGACGTGACTGGCAGAGGGTCGTCTTCGCCGATGAAGCCGGTTCTGTCTGTTAAGAGCTGAAAGTGGATGGTAGATGGCAGTGTTTACCGCCGATGGGGAGAACGAACGGGGGATGTTGGGTTCAGAGGTTGTGGCGTATGGAGGAGGGGTGTCATGGCCAGGCGACGATTCTGTCCACCGGTCATCGTTACCGGGGATTTGACAGCTCAGCGTTACGTGCTGGCATTATTGGTCTAATTGCCATACCAATTCTACAACAGCTGCCACGTGGTGTCCTTTAGCAGCATTTCATCGCCAAACCCCAAGCAGACCGAATTGTCGAGAACTTACTTGCAGTAAGCAAGGTAGGCTAACCGTGTTGCTGGGGTCTGCACGCTCCCCAGACATGTCCCCCCTCAACAGAACACCCCTGGGGTGCAATGGAGCGTCGGGCTTGACAACAATCACGTCATCCAGACAACCGACAGGAACTGATCCAGGCCGTCCAAGAAGAATGGCGAACTATCTGACATATAACGTCATCAGTCGACTGACTGATGCACCGGAGAGGTTGTCCGTGACTTGTATTCGGGGCGGGCATAAACACTATCAATGTGTGACAATGACGTGTTATTGGACTTGGGCCAATTGTCCTTTATGTTGTACGTGCTGCCCTTGTCTACTTCGAGCCCCAGTTTTACTAATGAACGTTGATTTCGTTGATATTTTGATCTTTTCAATACAACTACTTCATGCTTCTGTCCTTTGTAGTTTTTAACACAAGTTATAACTAGGGTACAGGTTGTTTTTGCCGCTAGTTTATGATAACATAGGAACTATTGTGGTCGTGGCATCATAAGCTAATCTCTTTTTCCCAAAATATGATATTTTGATCTAGGCTTCACCGACAGATCTCATCCTTATCCGGCAAAGAATGATAGGATGATCAAATAATATGCAAAACTGTTGAACTATACATGGTCCTTGGTGATGTGTGGGAGCAGACTGTACAGCTGATCTGCACATAATAAACGAGTGAATGACATGGACTATAGTATGACCAGAAATTATTGAGAGTTTCAGGAAAATGTTTAATTGGATTTCTGGTTTAAACAACCTTGACCAGCTATCAAGTGCTTGGTTTCATTCAAGAGAGACAACTTCGTCAATCCTTTTTCATTAGTTTGTGAAGAGTTATCCCCCTTTGTTTACTTGCTAGCAGACGACATTTTCAGTGATCCTCAGTATGGATGATTTAGAGAAGAGGAAGTTGATTTTAGAGTATTATAACAAGGACATCAGATCAGCTAAAGTGATTTCAAGTAGAACAGGCATCCTTTGTCCACTGTTTATCGTGTTTTGAAAAATATTGCAAATGGATATGGCATTGAGCACCAGGGAGGTGCAGGTAGGCCCGAAAATTGACTGTCGGTGACAGGAGGCGGCTTGGTATTCTTGTTTCTAAAAACAAACGAAGGAGTTTAGAAAACTTAAGGCTGGATATGATTGATAGAGGAACTGTGGCTGTCTGTATGGAGACAATTAGAACTGAGCTGCATGCAATGGGTTGGCAGAAAAGTCGAGGAATTCCATCACCGACCATGAAACCTGAACAAAAGGAGCGAAGGTTGAACTGGTGCTTACAGCATAGAAATTTTAACTGGGACAATGCGATTTTCTCAGATGAAAGTTCTGTGTGGCTGTTTCCTAATACACTGAAATTCTGGACCAAACAAACTGAAAAACTTTTGTATCAGCCAAAGTACGGTCCGAAATTTAACGTGTGGGGTGGCATATCTGTGTTAGGGGCAACGCGCCTCTGTGTATTTGAAGGGAATATGAACAGTGAGTGGTACACAGATATTCTCGAGGGACATTTACTTCCATCTGCTCACGTGTTCTATGGAAATTTTTTGATTTTCCAGCAGGACAACGACCCAAAACATCGTTCAAAGCATTCACAGGCCTGGTTTCGGACCCAAAATATGACATTATTAGATTGGCCAAGCTATAGCCCTGACCTAAATCCAATAGAAAATGTTTGGGGACTTATGAAGGAAAGCGTCAATAAGAAAAATCTGACAAATATTGCTGAAATGAAAGAAGAGGTGGTCCGATATTGGGACAGCATGGACCACGACTTTCTAACTTCTTTGATCAGTAGTATGCCCCGCCGCATTGAAGCCTACATTGCTGTCCATGGTGACGACAAAAAAACAACTGGAGTGAATCTGGAGTTATGTTCTTCTAATATTCACATTTAATACGTGAGTCATGAGTGAATTTAAAAAAAAATTACAATCTTTAAATTCTCAATTATTTCTTGTTGTACTGTATATACATCGCTTTACATATATCTATATCATTTGCAGTAAAAACTGCAAACTTGAATGATATCAGTAAAGAGCAGGTGAGATCCAGTGTCGTTGTAGTATTTCTACTTTCTTAACAATACAGTGTGGCCAATATACTGAACGAGTCCCTTGCAAAGGACTTTGTATGACTGTAATATATTGTGCAATGGCTTTCCTCTGTCGCGAAGAGGAAGGTGTGTCGCTTCCGCTTATCGCTTCGTTCACAACACAGCTGTTTCCCTGTTCGGAAACTAGACGGAGTTTGGCGGAAATACACGAGGAAGGGACGGCAGACCCACGGACGTCCATCGTCCCTCTGTAGAAATCACTTAAATCCGAGGGAGCAATAAAAACAACTTGTCACTAAAACACTACAACAGTTTATAACAGATGATTCGCATTTGTTGTAACTGTCTGTTTCTTTACTTGGGAGAAAAATGTTTGAGAAACATGCGTTCATTTGGGTGTATTTTATCAACGGAGTGATCCATGTTTTTAGGCGGAATGTTCAAACCAGGCGCTGGGACGATGAAACTGGGAGTCGACCTTGCTGTGGGTAGGAGTTGTGAGTGGGAGACGGTTCTTCAATACGATCGATCGGCGCCGGTTAGACCAGAGAGTAATTGTAGCGAGCCCGCGACCCGGGGGAGAGATGCAGCTCAGCTCTTGGGTCAGATGCGGGCAGAGGGGAGGGTGATGAGGGGAAGGGGAGATAGGGTGGGGTAATCAGGAAATACTGGCGGTATCGACTAACTGGCTTCTGTCGACACTGAAGCAGGCAGTGTGGATAATGAAGGCTGATTGCCATTTGGCCTCACCTTAACATGGCCTCACGTTTCTAATCTTCTCTCACCCAAACAGGGCCTCTGTGGTCAAACCCTCCTATTTAAACCTCGGGGTCACGTTCGTACCACATGACTTCATCACAAAGGGTTTTAAAATTGGACTTTAGTACGAGGGACAAACGTAATATAATATCTTCCCTTCAAATGCACAACAAACCCGTTAATGCATGCAAACAGTTTGGTAACACATGTTGGAAATGCACTTTATGCATGTAATAAACATGCTACCTGTACTGACAAATCTAACAGTAGAAAACATTCAGAGCTTTTCACACAAAGAAAATTAACGTTGTAGAATGCTCGTGTACCCATGTTACATGGAGCTGAAAGCACCACCCACGTTGACGGACGCGCAACACCAACGACGACGTTTGATTCCTTGTAAGGCATAAGTTATGGTCTGTTTGCTGTCAGTTAACGTTAGTTCATTAACGTTGGTTCATTAACGTTGGTTCATTAACGTAGGTACCGTAGCTTACCTTCCTCTTAACTCAACCTGACTTTGAGGAAGGGAAATGCATCTGACAGCAAAAGGTAACTTCTGTCCTATTGTTTCAGTAAAACGTGGGGCGGTGGGGTAGCCTGATGGTTAAAGCGTCCGCTCGTGACGCTGAAGACCCGGGTTCGATTCCCAGCACATTGGCACGATCTGTGAAGCCCATTTCTGGTGTCCCCCGCCGTGATATTGCTGGAATATTGCTAAAAGCGGCGTAAAACCCAACTCACTCACTCATTCAGACAAAGCGTGAAATACACAATCTGGTGGACATACCGTAATAGTGTTCCGGGAATTGAATTTCTGTGTTAGGCACTGAAGCTCAGTAAGAACACGCCAAATAGAAAATATATCATCTCTGGCGGTGAATCTTTTGGGTGAGTGAGTGAGTCCGGCCTGACGCCGATTTTATCAATAGTCAAGTCGTATCCTCACAGTGCACACCAGAAATGTGTTTTATTTCTAGAATGAAACCTAGTCTACCCACCCTGGGCGAATACTTTCAGCACTGGCCTACGGCACCGCCCCGGGGAATGTAATGACTTTCTATATTTAATGTTACATACTACTGGAACATTGGAAAAACACAAACGAGATTTTCAGTCGCCCCTTGAATAATTTGAACCACAATTGTCACATGACAGAGCCAATGTGTGAAGCACGTGTGAGTTACTTCGTGCAACATCTTGTCATGAAAGCATTATACAGACAGCACGTCAAACATACTTTATATCATACATCCACACTTCGATATACTTTATATCATACATCCGCACGTCATGAAAGCCTTATACAGACAGCACGTCAAACATACTTTATATCATACATCCACACTTCGATATACTTTATATCATACATCCGCACGTCATGAAAGCATTATACAGACAGCACGTCAAACATACTTTATATCATACATCCACACTTCGATATACTTTATATCATACATCCACACTTCGATATACTTTATATCATATTCCCATACTTCGATATACTTTATATCATACATCCACACTTCGATATACTTTATATTATATCATACTCCCATACTTTGATATACTTCGATATTTATATCATACATCCACACTTCGATATACTTTATATCATACATCACATACATCCGCACGTCATGAAAGCCTTATACAGACAGCACGTCAAACATACTTTATATCATACATCCACACTTCGATATACTATATATCATACATCCATACATCCACACTTCAATATACTTTATATCATACATCCGCACGTATGAAACTTATACAGCACGTATCATATCATACATCCACACTTCGATATACTTTTATATCATACATCCACACTTCATATACTTTATATCATACACATGAAAGCATTATTCATACTTTATATCATACTTCGATATACTATATTTTATATCATACATCCACACTTCGATATATATAAGCATCCACACTTATATACTATATATCATACATCCACACTTCGATATACTTTATATCATACATCCACACTTCGATATACTATATCATACATCCATATCGACATACTTTATATCATACATCCACACTTCGATAGCTTTTATATACTCCCACTTTGATATAATTTATATCATACATCCACACTTCGATATACATGAAAACCTTATACATACATCCACACTTCGATATACATCACATCCACACTTCGATATACTTTATATCATACATCCACACTTCATACATCCGCACTTATATACTTTATATACATCTTATTCATACTTTATATCATACATCCATAAGCCTTTACAGACAGCATCAAACATACTTTATATCATACATCCACACTTCAATATACTTTATATCATACATCCGCACGTCATGAAAGCATTATACAGACAGCACGTCAAACATACTTTATATCATACATCCACACTTCGATATACTTTATATCATACATCCGCACGTCATGAAAGCATTATACAGACAGCACGTCAAACATACTTTATATCATACATCCACACGTGATATACATTATATCACTTTATATCATACATCCCACACTTCGATATACTATATATCATACATCCACACTTCGATATACTATATATCATACATCCACACTTCGATATACTTTATATCATACATCCACACTTCGATATACTTTATATCATACATCCCACACTTCGATATACTTTATATCATACATCCACACTTCGATATACTTTATATCATACATCCACACTTCGATATACTTTATACATTTTTGATATAATTTATATCATACATCATACATCCACACTTCGATATACTTTATATCATACTCCCATACTTTGATATACTTTATATCATACATCCACACTTCGATATACTTTATATCATACTCCCATACTTCGATATACTATATATCATACATCCACACTTCGATATACTATATATCATACATCCACACTTCGATATACTTTATATCATACATCCACACTTCGATATACTTTATATCATACATCCACACTTCGATATACTATATATTATACATCCGCACTTCGATATACTTTATATCATACATCCACACGTCGATATACTATATATTATACATCCGCATGTCATAGACATGGAACACTATACATACCGTATGCCATAGGGTTTCTTACGTAGAACGCACGTCACACATACTTTACATCACACACGAGGCATTTTTAAAATAGAGTGCATTTGAAGAATATTTCAGATACAGTTATGTCATGGAAAACCTCGAAGTGATGCATGACTTACATGTGCACAACCTTCGTGAAAACTACAAGCACTGACTCGGTGCAGACAAACCAAGGAGCATGATCTGGGGATTCGAGCCGCACGTCATAATATCATGGTACACCTAAGAAAGGCAACTCTGCACATCCTACTACAGCCAATGACTAATTCCTCTTGTCCTTTTGTCGCTATAAAATTTTAACTCTTCATGT
This sequence comes from Haliotis rubra, assembly GCF_003918875.1. NCBI lineage: Eukaryota > Metazoa > Mollusca > Gastropoda > Lepetellida > Haliotidae > Haliotis > Haliotis rubra. The sequence goes on from NW_025767579.1 coordinate 2,031,343, forward strand.
CCTGTATCCTTTCTAAGGCTTGGGGAACATTGTTTCTACTTGTTGACAAAGCAGGTGTTTAAAGTGGCCGGTTTGAATACTTGTCTGCAAAGAGAGGAGAACGTATTTCAGACATTACCTATCAAATAGTCAATAACAAGTGAAAAGACACTTCAGTCACCATGACCTGGAATGGTCACAGATTGACAACAAAATGGCTGGTAACAACTGTTATTTATCGAACATCGTTTCACGGCTGTCGGATATCTGTTTTATCTGCCCGAACCTTTCAACACTTCCTGTTTCATATACTGTGACAAGGAATAGCACATGCTGTTTAGTTGTTTTTTTCGTCACCGTTCAGAAACATTAACCACGTCTCACTTGAAAGAAAATTGTGGGTTTACACATAGTATATATCCGGGAACGATTACTCTGCTATATACGGCTTTATATATTTAAAGCGTTGCGACCTAATCATAAAATTGACGTACCACGCCTTAACTAACTGATCACTTTGAGTTGGTTTAGAATGTATTGTCTTAAAAAGGTCGCATACTATTTCGCCGTCGGTGATTTATACGTTAGACGTGATGTGTGAATAAATGGTCTTTTCGTCCAGGGCAGTTCTAACTCACCAAGGAGGTTTCCAGCAATCCATTCATTGTCGTAAGAGGCGCCTCGTCTTACGTCTTATTGCATGTCATCACAATATTTACAGGCTGTCGTTATAAGTAAGTGCAATGTCATAAAATAACCGACATAACCACAGCTATCTATGGATTTGTCAAGAGTGGCGCCTCACGATGTGTTACGACGCCCCACGATGTGTTACGGTGCTTCACGATGTGTTACGGCGCCTCACGATGAGTCACGAGGCCTCACGATGTGTTACGACGCCCCACGATGTGTTACAACGCCTCGCGATGTGTAAAGACGCCTCACGATGAGTTACGACGCCCTACGATGTGTTACGAGGCATCACGATGTGTTACGAGGCCTCACGATGTGTTACGACGCCCCACGATGTGTTACGACGCCTCACGATGAGTAATGACGCCTCACGATGAGTTGCGACGCCCCACGATGTGTTACGACGCCCCACGATGTGTTTCGACGCCTCACGATGAGTTACGACGCCTCACGATGAGTTGCGACGCCCCACGATGTGTTACGACGCCCCACGATGTGTAAAGACGCCTCACGATGAGTTACGATGCCTCACGATGTGTTACGAGGCCCCACGATGAGTCACGACGCCTCACGATGAGTTACGATGGCATCCGTTGTGAACTCCGGACTGCAGTGCGCCTTTGAGCTTCCGGGACTCAGCAGCCCGTTTTTCCGAACGGCCCATCACGTATAAAGTGATTGACCGTGAGAAAAAACTTAGCAGGACAAAACAAAACTTGACTTTGAAGGGGGAAAATGCCCCCAAACCCACGGCGCACTACGTTTCGGGGAAACGGGGCTGCCGTGGCCGCCGGGCACATAGTTTTACCCTAGCATTACGAAGCTACGCAATGGGGTCTGACATCACACGACGAGTCAATACGCCACTCGGTGAGTTACAACGATTAGGGTGTACTCAGCGTGCATATCCATGGTAGCAGATAATAGGTCGAAACTCGGTTGTGAAAGATGGGCGGATCCTGATAACAAAGGGACACGACTCTCTAGCTAGCTCCGGGTCCTGGGACCGCACGACCACGTGTCCTTTCGGGTCAAAGGTATAATGTTATCTTCTCAGAGATTTCCCCGATGTAAATCATATCCATACTTGATAGCCATTATGACCATCGGAAACATACATGGGCTGTGAAGCCGCTGGTGATGACCGAAAGAACAAACCAAACTTCCTCTTACTGTTAATCTATTGTCGCCGTTACTGTAATCCATCTTACAACAAAAGACTTTCAATGTATAAAACAGAAAAAAGTCTAAAGCAAAACTTCAAACAAAGATTTACAAGAAATTTGATCTTTTTCAGATACATGTAAAACATTGGACATAAAAATTTAAGAAGAGACTTCCGAGAAATAAATTTATAAATGAGAATTCATAGATTTTATTTAAGACCTCGCGCACTGGCAAAACCGGTGCCATCGCCGGCAGAGCGGCAACTACACGTCGAGGATGTCGTAAAAAATACCACTTGTTCGACAGATCACATCGTTAGCAAACTGCCATGTAAAACAGTTTAATTATTCACGGAACTTAGTGACATCGAGTAAAAACCTTGCGTTTTCCACGCAATTAAATAATAATGAACCAATGTGAGACGCTTATCTAAAACCTTTAACTGGCGCTATTAATTATTTGTTCGTGCATACCCATTCGCGTTATGACACATATTTGAATAATGCATCATGCTGTTTATTACTTGACTTCCATGACGTGTTTACTGATAAAAACAATATATATTTAAAAAAGGAAAATAATTTGATAATGGATGCGAATATTACATTTATTTCGACCATGTTCGATTTTAACGTGTTTTGTTTATTGTGAGAGTTAATAGAGTTTTATAAAGTTGGGAGTCATTTTCAGTGGAGAATATGAGTAACGCATTACGCGTGGCCGCTTAAATAATCTTTATAGCTAGGCTGAACAGCCAGCTGACGACTCAGTTCTAATCGAGTCTTGTAGCTGCGTCCATACTTCTTGCGATAATTAGTAAAGTGCATATCTACGCAGAGTGAGTGAGGGAGGTCAGCGTCTTGAAGAATATCTCATTTCAATCGTGGTGTGGCGGCAAGCCTGACGCAGTAAAGATTATAAAGATATTTTGGGAACTGCGTGGGTGGATCAGGGTGGGTGGGTCAGGGTGGATATTTGGGTGACTGCCTTGGTTACTGGGCGGTGGTGCGTGGGTGGATCAGGGTGGGTGGTTGGGGAGACGGTGTTTTCGGAGGCTGAACCAGTTCGTAGACGCGTTGGATTCGTAGCCCAGACTGGTTCGTAGACGGTGATTTCGTAGACGTGAATAAATAATTGAATAATAGTATTTTTGTAAACATATGGTGGTTGTATGGGTGAGTGAGCGAGCCGTGGGTCAGGGTGAGTGAGGGGGAGATGTATATAAATGAACGATGTGCCAAAAAGAAAGCGGCTGAATAAGGTATTGTGAGGCATGTGCATGAATGAACCTGGTCTGTTACAGAATTCATCTAAGTGCATGATGAATATAAGTTAGTTAGAAGTTAGCGTCTTGTCGGCAGTATTTTCAGGCGTAGAGCAGCGAGTCATCAGATGGAGCGACAAGACATGAGCCAGTCCCATGAAGCATAAATAGTTCAAAAGCTCCGTCAATTTGCTACGTCAAAGTCAAGGTCATATTGTCTATCAACTGGTAAATGAGCCCCATGGTCACACAGAAGCAATGTCTCAGCGTTGTATCATATGTAACACTAACTGAGTGAGTGAGTGAGTTTAATTTTACGCCGCACTCAGCAATGTTCCAGCTATACGGCGGCGGTCTAGAAATAATCGTGTCTGGACCAGACAATCCAGTGATCAACAGCATGAGTATTGATCTACGCAATTGGGATACGATGACATATGTCAACCAAGTCAATGCGCCTGACCATCCAATCCCGTTAGTCGCCTTTTACGACAAGCATGGGTTACTGAAGATCAGTTCTAACCCGGATCTACACAGGTGTAGCACTAACTGAAATTATGACTCACATACGACGTTTGGGGATGTGACCCCCTAGGACTTTGACTGTGTATCCGGTAGGATTCATCCTCGGTTAGCCAGGGGAATATACCGAGACAGACACACACACATATACACGCTCACACATACATATATTCTTGAGACATACCATGTGAACTTAATAAAATGGATGTATGTATGTATAACTGTTGGGAGATGAATATCATAACATCTAAATGGGAAACAGATAACGACTCTTAAACGCCATTAGGAAGCGCCAGAATGTTAATGTATTCTGAAATGAAATGTATATGATTCGTGGAATTAAGCCATTGAACTATTGAAATGTAAATGTAAATTACATATGGCTATTAACAGGGGCATAATAGGACTGTGGGAATTCATTTGGATATTGACAAAGCCATTGTTTTCTGTTAAATGGTTTCAAAATATGGACAGAGTAACGGAGATGATACGGGGATTGGTGCTGAGATATGGGCAGTGTAACGGAGATGATACGGGGATTGGTGCTGAGATATGGACAGAGTAACGGAGATAATACGGGGATTGGTGCTGAGATATGGGCAGAGTAACGGAGATAATACGGGATTGGTGCTGAGATATGGGCAGAGTAACGGAGATAATACGGGGGATTGGTGCTGAGATATGGGCAGAGTAACGGAGATAATACGGGGATTGGTGCTGAGATATGGGCAGGAGATAATACGGGGATTGGTGCTGAGATATGGACAGAGTAACGGAGATAATACGGGGATTGGTGCTGAGATATGGGCAGAGTAACGGAGATAATACGGGGGATTGGTGCTGAGATATGGGCAGAGTAACGGAGATAATACGGGGATTGGTGCTGAGATATGGGCAGAGTAACGGAGATAATACGGGGGATTGGTGCTGAGATATGGGCAGAGTAACGGAGATAATACGGGGATTGGTGCTGAGATATGGGCAGAGTAACGGAGATAATACGGGGGATTGGTGCTGAGATATGGGCAGAGTAACGGAGATAATACGGGGGATTGGTGCTGAGATATGGGCAGAGTAACGGAGATAATACGGGGATTGGTGCTGAGATATGGACAGAGTAACGGAGATAATACGGGGATTGGTGCTGAGATATGGGCAGAGTAACGGAGATAATACGGGGATTGGTGCTGAGATATGGGCAGAGTAACGGAGATAATACGGGGATTGGTGCTGAGATATGGGCAGAGTAACGGAGATAATACGGGGATTGGTGCTGAGATATGGGCAGAGTAACGGAGATAATACGGGGATTGGTGCTGAGATATGGGCAGAGTAACGGAGATAATACGGGGATTGAGTGCTGAGATATGGGCAGAGTAACGGAGATAATACGGGGATTGGTGCTGAGATATGGGCAGAGTAACAGGGATTGGTGCTGAGATATGGGCAGAGTAACGGAGATGATACAGGGATTGGTGCTGAGATATGGGCAGAGTAACGGAGAGGGTAATACGGGGAATAACGGATGATACATGGGGATAACGAAGACAGGGAATGGGGGTGGTGCTGAGATATGGGCAGAGTAACGGAGATGATACGGGGATTGGTGCTGAGATATGGGCAGAGTAACGGAGATAATACGGGGATTGGTGCTGAGATATGGATACAGAGTAACGGAGATAATACGGGGATTGGTGCTGAGATATGGGCAGAGTAACGGAGATAACGGGGGATTGGTGCTGAGATATGGGCAGAGTAACGGGAGATTGCGCTGAGATATAGTAACGGAGGGGATTGGTGCTGAGATATGGGCAGAGTAACGGAGATGGAATACGGGGATTGGTGCTGAGATATGGACAGAGTAACGGAGATGATACGGGGATTGGTGCTGCTGAGATATGGGCAGGGATTGGTGCTGAGATATAGGCAGAGTAGGGAGATAATACGGGGATTGGTGCTGAGATATGGGCAGAGTAACGGAGATGATACGGGGATTGGTGCTGAGATATGGGCAGAGTAACGGAGATGAATACGGGGATTGGTGCTGAGATATGGGCAGAGTAACGGAGATGATACGGGGATTGGTGCTGAGATATGGGCAGAGTAACGGAGATAATACGGGGATTGGTGCTGAGATATGGGCAGAGTAACGGAGATGATACGGGGATTGGTGCTGAGATATGGGCAGAGTAACGGAGATGATACGGGGATTGCGCTGAGTGCTGAGATATGGGCAGAGTGGCAGAGATTGGTGGAGATAATGGGCAGAGGAACGGAGATGATTGAATCACAGGGGATTATGGCTGAGATATGGGCAGAGTAACGGAGATAATACAGGGATTGGTGCTGAGATATGGGCAGAGTAACGGAGATAATACAGGGGATTGGTGCTGAGATATGGACAGAGTAACGGAGATGATACGGGATTGGTGCTGAGATATGGGCAGAGTAACGGAGATAATACAGGGATTGGTGCTGAGATGGGCAGAGTAATATGCTGAGCAGAGTAACGGAGATGATACGGGGATTGGTGCTGAGATATGGACAGAGTAACGGAGATAATACGGGGATTGGTGCTGAGATATGGGCAGAGTAACGGAGATAATACGGGGATTGGTGCTGAGATATGGACAGAGTAACGGAGATAATACGGGGATTGGTGCTGAGATATGGGCAGAGTAACGGAGATAATACGGGGGATTGGTGCTGAGATATGGACAGAGTAATGGGAGATAATACGGGGATTGGTGCTGAGATATGGACAGAGTAACGGAGATGATACGATTGGTGCTGAGATATGCAGAGTAAGATATATGCAGAGTAACGGAGAAGATTAACAGAGTAACGGGGAATAATACGGGGATTGGTGCTGAGAGTAACGGAGATATATACGGGGATTGGTGCTGAGATATGGACAGAGTAACGGAGATAATACGGGATTGGTGCTGAGATATGGGCAGAGTAACGGAGATAATACGGGGATTGGTGCTGAGATATGGACAGAGTAACGGAGATAATACGGGGATTGGTGCTGAGATATGGACAGAGTAACGAGGGGAATACGGGGATTGGTGCTGAGATATGGGCAGAGTAACGGAGATAATACGGGGATTGGTGCTGAGATATGGGCAGAGTAACGAGGGGAATACGGGGATTGGTGCTGAGATATGGGCAGAGTAACGGAGATAATACGGGGGATTGGTGCTGAGATATGGGCAGAGTAACGAGGGGAATACGGGGGATTGGTGCTGAGATATGGACAGTATAAAGCGGATAAAGCGCGGAAATAGTGCTGAGATATGGATTGAGTAACGATTACACAAAAAATGCATTTTATTAAAAGCACATTTAATTGTCCATAAATGAACTACTTCCTCTTTCCTCGTGTTTTTTTCTCGCGCCATAGAATGATAATATAATCGATCGATATTGTATTTATTTCCTCCTGTGTATAATTTTTCATTTTGCCGCTTACTATAAATTACAATATTAAATAGCCTTTCGTAAAATCGTATCCTGTATTCATTGGCTGACGACATTTTTTGTGTTTGGCAGGAAAGGACCATGTTCGTAAGGAGGAAACCGCTGCCTGTTCTCTGACGACATGTTTTATTGCGTCCCACAGCAATCGTTGACTTGCCTTTCAATAGCTGGCCCTATCTCGCTGTAGGAAGATGGAGACTATCGGGACGGGTACAGCTGTGTTGTATAGGGGTACAGCTGTGTTGTATAGAGGTACAGCTGTGTTGTATAGGGGTACAGCTGTGTTGTATAGGGGTACAGCTGTGTTGTATAGGGGTACAGCTGTGTTGTATAGGGGTACAGCTGTGTTGTATAGGGGTACAGCTGTGTTGTATAGGGGTACAGCTGTGTTGTATAGGGGTACAGCTGTTTTCTATAGGGGTTCAGCTGTGTTGTATAGGGGTACAGCTGTTTTCTATAGGGGTACAGTTGTTTTTCTATAGGGGTACAGCCGTGTTTTATAGAAGTACAACTGTGTTGTATAGAGGTACAACTTTGTTGTATTGGGTGGTGAAGTATAGAGGTACAACTGCGTTCTATAGGGGTACAGCTGCGTTGTATACCTAAGTGGCATGGGTCAGGATATCTACTTCACATTGTTAATTGTATTCGTCCAGTCCACTAATGCTAACGTGATTAGGCGAAGATAGATACCGGGTATACATACATACACTCACACAGCCATGATATTACGCTCTTTCATAAAAAACCACTTCACAGCAGAGGACAGAGTTGTTGGAAAACACACAGTGTCGGATCAAGATAACACTGAACCAGCTGTTGCTCCTGATAGGTGAAAATAAATCCGGCGTGTCCTTCTAGGATATTGATCCTTTTCTGTGTGTGATTGTGTGCATTTTAACACATCTTACAGGGACTGCTAGGATTCGATAAGTTCAAGTCTGGCAAGCATACATCATATCGCACAATCTACAACAGAACCTTCCTGAGAGAGCGGGGATGTCGTCAACAACAACATGTGACCCCACTTTTAACCCTCGCAGTGCTGGTGTCCATATTGTGTCTTAAACGATCTGTGACACCACCCTAACCCTTGAAGGGCTGGTGTCCATGTTGCATCTCTGGCGTGTGTGACTCCGAACGTTTAACCCCGTATGGCTTTGGTTAATATTGTCTATCTAACACCTGGGATACTTCTTTTAACCCTAAACTTTTAAGCTTCACTCTCTACTCTCTCTGACGAGTTCACAGTGTCTCTCTGACTCTCATCATGACCAGTCTCCGTGTGTCTCTCTGACGTGTGACTCCACCTTTAACATCGCATGACCAGTGTCCGTGGTGTCTCTCTGACGTGTGACTCCACCTTTAACATCACATGACCAGTGTCCGTGGTGTCTCTCTGACGTGTGACTTCACCTTTAACATCACATGACCAGTGTCCGTGGTGTCTCTCTGACGTGTGACTTCACCTTAAACAGGGCATGACCAGTGTCCGTGGTGTCTCTCTGACGTGTGACTCCACCTTTAACATCACATGACCAGTGTCCGTGGTGTCTCTTTGACGTGTGACTCCACCTTTAACCTCGCATGGTCAGTGTCCGTGGTGTCTCTCTGACGTGTGACTCCACCTTTAACCTCGATTGACCAGTGTCCGTGGTGTCTCTCTGACGTGTGACTCCACCTTTAACATCGCATGACCAGTGTCCGTGGTGTTTCTCTGACGTGTGACTTCACCTTTAACATCACATGACCAGTGTCCGTGATGTCTCTCTGACGTGTGACTCCACCTTTCACCTCGCATGACCAGTGTCCGTGATGTCTCTCTGACGTGTGACTCCACCTTTCACCTCGCATGACCAGTGTCCGTGGTGTCTCTCTGACGTGTGACTTCACCTTTAACATCACATGACCAGTGTCCGTGATGTCTCTCTGACGTGTGACTCCACCTTTCACCTCGCATGACCAGTGTCCGTGGTGTCTCTCTGACGTGTGACTCCACCTTAAACAGCGCATGACCAGTGTCCGTGGTATCTCTCTGACCTGTGACTCCACCTTTAACAGCACATGACCAGTGTCCGTGGTGTCTCTTTGACGTGTGACTCCACCTTTAACCACGAGTGACCAGTGTCCATGGTGTCTCTCTGACATGTGACTCCACCTTTAACCTCGATTGACCAGTGTCCGTGGTGTCTCTCTGACGTGTGACTCCACCTTTAACCTCGCATGACCAGTGTCCATGTTGTCTCCCTGACGTGTGACTCCACCTTTAACCTCGCATTACCAGTGTCCGTGGTGTCTCCCTGACGTGTGACTCCACCTTTAACCTCGCATGACCAGTGTCCATGGTGTCTCTCTGACGTGTCACTCCACCTTTAACCTCGCACGACCAGTGTCCGTGGTGTCTCTCTGACTTGTGACTTAACCTTAAACATCACATGACCAGTGTCCGTGGTGTCTCTCTGACGTGTCACTCCACCTTTAACCTCGATTGACCAGTGTCCGTGGTGTCTCTCTGACGTGTGACTCCACCTTTAACGTCACATGATCAGTGTCCGTGGTGTCTCCCTGACGTGTGACTCCACCTTTAACCTCGCATGACCAGTGTCCGTGGTGTCTCTCTGACGTGTGACGTCACCTTTAACATCACATGACCAGTGTCCGTGATGTCTCTCTGACGTGTGACTCCACCTTTCACCTCGCATGACCAGTGTCCGTGATGTCTCTCTGACGTGTGACTCCACCTTTCACCTCGCATGACCAGTGTCCGTGGTGTCTCTCTGACGTGTGACTTCACCTTTAACATCACATGACCAGTGTCCGTGATGTCTCTCTGACGTGTGACTCCACTTTTCACTTCGCATGACCAGTGTCCGTGGTGTCTCTCTGACGTGTGACTCCACCTTAAACAGCGCATGACCAGTGTCCGTGGTGTCTCTCTGACCTGTGACTCCACCTTTAACAGCACATGACCAGTGTCCGTGGTGTCTCTTTGACGTGTGACTCCACCTTTAACCACGCATGGTCAGTGACCGTGGTGTCTCTCTGACGTGTGACTTCACCTTTAACATCACATGACCAGTGTCCGTGATGTCTCTCTGACGTGTGACTCCACCTTTCACCTCGCATGACCAGTGTCCGTGATGTCTCTCTGACGTGTGACTCCACCTTTCACCTCGCATGACCAGTGTCCGTGGTGTCTCTCTGACGTGTGACTTCACCTTTAACATCACATGACCAGTGTCCGTGATGTCTCTCTGACGTGTGACTCCACTTTTCACCTCGCATTACCAGTGTCCGTGGTGTCTCTCTGACGTGTGACTCCACCTTAAACAGCGCATGACCAGTGTCCGTGGTGTCTCTTTGACGTGTGACTCCACCTTTAACCACGCATGGTCAGTGACCGTGGTGTCTCTCTGACGTGTGACTTCACCTTTAACATCAAATGATCAGTGTCCGTGGTGTCTCTGTTACGTATGACTCCACCTTTAACCTCGAGTGACCAGTGTCCATGGTGTCTCTCTGACATGTGACTCCACCTTTAACCTCGATTGACCAGTGTCCGTGGTGTCTCTCTGACGTGTGACTCCACCTTTAACCTCGCATGACCAGTGTCCATGTTGTCTCCCTGACGTGTGACTCCACCTTTAACCTCGCATTACCAGTGTCCGTGGTGTTCTCCTCCCTGACGTGTGACTCCACCTTTAACCTCGCATGACCAGTGTCCATGGTGTCTCTCTGACGTGTCACTCCACCTTTAACCTCTCGCATGACCAGTGTCCGTGGTGTCTCTGACTTGTGACTTCACCTTAAACATCACATGACCAGTGTCCGTGGTGTCTCTCTGACGTGTCACTCCACCTTTAACCTCGATTGACCAGTGTCCGTGGTGTCTCTCTGACGTGTGACTCCACCTTTAACGTCACATGATCAGTGTCCGTGGTGTCTCTCTGACGTGTGACTCCACCTTTAACCTCGCATGACCAGTGTCCGTGGTGTCTCTGACGTGTGACGTCACCTTTAACATCACATGACCAGTGTCCGTGATGTCTCTCTGACGTGACTCCACCTTTCACCTCGCATGACCAGTGTCCGTGATGTCTCTCTGACGTGTGACTCCACCTTTCACCTCGCATGACCAGTGTCCGTGGTGTCTCTGACGTGTGACTTCACCTTTAACATCACATGACCAGTGTCCGTGATGTCTCTCTGACGTGTGACTCCACTTTTCACTTCGCATGACCAGTGTCCGTGGTGTCTCTCTGACGTGTGACTCCACCTTAAACAGCGCATGACCAGTGTCCGTGGTGTCTCTCTGACCTGTGACTCCACCTTTAACAGCACATGACCAGTGTCCGTGGTGTCTCTTTGACGTGTGACTCCACCTTTAACCACGCATGGTCAGTGACCGTGGTGTCTCTCTGACGTGTGACTTCACCTTTAACATCAAATGATCAGTGTCCGTGGTGTCTCTGTTACGTATGACTCCACCTTTAACCTCGAGTGACCAGTGTCCATGGTGTCTCTCTGACGTGTGACTCCACCTTTAACCTCGATTGACCAGTGTCCGTGGTGTCTCTCTGACGTGTGACTCCACCTTTAACATCACATGACCAGTGTCCGTGGCGTCTCACTGACGTGTGACTCCACCTTTAACCTCGCATGACCAGTGTCCGTGGTATCTCTCTGACGTGTGACTCCACCTTTAACCTCGCATGACCAGTGTCCATGGTGTCTCTCTGACGTGTGACTCCACCTTTAACCTTGCATTACCAGTGTCCGTGGTGTCTCCTGACGTGTGACTCCACCTTTAACCTCGATTGACCAGTGTCCATGGTGTCCCTCTGACATGTGACTCCACCTTTAACCTCGCATGACCAGTGTCCATGGTGTCTCTCTGACGTGTCACTTCACTTTTAACCTCGCACGACCAGTGTCCGTGGTGTCTCTCTGACGTGTGACTTCACCTTAAACATCACATGACCAGTGTCCGTGGTGTCTCTCTGACGTGTGACTCCACCTTTAACCTCGATTGACCAGTGTCCGTGGTGTCTCTCTGACGTGTGACTTCACCTTTAACATCACATGACCAGTGTCCGTGGTGTCTCTCTGACGTGTGACTTCACCTTTAACCTCGCATGACCAGTGTCCATGGTGTCTCTCTGACGTGTGACTTCACCTTTAAGATCACATGACCCGTGTCCGTGGTGTCTCTCTGACGTGTGACTTCACCTTTAACATCACATGACCAGTGTCCGTGGTGTCTCTCTGACATTTGACTTCACCTTCAACCTCGCATGACCAGTGTCCATGGTGTCTCTCTGACGTGTGACTTCACCTTTAAGATCACATGACCCGTGTCCGTGGTGTCTCTCTGACGTGTGACTCCACCTTTAACCTCGCATGACCAGTGTCCGTGGTGTCTCTCTGACGTGTGACTCCACCTTTAACCTCGCATGACCAGTGTCCATGGTGTCTCTCTGACGTGTGACTTCACCTTTAACATCACATGACCAGTGTCCGTGGTGTCTCTCTGACACTTGACTTCATCTGTAACGTCGCCTGACCAGTGTCCGTGGTGTCTCTCTGACGTGTGACTCCACCTTTAACCTCGCATAACCAGTGTCCATGGTGTCTCTCTGACGTGTGACTTCACCTTTAACATCACATGACCAGTGTCCATGGTGTCTCTCTGACGTGTGACTTCACCTTAAACATCACATGACCAGTGTCCGTGGTGTCTCTCTGACGTGTGACTCCACCTTTAACCTCGCATGACCAGTGTCCGTGGTGTCTCTCTGACGTGTGACTTCACCTTAACATCGCATGACCAGTGTCCGTGGGTCCCTCTGACATGTGACTCCAACTTTAACCTCGCATGACCAGTGTCCATGGTGTCTCTCTGACGTGTCACTCCACCTTTAACCTCGCACGACCAGTGTCCGTGGTGTCTCTCTGACGTGTGACTCCACCTTTAACCACGATTGACCAGTGTCCGTGGTGTCTCTCTGACGTGTGACTTCACCTTTAACATCACATGACCAGTGTCCGTGGTGTCTCTCTGACGTTTGACTCCACCTTTAACCTCGCATGACCAGTGTCCATGGTGTCTCTCTGACGTGTGACTTCACCTTTAACATCACATGACCAGTGTCCATGGTGTCTCTCTGACGTGTGACTCCACCTTAACCTCGCATTACCAGTGTCCGTGGTGTCTCCCTGACGTGTGACTCCACCTTTAACCTCGCATGACCAGTGTCCATGGTGTCTCTCTGACGTGTCACTCCACCTTTAACCTCGCACGACCAGTGTCCGTGGTGTCTCTCTGACTTGTGACTTCACCTTAAACATCACATGACCAGTGTCCGTGGTGTCTCTCTGACGTGTCACTCCACCTTTAACCTCGATTGACCAGTGTCCGTGGTGTCTCTCTGACGTGTGACTCCACCTTTAACGTCACATGATCAGTGTCCGTGGTGTCTCTCTGACGTGTGACTCCACCTTTAACCTCGCATGACCAGTGTCCGTGGTGTCTCTCTGACGTGTGACGTCACCTTTAACATCACATGACCAGTGTCCGTGGTGTCTCTCTGACGTGTGACTTCACCTTTAACATCACATGACCAGTGTCCGTGATGTCTCTCTGACGTGTGACTCCACCTTTAACCTCGCATGACCAGTGGCCGTGGTGTCTCTCTGATATTGGACTTCATCTGTAACGTCGCATGACCAGTGTCCATGGTGTCTCTCTGACGTGTGACTCGACCTTTAACCTCGCATGACCAGTGTCCGTGGTGTCTCTCTGACGTGTGACGTTACCTTAACATTACATGACCAGTGTCCGTGGTTTCTCTCTGACGTGTGACGTGTGACTTCACCTTAACATCACATCACCCGTGTCCGTGGTGTCTCTCTGACGTGTGACGTGTGACTCCACCTTTAACATCACATGACCAGTGTCCGTGGTGTCTCTCTGACGTGAGACTCCACCTTTGACATCACATGACAGGTGTCCGTGGTGTCTCTCTGACGTGTGACTTCACCTTTAACCTCGCATTACCAGTTTCCGTGGTGTCTCTCTGACGTGTGACTCCACCTTTAACATCACATGACCAGTGTCCGTGGTGTCTCTCTGACGTGTGACTTCACCTTTAACATCACATGACCAGTGTCCGTGGTGTCTCTCTGACGTGTGACTCCACCTTTAACATCACATGACCAGTGTCCGTGGTGTCTCTCTGACCTGTGACTCCACCTTTAACGTCACATGACCAGTGTCCGTGGTGTCTCTCTGACGTGTGACTCAACCTTTAACCTCGCATTACCAGTGTCCGTGGTGTCTCTCTGACGTGTGACTCCACCTTTAACCTCGCATGGTCAGTGTCCGTGGCGTCTCACTGACGTGTGACTTCACCTTTAACCTCGAATGACCAGTGTCCGTGGTGTCTCTCTGACGTGTATCTCCACCTTTAACATCACATGACCAGTGTCCGTGATGTCTCTCTGACGTGTGTCTCCACCTTTAACATCACATGACCAGTGGCCGTGGTGTCTCTCTGACGTGTGACGTTACCTTAACATTACATGACCAGTGTCCGTGGTTTCTCTCTGACGTGTGACGTGTGACTTCACCTTAACATCACATGACCCGTGTCCGTGGTGTCTCTCTGACGTGTGACGTGTGACTCCACCTTTAACATCACATGACCAGTGTCCGTGGTGTCTCTCTGACGTGAGACTCCACCTTTGACATCACATGACAGGTGTCCGTGGTGTCTCTCTGACGTGAGACTCCACCTTTGACATCACATGACAGGTGTCCGTGGTGTCTCTCTGACGTGTGACTTCACCTTAACATCACATGACCAGTGTCCGTGGTGTCTCTCTGACGTGTCACTCCACCTTTAACCTCGCACGACCAGTGTCCGTGGTGTCTCTCTGACGTGTGACTTCACCTTTAACATCACATGCTTAACCTTTAACATCACATGACCAGTGTCCGTGGTGTCTCTCTGACGTGTGACTCCACCTTTAACCTCGCATGACCAGTGTCCGTGGTGTCTCCTGACGTGTGACTCCACCTTTAACATCGCATGACCAGTGTCCGTGGTGTCTCTCTGACGTGTGACTTTAACCTCCAGTGTCCTTTAACACTCGCATGACCAGTGTCCGTGGTGTGTCTCTCTGTGACGTGTGACTCCACCTTTTAAACTCCACGCATGACCAGTGTCCGTGGTGTCTCTCTGACGTGTGACTCCACCTTTAACCTCGCATGACCAGTGTCCGTGGTGTCTCTCTGACGTGTGACTTCACCTTTAACATCCACATGACCAGTGTCCGTGGTGTCTCTCTGACGTGTGTGACTCCACCTTTAACCTCGCATGACCAGTGTCCATGGTGTCTCTCTGACGTGTGACTTCACCTTTAACATCAGTGTCCATGGTGTCTCTCTGCATGACCAGTGTCCGTGGTGTCTCTCTGACGTGTGACTCCACCTTTAACCTCGCATTACCAGTGTCCGTGGTGTCTCCCCTGACGTGTGACTCCACCTTTAACCTCGCATGACCAGTGTCCGTGGTGTGTCCTCTGACATGTGACTCCAACTTTAACCTCGCATGACCAGTGTGTCCGTGACGTGTCTCTCTTTAACGACGTGACCAGTGTCCGTGGTGTCTCTCTTTAAAATCACATGACCAGTGTCCGTGGTGTCTCTCTGACGTGTGACTTCACCTTTAACATCACATGACCAGTGTCCGTGATGTCTCTCTGACCTGTGACTCCACCTTTAACCTCGAATGACCAGTGTCCATGGTGTCTCTCTGACGTGTGACTTCACCTTTAACATCACACGACCAGTGTCCGTGGTGTCTCTCTGACGTGTGACTCCACCTTTAACCTTGCATTACCAGTGTCCGTGGTGTCTCCCTGACGTGTGACTCCACCTTTAACCTCGCATGACCAGTGTCCGTGGTGTCTCTCTGACGTGTGACTTCACCTTTAAAATCACATGACCCGTGTCCGTGGTGTCTCTCTGACGTGTGACTTCACCTTTAACATCACATGACCAGTGTCCATGGTGTCTCTCTGACCTGTGACTCCACCTTTAACCTCGAATGACCAGTGTCCGTGATGTCTCTCTGACATTTGACTTCATCTGTAACGTCGCATGACCAGTGTCCGTGGTGTCTCTCTGACGTGTGACTCCACCTTTAACCTCGCATGACCAGTGTCCATGGTGTCTCTCTGACGTGTGACTTCACCTTTAACATCACATGACCAGTGTCCATGGTGTCTCTCTGACGTGTGACTTCACCTTTAACATCACATGACCAGTGTCCGTGGTGTCTCTCTGACGTGTGACTCCACCTTTAACCTCGCATGGTCAGTGTCCGTGGCGTCTCACTGACGTGTGACTTCACCTTTAACCTCGAATGACCAGTGTCCGTGGTGTCTCTCTGACGTGTGTCTCCACCTTTAACATCACATGACCAGTGTCCGTGGTGTCTCTCTGACGTGTGTCTCCACCTTTAACATCACATGACCAGTGTCCGTGGTGTCTCTCTGACGATGTGACTTCACCTTTAACATCATGACCAGTGTCCGTGGTGTCTCTCTGACGATGTGTCTCCCTTTAACATCACATGACCAGTGTCCGTGGTGTCTCTCTGACGTGTGACTTCACCTTTAACATCGCATGACCAGTGTCCGTGGTGTCTCTGACGTGTGACTCCACCTTTAACCTCGCATGACCAGTGTCCGTGGTGTCTCTCTGACGTGTGACTTCACCTTTAACCTCACCGACCAGTGTCCGTGGTGTCTCTCTGACGTGTGTCTCCACCTTTAACATCCACATGACCAGTGTCCGTGGTGTCTCCTGGAAGTGTCTCTCCACCTTTAACATCCATGACCAGTGTCCGTGGTGTCTCCTGACGATGTGACTCCACCTTTAACCTCGCATGACCAGTGTCCGTGGTGTCCCTCTGACGTGTGACTCCACCTTTAACCTCGCGACCAGTGTCGTGGTGTCTCTCTGACGTGTGACTCCACCTTTAACCTCGATTGACCAGTGTCCGTGGTGTCTCTCTGACGTGATGTGACTCCACCTTTAACATCACATGACCAGTGTCCGTGGTGTCTCTCTGACGATGTGACTCCACCTTTAACCTCGCATGACCAGTGTCCATGGTGTCTCTCTGACGTGTGACTTCACCTTTAACATCACATGACCAGTGTCCGTGGTGTCTCTCTGACGTGTGACTTCACCTTAACATCACATGACCAGTGTCCGTGGTGTCTCTCTGACGTGTGACTCCACCTTTAACCTCGCATTACCAGTGTCCGTGGTGTCTCTCTGACGTGTGACTCCACCTTTAACCTCGCATGGTCAGTGTCCGTGGCGTCTCACTGACGTGTGACTTCACCTTTAACCTCGAATGACCAGTGTCCGTGGTGTCTCTCTGACGTGTGTCTCCACCTTTAACATCACATGACCAGTGTCCGTGGTGTCTCTCTGACGTGTGTCTCCACCTTTAACATCACATGACCAGTGTCCGTGGTGTCTCTCTGACGTGTGACTTCACCTTTAACATCACATGACCAGTGTCCGTGGTGTCTCTCTGACGTGTGACTTCCACCTTTAACATCACATGACCAGTGTCCGTGGTGTCTCTCTGACGTGTGACTCCACCTTTAACATCACATGACCAGTGTCCGTGGTGTCTCTCTGACGTGTGACTCCACCTTTAACATCACATGACCAGTGTCCGTGGTGTCTCTCTGACGTGTGACTCCACCTTTAACCTCGCATGACCAGTGTCCGTGGTGTCTCTCTGACCCAAACACAGTGGAAATAATGTAGACTTCACACATGTCCCTGAACTCCTTAATACGTGTGGAGCTCTAGTTCCACTGATGAAATCCGTCATTGTTTGTTTTCGACTGTATACATCCGATATCAAACTGTGCACATGTTTTATATTGAATTAAACACAACAGCTTGTACTTTTCTTCACACCTGGTATATACATATATAGCGACTGTCACAGATTGAACACATGCCTCTCTCAATTGCATATTTTTATGAAGGTATCAAAATGACAAAATGGAAAGGGTTGGACATATTTCAGGTTGGTTGGGTTCACGGCTGGATTGGATCGATGTTCCTAGCTACCATTATGATAGATGTTTGAATGAGTAGTAAGAGTATAACTGATATAATTGTGGTGACAGTAACCAGTGAGTCTACAAATTTATCTACCGTTTATCTCTATATTAATAGCGCATTTCTACGGCGCTATTTCCAAACATAAGAATGCTCAAAGCGCACAATCTTGTTAAGTATGAACAGTCAGGGAAAGCTGTTACCCCGGATAACTCAAGGCGCTAGAAGGTTAATAGTCATTTGACTCATCCCACCGGGTACACCGGGTACCGTTGGGGGAACAGATGCAATTTTTAAGAAACACATTTGCCTAAGGTGAGACTACATTGTGTGCTTCGTTGTGGGGCAGGACAGAAGTCGAAGAAACTGTCAGGAGTCAAGCTGCCTAACATGGTCACCCATCCAAGGACTCTCCGTTACAACTGATTTGTGACCTGGGCTCTATGCACAGGGCCACACACCGGAAACCACTTGTCAGGACAGGTACATCCTCGGCCATGCAGGGTAATATACCACCATACTATTATGGTATACACCAAGGCTTCATTCACTAACTAGTTAGAGATAGATGTAATGGACATTATGACGTCACGTCCAGGACGACGCTGTATTGACGAGCGGGTTTATGGTATGTATCAAGTAGAACTCGTAAGACGTAATCCACTTGATAAACGAGGATGGATCCGTCTGGATTGATGCGATAGGAGGATTTCTACAGGATGAAAGAGAAAGTCAAAGTCTCAAATTTCCGTTCCCTTTCAAACTGACGCGCGTCTCTAATCTGGAAATACAGTAACCAGATATTAAACTCGATTTTGTTTTCTTTGGCATGCCTTCTGGATAATTTCCTTGGCCTAATTGAACACATGCAATTTTAGATTTTCAAAGATAAGAACTTTCGAGTTTTGTGCCTCTAAAAATCAAATATATAATGAAAAGTGCATTGTCACTGCCTTTGAGTAAAAGCATTGATGGACACGGAATATGGTGAATCAAGAAAGTTGCAAGCATTGGCAATGAATAAAACCAAAACCAACGACCAGAAAGCCTACAGGAAGTGACCACATGACCAATCGGTTCTCAACTATTCAAGGGGGAACCGCTATTTCAATGGTATTGCAATAGTAGGAGACCTATGCTTGGGGGACACTATATTCAGTACAATCTTCACCCACGTCCTTCAAGGACAACTTTCTTGGTCTGATGGGGCCAATTTTAGAATGTATTCGAACTTTGTTGTTAATAATGATCAGTTATAATATAAAGGCCACTTATTTAACGCTGAATGCCGCACGGGTATGCTCTAAGCGCATAAAACATAATGGAAATTATTACCCCAGATAACCCAAGCTGCCTGTGAGGCGCTTGAAGGTTAATAGTCATATGACTTGTTTCACCGGGTGCCCATTGAATGCTGAGTGACCAGAGGCAATCTGGAACAAACTCACTTGCCTAAGGTGAGATCACATGTTTCACGTGTGCTTCGTTGTGGGGCAGGACTGAAGTCCTAGAAACTCTCAGGAGTCAAACCCTGCCACCCATTTAAAGACCCTCCGTAACCACGGCTGCTTAACTGCAACTGATTTGTGACCTGGGCTCTATACACAGGACGACACACCACCACCAAAAAATACCAAAACAACAAAAAACAACCAAAGAACACTTATGTCACGGTTCTGAGCTTCACACAGGGCTCTGTATACAACACCCAAACATGCAGACACTATCCCTTATATACGTTAGATATCTACGTCCAGCACGCTCGCTGAAAGTCCTAGGTTCGACAGAAGCTGTTAATTTTGTCAGCTACGCATATTCTACGTGGATGCCACATTTCTTTTCATTTAACTGTTCTATCAATTGTATAGTGTAGAGAGCCATGTTAAGGGGTTAAAGTGGCAGGGTCAAGGACAACTGCGATTCAGTAGAGCGGTGAGTTGGAACACCTGTAATGACCATAACGACCTACAGGTACAAGTATGATTACAGACCTATGGTTACAGATACCTGCTTTATTCAACTGATGGAGCAGTGTGTATGTTCCAACTGCGGGTTCGTTGGTTAACCTATAATGCTTACAACTCATTAGACAAGGAGTATAGAAAGACAAGAGGTCCTTCATGGGCTAGGGCGGTCTACCCTCAAGACCGAGTAAGACTTATCTACACATCTAATCAACACTAGCTGCGAGATTCACACCCTTGCAAGAAAACCAGCATATGAGACTTCAGCAGATGGCTGATCTGCGTAGATATTATTGCTAATCCTACCGTAGACCCTTCAATAAGAGCTGTTTATTTGTTTCAGGATGTCATAAATCCTGGTCTTAATAATTTCAGACAGACGATTACAATATCGATATTTCACAAGTTTTGTAACCGTGAAAATCCGGGTTAGAATGCTCCTGGCGGGATTATCGCGAGTGGTCGCTGACTCTGTTGATGCAAGTCATTATGTCCGAGTAGGACGCTGCACGTGATGGCAATCACTGAATTGTCTGGTATAACTCGATTACCTACAGATCGTCGTCTGAATTATTGTTGAGTGCGGCGTTAAACCACAAATCACAAACCTTAAGGGAACAGAGGCTTACTCTATTTTTGTATGTCAAGGGTACTTCTGAGACATTGAATAAAGAAACCGTATAAAAATCGAATCATATCGATACAGTATACAGAATGACAGCTCTATGTAAACATGGCAACACGTGCTATATAGCAATCGCAATGAAAGACTATCTATATGGTATATAAGTATGTGATATATACAAAGAACATAATACATCCATTAAGTACTACAAATACTTTCTGCAAAAGGTTTCAACTTCCTGGTTGAAGACTGAAAATAAGTCCTGTGTTGTTTTTTGTGTCCAAAACCAATTTTAATGTTTCAAGTATTTGTATAAATCTTGACTGAAATAGTAGTTTTGCCATTGTGTAAAGTATAAACTAACAGAAAAAGAATCTAAGGTTTCAAGTATTCTCTTGGGTCTTGGCTAAAAACACAACATAATCTGTCCTCAAGTAAAGCATAACACCCACGGGAATCTTGAAATACATTGTATTCAAAACGAACTAAACTATTTCCAATGATCGAATCTTGGATTGTGTTCGATTTGTTGTTGTTTAGCATCCTGTACTTAAAAAAAAGATGACTTACTTGTCTCTCCGTTGTAGGTGAGTAGGTGTGGAGGGAAGTAATTCGTGTAGTGTTTGTCGGGAAAAAAGTGCCCGTAAGGACGCATGCCTGAAATAGAAGCAAAAACACATAGAATAAATACACACATGATCCAGAAAACGTAAAACTGTTCTACTGTATCACTCAGTTTATATTGTCCTTAATACGCTCGTTACTTAGCACAGTGGGTAATGCGAACCCTCGTGGTGCCGAAGTCTGTGTTCGAACCCTGCACATTGATCAAAGGAAACGCACGCATTACATATATACGCATTACCCCTTACAACGTATAATCTGCTTTGTTTTCAAGAACAACGTTAACTCCCTTTTGAGTTTCAAGGTTACAGCTCCAGACCTGAAAACGATCAAGTCTGGTCGAAACAAACCAGTAGTTGATATTACTTTCAAACCCCCAACGCCATTTCGGTAGAACGACACACTTTCAACAAAACCATCGAATCTACCCGACCCAAATTAAGTGTTCTAGATTTCGAGTAAAACATGTTTTTTACACACATAAGACACATAAGGTATATAGGTTGCACAGACGTCTAAGTGTTCGCTGTCCAGAGTTGCGTACCTTATGTGTAAAGAAATCTGTGACTGGGTTTGAATCCTAGATTTGCCAATATTATGTTGATCTGTTAGTCTGCAGCCTACTCATTCACATCAAAGTAAAAACCGTGTAAGACCTGCATCGACTCGGGCTTCCTTCCGCATCAATCAGACCCGTCGTTCAAGAACTAGGGTAGTGTGCAAAGCAGCATAACTCACTCACTCACCCTTCACAGAAATTGTCGGGAAATAGAAAGTGTACATTTGAACACTTCTATTTAAGCAGACAGTTACACTAGATAAAAACAACAACAAACACAAAAACAACAACAAACACTTCAAACCTATGTCTGCAACATGACCATGATATCACAAACAAATACAGCACCACTGGCAAAACGTGTGTGGTTTATTTTTTTAAGCCGCCATTAAACTTGGTCGGGTACTTTCTTTAGCGCTTCAGTTTACAACACACAAAAAATGAACCATCTTAAAGGTGACGTCATTCATAAATCGACGTTAAAAAGAAGACAGAACGTTGAAGCGAGTGATTCATTCAGAATAAATTCCAGACAAATTAAAAGTATCAGTGGGCTTTTTGGAAAATATTACACAACCAAGACAATCATAAATGGAAAGAAAAGCAATTTAAACTTTGAAACTTTTGACCCCAAATTACATTATACCTACAATTCATGGCCCAGCTTCTTGCTGCTGCGTCTGGCTACTAAACGTCTGTAGCTTTAAATGAAAACAAAGAGCATAGCTCATGTTTAATCTTGTTTCAGAATTATCTTATACCTGCTCACTGTGCAGAACGATACGTTTCTTTATAGTATATATTACTTCCAGTCGACGATCTATTATCCCACTGATTAATTTCCAATTCAGTGCACCAGTTTGATATACAACCCACGTAAAGCGAACAACATGAGAATATGATGAGAAGTAAAAAAAACCAACATAAGGTACACATACTGAAACTGCAGTATACAATAAAGTTCCTTGAAAAAGTGATGAAAAAACAGTAACTCTACTTGCTAAATTAATAATAGAGTGCAGGATATCAAATATTTTATTCATAGGTAGGCTTTATCTATGTTTGAAAGCGTATCTGTCTGAATATTGACACCATCATCACTACTTCAGCGAGAATATAGAGTTATTGAATTATATTTTTTTATAAACGTTGTTATTCAGGCTTGTGGAATGCAGGCATGCACAAAAAAGCTAAATTCGACCAAATTGATAACATATGGTGTTGCGCTCAATTAATAAAACAATTCTAACACGTTTGGCGGATTCATAAATGATTTAGGGAAAACAGTTCGATCCGATTGTTGTAACTCGAATCCATACGCGCAACTAGAATCTTGGATAGCTATTACTCCGCTGTAAAAATAGTCCGCACCAGCCCCCGACCGTCACCATGGGAACGCCGCTGGGGGGAAGTGGGCGTTGCTGGTAAGTCGCGTAGCGTTGTGCGACCGGCCCCACCCAGTCGGGTCATGTGGTGTAACCCCGGCGGCTTGAATAGAGCACACCATCTGTTGTTTGGAAAATACTCTGCGCCCAGCATCAACCGTGAACACGGTGTAAGGGAGGTAACTGCTTTGCAACAATACCTCGCGTTGAGTTTAAAAAACACAGTCTTTGTACTTTTGTGGGGTCGGGGAAAAAGTAGTGACGTTCGCGCAGTTGTGAGATGGAATAATATGGCGTGTAGCTGGGTCATTGTGACCTTCAGCAAGCATATTTTATTCGTTTATATTTGTTTTAATGACACGGTACGATACGAGAAAGACAGCTGTGCTTCAAAAGGGGAATATAGATGTAGTATCGCTAAGTGTGTTCATTAATTACACCCAATTGATTAAATGCTATATGTGTTTGCTGTGACTGATTTACAAATTAGCTGTCATTTGTTTATTAGTATAATATTTAAACAGAATGTAATCGATTTCGAACAAAAGCTTTGGCAAATTTTGTTTAAAATGAAAAAGTAAAATAATTATGACACACTGATTTTGTAATGGATGTGTATATAGCACTTCATAAACGTAGATATTTTTTGCTTCCGATATCAATCATGGAAAATAATCACGAAGTCACTGGATAAACATCTGTCTGTGATTAATCTTGATTTTTTTCACGTGTATTCAGTTCCAGATTTTCAAACGTTTAATAGACAATCGAAGCAACAAGCTTGGTTTATATGAAAGACTAAAGCAAGGGAAAGGACGAAGGTCCATGTGATCAACAAAATCCATCAGTCTCACGTCCTCAGAAGTGGATAGTGTTAGGCGAGTTGACACACTCCTTACATGGGTACATATACCACAACTGCCATATTTGTAGAGTCATATTGGTAGAAGCCGTGCTATTATATGTCAACATTAGGTTTTCTCGATTGAAGTAAAAAATAAGAAAACTCATCGATGACAAATCAAACTGTCTCTTATCCTTTAAATATAACGGGCAAAACAATCACTTGCACCAAAGGTCTTCGTGTCCTTATTAGATAGTCACAATTACAGATTCATGTACAGCGGTACCTGTAATATTCATTGATTCATATACTACAGAAACGTAGGGCATCCAACACTTTCATATTACTTTGGCCAATATGTTAAAGTACGACAGAGTTATGAAAGAATAAGCTGTTTCTTAAATTCCTTCTAGTAGAACACACACACGCACGCACACACACACACATACAAAAGACAAAAATCTGAAGATCCTTGGTACAGCTATAATTTCTCCAAATGTGGGAACATAATATATATGTACCATACAATAGCATAGTCCGGAAAACATGGTGTCTGAGTTATTGATAAAAAATATCCTCATGGCTTAAAAAATCCTTCAAACCAACATTAATGAAATCAAATACGTCAAACATTCCGTGAACCTGCCCGCGCTATCTCTCTGTGAGAGATGGTCGTATTTGATTTAAGCAATATAGACGAACCTTGCTTGTCCGGACACTTGCTCTTTCTCCAATTTTGTCCGGATAAAGGAATTTCCGGATATCGAAATCTCGTGAGGTTACCTCCCTTACCCAAATTCTGCAGAAGCAAAAAACCAAAAACACCCTCTATTATGATGCTAAAGATTATTCCAGAATTTTGTCTAAACCTGCATCGTCTCCATCGAATTCAGGTGATATTTTGATGCAAAAAATAAATATTTGCGATGAAACTTTATGTAAAATTTGAACATTTCCTGCTCTTGCTAGGCATTGTTCCATATGCTGTGTGTACTTTCTCGCAAACCAAGCGGGAAATTACTATCAGCTGTGCCCACGTTTTTCCCTGTCTATTGATGATTCAGTTAGAAAGTACCTATTAATATAATTTCATGGAATTTTGATGCAATGTACCGAAAATACTGCGGCTGAGTTCATTATTATATCAGGAATAATATATTCCAGTATCGTTTTATTTACTTGCAGCTTTTTAGCCAAGTGGAACAGCTGGTGTACTTTTGATTGCGTGTGCGTGTGCGTGCGTGTGCGTGTGCGTGTTTGGATGCGTATTTTAGTGACTTATAACAGCAAACTCTAAAAGGTCATGTCAGTGCACGACAAACCAGTGATTGATATTATGAACGTCTCATGGTTTGGTAGAGTGAGTGAGTTCAGTTTTACGCCGCTTTTAGCAATATTTCAGCAATATTACGGCGGGGGACATATTGTACCCATGTGGATCTTCGGCGTGACGAGCGAACGCTTTAACCAATAGGCTATACCCCACCGCCCCTGGGGTGGTAGACGTACAATACCCGAGATCACAATGGCAAATCGTGGGTGGCAGTATTGTCAATTCCCTGTAACGTGATCCCGATCGACAGTGTGTTTGTAACTTAACCCCTGGTCATCTGGTCATGTGATCAGAGTGAGTGAGTATGATTTTACACATTGTACCCATGTTGGGAATCGAACCCGGGTCTTCAGCGTGACGTGCGGAGGCTTACATGTGATATGAGTGAGTTAGTGAATGAGTTCAGTTTTACGCCGCTTTTAACAATATTCCAGCTATATCACGGCGGGGGACACCAGAAATGGGCTTCACACATTGTACCCATGTGGGGAATCGAACCCGGGTCTTCGGCGTGACGAGCGAACGCTTTAACCACTAGGCTACCCCACCGCCCCGCATGTGATCAGAACACGTGTTCTGTACTTGGTGATTGGGAAGCTTCCATAACAAGTTCCCCTCAGAGGATGCACAGGGCACAACCTTGAACACCAAGGATGGACCCCATGTGTGTGTCCGGCTTCTGACCAGCGGTAACGCTGAATGTAACACGACCACTGTTCTACTTAACTCTTTTGTTTTTGGCGGCCCCATTTACAGGGCATCATGTTAAAAGTGTATCATGAGTGTTCCTGGGCTATTTGATGTACCCACTAACGCCTTCATTTCAGTTCCCGGAGACTGTCAAAACCAGTGTTTCGGCCCCACTGTCATGTCTACAAATGGGCAGGGGATAGTCCAGTAGTTAAAGCACTCGCTTCTCACGCCGTCGACTAAACGTTACGTAAAACTATATTCACTCACTATGGCCACCCAGAAAATGTAATTCAGTTTGAATTTGGAACTGCCAAACCAGACAACAGAGAGTCATGAAATAGTGTTTCAGACATAACTCATTTAGAACTACGAGAGACACAGCCAAAGGCAATAGGCGCGGAGCTGATATTTCGATGAATCAGTTTTATTTTATAACCTGGTTGTTTTTAAAAAAATATACCTTCAGGTTGGAAAAACGCAAGGCATTAAGTTAGATATTCTACTCCGTGTTTTATAGACATGTAACACGGAACACTTGAGTAGGATTAAAATCGTTTCATATTTAATAAAAATATATAACCTCATTTTTTGTTTTAAGCGAACTTGTGATTGTTTTAATGACTACCCATTTCACTTTGTGATTCAAATACGTACGGACAATCATTAAGAACAGTATTTGTAATACCCTCTATATCACATCCTGAACGCTGAGACACCATGGACCCAGAGGAGCCTCCTACAGGCGTTAAAAGCAGGGCAGCCCTTGTTCTATTTGTCAAAATGACTGGGATGAATCATATGGTGGATGATAAGACACGTCAAGGTATCAAGTCCCTTGAAAGTGAAACATATCTAAACTGAAGGATTCTTGAACTGTTGGAAGATCAGCTGCAGTCAAACAGGATTGGTTGAAGAGTGTTGTCATGTGCCGCGGATAACGTTCTCGGCAAACAATACTTGATCCACTTCTCGATGAGCTTTGGTAAATTCACCTTAAACCCCTAAGGATCACACACAATTGTAAAATCAAAGATGGCGATTTTGTTGACTTTACATGTTGGAAATTCAAAAATCTCTTTTTAATGCTTTCACCATCTGATAGGATACGTGTAGGTCCTTATCCCGAATTGGTAGAGCGTTCTACGAGTTGAAAGTGGGGGTGTTTGAACGACTTATCAGCTTCAGTGCTGTAGAAACTAAAAACATGGTAAGTCGTCACTGCGCTATGTTTTTAAGTGAAACGTCGAAAAGGTCACCTTTATCATTCTCTCCTAAACAGAATGAACACTTCCCATTTGATTTTGAAGATATTTTATTCAATGTTGAAAGTGATTGGGCACAAGTAATGTAACTTATTACCGCCCGCTCCCATCAGAAACATGAACAATAATGAATGGACGTAATGAATGAACATACTAATATTAAGACATATTATTCATTAATAGAAGCGCTTACTTCGTACAATGTATGTATGCATATGTCTCAAGATATTTTCATTAATAGTATTTGGCAGAGAAGGATTGCCGTAAAGAATGGTATTAATGTCAAAGTCTTGCTTCAGATCAAAACGGCAGCTGACAAATTTTGGACATTTTAAAAAGAAATGGTTAGCATCTTCCACCGGAGCTCCACAATTGCAAGCTTTACTCTCTGATAAACTAGTAACAGGAAACAGATATGCTTGTAATGAACTATACGAATGTCTTAACTTCGTGTGTAGTATATTTGTCTTTCTTTCACCAAATAGAAAATATTTTGGAACTTTGTCAGATAACTTTGATTTAAACGATGATAATGAATTTGTACATTTTGTTGGGGAGGAGAGAGCATTCCATTAACCTGGAGAATAATAAATAAATAACTTTTGGAGAATTGAGGTGCGAAATTTAGGAATAGCCGAATCTGATTTCTTACTTAAGTTGTATATCCTGAAATGGTTTCAGTAAAAAGTGGAATTAAATCTATCAGGTAATCAGGAACTTGCATATTAACAATTTTGTACAATTTATGACGGATGTTCTAACATTTAACATTTAATTTAACACTTCCCCTTGATTGGAATCACTGACGTGGATGCTGATTTAACTGTTAACAGTATTTTAGGTTTATCATGTCAGCACCACGTGATGGAGGCCATGCAGGTCTCAGACAGGTGCCACTTCGCTCAAACCCGCGAGAACGGCGCTAACAAACCCAGTTACAAAATCTTGGGAAATTTGGGATTCACACTACAGCCTCATGTAGTAAACATGGGGACGTTGCTGTTCTGAAGAACCTTCTCAGACAAATAAGTGATTGAGTGAGTTTAGCATTACACCGCTTCTGTCAATAGCCCAGTAGGGGCGGTGGGGTAGCCGAGTGGTTAAAGCGTTCGCTCGTCACGCCGAAGACCCGGGTTCGAGACCCCATAGGGGTACAATGTGTGAAGCCCATTTCTGGTGTCCTCCTGCGTGATATAGCTGGAATGTTGCTTAAAGCGGCGTAAAACTGAACTCGCTCACACTCACTCAATAGCCCAGTAATATCATATCGGAGTCACAACTGAAATGAACTGCACCATATAGTTGAGCCACATGAACAGCCAGACGAACGAAGTACCCATTACTAACACCCCACTGTCGTCTCAGATAAATGTTGTTTTCATTCATATTAAATCGTGCAACTGACGCTTAAAGTCTCGCCCAGGCAGAGCATGCAAACAGCGCTACCTCGATCGTCTCAGTTTATACAGGTGTGTTGATAGTACATACTTTTTATAACACACCTGCCTGTGTCACGGACTGCACGTGCGATACACGACAGGTGGATAGTGTGAACAAATTTTTCACCATTTTTCCTCGTACAATATGATCTCAAAACTGTAAAAGGTGAAAAAACGCGAAGTTTAAGTTGCCAGGGCGTTTAAGGTATATACAATGCAATCCCATTATTTCAGAATGAAATCGTGGGGAGAAATACCTTTCTAGAACACTATTCCTGTACGAGGAGAAATAACCGTTCGGGTATCTTCTTGTAGTATCCAGGACCTAGATTTTGGAAGCTCTCCCAGTGTTAAGATGGTCGTAAGTGCCGGTGTCAGGCCGGGAAAGCCACATTTCAATTACATGTCTGTAGCCGGTAAAGCCACATTTCCAATAGATTGATTAATTAATGGATTACCGTAACCGGTAAAAGACTGTTCCTACACTAAACGCCAAAGAAACGTTACCCTCCTACCATCTATGAATTACTTAAATACTATCACAAATATGTTAGAAGGTATTAGTTTACAAGGAAACTTAAGAACACATCAAGCAAACCACGAACAAAATTCTCAAACGCATTCATATTTAGGTGAACTGCATCTTTTTCAGAAGAGTTAAATTGTCCTATTTTCGACCATGCCGAAATAAACCAATAACAGTGATTTAGATGTCCAAAAGTAAGGATGAAATAAAAATCTGCTTAAGACAAAGATAACCCATTTAAAGTCACCATTTTTCAGTTATTAAAACAAGAAACAACTGTTGTGTATGCCACGATTAACAGCGGAAGAGAAGGAAATAGCCATTTAGATGTTGCAGATGGGGTCGACATACAATGCTGTTGCCAACGCCCTCGGATGCTACTGTATCACGGTTATAAGATTTATTCAGGGCTACAGACAGACTGGGTCACCGTAGATAGACCAAGAAGTGGACTTCCACGCATCACAATGCGGCAGAAAGTTTTCATAAGAAATGTACACATGTCAACAAACTAAACCGTTATCATTATTGTTCTGGTTTACAGATTAAGATTTTTTATTATTATGTGATAATATCATATGTAATATTAGTATATTATATTGTGCTAATTATAGAAATAAAATCTGTTGTGATCTGAATAAAATTATGAGGAAACTCGTCTTGTTTTGTTAAATACGGTAACCTGTTTGAATCACTTTATATAAGCATGTTTTGACAGCATAGCCGGGAGAGCCACATTCCATGTTCACGCAACCATAACTATTGCAGGGAGAGCCACATCAATTTTGGCTATCTGTTTCGGAAATGTGGCTCTCCTGGCCTGTAACCTAAGTGCCATACATTAACATTAACTAACGACTGTCTTAGCGCTAAGAGAGCTTCGAAAATGTAGGTCCTTAAGGGCAGTTTATCACCAGCTAGAGATGGTGACGTCACAATGACTGCGAATACGTCTTGGGTACTGATCACAGTAGAAGGGACATGAAATGCTCTCGACCATCAAGGGTGCCTTTTGTATAAATATAGTCGTTCAGTAATCGTCAGACTAACAAGGATCCACATTAAACCATTGTATGTCGCAAATTCTAAATAAACTTTATCTCTATAGTGTAGGGTCAGTCTTAATAAAATCACCCTCAAACAAAACCATCAATATTTGATCTCGACCCACACGGATCAGGTATGGATGCCTCGTTCTATATGGCAGTGAAATTGATTGTTAAACAACCGTGTAATTGTATTTCATCGTTTCTGTTAACGTTCCATAAGGAATTCATAACATTGTTCCCTTTTACTATAATCAGTTGTCAGGAATGTATAACTATCTAATGTTAGCAGCGGTGTGGAAGTAAGTATATTTTGATGTTTTTCAGCACCAGTGCTAATGTATTTAATACTGCCATTGTAATTGTTCTGCCATTTAATTTTGTACTGCCTCGCCATTGTATGCTGCAATTATGTTTAATATTGCAATAATTTGTATTGATTTACCTAGTAAATTTTAAACTAAGTCTTTTAATTGTATACATTTAGTTTGTTATTTATTAGTTTCGCACTGAATTCCTTGTCATATATGTTTCTTGGTTAACTTATTACTTCAATTTGGTAGCAGACAAGTAACACTTGAACAAGATGGCAGCCTCGTATCCCCAAATTATCCATTTCTCAGTCTAAGTAAAATAACCGATGTAAGCAGTGTAGCGAATACTGAGCCTAAGTTTACTTAGACTGCCATTTCTCTGTCCATCTGTCTTGTCGTAAGAGACGTCTAACGGGATCAAGTGGTTAAGCTTACTGACTTGGTTTACACGTGTCATCGTATCCCAATTGCGTAGGTCGACGTTCATGATGTTATCACTAGATAGACTGTTACCATATAGCTGGAATATTGCTGAGTGCGGCGTTAACAACATACAAACCCACACGACATCTGTCCATCTGTCGGTGTTACGGGTTAGACTACGCTACATGTAACAGGTATTTCTCGTTACGAGCGACAAGATGGGTCACCGATGATCCGACTGCATATAACGGTTTCCCAGTGGCGTAGATCGATACTTATGTTGTCAATCAGTGGATTATGTGACCCAGACAGCTTGCTTCTTGCTAACTGCTAAACATTTATTCGGTCCATTTTGTACATCCCAGCTACGAGAGTCTAGAAACAGTCTGCATTGGCTTCACGAATACGTTCAGAAATCAACTTCAATTTCATGGCCAGGACCCCAATCCACAAAGCGTTCCTAACGTTACGACCTGTCGTAACTCTATAGTTTATCATAGGTTTACTCCAACGATTCCCAGTGACAGATTTTTGGTATCTGTTTGGGGATGCCGATAATAACATTACCAGTGCTAGTTGGCTTGTTAGCTTCCTGCGTGTGCGTGTGCGTGTGCGTGTGCGTGTGTGTAAATTATATTCTAATATAGTGCAGCATTTAACAGTTGTCTCCGCGTCTTGTTACAAAATTAATCCTAAACAATCCGTCGACGATTCGCGTTTTCTCGAAGGTCACATGCAACCAAAAAATCAAACATAATTAAAACACAATTATCACTTCTTCATGACATATAATATGCATTGCTGATTATGAAAAAACAAATAAACAAAATTATAAGCGTATAATCGCAAATCAAAAGTGCAATATTTTGTACTTGGGTTTACCTCCCTCGAAACGAAGAAGCCGGGATACCGAACCCAGTCAGAGCGGGTGGGTGTGCACTCAAGTGTAACGGCTGGTTCATTTGCAGATGCCGCCTTCACGGCTCATTGTGTGTGTATATATAGAGATGTTGGGTTTTGTAAATACATGCTCATTTTTTGTGTATAACATTTTGCAATCAACAGACATCATAACATGTCATGTGTTCAAGTATTACACCTGCCTGTCTGTGTAATTACATAATGTGACAGAGACCGAACTCGGGCCATAAATCAATGCGTTTTGTTTATGGTGTATAGCCTGATTGGTGTTAAGTTCAAATTGCATGTGGTCAGTGATCGCAGTCATGGCAGTTGTGTATTGAATATTGTCATTAGCAGACAGGCAGGCAGACACACAGGTGTCAATAAAACAAGACATTGAGTTTTGTCTGTGACAGCGACATATCTATATCACAGTTAGAAATTGTGTCAACGCTAAATAATGACATTGCTTTTTTAAGTATCGACCTGAGAAAGTGACTCGGTAAGAAGAACGTGTGGTGAAATAGACAAATGAAATTATATAAACAGTTTATTTACTGTCATAACATATAAAAAGCTCGCGCCTGTGAGTTATCAACAAAACATTAGGAAAATAGCTCACACCAAAGCCTTCACCGAGTATTCACCAGACAGCCCGCTTCCTTGTTGCGCGAACCTATTTCACTGCGCACGTGCTATGAGCGCAGCCCAGCTGTTGAAACCCGTATTCCCCAGAAAAGTCTGGGGAAAATTAGTGAAACGTTTGAACTCCGATTTCGCGCCTTTTTTTTCATCGCGTTATTTTTCAACTTTATAAGTTGAATTTGCATTTTTGACGATTTGTTTCGGTAAGTCCATACCGAAAGGTATCAGAATCTGCAAAGTTGTGTTTTACGTTGCATGTGACCTTTAAAGTACAGGAAACCTTTGTCATGCACACACCATAATCATAAACTGTTAACTTTAGAATAGTGGCAGATCTAGTCTGATATCGTCAGAATTATCATCAGAGGAATGAGAACTGGTTGTATAAGGTGTTACTTCAGAGTGTTAGAGAAATCTGGGAAGTTTGTGCGGGAATAGCATGAATAGCTGTATGGCCATCACGATAAGGTGTCACCTCAGAGTGTTAGAGAAATCTGGGAAGTTTGTGCGGGAATAGCATGAATAGCTGTATGGCCATCACGATAAGGTGTCACCTCAGAGCGTTAGAGAAATCTGGGAAGTTTGTGCGGGAATAGCATGAATAGCTGCATGACCGTCACGATAAGGTGTCACCTCAGAGTGTTAGAGAAATCTGGGAAGTTTGTGCGGGAATAGCATGAATAGCTGTATGGCCATCACGATAAGGTGTCACCTCAGAGGTAGGGCTCTGACGGGTAGTAAACATCGGAATCGAGTACCCGGGGGATAAAACCCGACCCGACCCGAGTACCCGAAAATTATAGTATAATATTTAGTGAGAGCTAGGTGTGTGTGTTTTAAGTAGTTTTCAATTGAATTTCACACGAGAATGCCGCACTTATAAGCTTTTACGTCTGTATTGAATTGAAAACATACACAAGATCTTTCCTTAAAACGCGTGGTTATCAATTTGACGAAACACAAACCTAATATCATTGACGTATTTGACTAGCATCGGTCTATGCAGGGCCACATAACTCAACTGAGCACTGGCGCAAACAACCCATAGCAGAAACCAGTTCATGTGAAGTATAGCGTCACTTGTCGCAACACGTGGTTATAAACACAAAATCGAGAGTTTGAAAAGCTTTGAGACTGGGGTAAAAATGAGGTTCAACCCACAATGCAGAGAACAAACTCAGAAGAAACAAGCCATTATCAAAATCAGAACATTTATTAAAGCACATTTCGTTTAACCGATATCAAATGTGATTTTTTAAAAAAAGATTGCGCATTGTAACAAAGTGAAATTTCCACATCAGCAGTTAACAACATTGACACAGTTGTACGTGTTGATTAACGCATGTATTTTGAAAACTAGAAATTCAATAAAGTGATGACAATTATAAGAGAAAACATTGTATTAAACATGAAATAATCAAACTAGCGCCATAATCCAATTCTTTTAACAATCGACATCAATTTGGTTTTGTGTTTTGAAGTATCAAGATCAAAATGGGCCCATACGTCCGACCTTTTCTCATCCATGACTGCACACGTGGTCACGTTTACTTTAGAGTTATCTCCCTTTGCCGGGTACTCGAGTCCATGAATTTCGACTCGAGTCCTGCCGTACCCGTCTGAACCCTACTCAGAGGGTTAGAGAAATGTGGGAAGTTTGTGCGAGAATAGAATGAACAGCGAGAATAGCTGCATGACCATCACGATAAGGTGTCACTTCAGAGGGTTAGAGAAATCTGGGAAGTTTGTGCGAGAATAGAATGAATAGCGAGAATAGCTGCATGACCATCACGATAAGGTGTCACTTCAGAGGGTTAGAGAAATGTGGGAAGTTTGTGCGAGAATAGCACTGTCATATAGCGTTCATATCAGAGGAATAGAAACTACGTACGTGTGCTGGTATATCTGCACGGTATCGTATTCACTTCAGAGAAATGGAAACACCGTTCATGCATATAGATTTCACATATATCATAGCTATATGATATAGTCTTGTTTTCAAAGTAATGGATAATGTTGTTAGGAAATACGTATCAAAATTATATTAAATAGGGTTCATTTCAGAGACTATATAGCTTTCAGTGCAGAATAACGGACAAAATCTAGGAATGTTGGTAGAAACTTCTGGTATCCTGACGGTGATACACATGCACACTGAGGGTGTAGTCGGATTCGTGGTATTGGGTATAGACAAATTCTTGTGATTGTGGAAATATCTCTATCAGTTGGTTCCTGACAGAATAAATGGAAGGAATGCGAAATCGACCAATATATTTCAATCACTCCACGTACTGTTTCGGGGCATATCCAATAAAAAATAGTTTATAAGACAAACTTAGTTTTCATCATTATCTTATGGGGCGGTGGGGTAGCCTAGTGGTTAAAGCTGCACTCGTCACGCCGAAGACCAGGGTACAATGTGTGAAACCCATTTCTGGTGTCCCCCGCCGTGATATTGCTGAATATTGCTAAAAGCGGTGTAAAAATAAACACAGTCAGTCAGTCATTATCTTGAACAAATGTATTTGCCCGATCCCCCATCCAACCCCCACATCAATGAGTCAGCACCTAACGAACTTAGTTACCACAGAGCAAGTAGCTACCTTAGTTGTATTCTTCAGCTCAAAGACATGAACGTGATCAGGAGATTTAGAACTAACATGTTTTTAAAGGGGCTTGAAGACCCAGTCGAAGGCCTATTGAGATTTACGGACTCTGATTTATAACGTAACACTGTTGGTGCACCGGACTGGTTTACCTAAACCGTTTGATATGAACACACTCTTAATTCCAGGAACCAAATACATCAAATAAAATTATTGAAACAAATTAAAAAACTTAACTGAAGAATCTTAATTATTCAGAATAGCTGCGGAAACAAAACCTAGTAGAGGGATTGGTGATAAAAACTATATCGCATTAAGAATAAGCCACTTTGTCCCAGGAATGCACGAGTCAAGGGCGTTATTGTTTTCGCCACATTTATTCAAGTTAATCTCTGAAATTGTTATCTGCAACTCGCACAGTAATTACGGGGACATTCCCTAGTTGAATACTTGGAGATGGAAGTAGCCGTATGTTAATAGCATCTTTGATTTAATTAATGTGTATTTTTTTAGTGTGTGTGATATGATTTAAAATATCGTGTATTTAATTTTAGTGTGTGATATAAGTTGATAAACTGCGTATTGAATATTATGCGTATTTTCCTTTGTGTGTGTGTGTGTGTGTGTGTGTGTGTGTGTGTGTGTGTGTGTGTGTGTGTGTGTGTTTTTGTGATTTTTTTATCATTTAATTTCTTTTTGATGGGTACATAATTGTTGCATTTGTGGTACATATAAATATACAAAGTATGGACACGGGTGGTAGATAATCCGTAGGCTAGAAGAATACATTGTTATTGTAATTTATGTGAAGAGGTTATGGCAAGATGACCAAAAGGTGAAGAATTTACCATAGCTGCAGTGCGAAAAGGCAGTACATTTGTCAATTTCATACAGGGTGTGTAGGCAATGCTTTAATCCAACAAACCGCGGATGCGAATTAGAA
The DNA here is from genome assembly GCF_003918875.1 of Haliotis rubra. NCBI lineage: Eukaryota > Metazoa > Mollusca > Gastropoda > Lepetellida > Haliotidae > Haliotis > Haliotis rubra. Next base: position 2,067,743 of record NW_025767579.1, read on the forward strand.
CATCTCTTTGCATATATATAGTATTTTGTTGCGATGATAATCAGGTTTAACACATAATTTCGTTTTTCTTTATATCCCAAAGATGATATGTTTTGAATCCAGAATTAATCTTGAGCCTGTATCTTGTTCAATCCAGGCTTTTAGCTGCTGCCACAACGTTTTCAAATGTACACTCACAAAATATGTGGATGATTGATTCGATTGTAACATTACAAAACGTACAAGAAGCGGATTGTGTCAGATTATAGTTAAATAAATCCTTGTTTGTTGTAATGATTCTTTGGACAATTTTATATTGAAGCCATCTGAATTGTGTATTACAAGTTGTTCTGAAAGGCACATAGTTAAAAACTTTCCAGAGTTGTTCTGATATATCTACGTTGATATCCCTATCCCATTTAAGTTGCCTATTTAGCTTTTCTTTTAATGTATGTTTCCTTAGCAACATTGCATCTAACTCGCACTGTAATTACGGGGACATTCCCTGGTTGAATACTTGGAGATGGAAGTAGCCGTATTTCAATAGCATCTTTGATTTAATTAACGTGTATTTTTAATAGTGTGTGTCATATGATTTAGAATATCGTGTATTTTATTTAAGTGTGTGATATAAGTTAATAAACTTCGTATTATATTCGTTTGAATATTATGCGTGTTTTCCTTTAGTGTGTGTGTGTGTGTGTGTGATGTGTGTGTGATGTGATTTAATATAGAGTGTATATTTTATTTTAGTGTGTTTAAAATCATGGGTCTTTTATTCTAGTGTGTTTGTGATGTAATTCAATAAACGGTGTATTATATCTTATTAAGTGTGGCATGTTTTATTTTATGTGCATTTTACTTTAGCGTGGGTGATAGAAGTGAATTTGATGGGTATTTTCTTTTCTTTTTCATGTTTTCACTTTTAATTTCACTGTACATACCTAACAGTGAAGCTAAAAATACCCAAATAGCTGACTAGTAGAATGTTGGTAGCCTCTAATCTCCCATTTTGTTTATATGTATTTTCGTTTAGTGTGTGTGATATAAGTAAATGTATTTTGAATCTTTTCTTTGTGTGTGTGGTGTATTTAAAATCATGTCTCTTCTATTTTAGTGTGTTTGTGATATAATTTAATAAAATGTGTGTTATATTGTATTATGTTTAATATTATGTGCAGTTTACTTTAGCGTATGTGATGTAAATGTATGTATTGTGTATTTGATTTTAGTGTGTGTGGTATATATAAAATCACGTGTCTTCTATTTTAGTGTGTTTGTGATATAATTTGATAAAGTGTGTATTTTATTTGAGTGAGTGTAGCATGTTTTGATATTGTGTGTATTTCTTGTAGTGTGTGTCCTATAAGTTAATATATTGATTATTTTCTTATAATGTGCGTCTTATGTTTTTGATATTATGTGTATTTTCTTGTCGTGTGTATGGTATGATTTAATATACTGTGTGTGTATAATTGTGTGTGTGTGTTGATAGTTAATATATTGTGCATTGTGTGTATTTGAGCACAACAATCGTCAACGGTTACGTCGCCACAGCATCAACCACTTCACACCAGAGCGTTCCCTCGTGCGAACTCCCAATCAGAATGGGCCTTGAGTACCCATTCTATGTTCCTTACACCCGATCTTATTCATAACAATATTTTCTTGTTGTGAATTTCCTTCCCGACGGCAAAGTTCGTTGGTCATGCGATCAACCACTGTTTGTTCTGATCAGATGTGAATGTACACGGACAGATTGACTATTGCTACCGGCGACGCAAACAATAGCCACTCACTCACCCATATCTCACAGTACTTATAATTACTTACATACTTTGTAAGTGTCAGATGCTGCATTCCTTACTTTAAACCTGGGGCGAAGTTCCCGTTTTTTAAATAAATGTTATAACTACTTGTTATAGAATTTAGCAATCTGATTTGTCAGTTACCTTGAAAACCTACGAGTAGTTTGTAGTGATACCGAGACGTCGTGTTTGATACAGCAACGCCGTCATCTACGACGCCGTTACAGTCAAAATATTGAATGTCCAGTGGTGGCCAGGGGTCCGTATATTTATCACGGAAATGTGCTTCGCCGAAATTACTTTTTGTCACTTGTAAACATGTAATTGCAAATTCGTTACACGTGTCAAATGGTGATGCACGTGTCAGTATTTGTTGAACGTTCCGGAATATTCTACAAGCCCAGTCTCCACGTATTACCCCATACCACTAATGACGCATGTAAGTCATAATACCTACCTCATGTCACTCAATGAGTAGCAAGCAGGTTGCATACCTCACAGGTAGGTACAAGTCACCACTACATAACCAACAATAATATTTCTTCAAACTCCTAATTCAAATCCAACATGCAATTATTTCTATTAACTAAAACACCCTCACAGAATACGAATTAGTGACAACAAAATCTAAAAAAATATCATAAAAAATATCCTATCGGAATTAACAAATCAGCTTGAGCCCGACCCATACTATCCAGGTAAATCTTACCTGTCGGGTCCGTCTTAGATGCGTTGTACAGCATGCTGGCCCTCACCTGTTCCTCCGTCACACAGTCGCTGTTGACAGCGTCTACTTAGATCTACGTGTCTCTTCAGTAGGAATGTATAGACGGAGGGGCGGTTACATCTGCTCTCAACGTGTGAAATGATTTATTTTCGATATAATTCCATCCGCTTTAAAATGTTAGTGAAAAAAGGCTCCAATATGCGTATCAGGTTCGATAGCTACCTATTAACTGAGAAAAAACAGTCAAATTTGTGACGTGTAACGTGGTTTTGTGTTTTAATTGATTGCATGAATGCATACAGCTTAAACACAACCGGTCGCTGATACTTTGTTTGTGTGGCGGTAGATTGCACGTCCTTTGTTGGCGAACGTGAGTTTCCACAGCTGCACATGACCCGATCGGTTGAGACTTGTATCATTCGGCACAACGTCGTAATTAGAGTCAGAGGGAACCTATGAAAACTTCAACGTCCCGGGTATTTCCTGATACGCACAAGTCAAGTTTGGATGAACTTCAGTTTAGCCAGTTTTAAAAATGGATGCATGCGCATTGGAGCGTGAAAGATGTACAATACTAGTTATGCCTTGACTTGATCGGTAAATTAAATGACTGCTGGATGAAAGAGTTGCATGTGATCTTGAAAACGATTTTAAGCATGATATTCTGAGGTCTGCGAAATGTTTGTTCGTTGTTTGTACTGTAAGTTAAGATTATTTTCGAAGGCCCGCTTTTCACGTGAGAAAGGGAACGTCACGTCAGGTTTTCTTGTGTTTCATGACTTAGTCGTGTAAGAGTAGATTCAGAAGGCTGTGCGGAGTTACTCCACCCCAACCCCCTTCCTCTTTTGAAGACTGTTCATCGTTTAAACGTATGCACATATTTTCAATCTTACCTGTATGCATTGCATTGATTGATTAATCGACTTATTATCGGAATTCCTGAAACTTGACCTGTCTATATTCCACCAGAAGTCTGACGTTGGCTATCTAGGACGTTTTGGTTGGTCTTGTCTATTGTTTGGCCATATGTCTTATCTGTCATGAGATAACCTGTGGTCTGTCGTCTGGGCACATGTTTTGTCTGTCGTCTGGTCAAATATTTTGTCTGTCGTGTGGTGGTCCGTTTTCTTTGTCGTGTGGTCCTATGTTTTGTCTGTCGTGTGGTCCTATGTTTTGTCTGTCGTGTGGTCCTATGTTTTGTCTGTCGTCTGGTCCTATGTTTTGTCTGTCATCTGGTACTATGTTTTGTCTGTCGTGTAGTCACATGTTTTGTCTGTCGTGTGGTCCGTCTTGTCTGTCGTGTGGTCCGTCTTGTCTGTCTTCTGGTCCTATGTTTTGTCTGTCGTCTGGTCAAATGTTTTGTCTGTCGTCTGGTCCTATGTTTTGTCTGTCGTCTGGTCCTATGTTTTGTCTGTCGTCTGGTCCTATGTTTTGTCTGTCGTCTGGTCCTATGTTTTGTCAGTCGTGTAGTCACATGTTTTGTCTGTCGTGTGGTCCGTCTTGTCTGTCGTGTGGTCCTATGTTTTGTCTGGCGTGTAGTCACATGTTTTGTCTGTCGTGTAGTCACATGTTTTGTCTGTCGTGTAGTCACATGTTTTGTCTGTCGTGTGGTCCGTCTTGCCATGTATCTGTCATGAAATAATCTCTTATCTGTCGTAAGTCATCAGACATTCTTTGGTCTGTAGTCTGATGATGCATTGTTTGTCGTCTGGCCATGCCTTGTCAGTCATGAAAGAATCTCTTGCTATGTCGTCTGGTTATGTTTTATCTGTCATGAGATAATCTCTTGTCTGTCGTATGGTCATCACGCCATCCTGTTGACCGGCAACTATTCTTGTCGTTCGAGGCTGTTACAGGATCGGGTGCCGAGGTTTGCTTACTTCGCTGATGTGTCAGCGTACTCCAAGATGGGTTAATTATCTGTTCCAGACACAGACAATGTACAGACCGCCGCTATATGGCGAGGACGCTGCAGGGTGCGGCGCTAACAAACTAACAAACAAACACATAATATACTGTTGTCAAATGCTCACGGTAATCTGTATTTTCATGCACACGGTGCCGCTATTACCGGTTTTGACTGTTCTGAAAGAGGAGTAACGGTAGTTCTAGTCAACCAGTAATGTCTGGATTGAGTTTGAGTGAGAAGCTCCTGGTGATGCGTATAACAAGGCCGAATCAGGTCGAATCTGTGGTGTTAATATCGAATTACAGGATCTTGGAACAAACACCGTTTTCATATCATCACCTCAGTCATTAAGGTCTCGAGAGGAGCCACCTGTTCATCCCGAGATAAACTTCACTTATATACTGTTATCTAGTCACTAACAGGTGTGCATGTCGTGATGTCAAGTGTACAAGTACCCAACAGTTGCCACACACTGTTATCTAGTCACTAACAGGTGTGCATGTCGTGATGTCAAGTGTGTACAAAGTACCCAACAGTTGACACTGTTATCTAGTCACGCACTGTTATCTAGTCACTAACATGTGTGCATGTCGTGATGTCAAGTGTACAAGTACCCAACAGTTGCCACGCACTGTTATCTAGTCACTAACAGGTGTGCATGTCGTGATGTCAAGTGTACAAGTACCCAACAGTTGCCACACACTGTTATCTAGTCACTAACAGGTGTGCATGTCGTGATGTCAAGTGTACAAAGTACCCAACAGTTGACACTGTTATCTAGTCACGCACTGTTATCTAGTCACTAACAGGTGTGCATGTCGTGATGTTAAGTGTACAAGTACCCAACAGTTGACACTGTTATCTAGTCACGCACTGTTATCTAGTCACTAACAGGTGTGCATGTCGTGATGTATACAAGTACCCAACAGTTGCCACACTGTTATCTAGTCACTAACAGGTGTGCGTAATGTCGTGATGCATGTGACACTGATGTCACGCACTGTACAAGTACTAACATGTGTGCATGTCGTGATGTCAAGTGTTATCAACAGTTGCCACACACACTGTTATCTAGTCACTAACAGGTGTGCATGTCGTGATGTCAAGTGTACAAGTACCCAACAGTTGACACTGTTATCTAGTCACTAACAGGTGTTGTCTAGTCACTAACAGTTATCTAGTGTGCATGTCGTGATGTCAAGTGTACAAGTACCCAACAGTTGACACTGTTATCTAGTCACGCACTGTTATCTAGTCACTAACAGGTGTGCATGTCGTGATGTCAAGTGTACAACAGTTGCCACACACTGTTATCTAGTCACTAACAGGTGTGCATGTCGTGATGTCAAGTTACAAGCCACAGTTGACACTGTTATCTAGTCACGCACTGTTATCTAGTCACTAACAGGTGTGCATGTCGTGATGTCAAGTGTACAAAGTACCAACAATAGTTGCCACACACTGTTATCTAGTCAAGTGTGCATGTCGTGATGTCAAAGTGTCAGAGTACCCAACAGTTGCCACACACTGTTATCTAGTCACTAACAGGTGTGCATGTCGTGATGTCAAGTCTAGTTACGTCACGCACTGTTGTCTAGTCACTAACAGGTGTGCATGTCGTGATGTCAAGTGTACAAGTACCCAGTTGACACTGTTATCTAGTCACGCACTGTTATCTAGTCACTAACTGTTGTCTAGTCACTGTCGTGCATGCAATGTCGTGATACCCAACAGTTGCCACACACTGTTATCTAGTCACACACTGTTATCTAGTTACGCACTGTTGTCTAGTCACTGACAGGCATGCATGTCGTGATGTCAAGTGTACAAGTACCCAACAGTTGACACTGTTATCTAGTCACGCACTGTTGTCTAGTCACTGACAGGCATGCATGTCGTGATGTCAAGTGTACAAGTACCCAACAGTTGACACTGTTATCTAGTCACGCACTGTTGTCTAGTCACTGACAGGCATGCATGTCGTGATGTCTGTACCCAACAGTTACACTGTTATCTAGTCACGGACTGTTGTCTAGTCACTGACAGGCATGCATGTCGTGATGTCAAGTGTACAAGTACCCAACAGTTGACACTGTTATCTAGTCACGCACTGTTGTCTAGTCACTGACAGGCATGCATGTCGTGATGTCAAGTGTACAAGTACCCAACAGTTGCCACACGCTGTTATCTGGTCACGCACTGTTATCTAGTCACTGACAGGCATGCATGTCGTGATGTCAAGTGTACAAGTACCCAACAGTTGCCACACGCTGTTATCTGGTCACGCACTGTTATCTAGTCACTGACAGGCATGCATGTCGTGATGTCAAGTGTACAAGTACCCAACAGTTGCCACACGCTGTTATCTGATAACTCACTGTTATCTAGTCACTCACTGGCGTGCATATTGTGATGTCAAGTATACAAGTTCCCACCAGTTCGGACATACTGTTATCTAAGTTCAGTTGTTTAAACCATTCTGACATTCGACATTTTGTGAAAAGAGGGTGGTGTTTACACGATCACTGAAATACGACCTCAGGTTAACGAAGACTTAATTTGTTGAGACACGGGCATCCCTGTGAAACACTATTCAAGTCCAGGGCACTCAATACTTGCACCAGGTGACACTCGTGTCACATGTGGAAAGTATGTCGTCAGTGTCTGCTGTATGTTTTCGTGTGTGAACTCAGGAAGCTAATGGCTTAAGTTTATTGTTTGTGATCTTCGACATTACTACGGTCAAGTGCTGTTAATAGACCCAATCTCCGTCGAGTATAGTCAATACATTAAACCTGTGTGAGTAATATATAGTTAATGCATTTGATCACAGTCATGTGCCGTCAATAAATACATTTAATCTCACTCAAGTACAGTCAATACATTTACTGTAACTTAAGTACAGACAATAGTTTATACACCCAATCTCACTCAAGCATAGTCAATACATTCAATTTCAATCAAGTACATTAATACCTAATGCATTCAATCTGAGCCAGGTACAACCAATGTATCCAATTTCAGTCAAGTACAGTCAATACATTTACTCTCAGTCTGCACTATTTAATACATTAGTCCTCATTAATCGTGACCCTGCGTGCTGCCCCATACGTCCAATGGACTTACTGACAACCGGTGAGACCAGCCCAGTCGATCCTCATCCCATGTTCTGAAATATAGATGAAGAGATGTCGATATTATCTAGAGTTATGTCGGTTGGTATTGCATACAGATTCTTGGGTACATCAGACATCGCTAAGCCAGTGTCTTTAGCTCATAAAGGATCTCTCACAAAGATTTGAGAAATATAAATGATATAAAAAGCGTTTTAAAATATACTGGCATAAACATTTAATGTTAAACGTACACAATTTATCGTCTCCACGTCAATTACCGATACACAATTCCGCATGAGAAGTCTAGAACCAAATCAATTTAATTCAATGCTTCAAACATTCGACATTAATGCAGCCAGTGCAACTATCTCAAGTCAAAACGATCCCATTTGCAAAGGTAAAATATCAGAAAAACGCATTTATAGAGGTTAAATGAAGACAATAAAATAACGTGGCAATGGAGTGAGTGAAAACAGCAGAAGGCTTACCGCTGTAGTTAAATAAAGAAGCACTGAAAGCACACGTGCAACAAGGGAAGATATGCGTACACCAATGATAGATATGCGTACACCAATGGTAGATATGCGTACACCAATGGTAGACATGTGTACACTGACGGTAGATATGCGTACACCACTTGTAGACCTACGTACATGAATGGTAGGCATACGTATACCAATTGTAGAATTGTACATATGCGTACACCAATGGTAGGCATAGGTGCACAAATGATAGACATACGTACACCAATTGTAGACCTACGTACAACAATTGTAGACATACGTACACCAATTGTAGACCTACCTTCACCAACTGTAGACATACGTACACCAATTGTAGACCTACCTATACCAACTGTAGACATACGTACACCAATTGTAGATATACGTACACCAATTGTAGACCTACGTACACCAATTGTAGACATACGTACACCAATTGTAGACCTACGTACAACAATTGTAGACATACGTACACCAATTGTAGACCTACGTACACCAATTGTAGACATACGTATACCAATTGTAGACCTACGTACACCAATTGTAGACCTACGTCCACCAATTGTAGACCTACGTACACCAATTGTAGACCAACCTATACCAACAGTAGACATACGTATACCAATTGTAGACCTACGTACACCAATTGTAGACCTACGTACAACAATTGTAGTACACCAAGTCCACCAATTGTAGACCTACGTACCAATTGTACATGAAGACGTATACCATTACACCAATTGTAGACCAACCTATACCAACAGTAGACATACGTATACCAATTGTAGACCTATACGTATACCAATTGTAGACCTACGTACACCAATTGTAGACATACGTACACCATTTGTAGACATACGTACAACAATTGTAGACATACCTTTACCAACTGTAGACATACGTATACCAATTGTAGAACTACGAACACCAATTTGTAGACCTACGTACACTAATTGTAGACGTAGTACAACAATTGTAGATAGGCGTTCCAACGGTAGAGATACGTACACCAACGGTAGAGATACGTACCCTATGGTAGGCATACATTGCATGACAAACTAGTGCATTTCTATGCGTTATTCCAGGTGGGGAATATGCTTTAGCAGTGTTGGATTCCATCTGTGCTCATGGGCAACACCACCCCTGGAAAATGATATTGGCCTCTATGACTAGATATGCTCAATGCTACGAATGTGTGGTCATAAATGAAGTTTTCCCACGTATTCATAAGGTGTTTGATCATAACAGAATACGACCGCCTCCGTGGTGTAGTGGTTAGAGCGTCCGCCCGGAGAGCGGAAGGTCGCGGGTTCGATCCCCGACCGCATCATACCAAAAGACGTTAAAATATGGTACTTGTTGGTCCCTGCCTGGCGCTCGGCATTAATGGGTACAACAAGGACTGGTCGGCTCGGAGTCAGTATAATGTGTCTGAGTGGGGTATTCCTGCTTCACTGCGGCATGGTATCTCAGTGGGCTAGCACTATAAAACCAGCTTAAGTCTGGGCTAGTACAAGCAGCCGCACATACACATACACACGCATGCACGTCGTCATATGAGCTAAATATTCTCAAGCACGACGTTAAACCCAATTTCACCTCACCTCACCTCATAACGGAATACATGCATTTTATGTGCAGAGTTTCATACGGGTCTAAAACGACAATGCCTCAACTCTTGCAATAGGGTTTGAAACTGATACAAATAACAACATTATGTACACACATTCCAAACATGACGAAATGGCATTGGGAATATTTGTCTGCCATACACCATATCTCTGTAGGTCTAGACGTCTGAAATAATATACTTCTCATCAAACGTTTAGACTCACTAGTGTAAATATAGCCACTTACTTCAGGCAACTGTTCTAAACTAAATTTTGCACAATAGGTCATAGGCCTACTGTTTATAGGTACTGTTAACACATAAGCTGATGTATTGTAAAACAAATTTGTAACGTTGAAAAGATTATTGCATGAGTTCCGTAAATGATGAAAATCAGTGAAAATTGGCGAATTCTTAACAAAACTTCACACCACAACGCAGCTGTTCACATGCACGATATTTGCACATGCTTTTCAGCAATCTGAGGCATGATGCTCGTGCAATTCAGCTGCATAATGTTTGCAGTTGGTGCCCGAAGTTAGTGGAGAAATAAATCTTCGATGTAACCATAAATATATACATATCATATAGTGATTACTATTGTCGCTGGTCGCAAATGTTTATCCCTGTATCTTCGAATATTCAGGCTACCATAAATAATCAGGTTTTTGTGATGAATGAGTCTCGTTTTGAGATTGCCGCAGATACCTCCCCACCCCATCACGTTACCGGCTCCAAACGGTCGGGCTTGCTGAATGCAATTTGGCGCTAAACGTTCACCTACTCGTCTGTAAACACGAGGCCGGCCGTCATTACTGTACAGGCAAAACCAACGTCGAACTCGCCTGGCCCATGTCAGTCGACAACGTCGGTTTTGAAGAGTCCGATGCACTCCACGGTAGGGTCGACGTGCTCGAATACCACGTTCTCTTAGTCGCCGGTACACTGTATGGTGACTGATACGGTGTCCTCGTGCCGTTGCTGCCGTTGACGTCGCCGTTACAAGGCGATTTCTCAGATGAATTGTCCGGATGTGGCGATCATCACTTGACGTTGTCACACGTGGTCGACCACTCCTAGGCCTGTTTGACGTATTGCCTGTTTGTCTTAGTCGTTGCATCAGTCTGATGACAGTTGCTCGGGTGCAGCAGAAGGTTCTGGCAATGACGATGTACATAGCTCCTTGTTGGGCCATTCCGACAGCTCTCGCTCCTTCAATCTGCCTCAAACGTGGCATATTTTGGTGTTCTTTTTTACTACTGTGTTGCTCACGTGTCGCGTAGGCTGTTTTATATCGTCAGTATGCACGTGCATTCGTGTTACATCATAAAAAGGCGTTTTAAGTTTTTTGCGACGTTTAGGCGATTCGTTAACTTGTTTCCCCGTTTGTTCCCGGAAAGGATGGGTCTGTACGTGCGTGACATGACTCATTATTGTTTTAACACTTCATTATTATATTTTGCGGTGTATAGTTTCTTTTCAGTACTAGTTTATATTGTCAGAACTCAGTCATTTGACATCGTATGTATGTCAGTTTTCAATTGACTTGTCAGGAAGTAACAGTGTCCATACAACGATGCAGCATACACAAGTACTGTTGACGTGCATGAACACCTCAGGTGTGCACTAGGGGCGGTGGGGTAGCCTATTGGTTAAAGCGGCTGTCTACATATTACAAGATTATGACAGAGAAGTCAAGTCTGAGAAACAAGCCCTATACGTATTCACAAAAGGCTGTTATTGGTTGTTTTTTTAAAAACAGATAGTAACTGAGCAGGCGGAACCAAGAAACACACATACGCCATTGATTTAAAGCTTCAACACACAGAGGGGGGTGCTGTGAGAATGTTTAACATAAATGTATAGTTTGTACGTTGACCATTGTCATTGCATGTGTGACAAAAAACACACATATATACACCAATTGTAAGATGAAAGAAATAGACTTCAATAAGACATTTATTGTGAATGGCGGGTTAACCGGTTGCGCTTTACGTGAACATCCGGGGGTCATCGCTAAATTTCCCAGCAATGTTGCACCAAATGCAATTTGTTTCTTAGGGTTTTTAAGACTGGGAACTCTAAAGTTTATTTACTACTTTAAAAATGACTAATGATTCTTGATGACGTACATAGAATGAAGCCATTATCGCATACTGACGCACACAGAATATAACCTACTCTACACGTACATCATAGCAAACCGTTGACTGTTAATACCGCCCGTTTGGTGAGCTCATGGGCCCTTCATTTAAATGGGAAATGATCCACTGATAAACGGCGGGGAACAGCTAACGTGGTATTGCTCTGTACTGTCTGTCTCTGTCGAACCTAAAAAAGCGATCACATGCTGATACCATTGGGACAACAACGTTGCCACCGTTTGTGCTCTTAAGACCCTTTTCTATTACTTCAGGAACATGTATGTGACCAATCACATGCCAGCGTGAAGATGCGCGCCTGAAGTGACACAGCGTCATCTACAGGCAATCTGTTGAAATGACACAAGGCAGACGTGTGAACGAAACACACACAACAACACACACACACACACACACACACACACACACACACACACACACACACACACACACACACACACACACACACACACACACACACACACACACACACACACACAAACCCCCCCAAACAACAAACTAATGTAATGATGCAATACACCTCAAACATAGGTACCACAAATGACCAGTGACTCTTTCAGAAGTTAGCTCCTATCGTTTGTTTGGTGTTGACAGTTCACATGCCAGTCCGTGGTCAGTGTTTAATATTGCATGCTGTTTACAGAGGGCAGTGAAGTGGCCTGCCTCTACAGCAATTGCACTGACTGCAAGTACCAAACCCAGGATGTTCCTGTCAGACCACAAGTAAGGTGAGCTGTCTACGCCAAAACCCAGGATGTTCCTGTCAGACCACAAGTAAAGTGAGCTGTCTACGCCAAAACCCAGGATGCTCCTGTCAGACCACAAGTAAGGTGAGCTGTCTACGCCAAAACCCAGGATGTTCCTGTCAGACCACAAGTAAGGTGAGCTGTCTACGCCAAAACCCAGGATGTTCCTGTCAGACCACAAGGTGAGCTGTCTACGCCCAAAACCCAGGAGCTGTCTACGCGCCAAAACCCAGGATGTTCCTGTCAGACCACAAGTAAGGTGAGCTGTCTACGCCAAAACCCAGGATGTTCCTGTCAGACCACAAGTAAGGTGAGCTGTCTACACCAAAACCCAGGATGTTCCTGTCAGACCACAAGTAAGGTGAGCTGTCTACGCCAAAACCCAGGATGTTCCTGTCAGACCACAAGTAAGGCGAGCTGTCTACGCCAAAACCCAGGATGTTCCTGTCAGACCACAAGTAAGGTGAGCTGTCTCCGCCCAAACCCAGGATGTTCCTGTCAGACCACAAGTAAGGTGAGCTGTCTACGCCAAAACCCAGGATGTTCCTGTCAGACCACAAGTAAGGTGAGCTGCTACGCCAAAACCCAGGATGCCCATGGCAAGGTGAGCTGCCCACGCCAAAACCCAGGATGACCTGTCAGAGTAAGGTGAGCTGTCTACGCCCAAACCCAGGATGTTCCTGTCAGACCACAAGTAAGGTGAGCTGTCTACGCCAAAACCCAGGATGTTCCTGTCAGACCACAAGTAAGGTGAGCTGTCTACGCCAAAACCCAGGATGTTCCTGTCAGACCACAAGTAAGGTGAGCTGTCTACGCCCAAACCCAGGATGTTCCTGTCAGACCACAAGTAAGGTGAGCTGTCTACGCCAAAACCCAGGATGTTCCTGTCAGACCACAAGTAAGGTGAGCTGTCTACGCCAAAACCCAGGATGTTCCTGTCAGACCACAAGTAAGGTGAGCTGTCTACGCCAAAACCCAGGATGTTCCTGTCAGACCACAAGTAAGGTGAGCTGTCTACGCCAAAACCCAGGATGTTCCTGTCAGACCACAAGTAAGGTGAGCTGTCTACGCCAAAACCCAGGATGTTCCTGTCAGACCACAAGTAAGGTGAGCTGTCTACTACTTAAAACCCAGGATGTTCCTGTCAGACCACAAGTAAGGTGAGCTGTCTACGCCAAAACCCAGGATGTTCCTGTCAGACCACAAGTAAAAGGTGAGCTGTCTACGCCAAAACCCAGGATGTTCCTGTCAGACCACAAGTAAGGTGAGCTGTCTACGCTTAAACCCAGGATGTTCCTGTCAGACCACAAGTAAGGTGAGCTGTCTACGCCAAAACCAGGATGTTCCCGCAGACCACAAGTAGGCGAGCTGTCTCCGCGTAAACCCAGGATGTTCCTGTCAGACCACAAGTAAGGTGAGCTGTCTACGCCAAAACCCAGGATGTTCTTGTCAGACCACAAGTAAGGTGAGCTGTCTCCGCCAAAACCCAGGATGTTCCTGTCAGACCACAAGTAAGGTGAGCTGTCTACGCCAAAAACCTAGGATGTTCCTGTCAGACCACAAGTAAGATGAGCTGTCTACGCCCAAAACCCAGGATGTTCCTGTCAGACCACAAGTAAGGTGAGTTGTCTACGCCAAAACCCAGGATGTTCTTGTCAGACCACAAGTAAGGGTGAGCTGTCTCCCGCCCAAAACCCAGGATGTTCCTGTCAGACCACAAGTAAGGTGAGCTGTCTCCGCCCAAACCCAGGATGTTCCTGTCAGACCACAAGTAAGGTGAGCTGTCTACGCCAAAACCCAGGATGTTCTTGGCAGACCACAAGTAAGGTGAGCTGTCTCCTGTCCGCCAAACCCAGGATGTTCCTGTCAGACCACAAGTAAGGTGAGCTGTCTACGCCAAAACCCAGGATGTTCCTGTCAGACCACAAGTAAGGTGAGCTGTCTCCGCCAAAACCCAGGATGTTCCTGTCAGACCACAAGTAAGGTGAGCTGTCTACGCCAAAATCCAGGATGCTCCTGTCATACCACAAGTAAGGTGAGCTGTCTACGCCAACAACAGAGATAGTGCTGGAAAGCATGGATTAAATAAAGTTTTAGCTTGTGACATCAGGATGTGTTCAAGATTCTGACAGAACTCTCAATGATGAAAATGGCATTAAAACATAAAGCAGTAATACACGTGTTTCCTTTTTTCATATTTAGTTTAAAGAAATATTTGATAGTTATATAGAATAACATTATTGACAAGCATAGTATGCAAACCGTTCATGGACTCTTTCTACCTTCTGTTCAGATTGTCAGATTGTCAGATTGTCAAATACGTTCATCAGTTCATTATGGATGCGTTATATGGGTCAGCCACATGTGCCTGGTTGTCAAAGCATACACGCTTAACGCCAGGATGTAGACCTAACATGAGTCTCTAAACTGAAAATAATACGAGAAATCTCCATGAGAGAAGCAAAGACAATATTTGACGTAACTAAGGATATGCAAAGTTTTCCGTGCTTAGTCTATTCCTAATATATTTAGCATGTCTTCCAATATCAACGTAAACAAACAAACAAATATATAGATACATAACCTATGAAAAAGTTTCCGTGCTTAGTATATTTAATATCCACATGGTGAAACAAAACAAAGCGACCTTTACTAAGGGTTAACCTATCCATAACTTTAACAAAAGGTTATAGTGACTTACGATTTATTAGTGGTTTGTGAAAAACCAGTGTAATAAATATCATATGTGCACATGTTACATTTGCCAAGCAACCATTGTTTCTGTGTTTCGTCGTCTGTGACGTCATTAAACAATTGAACGTAACGTCAATGATCTGGGTAGTCACACTTGCTTACCGTGTTTTACTGCACAAATGCACATGAATAAAATGGATAATAAAGAAATTATTACACTTGCAAGTATGCCACACGAATTATACGACACTCGTGCAACATTTTGTATTTCCCTCGCTCTCGCTCGGGCAATACAAAACGTCACACTCGTTACGTATAAGTCGTATGACACACTTGCTCGTGTAATAATCTCTATATAAACTTTTTTCACAGGTTCACAAACATGTTGGACCCGTGACAATCCGGCTTAGCATTGGTCTTAGCAACCCATGATTGCCATACGATGCGACTAACATAATCTGGTGGTCAGACTCGCTGACTCGCGAATATCGATGCTCATGCTGTCAGTCATTGGTTTGTCTAGTTTAGTCTAGTGGCAGACCGTCGTCATATCCGTGCCGCTGGAACACTGCCGAGTGTGGCGTTATAAGACAAACAGACAAGCAAATTGAAACACAAACATGATGTAAAGGAATATGACATGAGTGAGTGAGTGAGTGTGATTTAACGCCGCGTTTAGCAATAGTCCAGCAATATCACGTCGGGGGACACCAGAAATGGGCTTCAAACATTGTACCAACGTGGGAATCGCATCCAGGTGTTCAGCGTCAAGAGCGGACGCTTTAAACATCAGGCTGCCCCACCGCCCTGATATACCATAGACTTATTGCACAAGCTGTGAAAAATATGAATATATTTTAGTGGTTGGTTGGTTGCTTTGTTGTTTAACGCCGCACTCAGCTATTGGCAGTGGCCTGTAAATAATCGTGTCTGGACCAGACAATCTAGTGATCAACAGCATGAGCATCGATCTACTAACTTGGGATACGATGACACGTGTCAACCCAGTTAGTCGCCTCATACAAGCATGGGTTGCTGAAGACCAATTCTAACCCGGACTTTCTCGAGTGGTTATGTAAAAAAGTGTAAATCGATTTCTTTTGTGAACATGGAATGACTGACTGACTGACTGACTGAGTTTAGTTTTACGCTGCTTTTAGCAATATTCCAGCATTTATCACGGCGGGGGACACCAGAAATGGGCTTAACACATTGTGCCCATGTGGGGAATCGAACCTGGGTCTTCGGCGTGACGAGCAAACGCTTTAACCACTAGGCTACCCCACCGCCCCGAACATGGAAAGAAGATTCTTACAATGTAAAACGCGGGTTGTGAGCCTTATTGTAAGTGTTGGTTATATCTGCCTGTCTTTCCGCCTATCTATATCACTAAAATTGTGTCCTGGATATTTTTATGAATATTTCAGACAAACTATTCATATTAATATTATCTAGGAATATATTTTACTTGTACGCACTTAATTTCTTTGTATTTAAAGCAACTCGTTTCTGTCGCCATAGTTTTTATCAAGCAGTCTATTGTGCTAAAATTAAAAATAACCTTAATCTTCTCAATGTCCATTAGCAATGACATATCTCTCGCTAACACCACACGAAAAGACGGTAGTTCCCAAATGTTTGGGCTCTAGGAAATAAACGAGTCATGCTAGGTTCATGTCAACGTTTTAAAAGTACGGTATATTTTGGCCGCGACAGTTGTATTTGTAACGCATGTCGTAAAATAAAAGAATATTCGAGTGATTGTGAACAATTATGGCAGTGGGGTGAACATAGGGCTGCAGATCATATTTCTTTTCTAACGGGTAAATTAATTGTAAATGTTGTTCTTCGTGTACCTGTATTTAAACATGATTGAAATCGGATTATGTGTTTAGATATGTCATGTTTCTTACTAATATATCTTTGGTCATAGTTTAATGGTCCAATATTGACGGAAATGAGCAGTTAGAAGCTGAGACTTTATGTCTGTCAACTTCTATTCATGATGCATGAGGAATACGACGTTTCGGAGCATATTCTTACTCTTTCATTAGGTCAGTCAGCATACATATCAATGGTTCAGTAAATATAACTGCACTATGTTGGCCTGAGGTGTGCAGTAATCACGTGACTTAATTAGGTTAATGGTAACACGTGGCGTAGGGATACATTTTACCTCAGACCGCTGTAGTTTCCTATGTTCGCTGATAATTTGAGAATCCAGAATGCACCGATGAATTTCTATTGCCATCGGGGGCTGTGGGGGTAGCCTAATGCTTAAAGCGTTTACTCGTCACGCTGAAGACCCGGATTCGATTCCCCACATGGGTACAATGTAAGAAGCCCATTACTGGTGTCCCCCGCTGTGATATTCCTGGAATATTGTTAAAATCGGGGTAAAACTAAAAAGTCACTCACTCACTATTACCTTTGGTTTCTAAAGTCATAAGGGCTTATGGTGGACTACATGATCGAGCCACATTTCTTTACAGAGTTTGGTCAAGAAAGGCCGTTAAGAAACCATATTTTTTTTAACCATATTTTTCCTATTTTTAGAAGTTCAGATGAAATCTAACTTAAATGTGACTTTGCGTTGAATGTGTTTGTCATAATTAATATAACTAAAAAGATGTTATCGCACACTCTGTCACGATACTCACAAAGTTTTCAAGCACCTCATGCACATATATCATGATGTTACGAAGTAGATGTGTTGAATTCCTGGTTGTGTCCCACTAATTTTAAGGTCCCCAAAAGCCTTAATAATTTCAAATTTACCTTTTTTTCTCGAACTGTATTCTTATGTTTTTGTCTGCATATTTATTTGTCATGATGAATTAAGTGGTTGAACTAATTTACACTTTTATATATTTCAATTTCATGACCAGCAGTGCAGTATTGCTAAGATGTATTGGTCGTATGTATAGACAACTGTAGAATAAAACGATGCTGTAAGCACTCTGGTCGTGTTGGTACTTCGTCATTTCTATGCTGACGGATGTGTCGAACACTCGGATAAGTCGAACTTTCCCCCTTGGTCCCGACGAGTTCGACACAGCGGGGATTGAGTGTATCTGTTTTCCTCTGTCTGTTCAACATGAAGCTGACGTCCTATAAGGGTTACCCAATCATTATGTACCGGGATACATCTTTATTAATATGACATTGTATATAACACGAAAACCTTATACTTTGCTAACCTTGAGTAGTATAATTTCAAGCATTGTTTCCTGAAGAAAATGATTTTAAACTACATTGGCTTACATTTTACTGAAGTATCCGAGACGGTATAATAAGAAGAATGGCATTTGGTATTATAACGCCCGATGTTGTTGTCAAAATACACTCCTGTATACACTATCATTCTAAAAATATAGCATCAACGCCAGAAAAGAACCAATCTCAACTTTTTGGGGCGTGAAAAGCAAAATAGCGCTAAGTATTTGGTGAAAGCTTTTGAAAACGCCAGGTGTTGTAAGTTTTGAAAGGATAGGATTATGCAGAAACCATTAGCTCTTAGAATTTTTGTCTGCAAGCTGGGACTGTGTCAATATCCCGTGTATAAAATGGATGTAAATGTCTGATGCATCAACAAAACAACGTAAAAACCTTATAATCATAAAAAAAACCAATCTCTGTTTAATGCCGAGGCCTTGGTTCTGATACGATTGTGTGGAAATCATGGGCCTGTGAATCATCTTCAAATATGTTTCATCAGTCGGAATTGAAAAATATGTAATGTGGAACTATTCGATTGTATGATTACATGTGGAAGTCGCGTTAGCTGAGCGGGTTAGGCGGCTGACTTTGTGTGCTGGCGATTAGGTGCCTGACTCTGAGGGTGTGAGTTCGAATCCCGGATGGGGCTCAACTCAAAACGTACTAGAATCTGTACTTTACTAAGAAAGTGCTATCCCAAATACAACATGTTATATTTGATTGTACTTATGATTTGTATACAATCATAGTGATCCAGTTACAGTTCGGTTCAGGATGCTTATGTCTGAGAAGGCGACACGACATGATGGAGTGGCCACATGTCAAAACAACAACAACAGCAGCAGCAACAACAACAACAACCAACAACAACAATAGCAACAACAGCAACAAACAAACAAACACAGCAGCAGCAACAACAGCAACAACCAACAACAATAGCAACAGCAACAACAAACAAACAACCACAGCAACAGCAACAACCAACAACAATAGCAACAACAGCAGCAGCAACAGCAACAACAACAAACAAACAACCACAGCAACAGCAGCAACAACAACTTCATACGCCTAAAATCAACAGCAAACGACCAAACATGGACATTTTAACACATCTAGGGTAGTGGGAAATATTCATATTGACAGAAATGAGATTTTATTTCAACGGTTTGTTCATATAGACTGCAGTATATTGTCAGCAGTGGCTCGTCTGTGTGCGGCGACCACGTTAGCGAGGTGTTGAGGCAATTGGTAACATATGGTGTCGAGGTCCACTTTACTACTTACCATTGAAGGTTCCTCTGTGGGTTGATTATTTGTAAATCCAGACTGCACTGCATTGAATTGCTATCGTTAATTTACCAAATGATAGGGAGTATGGTGCAGGTAGTGAGTATGACGAAAGGTATGTTGAACGTGTCCATCGATCTACGCAAATGGGATACGATGACATGTGTCAACCAAGCCAGCAAGCCTAGCCACCCGATCCCGTTAGTCCCCCCTACGACAAGCATGGGTTAGTGAAGATCAATTCTAACCCGGATCTCACGGGTAGTACATCGTATGAGACGTACCTGTGTGATATCTTATTTGGCAATACATTCTCCAACAGTCCCTGGAATACTTCTCAAGACCAGATAAGCTGCCCATTCACGTAAATACACAACCACGGAACGTTTACTTACATTTTGTCATTCAAATTAGGTTTTGATGATTTGGGGATGGATATTCAATCTATCATTCTTGCAGTAGAGTTGTTAAATATACGATTCCAGTAACAAAACATCGGGCAAAATATATGTTAAAGCTGAAAAAAGCCTACATTCGGTAATTACAGCGTTGTTATCCTGTTGGGTAATCCGGTATGTACATGTGTATTGTAAGCAAGTAACTCAAATGTGTTTTAGTAGTTTCCAAATGTAGCTTGTGTAAAGTGTGGAATCCATGCTAGAACATCTCGGCAAATCCGGTCATAGAAGATGCTTTTGTTTAAAGACTCTGCAGTGATAAGAAGCACCTGCACAGATAAAATTAGTTAATGTCCGAATTTCCTTATGGTTTGATTCAAGATTGACTCTGTACAGTGTATGGAATAAGCCAAAAATCCAACCAGACATCAGGGCTGGTAACTTCAAAATGTTACCAGCCCAAAATGGACTTAACCAGACCAAATATGGTAAATTTACTCAGATGTATGGAACATCTAAAATGTTTACCAGACCATCGGGCTGGCTAGCTGTAAATTTAGACCGTCTTCGGCGGTCGGACGGGCCTAATTTCATACACTGCTCTGTATATAGTCTTGACAGGAAATACTATGACACACAGGTTACTGGTTCGGCTTGTGTTTCTTAAAGTATTCCTAGCCTGTACACGCGAATCGTATCTCGTATATACACATGCACTAATGGGATTAAGGTCAACATTGGTTAAATACCTTGAGACCAGTACACATGGTTAAAATCTCTTGAAATAAGTGCGACGGGGTGGCCTAGCGGTTAAAGCGTTAGCTCGTCACGCCGAAGACCCGGGTTCGATTCCCCAGATGGGTACAATGTGTGAGGCCCATTTCGGGTGTCCCCGCCGTGATATTGCTGGAATATGCTAAGAGCGGCGTAAACCCAAACTCACTCACTTCGTGTGTTTTTTATACCAATCATGTGTAAAAGAGAGTGCATATGTTAAAGTTCTACAACGCATAAGGTAAGGAAATGTAGCGTAATTGTTGCAGTGTTCGCTCATCAGTCAGGGGGTTCGATTCTACATATGGGTGTGATGTGTAGAACCCTTACTTGGTGCCCCCATCGGGATATTGCAATATCAGAAAATATGGCGTGAAAGGATTAAAAACCATATTCCTTCACCAACCGAGAATAACAAAAATCAGGAAACCAACAGATGTAGCCGAGACTTCAGTTGAAAGATTCGCGATTCACATGTACAAGAAGCTATTGTTCTCGTCGAGTATAAATCATCGTTTAAAAAATACGACATTAATGTAAAAAAAATTAATACAAGTATGTTTGATGAAAATATTCCATCTATAGTCTACCTTTTGACACTTTATGAGATTGCGAAGTTGGCAGCTGTGATAAATTATACTATAATGTGTTCACATGTTGCTTTAACGACCGTGGGGGGTGCGCGATAGGTGTGCGCAGTGACATGACAAGCGTATGACGCCAACATATCTATGTCAGTTAATATCAGGGATGAAATTTGGTCATAAATAACACAGATTATTTACAAATTTCAATTAAAAGTCTTGTTTCATGAAAATAATACGATACATGCTCATCTTATATGTCACATTTTTTTATTGGCATGAACATATCGTATGAATACCATGGCATGTATATATCCCTGGAGAATGAACAAAACTGTTAAATGAAACTGACTCACACGATTCAATTCAAAGTATTTGTAATTATGTTTCCGGTAACCGTGGTTTAAAATATCAACCGGGCAACTCCCTGCGATTCCTTCTATTTCTGCGTTAATCCAGAACTGTTCTTGCAGCAAAGGTTTGAAGACCCACGATGTATGTACAGCCTAATGTCGGACGATACAGCTAGTTCAGTAATCCCTGTGATCGATAGCCCGTTCAGTTATAAGTTCATTATTATCGTCATATAAACAAACAAACGGAAAAAAATTGTTTGGTTGCAGTTACTGCCGTTACTGAACATCGCAGCCACGGAGAGTTGTGATACTGGCCCGTTCGGATACCAAACTGCACCACCCTGCATCAAGCATTTTACAGTTCGGGTACAGTTAGATTAGTTGAGTATCATGCACACGGAACCCATAATAAGTGGGTTAAACTTTACCATCACACCAGTTACATCGAGACGAGAAGTGAAACACTGATGATAAATTACTTCACACAGAATAAAAACCTTTTCCCCAAAAACGCAAATCAGTTGAGCAACTTGTTTCGCCGTCACAAGTCAGTAAAAGTAGGATCTGTGGCTGTTGGGAAATAGACACACTTGAGGAGCGTACAGTGATCAAATAACTCTAAAGAAAAGGTTAACACGCATGAAGATATGAGTACAACACCAGGGAAGGATACCAGTTCCAGTGCCACAGAACAGATGTGGGTAGCATAAACGTAGACAAACGCTTCGTCTCAGAATACATGTATATATAATTTGGATAGTAACGAATATACCCATTTGAATTGAAAAAGGAGCCCCAGTCAGATGGGAAATTATGAGGGAATCTAGACTTGCTTCATATAGGGCTTTAGCGTTGCAGGGAGGGCTAGGCTGTAGGTAATAATGTGGTTCAGGGACTGTGAGCCAGACTAGGTGTAAACGCTGCAGGGAGAGGATTGAAGACGACCCCTGTCTGACGGGCCCGTCATGTCAGCAACAATAGAGATGAGACACTACATAAACGATATCTGATGACCGACCGGAGAAGGATTGAGCTTCAGTTACCTTATTCAGTTGTCATTTCCCTGCAGAGAGTATATTCCATTGTCTCTTAAACTTTGGCAATAAAGAAAGTACCAGCTGGTTTGTTGGGTTCTAAAGCTTCTTACATCTGGGTTCTGAAGCTTCTTTCATCAGATCAAATGGACAAGGCACAACATGTTTCAGGATAATCGAGCCCTGTTTGAAGCTGCTCCACCAAAGGTCCTTGCAACAATCTAGTTCCAGTCTGTGTCGCAACAATAATCAGGACACTACCAAGGACGGCAAGTATTGTCCCAGCAGCCGAGAAGGTTATGGAATGCCTTATTCTGGAATGCCGAGAGTGTCGTCATGGCGGACTATCATCAGAAAGACCAGAGGCATTTTTATAGGGTGAAATTAAAGCTAAGGGTCGTGGAATTGTGATCTTCCACTTATATCAGGACATACACATGTGTATACAAATGTGGATCCTTTTGTATCCCCTGCTTGTCTAACCTGTTCCCGTCAGGCTCCTGTCTGTTCCAAAACAAGAAGAAAGAATAACCGGAACTAATACAACTCGAACTGTAACGTCATAGCTGCTGGGGAGAACTTTATATAAACATACAACGACTCCTAACTAGGGAATATATCATATGATATTGATAACAAACGTGTATCAGTGGGGAAGGGGAACCTCTTGAGAAATAGACCATTTCATATCTTTAGGCAAGCTCTTTCAACCATCGTCCCTGCGTTCCAGTGAAGTGAACGTCTGGGGTGATCCTTTGCGCAAACAGTTCTCAAGTTGTAATCGACTCTACCGTATTATTAAAGAAGATTCGTTCCGCGTGCAGCATACATGCATTGCGCCAGCAGTTCTTGATGCTGTATGTGCAACATCTGTTTCACTCTCTGCACATGCACTTCATGAGAAAGAGAAGTTATCCCTGAAGGTATAATTTCGCTCCTACATGCTTCAACTTTATCTTAAGTTTTTCCTTTACAAGGAGTAGTTGTGGCTTGAGTGAGAGAGTGAGTTTAGTTTTACGCCGCTTTAAGCAATATTCCAGCAATATCACAGCGGGGGGACACCAGGCTGGAGCTATAAATTGTTCTTTATTTGCATCACGTGATGTGCAGGCTGTATAAAGCTGCAATTGTCACGTGTGGCACCTGTTTTAACAGTTGTGTACCGTCAAGACGCCGACCTCCAGCGACGGGAACAGGAGGGAACAGGTTCAATCTCACATTTTAATGGCCGCCATTTCTAAAATGCAGCACGCGTTACGAAAGCTATGGTCGCAATTTCCAACGTTCACCACAGAGATAATTCTTCACATTCTTCACCCGATGTTTGTGTACCATGAGTACCCTCACGTTTCATCTCCGACATTTTATCTTCATCGCACATTAGGTTCTCATTCTTTTAGAGTTTTCAGTCAGGTTCTTCCTTAACAGTGATGTGTATTTGTGTGTTGACAGCAACAGCCCGAAATGAGCTTTGCGCGTTTTGTTAGTGAACACCACTCTAAAAAAAGAGAGCACAAAATGACACAGTGACCTAGTTGTTTGGTCCTAACTGAAGCATCTGTCAATTTACATGCTTAGAATATGTGTTTTTTGTAATTATCATTTATAAATTCCATTGATGTGCACGAGAGCTTTTCATATACGCTCTACACGTATTAAATTTTGAACTGGGTAGTGCATCATAATGGCCCACGGGTGTGTGCGTTCAGTCAGGTCCATTCATCACCAGTTCGAATTTCTTATTCACACTGATATTCTCCATGGTTTATTACCGCCATACCCGTGTTTCGTACCCTCTCGCTGTTAAAACTAATATTCAGTGGTCCATTCCCAAACTTTTCACCGTTATTTTACCTTTTATGACAAATGATCGGTCTTGCCATTATGCCAACACCTTTCCCCCTGGAACACGTGTGGATCGTGACAGGATAAACTTGGGCAGGCGCTGCAGGAGGAGTGGGACAGATTCCCACAAGTCGCCATTGGGAGACTCACACGCAGTCAGCCACGCTGAATGAATGACTATTTGACAAATCGTGCCGGTGTTAAACAACACTAATCGAAAAAAGTCAACTTTGATTTTTTCCCATCTTTGTCCTGCAAGATCGTTTCTTTCAAGAGTAGAGTTGTCGAAAGCTGTCTTTGGGGTCTGGGCTCCTGACCTGGCCTATGTATGGACCAAACCGATGTACTTGAGAATAAGATGCGTTTGTTCGGTCTTCCACGGGTTTATATGTAATACGTGGCAATGCGAGTGATTTGCGAGAATGGTCAACCCGCAGTGGAGAATAGTCAACCCGCGGTCGAAATTGGTTAACACGCTTTCGAGAACGGTCAACATGCGGCCGAGAATGGTAATCACACAGTGGAGAATGGTCAACCAGCAGTGGAGAATGGTCTACACGCGGTCAAGAACGGTCATCACACAGTCGTGAATGGTCAACACGCATTCGAAAATGGTCCATACATAGTAGAGGATGGTCAACAAACAATGAGGAATGGTCAACATGCAGTCGAGAATGGTCAACGCACAGTCGTGAATATTCAACATGCATTCCAAAATGGTCAATACACAGTAGAGACTAGTCAACACGCAGCCAATACGCCGTCGGGCATAGTTCCATGTTCGGCTTTGTTAGTATGTACAAGTTTAAGTCAGCAACTCAAATCTGGTCGATAAGTGAAACACAGATTACTTCATTTACTGTTAGGCTACGAGCGCTTAACTTTAATATTATCCTCATAAATATGTGAGTGATTGAGTTGAGTTTTACGCCGCACTCAGCAATATTACAGCTATATGGCCGCGGTCTGTAAATAATCGAGTCTGGATCAGGCAATCCAGTGATCAACAGCATGAGCATCGATCTGTGCAGTTGGGAACCGATGACATGTGTCAACCAAGTCAGCAAGTCTGACCATCTGATGCCGTTAGTCGCCTCTTACGACAAGCATGGGTCACTGAATATTCCAACTCGGACCTTCACGGGTCCATAAATATGTATTTTATAATCCCGAATATAATAAAAGTATATATGACGCATAAAGAATAACTCGTCCTCGCACTTCCATATCTGAAATAGTTTGGGACAAATACCCTCGACCAATTCGCAACAATAGTTTTGTTTGTAGCCGGATTCAAATAATATGTGTGAAATATAGCTGTCCAATCAAACAGCTCTCATCAGCGAGAGACATTTCATGCTAGCTTGTTTAAGGAAAGTAAGATGGTGACGTCATGCTTACTTTGACAGCAAATAGATCCAAGTGATTTCAAACACGTCGACCCATAAAACGTACACTGTTGTTACCTAGACATCACCAAGAGCGTTTAATGTGGTTTAGAGCGCGTCAGAACTGGAACATACGATCATACAGGAAAACCAATTGGACAGAGGAATGGATGACGTGTGGGAATGTGTCTCATATGATTCTAAATTGCACTTGTAAACAGTCAAAAGTAATCTGAACAAGGGAAGGTATCTGACAATTATCCTTCACACGTCAGTAATTCCCCATTTTAACAACGACCTACCACGTCCTTGTCCAATCTTTGTGGATGACAATGCCAGAGAGGTCGAGCTGTAGTTGACCATCTGAGAGGAAATACCATCGACACTTTGAACTGGCCTGTTAGAAGTCCTGACCATGACAATGCCAGAGAGGTCGAGCTGTAGTTGACCATCTGAGAGGAAATACCATCGACACTTTGAACTGGCCTGTTAGAAGTCCTGACCATGACAATGCCAGAGAGGTCGAGCTGTAGTTGACCATCTGAGAGGAAATACCATCGACACTTTGAACTGGCCTGTTAGAAGTCCTGACCATGACAATGCCAGAGAGGTCGAGCTGTAGTTGACCACCTGAGAGGAAATACCATCGGCACTTTGAACTGGCCTGTTAGAAGTCCTGACCATGACAATACCAGAGAGGTCGAGCTGTAGTTGACCATCTGAGAGGAAATACCATCGACACTTTGAACTGGCCTGTTAGAAGTCCTGACCATGACAATGCCAGAGAGGTCGAGCTGTAGTTGACCACCTGAGAGGAAATACCATCGACACTTTGAACTGGCCTGTTAGAAGTCCTGACCATGACAATGCCAGAGAGGTCGAGCTGTAGTTGACCATCTGAGAGGAAATACCATCGACACTTTGAACTGGCCTGTTAGAAGTCCTGACCATGACAATGCCAGAGAGGTCGAGCTGTAGTTGACCATCTGAGAGGAAATACCATCGACACTTTGAACTGGCCTGTTAGAAGTCCTGACCATGACAATGCCAGAGAGGTCGAGCTGTAGTTGACCATCTGAGAGGAAATACCATCGACACTTTGAACTGGCCTGTTAGAAGTCCTGACCTCAGCCAGCCGAGCACTTGTGTGTCCAGTTGGGACCAAGAGTGATTGCCAGGAATCCCCCTGTTCATTCAGGATTTGGGGTAAGCACTTCACTACGAGTGGAAACTCGTCCCACAAGGCAGGATACGACGTCGCATAGCTTCCATGAACAGGAGACTTGCAAACGTGATCAGAATGGTTGGTGGGTGTACTAAATATTGACATTAGTGGTTGTAAACTCAACTATATGTTGGTGCATTGTGTTCATGTAAGAGACATAATGTACACGTCTTGTTGTTTTTGCACCAAAACTTAAGGTCTGGCTTTATGTACCTAGATGTTACGTCTCACTGAAGTTCAATAAAAAGTGGAAATTGGTCAATGTTTTTTTTCGAAATGTCATTTGTAATGGCACGACGACATTTTTATCTCGCCATCTTTCAATAAACATATTGTTACTCAAACCTGTTCCACTTTCACGCCACATTTTGATAACCATCCCCTTGCCAACCGTCCTATATTCCTGTATGACAGCGTGAGACGTCACCCTTCTCCAGCCGCCTCCACCCATTTGTAGAACAATGCCATCGACACATTACCTTGGCCCACAATGTTGCTTCCAAACCTCATCATTTGGCATTCTCCGGGACGAACGTCTTACGGCCCTTATGGCCGTTTGAGATTCTGTTGTCAAACATCAGACCACTCTCACGATTAGAGTGAGCCTCGTTGTTGAACCTCATCATTTATAACGATTATGGTCAGGAGGCTCTTCGGTACAAGTGAGGTTTTGTTCAAAATATGAACTAAAACGTGATTAAATCAAGCTTCATATGAAGTAACACTATTGACTGCCCCGTGAAGAAAATGGTTGTTGCAACCTACATACTTCTGGTTCAGTATTGACAACGCTGTCATCACCTCAGATGTTAGTCTCTTTCAGTATCTCGTGAACAAATACCGAGCATGAAACTCACAGGAAACACGTGCAGTAAGTACCACGACGGATGTGTTTGGATGCGCGGTCTCAAGGCGAACAGAGCACGAATATTTCTTCTGTTCAATGTCATTACAGATTAACTGCAGTCATTTGAAGACGATGGGTGTTCTTTGACGACTTATTTTGAGTTGTATAGAACTAGGCTGGCACTGCCATGTTGTCAGTTTACACTCCCGCAGAGGCTTAGGACTTGCTACTCTCTCTCTGTGGTTCTCACCAGTGATTCAACACATCATCCACAGAGTAGCAGATGCACAGTTACAAGTCTCTGAGCCAGACCGCCTTATCCCTATTTTTATCAATTGTTACAAGGGGAGAACCCCTTCACGTTCAGAATTCCCATAGACAGTGAAGACAGGGAGTCCTCAGATAATTACCTTATTTGTCAAAACATGCATTGGAAGAATCTGTGGATCCTTCAGTTAAGAGTTACTTCCCTTTATATATTGATTCCCCCCCCCCCGTGTTTTTAATACAGACATTACTTAACAAAGAAAGGTAAAAAAACAACTGTTCTTAACATTTTGGTTCTAGGTTGTGAAACGTAAAAAAACCCCAACAACCTGAAACATGAATATTTATATTCTCTGTATTTGAAGGCCTGTCTGAAGCCTCAGGTTTTCTTGTGATGTTAACTTTCACATGTGTCCAGAACATCTAGGTCATGTTTACTAACGTGGTCTTCTAAAAATATGTAGGAAACATGTAATACTTTGATTGTGGATAAGCAGAAAGATGTGTTTCACTATGCTGTGGAATGTCAAATTATCTCAGATCAATTATCAAGTTGCCTTTAATTAGACTCTGCAGAGTGCTATACAATGTCCTCCTCGAATACATGAACCAGTTGGAAGGGTTTTTTGAGGGCAGACTTAATTTCAAACCCTGACAACAACTACAAATCAGTATTTTCAATGACTTTTAAAAAAGTCAAGAAAATGTTTTATATACAAATTGCCTAGGAAAATCATTTTAGAATTTGACTTAAAATACCACACTGGCTTAGGAAAAATCAATAATCAGTTGGTTTTTGTTAAACTTAAGAAAAACACTAAAATTTAAATTACTTTCTGGAGATTTTGTATTTGTGTATTTGTGTGAAGTGAAATTTTGCCAGAGGGAATTTCAATACTTGAGAAAGTTGTCTCCCATTGGTAACAGTGAATACTGTTGTGTCATGATGGATGGCTACAGCTGGGGTTTTCTAATTTGTCAGAAGTTCAGGTTTTTAAACATTCATTATCAGGATTTCTCCTTTCAATAAATGACAGAAGGGATTATCTGTTCAACTGAATGTAATTGAACCAGACTGCATTAAGTGAATAGTTATTACACTGCACCAAGTCCACTCAAATTTTAACTTGGCTTGGTTTTGTCAATTTTCTGCCTTTACTTAACTACAGGCAAGCCAAAGTAAGATTGGAGTTTGAATTCACAATGCCTTTTAGAAGTGGTCAAACATTACATGTTATATAGGAGATTACACTTCCTCAGTAAAATACAGATTCTATGACTTTTAGGGGTTGTGTCCCATAAGTGATTCGAACTCACTTTCAGAGAGAATTACCTAATTTCCATCACACAAAACCAGAAATCAAACCCACTCAGCCACAGTGGCTTCTAGAAGATTTGGTGTGAGTGAGTGAGTGAGTGAGAGTGACATCTCCTGGTAAGGATGTCAACCTGTTGAAATAGCCCTCAAGTCTTGCTACTTGTCTGAGCTCACAGGGATTTAATGAGAGACTGACTGACTGACTTTGGCTTTACTCCGCTTTTAGCAATATTCCAGCAACATCACGGCAGGGGACACCACAAATGGGCTTCACACGTTGTACCCATGTGGGGATTCAAACCCGGGTCTTCGGCGTGACGAGACAACGCTTTAACCACTAGACTACCTCACCGTCCCTTAATGAGAGACAGTCCTTGGAACCCCTCCTTGACATTAGAGCCTACAAATGTGTATTGGGAGGTCACAATGCAGGACTGGTTGATTGGTTGAAGTCAATCTCCCCTGACTAAGGGGAAATGAGGACTTGCTGGTTTGCCTTGTCTAAACATTCTTGTGTTGTGATATATTCGAAAGTGCTGACTGTGCAATAAATCTTATTCACTCAAGGTTTTGGTGTGAATGCAGCTTTTCTGAATCAACCTGGCTTCAGAATCCTC
Organism: Haliotis rubra; assembly: GCF_003918875.1. Lineage (NCBI taxonomy): Eukaryota > Metazoa > Mollusca > Gastropoda > Lepetellida > Haliotidae > Haliotis > Haliotis rubra. Next base: position 2,098,155 of record NW_025767579.1, read on the forward strand.
TATAAAAACAACTATCAAGTTGCAAGGTAAATTGATCGAATAGCTGTTCAAACTTTAATTTTCTAATTTTATGCTGACACCAGGATGACTAATGCATAGTTTTGTTGTTGAGAGCTGGCAGAAATATCCTAACAAGATAACCAGATCAAGAAAAGAATCAAAAATATAATTTTGCATAATTCAAGAAACTTAAGCTTTAGGAAGGTGGTTAACCTAAATTTCTTGTCCCAGACCCAATAAAAAATGTAGGTTTTGAGCATTGAAGATAACCTTCACAGGGCCTCATGTAAATGACCAACCCCCCAAAGACCTCTTGTTAAAGTCGTGAAGTAATCCTCACCAGAACAGGTCATGTGTTAATTAAGCTAAATATTAAGTTTAACTGAACTTGTTGCAAAAATACACAGTCAAGACAAGTGGCAGTTATGAAGGCTCAATCCCCACAGGGCTTAGTTTTTGAAGATATGCGACAAATCCTATCCCAGAGTAGTTCATGCCATGACCTAGAATTACTAAATTAGAAAAGGTTTAGATAAACTGGAGATGTAGCTTCAAATCAGGTGCATATGTTAAATCTATGAGCTACCCTGAGCGTAAAGTGGTTAGTTTGTACATTTCCAGTTATTTGAATCATTCAGCCAAGAAGTAATGAGGGTCAACCAGTTATTAATATCAAGTGCAAACTTCTGTATCGATATGATGACATCATCAATTGACTGTATACGCCGCATGTAGATATTTTCAGGGTCTCAGTACATGGACATACTCAATTTGCATTTTTCTTTGTATAAAACTATGTGAGGTGAAATTGGGTTTAACGTCGTGCTTGAGAATATTTTGCTCATATGACGACTTGCATGCGTGTGTATGTGTATGTGCGGCTGCTTGTACTAGCCCAGACTGAAGCTGGTTTTATAGTGCTTGCCCACTAAGATACCATGCCGCAGTGAAGCATGAATACCCCACTCAGAGACATTATACTGACTCCGAGCCGACCTGTCCTTGTTGATCCCATTAATGCCGAGCGCCAGGCAGGGACCAACAAGTACCATATTTTAACGTCTTTTGGTATGATGCGGTCGGGGATTGAACCCGCGACCTTCCACGGCGGACGTATAAAACTATGTAAACAACTTGCAAAATGTCACTGGTGTCAACCAGTGTGTGTTCATCCTGCATGAGTGGTTGGTTAGCTTAGACTGACTGCAATAGTATTATACAATCACACGCAACACGCAACTTTCAATGAGTGAGTGAGTTTAGTTTTACGCCGCACTCAGCAATATTACAGCTATATGGCGGCGGTCTGTAAATAATCGAGTCTGGGCCAGACAATCCAGTGATTAACAGCATAAGCACGATCTGTGCAATTGGGAACCGATGACATGTGTCAACCAGGTCAGCGAGTCTGACCACCCGATCCCGTCAGTTGCCTCTTACGACAAGCATGGGTTACTGAAGATCAATATTCTAACCCGAACCTTCACGGGTCTGCAGCTTTCAGAAGCAATGTGAGTGAGATTATCCTTAAACTTCATAAATACACTACTCAACAGAAGTTAAAGAATATTGATTCTTTCATTTTACTACCAATTATCTGTCATGCCATGTCTAACTATAGCAATACGAAAGAATCGGGTGTACATTTACTTCTCTTGAGTAGCACACTCCTTTTTGAAAATATATCAAGCATAAGAATAGTAACTGTAGTTGAGAAGTGGTATTAAAGTTATTGTCACATCAGCACATTTTCAGCCATTACGCTTATCTTGTAGTGTATAAGGAGTAACGTCATGATACAACATGAACAACACTATAAGATAAGCCTAATGGCTAAATAAAATGCCATTGCAGCGATAACTTTTTACTCACTAGAAAACAAACACACCTGTACAAGTCAACTTAACTTTATTGTTCATACACCTGCAAGTCTCACATATAATACAAGAAATATTAACATTTTGAGAACGATTCAGACCATAATTAAACATAATTCATAGCACTTGATGGAAAAGAATAACACAACTGTATGTGAATTCCAGGTAACAGAAGGCCTTCAGACAATCATGTTTAATGGTGAAGACCTTCAGTTATTAATGTTTAATGGTTAAGAGTTTTCCAACATTCACTGCTTAGAGCATCAAGAACCGTTTTGAGTATAGTGGAAGAAATAAATTCAGCACTGATTCTTGTCAATATGCTGGTAAGTTCAAATATGTGGGAAGGGGGTATTTGATATCGCAGCGAAAATCATTCCCAATCCAAAGTGTGAGAAGCCAATAATAATCTTTGCAACATTATCTTACCTGCAAAAGTAAAATATCATACTTATAGATAATTCACAATGGCAAACCTTTGTCTGTTTTACCTCCTTATGTTGAGTCAAAAATGAAGTTCAGAAAAAACAGATACCTTTCCAGTTTCTTTAGTCAGAGTTCAGCATAAAATGCAAAAAAATCATACATTCAGTATTCCTATGGCAGAAAATAAATTGACAATTAGCATAAATATGAAATACCTCACAATTACACATCAGCTGTAACTGTTAATGGATCCTATTGGAGTACTGCCAGTTGAACCACATGTTTCCAATACAATTCAAAGAGCTGTCAAATCAGGCTTATCATGGACAGTTTTTGAACAACTTATGAACTGTACTGAGTATACAGCAAAAAACACTTCCTGTAGACTGGCGGTCTCACAACCACTGGAAATCCAGCATTTAAGCTACCCAATTTTAAAAATCAGATTGTCAGATGTACGGCAGTTATCTGTATGCTGAAACTGAATGTGCCAATTTCGCACATTCTTTTAGACGTGGTGTAGATAAGGGATTATGGATACATTAAGAAAAATGACCTTCAAACTTATTTTCAAGATGCTGCATCGATAGGCAAATGGTGTTTCAGTGATATTTACAGTATTTCTTCTTGGACATACTCCTCAGCAGCGGTTTAAATTTGGTGTTTCTTGATTCCAGTTCTTAAAAACCTGATATATATCTTTTCAGACAAAGTTTACAATAATGCTCTCCCAGTTACTGATGGAACATTCTTTCAGATACATTGAATATAGGCAACATCTAAATGGATGGTATAAACAATGAGAAATGCCACTGTGTTAAAGTGAGAGGAAGTGTCTTATTTTTAGACTAAAAGGACACATCCATGAATTGCAGGCAACATTTACGAACTAAATCATCCCTAAATGACCGCTTCACAAAACTGTCACAATTTTACGTTCATGTCAAGATAGTATTTACACATAGACAAAGCTTCCATGCAAACTGGATCATTCCCAAAAACTCATTCAGCTTGGGAAAAACATGTTTCTATGTGTCTCAACCAATGATCAACTATGGAATAATTCATGGTCATTGTATGACAGAAAAATACAATTTGACAAAAGCAATTGTTGAGGAATTTCCAAGGCTTAATTAGATAATCAGGAGAAAATTTGACATACTATGGATGTTTCGGAATATGTAATGTTATGACAGGTTTGTGAGGTGGTATGATGCTGGTGTAGCTTCATGCTTTGTGCCAGTGTCAAACACTTGCAACTAGTCACCAAAAACATGCAAAGGTTGAACACCTTTGGACAATTTTTACACCTGCTCCTTGAGTGAATATACACATTTTCTTCCTGTGGCGGTTATGCCTTCAAGGAAATCCATCAAAATCTTCATCAGCTATCTCCTTAGCACTCTCCAACTCCTGCTGTTCCCGTTCTCTGCGATCCTGCAACAAAACAGCAGCAACTTAGGGTCTCAACCAATTCTTTGGGAACAGTAATTCTTCTTTTTAGTGTGGGTAAAGCACATGAAACAAGTGACCGTGGTCACTACTATTCTTTGAGCTTTGGCTCAAGACAGACTCAGTAAAATCAATTCTTTCACTTTCAGGTTTAACTTCAAACACTGGTGAGTGAAACAATATCCTTCATTAAACCTGATGGTGGCAATTTGTATTAAAAGAACAAACTTCCTTGTCAAGTCTATCTCTGTCTTAAACATGCTGTGCTAAATATCCAAGACCATAACGACTTATAATACTGCTTAATGCAAATGTTTAATGAAGCTAGCATGGATATGAATGTATAACAACTTCTTTTTTATTCTTTAAATGACGTTTCAGAGCTAATTCTTGCTTCTTTTATCAGGTGATGGAAGGAGCAAGAATTAGCTCTGACGATGAAGGAGCAAGAATTAGCTCTGAAACGTCATGTAAAGAATAAAAAAGAAGTCGTTATCCATAAAACGTGTCATGTATTCATGTTCATCCAACTTCTAAATGCCTTTCAAAAGCTAGCATGGATAGTTTAGGAGATCTGCTCCGGACAAGATGACATCCTCATAGTCACAGCCCAAGTCATGTTTCCATGGAAACAGCAAAAAATAAAATTCATATCTGGGTCTACACCCCAAAATGCACATCTAGGGATCATGCTTGAAATGTGTATCAAGTTTGATGAAGCTAGCATGTATAGTTTAGGAGATCTGCTCCAGACAAGATGACATCCTCATAGTCACAGAATGACTATCTCTCGACGTTGTTGCGGGGAATAATAAACTGTGTATGTTTATCTATGAAGATCCTGCTTAGAATTCATCTTCAGCAACCCATGCTTGTTGTAAGAGGCGACTAAAGAGATTGGGTTGTCAGGATCGCTGACTTGGCTGAGCAAGTTTGGTTAAGCTATCATGAATAGTTTAGGAGATATGCTTTGGACAAAGCGTGACGGACGGACGGACGGAACTCTTCTATATCCCCCGCAAATTTTCAATCTTTCTTCTTGAATTATTTTTAAAAATTTCCAAGTAAATAAATCAAAGGGACATAACCATGAGGAAGTTGGGGTTTGAGCCCACAAGCAGGAGCTCCTGACATAACTGTTCACTGCGGTAATGTTCCAGTATATATTAACTAACACCTAAAGCTGAAGTACAACAATGATCCAGTCATAGGAACAAAAATATGTCATAATGTCATCCATTAGACAATAACAAAACCTGTTGCAATGAGAGGGACATCTTAATTCATGAGATCAATGATAATATAGAATGAAAAGAATGACTATCTCTCTGTAAAATACAGATATATTCAGGCTGTTCTATGGTTTGTTTCACTTCAGTTGACTTGTGACAGCGGGACTGAACCAATATTCTGGTTTGTGTTGGCTATGATATTCCTTTGTGGTCTACTTACAAGGTATGAAAAGAAGGAGGGAATGAATATTTTCTAACATAAGAATCAGTTGCCTGTTATTGTGAATTGGTTACAGTTCAAGACTTCTCACCGGTTGAAGATATAAATTACCTGGTAATCATAAATGTAAGAAAAGAACATGTTGGACATTCATTACCTGTATAATTCATGTTAATATCAAATGATAAAGAACACAAAATTTAGATGATACTTTACCATAGCAGCAGTTGGCCATGAAATGTCTGCCATCAGACTTTCAGGTTTTTGTACATGTTGCATTCATTTCATTATACCTACATTTTCTCACAATCAATTGTTATTACGGATGAATAATTAATTAAACCTATAATAGTTGACTCATTAGGTGGAAACTAAAACCAATTACTAAACAGCATTGTCACTAAGGTGACATAATCCCCCGCCTCAAATTATCAAATCTTTCTTATAAAGTAATGAAACTTTAAGATGAGGTTAAATGTCAACAAAAACATGACCAGTCAACCTCTCTTGATATCTTGCTCTTTAGTTGTTCAAACACACATATCTTCAAGACTGACTTTGACTTTGACATGAATGTCATAGTGTATGAAATATGCAAAATAGTACTAAAGAAATTGCTTATTGAAAAACATTCAAGGGGAGTCTTGAAAGTCTATGAAGAAAATCCAGCGCACAGTTCTTGAAATCTTCAAAGTGTCGTCATGACCCTGAAAATTATGTAAAGGTCACCAAAATTGACTGGACCCTGGGCCTTCCCTAGATGAAGCTTGGTGTCAAATATGAAGAAAATCCAGTGAATATTTTTGGTGATATCTTGCTGACTATCCTAACATGCAATTTAACATGCTGAAATCTGCAAAGTGTCATCATGACCTTAAAAATTAAGTGAAGGTCACCAAAATCGACTGGGCCCTGCGCCTCCCTGGATAATGCTTGGTGTCATATACGAAGAAAATCCAGTGAATGGTTATTGAGATAGCTTAACATGCTGAAATCTTCAAAGTGTCGCCATGACCTCGAAAATTATGTGAAGGTCACCAAAATCGACTGGGCCCTGCGCCTTCCCTAGATAAAGCTTGGTATTGAATATGAAAAGAATCCAGGAAACGGTTTTTGAGGTAGCTTAACATGCAGGTAAAACGCTAAAGTCCCCTTGTGACCTTGAAATGAAGGTCAAAGTCACCAAACCTGACTTGGACCTTTCTTATACTGTGATGAACCTAGGTACCAAATATGAAAAGAATCAAGTGAACGGTTCTTAAGATATTCCAATTAAATGCGCATCGACGATACCCGGATGCATGGGGACGGAAGCCTAATACTATATCCCCGCTTCGCGCTAAACGCGCGGCAGGGGATAACAACACATAAATAACAGATATCAGTTCAATTGCTCACCTGAGTCTCTAACTTAGGAACACATATGCCAAGTACTAGGGCCAACATGTCATATGTTAAAACATCATGTGTATGGCATGCACATTTCATTTAATAATCTGCTGCTGAAATCTGCAAAGTGTCATCGTAATGACCTTAAAAATTAAGTGAAGGTCACCAAAATCGACCTAGGCCTCCAGCCTCCCCTGGATAATTTTTCTTGGTGTCATATACTTAAGAAAATCCAGTGAATGGTTATTGAGATAGCTTAACATGCTGAAATCTTCAAAGTGTCGCCATGACCTCGAAAATTATGTGAAGGTCACCAAAATCGACTGGGCCCTGCGCCTTCCCTAGATAAAGCTTGGTATTGAATATGAAAAGAATCCAGGAAACGGTTTTTGAGGTAGCTTAACATGCAGGTAAAACGCTAAAGTCCCCTTGTGACCTTGAAATGAAGGTCAAAGTCACCAAACCTGACTTGGACCTTTCTTATACTGTGATGAACCTAGGTACCAAATATGAAAAGAATCAAGTGAACGGTTCTTAAGATATTCCAATTCGTACGTACGTACCGACGTATGGACGGACGAAGCCTAATACTATATCCCCGCTTCGCGCTAAACGCGCGGCAGGGGATAACAACACTAACACATAAATAACAGATATCAGTTCAATTGCTCACCTGAGTCTCTAACTTAGGAACACATATGCCAAGTACTAGGGCCAACATGTCATATGTTAAAACATCATGTGTATGGCATGCACATTTCATTTAATAATCTGCCCCAAACACAGAAAAATTAGAGGCAGACTATGTTCCATGGTTCAGTGTTACTTCTAGTGATCCTCACACATATAGTTGGGGCACTAATTAAAGTCCTTGCCAGCAACTTCATGAGAAGACAAAGCGGGGCTGCATGATTTGTCCCAACGGTTGTCTCCCAAAGTCCCTACATCCCATAACCCCCACACAGGCAAAACTTCAGAAATAATCATTGGAATAAGCTTCACTCAATTCAGCTAATATAATTCGATTTAACTAAAATCAGTTACTAGAAATCAAGTTCACTCAAAACAAATTGGTGCCTTGTAATTAATGATTTCGAACTCAGTATGCCAAAGGCTCATGTCCCCCAAATGACTATGGGTGACAACTAATCACTGAAAACAGACTATAGCCGGCAAACTAGCGGACCTTTACTTTTATAATGAACTGACCCAAAGGAGAAATTACAGGGTGGAGCATACAGTGTGAGATTAAGCTGCACAGAGAATACAGATGAGAAGGGAATAAGATTGTGCTGTTGTTGGTAGGGTTTTAACAATTCATTTTAAATAATTGAGATTAATTAAGTGTTGAACTGGGTCTTTTTTAAAGCTTCCTGATGTACATAGTGAGTAGACAGATTTTGCAAATCGTAATAATATCAGTTGTAATAGTGTTGGAGATAGTAGACTGAGATAAATAATTTAAGATGATTTGGGGTGGTATATACGAGGGGCATTCAAAAAGTAGTCAGCCTAACTATATTCTCGATGTCCAATGTTTGAAAAGCTTCCATTTTATTTTGAAAAAATTATTAGAAAAGCCATATCCAAAATTTCACATGTGGGTAATGTGGTTAACGAGATGTTAGTCATCACAACACACTGGGGTATAATATTTCTTTTACAAATTGCAGAAAATAAAAAACAATCCGTCATTTGGTACCTCTTGGATAATGGTATGCCCTCAGATAATATCACATAAAATATGTTTCGTATAATATTGGATGACTAACTGTCATAATCAACATTCAAAGATTTGGATTGCTTGATTTACATTTAGACGGGGGGCTGTTTTTCAGTATAAGCTGACACTTGTGTGGCTATTGCTTTTTTTATTTTATGCACTTTAATGTCTAAGTTTGGTTCTAGCGGACTTCTGCCTATCTCAAACACACAAAACGTTTCTTTCATATTTTGTTTCCTGAAGTTTGTGATGCATTTATTTGTTAAACTTTTGTTAAAATATTTTTGTTATCTTCCATTCAAACCATTATCTCAAACTCTTAGTTTGGTTATTGCTCATTAAAATCATTCTCCTCATTCTAAAGTGTTTGGCCTGGTCCATTGTATGAAATAGGTAACAGGCAGGAGATTAGCAGTGCACTAGACCATGAACTTTGTTGTTATACTGACTGAGTTTGGCTTTTATGCCGCTTTTAGCAATATTCGAGCAACATCACGGAGGGGGACACCAGAAATGGGCTTCACACATTGTACCCATGTGGGGATTCGAACCCGGGTCTTCGGCATGACGAGCCAAAGCTTTAACCATTAGGCTACCCCACCGACCCTTTTGTTGTTATAAGCTGTAGGGGTTTTGTGAGGTTACTGTCTCAAGTGGCTGGGAGTGCCCACTGCCCTAGCCCCCATTAAGTGGCCCTAAAATAGCTTTAATTCAATACCATGAAACCATTGTATAACTGACTTCAAGACCAAATGAACAAGATCAAGATTTAGCATCAGGGACAGTGGTTAAAGCTCATCATGCTGAAGATCCGGGTTCAATTCCCCACATGGGTACAATGTGTGAAGCCTATTTCTGGTGTCCCCTGCTGTGATATTGCTGTGATATTGCTAATAGCAGCGTAGAAACATACTCACTCACTAGCAACAGGAGATTGTCTGTGCAAAGATGCAAAATTGTTGAAATTTTGTCAAAATTCCATTTCATGAAATACTATCATGTTGTGTTTTCAGCCATGACCTTGAAAATGGGAAGCAATTACATCCAAAATATTAATTAGCACGATCCCTTTGTATAACGTAGTTGAAAGTTCTACTCTAAACAGCATAAATCAAATACTCCTCAGCGACTCCACATCAGTCCCTGAGAAATTTTCCTGAGAGTTTCCATCCCCAAAGCCTATGTATATTTGGGTCTGCTGGCCAGCAAGAAGTGTCCGGGGCAGGGACAGGGCAAGGAGGTGGGAAGTAGGCACAGGCTTTTTAGACCAGTAGGGCAGCACACACCATGTAGCCCCATACAAACAGTTGAGTGTACTCACACCATTTGCTTTGGTCACAGCCTATTTGGCTTAGCTGACTACAAGCTATCTTAATCAACTTGGAGTTTGAGAAGTAAATTTGTTATTAGTCTTTCTAATTTTTTTGCTTCAAAACAAGAGCTCTTAGCATAAAAAATACCACCTGTGTCTATGTGGGAAAATGAGTGAATGAGTTTCAGCGAGAAAAGTAAATCCTCTTTACGAGTGTATAAAATTTAGGGGTGGATCCTGTGTTCAATGAGATTTGTTATGAAAACTAACTAATTATTTAAAATTAATGATTTGCATAAAAGGGCATACTTTACATAGTATGAATGATGATAGAAAAAACAGGTAGGTTTACTGATAACAAGTCTTTAGTCTTTTTAACTGATCGCATAACATCACGTCCCATCATATGTGATACCTTTGCTACGCATCATATCACATCATATGTAATGATTGTGCTGTATATGATCCAACATGTATGATACATGTGCTATGCATCATATTACATCATATGTGATGATTGTGCTGTATATGATCCATCATATATGATACATGTGCTACGCATCATATCACATCATGTGTGATGATTGTGTTGTATATGATCCATCATATGATACATGTGCTATGCATCATATCACATCATGTGTGATGATTGTGTTGTATATGATCCATCATATATGATACATGTGCTACGCATCATATCACATCATATGTAATGATTGTGCTGATTGTGCTGTATATGATCCATCATATATGACATGTGCTACATCATCATATCACATCATATGTGATGATTGTGCTGTATATGATCCATCATATATGACATGTGCTACACATCATATCACATCATATGTGATGATTGTGCTATATATGATCCATCATATATGACATGTGCTACACATATCACATCATGTGATGATTGTGCAGTATATATCCATCATATACATGTGCTATGCATCACATCACATCATGATTGTGATGATACATGTGCTATGCATCATATCACATGTGATGATGTGATGTGCATGTATATATATCATGTGTGATGATTGTGTTGTATATGATCCATCACATGATACATGTGCTATCATCATCATGTGATGATGATTGTTATTGCTGTATATGATCCATCATATATGATACATCGCATCATATCACATCATATGTGATGATTGTGCTGTATATGATCCAACATGTATGATACATGTGCTATGCATCATATCACATCATATGTGATGATTGTGCTGTATATGATCCAACATATTGTGCTGTATATTCATATGATACATGTGCTATGCATCATATCACATCATATGTGATGATTGTGCTGTATATGATCCAACATGTATGATACATGTGCTATGCATCATATCACATCATATGTGATGATTGTGTTGTATATGATCCATCACATGTGATACATGTGCTACGCATCATATCACATCATATGTGATTATTGTGCTGTATATGATCCATCACATGTGATACATGTGCTATGCATCATATCACATCATATGTGATTATTGTGCTATATATGATCCATCAAATGTGATACATGTGCTACGCATCATATCACATATGTGATTATTGTGCTGTATATGATCCATCACATGTGATACATGTGCTACACATTGCCAACTGGATTAACAATATGCTTGTGAATGCTGAAATAGACAAAAACTAATTGTGTTGTTAAATATCTTACATTGTTTGGGGCATGAAATTGTATGAATGTGTTGGTTTTGGTATGAAGGATATTATCAAAGTAGGATGTTAACTATTTTGACATAAGCATATTTTCCCTTCTGTAATAGGTTTTGTTCTACAATGTGTATGCAGCTGCCAGAGACTAAATATAATGATATTGCTCAAAATATTTTTCGAGTAATCATACAATTGTTAGTTTTAGTGTTTTTGCATTTTTTGTAATTCATGAAAGATTGACAGTGTTCTACGTTCAGGGCTGTCTTTGAGGTTTTCTTCTACAGTTCTATCAAACAACTCCATAAATAACAAAAAGGACCGCTTGATGATAATGCTAAGTTTCAAACACTCATTGGGGAGGCTTAAATACCCCCATTTAACCCTTTTTATTGTAATTTTCATACTGCGACTTTTGACTGGCCAATTAAAACAAAGATAAAAGTAGAACATCAATTTCAATGTTTCAAAATATTTGTCAGTATGGGAGTATTTTAAAAATTAAAACAGATCAGTGTAATTAGCCTGACATATAAGTCTACAGTGAGTATTGATTCGGGACTGACAACAAACATTATTCAGATAACAGGAAGATAGTCTCATAGTCAAAATCACATTTGAAACTTAATCTTACTCAGAGCACAACTACCATCATTAAGGAGACAAATTATCCCTTTGGAAATGACTGCGTACAACATCAGTGCTAAATGAGCTTCACTGAGGTTATACCACATTCCATCCCATACCAAAGAAAGACACTGCTTATCGCAATCAGTTGATATTGCTCTGTTCTGGGTCGTAACAAAGTGTATAAATGGCGAAACTGGTACTCATGATCCTTATTTATTTCTTCACAATAAGCTGTAATATTGTGGAACATCTAAATCTCAGTTGAAAATGACTATGTAATTACTGTTTCTTCTTGAATATTTTATGAGTGAAATAGAATGGCACGTTAATAACAGCTTCGGGCAAAAATCATTCACATTTAATATCAAACAGCTTATTATTAGTCAGTGCTGGAACAAGAATGTCCTTCCCTTCTGTAGAAATTAACAAGGCAACTGACTGTTAATATATAAACTTTGTTTACATCTGGGCAGTGATGACTGGAGACACAGGGCACACGATTAATTGGTCATCAGGGCACATGGTATATATGATATGATCATGAAGGAGGGTCAGGGCACTTTATGTGTGTGTCTGGGCCCATGATTACTGGAACAACAGGGTACATGATTACTGAAGTGTCAGGGACCATGGTTGCTGGAATATGATAGCACACTAGAGCATCAAAGGAGTGGGCGCAACAGCTATTTCAACCAGTATTCACTCAACATAGAAATATCAAATTGATGTTAATATTGTAATCTGAAACTGTATAGTTTTAATAAAGTGTCAAAAGTGTTTATTTCATAGCATTAATAAGGACATGAAAATCCAATCATGTTGTAAGATTTCCAGGGGAAGCATAATCACCAGAATATGTTGCATATCACATGAGGGTTTATCACACTTCGGGTTCTAATTGAGAATTTATTTTCTTAATGTATCTTGTAAGCACAGAATTCAACAATTTCAATTAATCTAAACAACTGGTACCTAGTTTCATGTCTTCATCACAATCACTGAAGGAGACTTTGAACAGACATATTTTGTCAGTGGTATAGTGCAATCATCTATCTGTGACATAAAGCACTGTCCCATGTTATAACATAAATCACTGTTGACTCACCTCTGCAGATTCCAGATCTTTGTTGTAAGACTTGGGTGGGAACCTCATTGCCTGGAAAAATAAAAATCATATAAATGACCTGTAAAGCATTTGTTTAAAGATAAACACTAAATTAGTGCTTTGTGAAAAGAAGACTAGGTACAAATCTGGCTCAATGACATTGCACAGATTTGTGATTACTGTCAGCAAATATTCAACTTTTAAGTAGACTGAAATTGTCTTGCTGTATTAACTGATAAAGTGACGGGGGAGTGGATAAATCAAATATCAGAAACGCTGAGAATCTAGGATTCAAACCCATGATCACTATGTCTTGAGAAAACAAAGGATGCAACTCCTTCAAGGCAACTAAATAGGACTGTGTGATCAAGTTGGATGAGGACTAATTCTCCATGCACGAACTCTCTGTACAACATTGGCAGTGAACGTAATACATCATTTTAATGGCTAATGTTGAAAGTTAAACATGTACACCATACACCACAGCAGCAAACCTGATCGCCAACAAAAGCCCCTTTTATTTCAAACACAACGTATGGATTGTAGGCACTTACAAACATGGAAAATCAAAACCAGGTCTTAGTCATAACAGTCTTAACACTAACCAGGCTAATCACCTATCCTGGGATAACATGTACCTTTTTAAAGGTGTGAGGTGAGGTGAAATGGGGTTTAACGTTGTGCTTGAGAATATTTCGCTCATATGACGACGTGCATGCGTGTGTATGTGTATGTGCGGCTGCTTGTACTAGCCCAGACTGAAGCTGGTTTTATAGTGCCAGCCCACTGAGATACCATGCCGCAGTGAAGCATGAATACCCCACTCAGACACATTATACTGACTCCGAGCCGACCAGTCCTTGTTGTACCTTTTAATGCCGAGCGCCAGGCAGGACCAACAAGTACCATATTTTAACGTCTTTTGGTATGACACGGTCGGGGATCAAACCCGTGACCTTCCGCTCTCCGGGGGGACGCTGTAACCACTACACCACAGAGATGGTCTTTTAAAGGTGTGTCACAGGGCACTCTGAAAGTTGTGATAGGCAGGATATTTAGCAGTTGTAATCTTGAAGAATGTACCCTTCAGTTTTATGGACATCACAACTTCCTATTCAATTTCTGAATTTCCAGTTTATTTTATGTATCATACATGCATAAACCGTTTGAATATCCATGTAGATGTTCGCAGAGTGTACTTCTGTCAGAGAACATTCATCACTGGTGTTGAATAAATATATATTACCACAGGGTGTTTTTAAAAAAAGGAGAAAAAAACAAGAGAAGCCTTTAAGTGTGCCCTTCAGCCACCAGGAACTCATCTCCATTTGTGCCTTTACAACTTTAACATCGCCATTGGCACTCTAATACATAGAATTTCAAACCCTGTACACAAAACAATGTGACATTTACATACTTGAGTGCAGTGCAGCATATTCTCCCACATAATTATTGCTAGCAACAAGTTAAAGGGTTTTGTGTTGTTCCTAATGCAGGAACAGTGCTTATCCTTCAGGGATGTCTCCATATGCAATGACATGGAGATTAAGTGAATGAGTTGTTTTGTGCCGATTTTAGCAATATCCATGTTTGAGAGTGGTAATTTACAAAATTTCAACAAACACATCGTCTTATTAGTGTTTAGCTAAGTTCTTACACTTGATGACAAAAAGAACTGTGGCATAGGTGCATTGTAATGGTTGGAAACTGTATATGAAAGAATATAGTATTTTGACATTCTTACAAGTACATTAAGTACATTCTGAACCCCAAAATTATATAAGAAAATATATGTTGTTAAATATACAGTTCTTGATGACTAATCAGTATGGCTGGCTGAAATGATCGATCATTGGAAATACCATTGGTGGCAAAAAATATGAATGATTATTGATATGAAGGTTTGTTGATAATATCTTTCATAAACTATTGTGATGAAATAATGTTTCAATTTACTCAGACATTACAACAAGTAAAGTCTTTATGCATGGGCTACTTCTAAATTATGTTCATGACAGTAGTTTGTTCCTAATCCAAGCCTAAATATATCACCACTCACTAGTGATGTGAAATTTACTGATTTCTTTCATATTTGTAGGGAATTTTCCCTCTAAATTACTTCTTGGTTATTTATCAATAATCGATTGATATTTAGTGAATGATTATTGAGATTTATCATCTCTATCGATAGCCAGCCCTTACTATTCAGTTGACTAATTACGGTAAGCATGTAACTCAAAGGATCTATAGATTTAACTGATAAAGCGAAAAAAAACAAAGGCACTGAGGATCCCATTAATTTCAACATGCCATTAATAACAAAATATTTATAATGATAAAAAAATGTCTAAAATGAAACTGTCAGAAAACAGCTGTCTCCTGTTACCTTGATTAATACAAACATAGAATTTCAAATTAACATTCAAAACTATCATTCTATTAATTTCACCGGTTACCTTTTAGATCATTGATATACTGCCTTTTATTCCATGAGGCAACAAGATTTATGTTTTGGCAGTATCATGGAGATAATTCACTTTTCCTAATTAATATCATGTTTCGGCACAGAAAGGTTGCATACATTAATGGGATCCAGTTGAACAACGATCTAGGAGGCTTAATGAAACTATGTGTTTCACGACTAAGGACAAAGGATTTCATTATCTATTATGACAAAATGCGAATTTCTATCTGTAACACTCAGCATTGTTAAGTTTTTTAATAACAATTATAATTTCCATTCTCATAGTAATAAGTTTTTCTAAAAAATATCTTGTTTTGTTAACATTTATTCATATGTATCTTAATTGAAAACACATGTTTATGAGAATAAAATTCACACTTCATTTTTGTAGACAAAACTGGTTCATTGGGTTAGAAACTGATTAGATTATCATTTCTACAAAACGTATCAACTGCAGTGAAGACACTGACATGATTTCAAAGCTGCAGTACTAAAGGAAATATAACAGCTCCTCCCTTTATTCACCTATCTTGGGCCAGCAGGTTTTTGTTAATTTCTAGCCTTTAACAAACCAAAAACAAGATCAGGATTTACTGGGAAACCTGTACATTAAATTGTTAGAAGCAATGTTTGAAATCATCTCTTACAATTTTGACACCAATTCTTAAACTTGTAACATGTGTGGTATGACAGGACAAGGATTCTTTCATTTCATTGTTAATTTCAAACACTGCATGTGTAGGTTACAAACAAATTAAATTGTTTATATTACCAGACTGTAAACTATCATTGCAATATCGCGTTAAGCACCAACAAAACCAAAACCAAACCACAACAATTATGTGTATCTAATTTTTATAAAGGTACAACATCATAAATCTGTAGTTCCAGGGCTAGATTTTCAAACAAACCTAGCTATGATTAATCTGAAAGACTTATATTTAAAGATAAGATACATTTTTGAAACTGTCGCAAACCTGTCAGATCATAGATGTCCTCGCTGCTTACTAAGCCACAATAACTCGGTGCGCCTAGTGGCTGCAAGAGTTGTATACTCCCCAGGGAGTTGAGATTGATAATACGATGTGCCATTGAGATTGACATCCAATGATCGAGGGAAAAAATATCAGCGCCTTGAGCAAGCACTAGTTGCCTGGATATGTGCGCTATATAAGTATCCTATAATAATAATATAATAATAAAAACTAATGTTGAACTTACATGACAATCATTATTGCACTGTGAGCACATACTGTTTTACAGGCATCTATATGAGTGACTGTCCACGAAATCCTACATATAACCCATCATCTACATGTTTTGTTCTTTGATAAAAGATGCCAAGACTACCCGAACATGAAAGCATTTGCAAGCCAATGATATGACATTTTTCAAATGCAAAAAACAATATAATAAATAAGAGCAGTGTCACCACACAACTACTATTATAATTGAAATAACGTGCCAAAACATACTCCACTATTTTCGCTTCAAAAGGTCCACTAAGAATGCGCATGCTGTTATGTAAACATGTAGCTTGCAAAGTCAAGGCTTGAAAGTAGGGAGTGAGTGAGTTTAGTTTTACGCCGCTTTTAGCAATATTCCAGCAATATCACTAGAAATGGGCTTTTCACACATTGTACCCATACAGGGAATCGAACCCGGATCTTCGGCGTGATGAGTGAACGCTTCAACCCCTCGCTCCCAAAAGTAAGGGACTTTGTTCTTGAATGATACCATCAGCACTGAAGATGTGCCTTCAAGTCAATAGGTATGTATGTCAATACTGCTTCATACAATCCTGTTTACATGTTGAAAAGACCAACACAAAATATCTTTTCTGTATCGGTTTAGTGAATGCAAAAATTAAGATTGTTGTGGTATTATATATAATATTATGATATTTAGTGACGGGTTTACATCAGTGAATTAAAGTAACTCAAGATAGGACAAAGTTAAATTTTAAAGACACTTTAAATCCCAATGAGAATGGAAACCCACTGGTAAATAGCCATTCATTAAAACACTGGAGAATTCTAATTGCTTCCATTTGTGCACAGGTTTTTGCTATCATCATTTTGACAAATTAATAAGGTCATTATCATGATTTTACTATCTAGGTTAATTACTTTCATAAAATGCCAAACTTAAGACAAAAGCATTGATACAAATGTGATACTGAAGAAATGACAGTGGAACTTGCACTATAGGAAAACTGTAACCTTTGAGCTAGGGCTCATCAAGCGATGGCAGATATATACAAAGGGAAACTGCTCCCAACTAAACCTAAACTAAGATAACCTGCCCCTGAGTTACACAGAAGCTCATGGTCACTATGGTGCCCTCCTGACACCGTCTGCCTTTCCAAATTATTGAAAGGTTTGTTGGTTCAAACTAATTTCAGATTAGCCATTGATAGAAATTATATTTTAGGCTATTGACTCCATTGTTAATCTGATAGCTATTGCAATTAACAGTATCTCTTACATGAAATCTTTTATGCTGTTTCATGTGTTTGAAGAGTCAATTTGAATCACAAACTTTAACAAAATAAATATACTTATATTATATTTTGAATATAAAGCATATTATCTGTTGCAAAGTAGGTTGCCATCTTGGATGAAGATTACATAAACTTACAACAGGTGCGGAGCTGAGACAATCTTATGATATCATAGAGGCTACGATAGTTTCAAAAATATGCTATGACAGTCAATGATTTCCCTAATTTTAGGGATAAGATCGTTTAAAAACTGCAGGCCCACACCTATTGGTAAAAAGATATTAAGCGCTGCCGTGGCAAGATTTGAACCACAGTCAAAAGCAGTGAATGAAGCATTAGGAATGATTTTCAAGCTAGAATCACAGTTATCTGTCCCTATGATGCACATGAACATGCCAGGATTGACAATTCTATTGATTTCTGGTTGGAACATTATCTGGAAGGCTGGGTGTCAAGAGATCGTATTGAGAGCCTTTCTCCATCTAACTTGTTTCTTGCCTAGTCTGGTCTGGATACATTACAGCAAATTCCTGCCAGCTTCCACCATCACAAATACTGACAACATTCTTAACATTCACCAGTGAACATAAAGTAATTCTAGGGCCTTTTACTGATACACTGGTAACTTATTTCACCAATTGTGTTGTCTGTTTGATTTTATATGTGAAACTGTGTACATGTAACTTGTTGATTATTCACTGAGCCTGCACGTCCATTTACTGAGTTCACAAATTAGTCTTGAGCAAGCAAGTGTCTGTGTTAACCTCTGTTTCAATTTGGAAGTCACCTAGTTATCTATGGGTTGTCTTGTATCTGGATTAAATTTCCTGAAAATTCTACATCTGCACTGACAAACATCTGTGCATTATTTGGTAGAATTCAATCTACCTTCACATAACGTTACACAGGATTACTTAGAAAGCAGTTTCTGTAATACAGTGTTGAAAGGTGAGTCACTTGTTGAGTGTTAAAGTCAGTAGAAAATCACTGTGTTTAAGAAATCAGACAAGTGAGCTTCAGTGAAGTGTTATAATCTTGATGCTAACCCTTCAGTGAAAAAATCTGAAATTGTGAAACTTCTTCTAAATAATTTGACACGGAAGAAATGGTGAATGATTCAGTGGAGAGGATTCAAAGAGAAAGAAAGGAGAAGGGAGAGACTTATCATTGAGGAAAACAGAAATGCAACACAGAAATAATTCCTCTCCGAAATATCTAAATTCTTTTGATGTGAGCAAAAATGTCATATCATTCTTTTTCACGATCAGAAAGTTAAAACTTTTACTTGCATTTTGAAAAGTGGCAACAAATTTGCAATTGTCAAGAGACCACTGGACAATGATAGAGCAAAGAGAATTAAAGGCAAGGAGACTTTTCAGAGGTATCAGTAGATGTTAAATCTCAGTGAGGTGAAAATGGAGAAGTATATTAAAGAAGTTACAGAACAGGGGTGATCCTTATCATGTGCTGTGATTTGGGGAAAGGATGACTATCGTTTAATGGGTAGTGTATATTGTAGGATTTCGGTCAGCTGATTCTGTTGACATCTTTGGATGAACAGTTGGTAGATAGGTCAAATCAGGTTGCAATCTTGGCAGATGAGTACATGGTTACTTATAAGTAACTTCAGGTAGTATTGTTACTCTCCCAGATTGGTAAGGGTAAGAATTGTCAACTACTTCTGTTGAGATAGGTTCCAAGCAAGGCAGATAGTTCATCTCCTCAGAAATCAGATATCCCAGTTGGTTTGTATCAGGATTCAGGTTTGTTGTGAGGTATTATAGATTCTGTCAAGGCATTTGATTTCTGAATGTCATAACACCAAGTGCCTTTCAGTTGTATTTGTTGACAAAAGATTCAGCAAATCTGTTTTATCATTGAACAAATTTCTAGAAAAAACGTAGAAGATCAATGATTGCAACATATGTTTGATGCATATTATACAAATAAATGTCACATGGGTCATATCATATTGTCATAAATCTTCTTCACAGAAAAATCACTTATGACTAACGTCATCCCCAAAACTCCATATAACCAGTGATGTTTAAGGCTTATTGCTTCATTTCAAATGTACATAACAAAGTAACATCTTAGCTCGCCTTGTACAGTATTGTAACATGTATTCCTCCCTTTACATAATATATCATCCGAACTTAACCTTCAACACATGCAAAACACGCACGTGAAGACCAGGAAACACGTTTCATATCTGAGATAAAAGCGGTGAGTTCAACAGATTAACAATATCAGGACTGTATATCATCAGCTAATGACTCTTGATTCTTAAAATAGCTTCTACCAATAATAAGCATGGCTACCGTGGAACTCAGTAGCATTACCATTAGGACGTCAGTAACCATAAAGTGGTGCCACATTACCAATTGTTACCACTAATTTCTAAAATCCATTTCATTTTAGGTAAATTTTAAATACTGAATACATTATGATGACATTTGAATCATGGCCTTAGGCTTGTTATAAAGACTGCAATATTCATTTCAACCAGACAGAACTGTCTGTCACAATAATCATTTAAAAAGGTAACACAACAAATATATACTGCTTGTTGCTGGATGTTTCTGCTAACTGAAGGGCTCACTTAGAATATATGAAGCCAATGATAAATAAACTTTCATTACAATAACGGGGAATCTGTCCTAACTGATGGATACATTTCTGGGGAGTCGGAGACTGTTAAGGTTATCACAGGTTTCAACAAAAGGAGGGGGAAACTAGTTGAACTGAGTGATCCAGTGATATTCTTCAGAAAGGATATTTGACTGAATGTCCCTCTTATGTATGCATTAGAACATAATCTAAGCTGCTTAAAGTGATGTTAAATGAAGAGGCAAATGTATATTCCAATAGATTGAGCTTGTAACCTTTGTATATGTAGCGCGGTGAATGAATCCGTCAGTCAGTAGCCAGGTGAGTGTATGAGCGAGTTTGTAGCTAAGTATGTAGCTTAGCGAGTGTGTAGCTAAGTATGAGTGAGTGTGTAGCTAAGTATGAGTGAGTGTGTAGCTAAGTATGTAGCTTAGCGAGTGTGTAGCTAAGTATGAGTGAGTGTGTAGCTAAGTATGAGTGAGTGTGTAGCTAAGTATGTAGCTTAGCGAGTGTGTAGCTAAGTATGAGTGAGTGTGTAGCTAAGTATGTAGGTTAGCGAGTGTGTAGCTAAGTATGAGCAAGTGTGTAGCTAAGTATGAGTGAATGTGAAGCTAAGTATGAAAAACATGAATGGCAAACCTATGTCAATCATGCCAGAAGTACCCTGTTAATGAGACTCTTGGTGAGCCCTCAATGACAAAGATACAACACAAACTGACTGACTAATTGTGCTAGTAAACAGTGTTCACAGAAGTAATTTCAACCCATTTTTGTCTGTTCAGTTCATAAAATTCCTCAAATGCTGCTATCATACTAACTAACTGAGTGACAAACTAAATTATGCCATTTGTTGTATGAACAAGAACATGCCTATCTTGGATAAATTGAAAGCAAACCCGGGCAATTAGGTGCAAATAATATGCATGTGCATAATTACCTGGAACATGTCATGCTTTAATTCAGTCAATAACTTTTTTTTTAACTATTAATAAACGCTTCATGAACATGCTCTGGAAACAGGACATGTGTACATACTGACACAAGAAATCAGCAACAAAAAATCTGAAATTCCATGAATATCATGGGGACCTCCTGAGTATCATTCCTGGGACTAGTGGGTGATAGCATGAACACCAACCCTCAACACAAATAGCATGACCTAGTTAATTGGGGGGAGGAATAGAGAAGGAGACGACCCTGATCATAACATGTTTATACATGAACAGATTTCCACAGCACAAAATTAGAAGGTTATGACTGGCTGACTGACTGACTGATTGATTGAGTTTTGGTTTTATGCCGCTTTTAGCAATATTCCAGCAACATCATGGCAGGGGACACCAGAAATGGGCTTCACACATTGTACCCATGTGGGGATTCGAACCCGGGTCTTCGGCGTGACGAGCCAACGCTTTAACCACTAGGCTACCCCACCGCCCCAAGATGGTTACGATGTCACCCTGGTCATAATGCCAAAGCCAGTGTGGTTTTTTTTCAGAACAAATGTTTCT
Source organism: Haliotis rubra (assembly GCF_003918875.1). Lineage (NCBI taxonomy): Eukaryota > Metazoa > Mollusca > Gastropoda > Lepetellida > Haliotidae > Haliotis > Haliotis rubra. Next base: position 2,120,307 of record NW_025767579.1, read on the forward strand.
ATTCCATTGTTATAATGACTATGTTCTTATATTCTTACAGACAATTGACAATGTTATCAATCATTTGGCAAGAATTCCTTCTCCTAAATGAACAGACTAATTGTATTGATCTCAGTTATTTTCACAGCTCAGACAAAGAATTATTAACTTTCTTATAATAACAAATTAGCTTGATATTAATGAGAATATCCATTTTTATACGCTTCAATAAACTGTAGTTTGATTTTATTGACATATAATCTAACATATGATATTATGTCAAGATGGTCTTGTTTTCACCATTGTGGTTGGTTATGATGCCGCAGTTTACAAATTAACCTAATAGTGTTGTGTACAATGGAGGGGAGTGGAGTGGAGTATAAATCTGTTGTGTAATTTGTGAACATCTAGAAACTTATCAAATATTTATTGGATGGCCATGTGAAGGAGAAAACTATTTAAATGCAGAACCTTGACTTGAACCAAAAATTTCTAAGAATGCAGCGACAATTTCACCTTATACTACTGCTCCAAAGTATGTAATAGTTCCACAGAATCAGCTAAATGTTAAGAGTAGCAGTACATGGTCTGTAGAGAATCAAACATTCTCCTCCATATTCTTGATAACACAAAATACAATGAATCTGTGACCTGTCCTCATATTCACTCTGTTGCGGTAGTCAGACAAACAAAGTCTCAATAGGCCATGTTCAGCAATGAAAACTTTGAAGTATATTTTTCTGATTGAATTTGAAAATTAATCATTATATTTGTAATTGAAATTTTAACATGTTGACTCTTGCATATTAAATTTCTTTCTGATGATCTCACCACAGCTGTTAGCAGCATCAGTTTCTAGGGATATGAAGATAATAGGAAATCAGTCTGTTAAAAGAGTCAAAAGATGTTCATCTGACTCAAACTGTATTGATACACAGAAGAAGACAGGTGCAGTTTAGGCATGGCAAGTGTTTCAGCATAGTTTTTGTTAAAAACAACCCAATACTAATCAATCATACCCAGACTTATGTCTAAGTTTGTAATAATTTTTACATCACAAAACACATAATTGTAGTTAGCAAAAAATGTGTCATCTTTGTTCGTACAAATTATATATTCTTTGTGTAAGAGCGTAATTTGTGAGAACAAATCAGGAACATTTCAACTATTATATCAATGCATGTACAGTCACATGAATGTGAAGAAATCTGCCTTCCTACAGCTTGTTCAGCTTGACCTGATCAAGTGAATACTAATGCATTGCATGACCGTGTCACAGCTGGTTGGGTCTATTATTGTGAAGGGGGTGCACCTTTGTCAGTTGATTGTCAACATGTCCGAGCAGCCGAGAGCATATGACTGTATAAACAATTCAATTAAAACATGAAATCATTGTTTTTTTTCTGAAGTGTTGTTTTCCGGGACAAGTTCTGTAACGAATCCATGTATGCATGCTTCGCACGAACGCAACATTAAAAACATTCTCTGCTCCCCTATTTAATGAAGTTAACTCGACCTGCCGTTTGTGCCATTTGACCTCCCAGGTCATGCATATGTAGAGTAGCTCAGGTCAAGCTGAACAAGCTGTAGTGAAGCAACTTCCAAGCATTGAAGAAACATATAATTTACAAGGCAAAATGTGAACAGGGCTAACAACTTAGATACTAGAGATAAACGATGCCTAAATGTTTGGACAGTTATTCTTCAACAGCACAATAATAAAATATTGGAACAGCATGATTAAATGATACACTTACGCAACATTGGAATACTGTACACCTGGCTTGATACTGCTTAGTATTCTGACCCTATATCGACTGTCATTTTGAAGAATGTTAATGTATTTCAGTTGTCTTTTGTGACTTAATGTATCAGTCAAAATCATAGGATGGTTGTCACTGATTAAGGTTTCTCAAACTGAAGACAAACAGGTTACTTTTATATTCAGGCAAGGAGGGTAATATTGTCATCCAGCTTTCCAACTGTTTCCTAAAGGACATATATTACACACATATACAAATCCTATCCATGTCTGCTGCTGTTTTACCAATTTTGGCATTAGCAAATCTAAGTGTAATCCCATATTACGAAAAACATATTTCAAATCAGTCATACAAAAGTATACATATCCAATGTTGACAACATTCAGCATGTTCAGCTTGGTAGCATAGGCCTATTTTACAAGGTTTTCAGTTTTACAACTGCCTCTTCTCAATAAAAAACACATCACAATGACACAAGCAATTTACTATGCAGTGTTTGACCAGATAGCAACATAACTGTATTTTATACAGACTGCTTTGTACCCTTTGTGTGCATTGTTTTCTTTTAAGGTGGCCAAGAGAAGCAAATCTTGCTAAAACAAACTTTCAAACTCAAGAGGTCTAGTCCTCGCAGTAGTCACTTTCCTACAGTTTGGCATCTGAAAACATGACATGGTCAGAAGGCAGCCATAATCACTAGTCAAAGGGAGACAACTCACACACACAGTTCATTGCTAGTAGAATTGCATATAAGTTGCATGAAGGCATAATTCTAAGTTGCACTATTTAAGCAAGGACTGAACACTCAAGTCACCTCAATAGCTAATAGCTCATGTAATGGAATGTTATGATATAAAATGTTGTTACATTAACTCATTCAACACTGTGGCTGGTAATGCAAACAGGACATCATTAGTCCAGCCCACACACTGCAGGCCGGAAGATCTACCTGTCATATGACTCATACAGATTTATTTATTAAATCAATCAATTTCCACAATGTATGAACATACATCTTACATTTCAATCTACTAAATTTTATTGACAGATTCAAAATTATTAATGATCTTACACAATGTTACTGAAATATATAATCTTGTTTAAATGCCTTTGGCAACAGATCCACATCAGAGTTGAAGAAATCTATTTTATGAATAAAATAAAGAAGTAAATAACATCAACCATATTACTCATAAAAGTTGCCAAACCTACATCTGAGATACTATTTTCATTTTTTAGTGATCATGTAAAGTCAGTCAAATGACATCTTGGCTTTTGATGCTTAAATCTTTTCGTTCGGACACGATACTTTACATTCCTAAGAATTCCTCATCACAGGTCACAACCTAAAGTACTGTCGGAAATAGAAAAAACAACTGTTTTTAAGTGGTTAATCTGTATTCCTAAAATTTATACAATTGCAAATAGCAATGTTGAAATAACCCACATCGGCCTAACTGGGCGTTCAGTGGGATGCGTAATAGGATATCCAGAAAAGCATGTTTACTCGTACAATCGGGCAAAACTTAGAAAAATTACGAATAGCTGCTGAAAACAATAGATCAGACTATAGATGTCAATTAAGTCGCTCAGCTAGGTATGACAACGGACCGTCAACTAACCTGGCATGAAATGCATGTGCTGCCTACAGGCACAAGGGGTCATCTCAGAAATATTTGATGCTTTTTCGTGTGTGTTGAATATGTTTCATCTATTGATTAATACACGTCTTTCTTTCATAAAGTTTATGTTCAGATATGTAAAAGAGTAGAAAAGCTTATATCAGCCATCGTATTAAATGTTGCAAAATATATAGGTGACATGACCACCAAAAATCGACAGGACTGGATATTATTTGTAAATTGGTGTGACATACAGTTTGCTTCCCCAGTTTAGTTCCACTAAAGGGTTATGCTATCCCAGCTGATATCTGACACCCGTCCTGGTTTTCCTTTTGAGACGACCCCTCCTACCTGTTTCTTTATAGTGATAGTGAGACTCAATGGTAGCTACTTCCTTGATAGTTTCAGTATTAAAGTTATTAGTTTTTACGTCAGCTATCGTTTATAATTAAGCTAAGTTTAATTTCAAAATGGTCATTTAAAAAGTGTCCTTTGTAACACAATATCATCACACAACACTAGTTTGCATAAAGCCATGGTCTGTTCCAAATAAGCCACTTTGGACTTAGAAAAAACCTGCATTGCTCATTTCTGCACTAATATCTCCTCAGTAAAGACCCTTTTTAACGTTTCCTATCTCCCTACCACTGAGCCTGTAGTTAGGCCGTCCTAGTTTAACAGATATTTCACACTTTCATATATTAACTACCAAAATTGTAGATATAAATGCGACAAAAAGGTTTTTTCTATTTCCGACAGTACTTCAGTACAATACGTCCATGATGTTCAATATTTTAAGTATAGGTAGCAGTTTCCTGCTTATAACACAATTTAACAAAAATCTTTCATCTAATTCTAAACATTATTGTACATGACTGAGTTTAGACGAGGAAGGTACTGTAAATCACGAAATGTTTGTGGCACAATATTTTTGAGAGTGGCAACCAACAGAAGATTTTGCGTCATGATATTTTTGCGATTTGCCTAATTCTCAAAAATAAATTGCAACTGTAAGTTCTGCCTAATGTAAATCCAATCACATATTAAAGGTTGCCTGTGATGACAATGACATCACCAAAGCTGTTGTTCTCCGGACAAGTGTGATAAAACCTATCCACACCCGTTAGATGGTGTCTGCCAATCAAATGGTCTCTATAGACAAAGAATTGTGTTGCATGGGTGGCAACTGTCCGGGCTATCACATGTAGTGAATTTTGTTTGACATGTGACATGTGAGTACTAGTAATGCTTGTAATTAGTCTTCTCCCAAGTTGTTGTCATTGCTTATTGGATGTGTGGTCTAGATCTCTTGTTGATTATATGAACTGGTGAATAATAAAGAGATAATGAGACACATTGTTTGTTGATTGTTTACTGCCTTAGACCAGTAAATTGCATCATGAAACTTCCGAGTTTTAAATTATCAATTGCTGTAATGTATGTGGCTCACTTAGGTCATAGTCATGAGTTTCATTAATCACGATCCTCATAGAATATTGTGGTAAAAAAAGCAACATTAGAAACCAATCTTTATCCAATAAAATCGTTTGTCCTGGCAGGATTATGGCCATATTACTGATGTTCAGAGCATTCAAACGATACCCAACATCAAATTAATCTTCTCCCTTGTTATTCATTCAAAGCCTCAAAAATGGAAGTATTTTCAAGTGCTTCCAAGCAGAAAGCCACTGTCACTGGGAAATAGGCAACCATAAATATTTTTAAAAAAATGCAAGATTACATATTCATAATGTTCAGATAAACCATAGATGAAGCAAACACTGCATCAATTTTTGCCAATTATATGTGTAATATACAGCCCTAATTATCTTTTCTCGCATTTGGCCTCGGGTTAATTCCGGTGTGTTTCCATTCGACGAGTTTTCCCCGTCGGTATATAGGCAGTGAGTTTCATTGCATTTATCCTCAGTCTTTGGATTGTGAGACGTAATAACATTAAAAAACTACTCGATGTTGTGTACATTGTAATCCATATCCTTTTTACCTGATAGAACTTATATTTAACTGTAGTTTCGTCAGAGCTATTGCTTCGGCAATGTTATCCATGGAGGCGGCCATATTTGATGATGACGTCATGAGTTTATGTGTACACAGTTCGTTGACAAAATTACTTTTGCAAATTCTGTATTTTAAGCGTCAAAAGACATTTGCACAATTATAATGAGTCCTGTCACTCTTTACATTTATTATTCTGCACCAATAATAAATTAATATGATTTGCTTCATGAGGATTGTGACGCAGTTCTGGTCAGTTGTCAGTTGACAGTTGACAGTTCTAGACTGATTGTGGTGGATGCGAGTCGCAGATTTTTCCATATATATTTTCACCGGTATCTACCGAGAACACCACAATATTATGTAAGTATAATATATCCAAGCTTTGCTTGAGACAGTACTTACTTAATCAGAAGTTTGTTCTGATTTAAATAATATTTGACATTATTGACTGTGATAAATTTATGTGTAATAAATCCTTGTTCATTGTTTCAACTTCATGTTGTCAAGTTATTTCTTTTTATTGGTAAAAACTGTAATTAACAGGGTAAAAGTGAGAGTGGTCCAAAGAACAGACATGCTACTTAAATAAAATATATTTTTCTCGTTTTACCCCCATTGAACCGTTACATATGGTATGATTATATCATCGTACCTATTTATTTTATTTTTTCATGTTTGCTTAATTGAAATGTTATTATTCAAGGAATTATTTATTAACACTCATTAAAAATAAACATATTTAAGTAGTAGTTTAATTTAAATAGTTGTATTATTTGAATAACATAAAAATAACTTTCATGTTTATCAACAGCTTCATCTATCACCTCTGGGAACTCTGTGTCAGAGCAGAAAAGCTTTTGGTTGACTGGTGTTGAAAGAGTTAAAAGACATTCTGAAACCAAGATTCTCTTTGATGATGAATTTGGAAAACTCATATTTGACTTTTAGGGGCACAATTTGCCAATGATAAACATGATATAAAACATTGCTTAATATAAAGTACTAGAATTTGTACTTTACTAAGAAAGTGTTATCCCAAATATAACATGTGTTACATTTGATCACTGATAAATGAGGCGACACGTATTACTCAACAATCGAGAACACTTATTGACCTAATATTTGTATCGTGTCCTGATATTGTAAATTCCTCGGATGTTACTCCCCCATTCTGCAGTGACCATTGTTCAGTTAGCGTGTCGCTGAAATCTATTAAACAGATGAAAGAAGCCTATTCAAGATTCATTTATAATTACGATAATATTGATATAAATTCCTTTCGGCAAAATGTGGCTGATGTTAATTGAGATTTTCTTACACAAAATGATGATGTTGATGCCATTGCTTCAAAATTTGTTAATACATTAACAGACTTATGTAAATCAAATATTCCAAATAAAACTGTTGTGATTCGTCCAAATGATGCTCCGTGGATGAAGCGGATTTATAAGAAAACTTATCGTAAGAAAAATAGAATTCATAGAAAGGCTAAACGTAGTAACTTGCCTAATGATTAGGAAAAATTTAGAAAAAGTCGAAATAAGCTTATCTCAGAGATACGTAAAAGTAAGTCATTGTATGTTGAAAAACTTGATAATGTTGTCAATACAGAACATGGTAGTAAATCATGGTGGCGGATTGTTAAACATTATCTTAAGAAAACAGATAAAGCTAAGATATTTCCACACATTGAACACAATGGTGTTGTTTATGAAGATGATATTGAGAAAGCAAATATTTTTAATGACTACTTTGTGAGTATGGTAGTGGTTAACAGTTCTTCTGATGATGTTAATGTATATTCTGATATTAACGTGGAAAATTGTCTCACTGATATAAGATTACAAAGCGTTGAAGTAAGGGATATTTTACTGTCGCTTGATGTCACTAAAGCAACTGGTCTAGATCATCTTAGCAATCGTGTATTAAAATGTTTAGCTGAACAATTGTCCGTTCCACTTTGTAACCTGTTTGATATTTCTTTGTCCTCTTCTCAATTTCCAGACATATGGAAATGTTCATCCGTTGTTCCAATTTATAAGAAACATAATGTTCATGATTATACTAATTATCGACCGGTTTCACTTACTAGTTGTCTTTCAAAAGTCTTTGAGAAGTGTGTTTTTAAATATGTGTCAAATCTTTTTCGAGATAATGGAACTATTACTTCATTACAGTCAGGTTTCACGACTGGTGATTCTACATCATACCAGCTCACTCATTTGTATGACTATATAGCTAAGGCGATGGATAGTGGCAAGGAAGTACGCGCTGTATTCTGTGATATAAGTAAAGCGTTTGATAGGGTTTGGCACAAGGGTCTTTTGCATAAGTTATGGGCTAGTGGAATTCGCGGATCTCTTTTAATATGGTTTGAAAGTTATCTAAATAATAGAAAACAGTTTACAGTAATAAATGGGTATAAGTCAAATGTTAAATCAATTGAAGCTGGCGTCCCTCAGGGATCAGTCCTAGGACCTTTACTCTTTTTGGTTTATATCAATGATATTGTTGAAGATATACAGAGTAATATTAAATTATTTGCCGATGATACATCCTTATATGTGATAATTGATGACCCTATGGTATCTTCCAATATGTTAAACGATGATTTAGAAATAATAGCTAAATGGGCCCAGACATGAAAGTAAACTTTAATCCCAATAAAACTGAATCTATCATTTTTTCTAGAAAGAAAACAGTAACATCAATGCCAGATCTTATAATGAATGATATACCGATAAAGTCTGTCGACACTCATAAACATCTGGGGCTGACTTTACAAAGTGATGGCTACTGGAATATACATATAGATGATATTATTTCTAAAGTCAGTCCTATGATCAATTGTTTAAGAAGTCTGAAATACCGCCTTCAGAGGAAAACCCTCCAAACCCTGCATAGTTCATTTGTTTTACCACTTTTTAACTATTGTGATTATATTTGGAACATCTGTACACAAACTCAAGAGTTATTGTTAGAAAAACTTTTAGATGCTTTAAGAACCATATGTGGATCAGTTAGAGGAGTTTGTCATTCCAAAATCTACCATGAAACTGGTTTTTCATCATTAAGGGAACGTCGTAAAAATCACCAAATGTATGTATTTAATAAAATGTTCCATAATAAAACTCCAAAGTATTTATCAGATCTAATTCCATAAACATATCCTCTGTATCCACATATGGATCTAGATCTAGTAATATGCTTCAAGTACCATTATGTCGTACGGAAACATATAAAAAATCTTTTTTACCATCCTCTGTGATGGAGTGGAACAAGTTAGAAAATGATATAAGAAACATAGATTCCGTTGCCATGTTCAAGAAACACTTTGATCGAACTGTCTCATCCAAAGTACATCATGTCTTCAGAAACACTGGTATTAGATTAAATCAAATAATTCATTGTAAATTAAGACTTGGCTGTAGTGACTTAAACGCACATAAATTTCACCGTTTTCTTCAAAATACGTCTACTTGCACTTGTGGCCATCATTATGAAGATGCCATTCATGTTCTATTTATCTGTCCAAATTTTAATACAATTAGATCGAAGTGTTTCTATTACATAAATGGTTTTAATATTCAATCTGTACTATGTGGAAGTTACTCATATTCTGATGAAATCAATGAAAATATTGTAAAATCTGTACATGACTATTTTACCTTAACAAAACGATTTTTTACCTAATTGATTAATTATACTACTGTCTTTTTCATTAAGTCTTTTACTCCTCAAATGGTGTGTTCTCTTGTCTGTAATGATGAATGTATATAAAATGTTTCCCATCGCATTGTATTTTCGGAGAGGTATTTTTATAGGCTTATAGCCTGTTTACCAATCCGTTCATTTAATAATGAATAAATATTGTTTAAATCATTTGATCACTTTCTAAAATGGCATTGTGTAATCATAGCTTTTGGCCGTGGGAGCCGTGCCAATTTACACTTCTCAGAGGGGTACACAAAGTCCGCAGTCTAGACTACTAGTTGCCCGACTTCCATTTTTGTTGAAGTCGCGGTGGCTGAGCGGGTTAGGCGGCTGATGTTGTGTGCTGGTGATTAGGTGCCTGACTCTGAGGGTGTGGGTTCGAATCCCCCATGGGACTGAACCCCCCAAAAGTACTAGAGTTTGTACTTTACTAAGAAAGTGTAATCCCAAATATAATATGTTATATTGCTTAATATAAAATACTTGTGTTGCTACAAAATATTCCAATTGTACATGACAATGCTTACCTTAACAGAATTATTGTGTATATCTAGGCAGAAGCTGATTCGTTGATGGAAAGCAGCCATGGGTTCTTTCGTCATGTACACATTACTTGTTTCTTTGGACTGAACATAGCCCTTCTCATGATCTATCGTGGCCTCAATCACACCATCTCGGATTGCCTGGAAGGAGTTAAGTGTTATATGTCAATGTAGCTACATGGAACATTTCTTCATGAGGAAGATATCATTATCTCATGATGTCAGTTTTAACTTGAATCAAAATAACACAAATGGAAAGTCGTCTCAATTACTCATGGAAGTGTTGGTCCATTATACACATTCTGGTTCACTTTAAACACAATTTCAGATGTAAATACAATCAATATCAAGAAACTATGTGAACCTTTCAACTTGAAATGTGAACTTACACTAAGTCTTTGTCAAATGGACTGTCCACCAAATGAAATTTTACACTTATCCTGACTCATACGTTACTGCTTATCTCCCTTTTCTTCCGAGGTATGGTGGAAACCTCTGTCCTATTGTTCCCTAATGAACAGTCAAAATAGCTCACCCCAAACAGGCCTCTCCCTGCCTGTGTGCCAGCGACCCACGCGACTGCTAGCTGCTTGTCACTCTCTCCATTTTTGAAGACAAAGGTATTTTTGACATGCACCAAATAGTGGAGAAGTGGGAAAGGTTGGGAGGGCACATAGACTATGAGTCAGGATAAGTATAAAATATCATTTTTATCATAAAAAAAACATATTTTTTCTTATCCTGACTTCTACGTTATTGCTTGCATCTGTCAGATAGGTGGTGGGTCAGCCATCTATTTAGATACAATAACTGTTCAATCCACCCCCTAGGAACTCTCCACTATTCAGATTACTGCAGCCAAATTTGGGGGTCACCTTCTTTTAATTAAAAAAGAAGTAAATCATAAGATTTACTTGATTTTTAAGACTCGCGGCGAATTAGATTCCTGCTTATCTTGGTCGATCCATATGTTAAGAATAGGTCGTAAACTTAACTGAATCGTTTCATTCATGCTCTGATTTATCTTGAAAAACAGGGGGGCATGGACTCTCTGTTGGTGGTTATGGAACAGTAACCCGACATCTACAAGTCTATGGGTGAGTAGTTATTTCCTGGCTGGAACTGTCAACTGTTTCGCCACGACCAAGGGACTGAACTGGTGTATTCCGGAAACATCCTTGGTGGTAAAGTCTCTAAAATAGTGATTGGCGAAGACAGTGTCTTATCTCCGGAAACACCCTTACATAACTGATGAGATGGAGCAGTTGCCGTGTAGATGTAAGGTGGATGCAATGGCTTTGACTTCATGCGGATTCGAGGCTCTAGGTGGATCCAGTCCCGCTGCCTTATAGGCTCTCAAAAATCACTGCTCTCAGCCATAGTCATTCTGGATACTTCAGTAGATGTAGCAGGTGATATAGGAATGAAGAGTCTCTTAAACTTCCTTCTTCTCACAGCAGTTCTTTTTAGGTAGATTTTCAATTGTCTGACTGGACAAAAGGACAAATCTTGAGTATCCTCTGTCCCAAGTATGGATGATAATCCATGTATGTGGAATTGTCTATCTGGCTGATTGGTTCTTCACAATGAAGTCCCATCTAAGTCCAAGATGAACTGCGGGATGATCACCGTGTCAAATCTTGTTCGGCTGTAGTCTTTTGCATGTATCTCAAGACATCCAGGCAGCTGTAGCGAGTGCTAGGAGGAATAGTACCTTCTGAGTGAGTCTGCGTGGAGAAGAGGCTCATATTCATCGCTGGTAAGGTGTTGAAGGACTATATTCAATTGCTCTAAATTTCCTTTGCTGGTCTTCTTGTCAGAAGGATATCAGCACCGCGACAAGCTCCGGATTCTTGGTAAGTTTCTTTCCTGAGTTCATGACGAGGACTGAACTTAATGCTGCTAAATACGTAGACAATGTAGAGCCTTTAAGGTGTTTGGTAATTCTCAGATGACATAAGTAATCCACCACTTGAGGATGCGTAGCCCTGATCGTTGAGAAACATTTAAGTCACAAAATGGTCAAAACTCTTCCACTTGTCATTAAAGATTTCTAGTAGAGCGTCAGAGCTAAGGTGATGGCCTTGGCTGCTCTGGCAGAGACTCCTATTCTGGTAAGGTAGTTTGTAATAAGTTCCATGCATGTAACTGGAAGCATGAGCTTGCCTTGTGTGAGGATGAATGAGATGGTTGGGCCAGTTTAGAAGGCTTAGACTTGGTTCTCCAAGAAAACTGATGAGGTCCGGAAACCACGTTCTCAATGGCCAGTAGGGCGCTACCAAAATCAGTTTCAGGATCTTCATCTGGGCGATCTTCCGTATGACTTAAGGTAGACTGACTGACTGAGTTTAGTTTTATGCCGCTTTTAGCAATATTCCAGCAATATCACGTCTGGGGACACCAGAAATGGGCTTCACACATTGTGCCCATGTGGGGAATCGAACCCAGGTCTTCGGCGTGACGAGCCAACGCTTTAGCCACTAGGCTACCCCACCGGCCCGACTTTAGGTAGAAGAATAGGTGGCGGGAATGCATAAGCATGGAGACCTTCCCAAGATATCGCTAGGGCGTCAAAGTTCCAGGCTAGTGGATCGGTGAGACGAAGGTCTTTATATGATTGCTGAAGCTTGTCGCAAATAGGTCCAGGAGTGGGCAACCTTGTTCTTGCACCATTAGTTGAAGGTCTCTGGATATAACATCCATTTTCTTGGGGATGGTTTGATTGGTCTGGACATGCATCTGCTAGAATGTTGATGGCTACTGGGATATGTCTTGCTTTTATTCCCAATTTGAGTCTGTGAGCTCATAGAAGCGAAATATTAGTTCTGAGCTCACAGAAGCGAAACATTAGTTCTGGCAGGGAGAAAGCTACTGCTGTGTTGTCCGTGCCTAACATCAGGAATTGGTTTCTGAGGAGATGTGACCAATGAGTTATGGCTCTTATAACCCCTTTCGAATTACACTTGATTAATATGAAGAGATTGTTCATCTTTGGACCAAGTCCCTGTGGTTACTTCTTAAGTGAACTCCCCAACCTTCTGGACCAGACAATCCAGTGATCAACAGAAGCATCTAAGAAAGAGATATAGATTGTAGACTGGCTCTTGTAAATAAGGGACTCCTTAAACAATCGACTTGGAATTTCCGGCACTGAAGCTCTTTCTTCAGATGTAGTGGTAGTGGTATTATGATGTTGTGATGATCTAGATACATCGATGCATCGATACGTTTTCTAAGATGATACAATTATCGATACGTTCAAAACTGTATCAATATTTAGTTTTGAAAGTATCGGTTTAAATATGTTTTTGTAAGTATCGGCTTAAATATGTTTATGTACCGTCTACATTTTGCAATTGTATCATGTATTTTGATGCTATGAGTTATAAATGATTATGTTTCACGCACAAAGATGGGAAATTAGAACTTTTTAGTCTCTAAAAATAAAAAATGTTGATCTTTTCATGGACAATTATAACATATGAAATATTAATGTTCAAAATGTAACAAAATTTATGCAATAATGCCGTGAAAATAGGTATCGTGATATGTATCGAATCGTGACATGGGTATCGTGATACGTATCAATTCATGAAACTTATGTATCGTGACATCCCTACTAAATATGGTATCAGGAATCTCTGAAAAGGCCTCAGTTGGAGTCTGCCTCTTTGAGTAAGGGCTTGCTTGTGCTGACATAATGAGTTTAGGAATTTCTTGCCAAGTCTTGATTGGCAGTCTTGATTGGCAGACTTGAATTGAGAGCTTGAGGCAGACAATTATGGATTTTCAGCCATCAGTTTTCTGGTACTTTGATCCTCAATTCCTTGACATTAAGAATCTGATTACTAGGAATTTCAGATCTTGTGATGGCTCTAGTTCTGACATCTGAAAGCCAGCCCAGTTGTGTTAACAGTTGAATGGTAAAGTTCAGCTGACGTCTGAGTGGATCTACTGCTTGGTGAGCCTGAATGCCGCCGTGTAGGTAAAAAGCGCTGCAGGTGTAAGTAAGTTACGATGGGCTTGGTCAATGTGTAAACAACCACGGGCCATAGAAATTCCAAAGGGAAAGGCCTTCCATTGGTAGTGCTGCCCGTGATAAAGGAAACGCAGGAACTTTCGTCATCTCTGATGAATGTGTATGTGTAGATACACATCTTGTAGGTCTATGCTTGTCATACGGTTCACACCAATTGCGTCTTCTGACAATACAGTTGATGTTCATCACTGTCAAATCTGGTAGCGTAGATTTTTACTCATGCTGGTACAACACTTCAGAATATTAAGCTTTTTCTGTTAGATGGCGAGAATGCTGTTTATCAGCCGATGTCCACTAGCTGCAGAGTAATATCGCGGTAAAGCGGGATCACTGTCTTCCTGTCTTGCAGAGTACAGTTGTCGACTGTTGATGTTTAAATTCAATGAAGAAGTGATGAAAAACCATGCATGGGACCTCAATATTTATAGTATTGATGCGACATTTCTCTTTCGTCTGCCAACCATCTGTTTGTTCAGGGAAAGTCACCCATCTATAACTTCTATTGCAACAATGCCGATTCCCACGATGCGTTGATCTAGACAGTAACACATACTGTCATCTAAATGATGAACAATCCCTTGATTATCACAGCTTATCTCATGGTCAAGGCTGTGGTAGCTGCAAATGTGCAAATCAGGTCTGCACAGGGGCAATGCATTCTGTCCAAGTCCAATCAACTGCTTTGATGTATGTGATGTCACCAGTGCTCTATCAGGTTGGCTCCCATAATATTTGGTGCAATAGATGGTTTAGTAAACACAAGCGTATGATTTTACGCCGCTTCCATAATCTTCCAACACCATCTGATTGAGGGTTGCTCATGTTAAGCATGACTTCATTGATTGCCTGGGACATGGCTAATCCGTAGAAGGCCCTTCTGATTGCAGTATCAAGTTGAGCCAGCTTTTTGTCCTCCACTCATCTTGGAGTCACTCATAAGGGAATAGTCTTCATTGATTGTTGAAGACCTCTATAGAGGGTGTTGGTAACCCCTGAGCCTTAGTAACCTTTGCGAAGGCTAACTGCTAAGTATCTGCCACTTCAGATATCGGTTTCATCGGCAGGATGGTTAAGGTATCAATATCGTCATCTTGGGTACAATAAGTGTCGGCAGGTGAAGAGTCCCTCATAGGCGAAGACATCGGCAACCCATCCACTATCCATGCTAATAACTCAGATCCTCGTAAATAAATGAGTTAATTTCCTCTTGAGAAGCATCCTACCCAATCCACTATCCATGCTAATAACTCTGATCCTCGTAAATAAATGAGTTAATTTCCTCTTGAAAAGCATCCTCCACAGCTAACATGCTGAAATTATCTTCCTGAGGCTCCTCACGGATCGAAAGCGTTGGTATAGATTGCATAACTAGTCAGTCAATCTCCGTAGCAGGTAATTGTTGTTGATGTTGAATAGCCATCAATACTTGTTTAGTGATGATCGCCACAATATCAGGTTGGTGAGTGAAGGGTTGCATCAGCGCTAAGGGCCGTGCCTCTGGAAAGGTCTGTGACTGCATGAAGTGCTGTGCTTGCGACGAAGGACTGTGCCTGCTGTGTGAATGACTGTGGCTGCATAAAGGTCTGCGGTTGGACAGGAGTACGTTGATGCCTCATAGCCAGCGTGAAGGCCGAGGTCTGCGCTGAAGACTGCAGTTGAGTAAAGGTCTGCTGTACAGTAGGGTTACATTGGCGTGATGTTCCCTGCGTTGAAGGCTGCGGCTGTGTGAAGGTCTTGGCCTGCGTGTAAGACGTCTTCTGGGCCGTCTGTGTAGTACCACCACTTCTGGTTCTAAAACTGGTGGAGCTTCAGTGAAGGAGAGCCTTTCCCGGAGACTTCTTACTGGAAGTCTTCTTCAACTTGGCCAACTGTTGCAGACTGGACCCCTCCCCCAAAGGGGACTTTCCCTTAGATCGGTGCGTAATAGTATCTGAGTATAATATACTATATCAACCTGAGAATCCCACGTGGGAAACTCACTAGCCGACTTGAAGGAATCTATATTAGTATCAGAGATATAATATTGTCCCCAGGGGACTGTAAAGTAACAAATTCATGTTCTGCTGACACTGCACGGGTTGAAAATCTGGGATTTTCCCACCTTTTTTCCCCCCCGATCTTTATTCTCTGTAAGGACAAAAAGTAACATGACAGACTCTTCTGAATGGGCACAAAAATTACATTTGAATTTAAGATGCAGGTATAACTACGGCATGAAGAGCACACTGCGTGTGAATCATGAACTGAGTAGAATATACAGAATATCTGCACACAGAACACATTTTCAAAAAGTCAGAAAATATTAATTCAATAGCCGCACTTTAACAAATATAACATATGGTTATGATGTAAAAAGGATATAGGATTAAAATACAAGCACAAATTTAGAAGTACGGGCCAAAATAACAGAGCAGTAGCTTGTATTAGGCCTAGAGGAAATCCACCCGATCGTCTGGGAGGGCGAAGAAGGAGAGAGTGACAAGCAGCAAGCAGTCATGTGGGTTGCTGGTGTACAGCCTGGGAGAGGCCCGTTTGGGGTCAGCTAATTTTGTCTGTTCATTAGGGAACAATAGGATAGAGGTTTCCACCGTACCTCGGAAAAAATGGAGACAAGTGTTTGCCACTAATATGGCAATGTCCCTGCCACTAAAGATTCGAATATTTATAACATATTTATGACGTTTTATTTTTTGGTCACATACAAGATGCCTGAAATCACCAGTGTCTGCATAATCACCCAATGTAGGCTGTCGACATAATTGAAGACATCGGGTGCAATGTTTTATGAGATATTGCGTTTACATAAGTTTGAAAAGTGGTCATAGTGTCGTGGTGACCTTGAAAATAAGGTCATGGTCACCCAAGTCGACTGGTGTCTGCGAAATCCCCCAATATAGGCTGTCACCAAATTTGAAGACACTGGGTACAACAGTTCATGAGATATAATGACAATAAGAATTAACGTACGAGTCGGGATAAGGAAAAATATTAATTCATTTATAGACACTTAGTGACATTCACCACAAAGGTCAAAGAAAACCTACCTTAGCTACAATATACTCTGCATCCTCTGGACTGTCTAATGATAGCTTTTGTGCAATGTCTACTAATGATATTCTGGAATAGGATAAACTGATCATCCGAACTCCGGTTTTGATGACGTTGTGACGGAGTCGGATGATAAGTGTGTACGTGTCTTCAGCCTGGAACTTGGACCCAAACTTGGCTAACATTTCATTGAATTTAGGAAGGTTTCCATTCCTCACAGCTGAAACAAAGAGGAAACATCAGTCACGTAAAGTTTTCTTCACTACAGAAAAATCCACTGCACTTTTAACCAATTTTGAAATATACAAAATGAATATCAACATAATTGCTGAATGACCTATATCATTTGTCTGCTGACAGATATTCATTGCGTGGAATAAGACTAAAGGATGTGGTTTATGGTATCCAAATAGGATGTTACACATAAATAGCTACATACAGACATAAATTTTTACCATGTCACCAGTACATCAGCCATTGGAAACAACTGTTGTCAGCAACATTAGGAAACGGCCTTGAACAGTTTCATTTAGAATTCTGAATTGTGATTTCACTGCATTTACTTGGACATTTAAACACTTTCTATGAATGTTATAACTTTCTTTCTTGGGAACTGACATAATGTATCAGGGAAAACTGATATTCACAACAAAATAATAATCATTTTTTCCCCATGATTCTTGCACTTTAACATGACATATACTAGTACAGGAATTACAATCTCCACAGTGTTCATGGTGTAAGGGAGATAATTCAGTCTGAACATGAATCTGAGATAATTCAGTGTGAACATGAATCTATGAATCATCTTCTGTAAATTTTTATGCATCTAATGGACCATTGGCTTAGCTGACTAGAACTAGAAACAACTTTATTGGACAACCGCTTGAAACAGGTAAAATAATGAACCTACTTGGTTAATTTGCAAACATTTGCCATAGTTACATACAGTCCCCCTTGGTGACAATGCCACCTTTCATTCAGCAGGGACGATGGCATCATAACCACCCACTACAGTGAAAACAATTTCATCCTCACTATATAACCAGGTGTTTCATTATAACCAGATGTGTCTATATAACCAGTCATTATAACTAGATGTGTCTATATAACCACAGTGTCAATATAACCAGTGTCTATACAACCAGATGTGTCTACATAACCACTGTCGTTATAACTATATGTGTCTATATAACCAGTGTCTATACAACCAGATGTGTCTATATAACCATGTCATTATAACTAGATGTGTCTATATAACCAGTGTCTATATAACCAGATGTGTCTATATAATCACTGTCTATATAACCAGATGTGTCTATATAACCAGTCGTTATAACTAGATGTCTATATAACCAGTGTCAATACAACCAGTGTCTATATAACCAGTGTCTATACAACCAGATGTGTCTATATTACCAGATGTGTCTACATAACCACTGTCGTTATAACTAGATGTGTCTATATAACCAGTGTCAATACAACCAGTGTCTATACAACCAGATGTGTCTATATAAGCAGTGTCATTATAACTAGATGTATGTCTATATAACGAGATGTCATAACTAGATGTGTGTATATAACCAGATGTGTGTATATAACCACAATGTCTATATAACCAGATGTGTGTATATAACCAGTGTCTATATAACCAGATGTGTCTATACACCAGATGTGTCTATATACCAGATGTGTCTATATAACCACAGTGTCTATATAACTGACTGACTGAGTTTGGTTTTACATCGCTTTTAGCAATATTCCAGCAATATCACGGCGGGGGACACCAGAAATGGGCTTCACTCATTGTACTCATGTGGGGATTCAAACCCGGGTCTTTGGCGTGACGAGCCAACGCTTTAAACCACTAGACTACGCCACCACCCCCTATATAACTAGATGTGTCTATATAACCAGATGTGTCTATATAACCAGATGTGTATATAATCATAACCACATGTGACCAGATGTGTCTATATAACCACAGTGTCACACATCACAATAGTCAGGGTGTCATTATAACCAGGGTGGTGTTATAACCAAGGCGGCATTATAACCATGGAATTTTGCACAGCAGATACGTAGAAAAATAATGGCATTATTACTAGAGTGGCATTATTGCACAACTACTGGTTTAGTTTTACACCCCACTAAGCAATATTCTAGCTATATGGCAGTCAATTACTGGACAAATAGATGTTATTGTTGTTGATGTCCCGTTGCATTAACTTGCAACATGTCAATTGCCTGGCTAAAGTACCAGTGTGGTTTAATAAGGTTTTCATGGACAATCTAAGTCTTGATGAAACACTATCTCCACTTAAAGTGAAGCTGTCAATACCTTGAGTTAGCTGAAAGTATGGAGCCAGTGTTTTCCTCATAGAAGGCTGCCGAAATGTGTACCTGTCTGGAATATCACCCAAAAGAAGTTCTACTGTAATTGCAAGTTTCTGCACCTGAAAAAAAACAATAAGGAAAATCTAAAAGCAATCACATCATGTAAAACTTCACACACTCAATCATGTGGCAGTGGGAGCTGTTGACCATGATAATAGTTGAATATGCAACTTTAACTGTGGAAATGTTTGCTGTATGTAAATATAAACACAACATATATAAATGGGTGTGATGTATATGGATAAGTTTACACCTTTCATCGATATTAGAACAAAGAACCCAAGACATGCACCTCCACGAAGAGGCGCTCAGGTCATTGATCAGGGCTACCTCCCCTTGAATCTTCACTCTCATCTTAAAGCTATTTGTGAACACTTTTTAAACTGCAGCAAAATAACACATTACGACATGCTGAACCACATCTCATTGAGAAACAGGCAAGAAACAGAGCTTACTGTCTGTTTGAATCCAATAGCACTTTGTTGTGGAGCTTTCCTCATTGCCTGTAACAGGTGTCTGTGGGCTTCAGAGTACTCAAGCTGTGCTGCCTTTATCCTACCTGAAAACAGAGAAACAGGTTAAGAGGAAGTGTCAAGACCTTCATTTACCTTTCACTTTAACAGCAAGGCTCGGGTGGATTAATAGGGGCGTGGTGGGCGAGCTGTCTAAGGTGCCCGGCTAGTGATCCAGCAAACTCAACTTGTGTGCAGACTCGGTCAGTGTTGTCACAACCTCTAGTGTACAGTACACAACCCTATGCACTTAAACGAACCCATGAATCTGTTGGTAAATGACAAGACAGTGGCCACATGAATAAGTGCAAACACCTAGTTGCGGGTACAGCAACCTTGGACGACGCAGTACTGTGACTATGTGTTCCAGTCCACCCAGCGGTGCCTGGGTAGCTCATATGCAACAAGATGACATCCTCATAGTCACAGCCCAAGTCATGTTTCCATGGAAACAGCAAAAAATAAAATTCATATCTGGGTCTAACCCCCAAAAGGCACATCTAGGGATCATGCTTGATATGTGTACCAAGTTTGATGCAGCTACCATATATAGTTTGGAAGATCTGCTCCGGACAAGATGACATCCTCATAGCCACAGCCTAAGTCATGTTTCCATGGAAACAGCAAAACATAAAATTCATATCTGGGTCTAACCCCCAAAAGGCACATCTAGGGATCATGCTAGATATGTGTACCAAGTTTGATGAATCTAGCATGTATAGTTTGGGAGATCTACTCCAGACAAGATGACATCCTCATAGTCACAGAATCACTACTCTCGCCGTTGTTGCGGGGAATAATAAACTGTGTATGTTTATCTATGAAGATCCTGCTTAGAATTGATCTTCAGCAACCCATGCTTGTTGTAAGAGGCGACTAAAGAGATTGGGTTGTCAGGATCGCTGACTTGGCTGACACGTAATCATATCCCAGCTGAGTAGATCGATGTTCATGTTGTTGATCACTGAATTATTTCAGGGAATTACAGGACGCAAATTCCTGCGTCCTATACGCAAAAAAATTGACAATAGACGTAACAAAATTTACTAGCGCGTCCACAGGGACACACAGAAAGTCCAAATACTTTTTTGTAATAATTCCAATCAAGCGACAATAAGTTATCACCGAGTTTGTTACCAGCTGGGTTATAGTATTATTTGCAATTTAATTACTGAAACATATTCAACCTGAGTCGGTCGCCTTTCCAACAGTATCTTTTTTCACAAAACCTAAAATGTATATGCACTACATCTAGCTTGCCATCGGTGAATGAGCCGACATTCTACGTTTGTTACTAAAATTCCTACATAAATCATACGACATGTCCCTCCTCTTCCACCTTCACTTTGATATCGATAGTACATATCCAAATACATCATGCAGATAAATGAAATTTGCAGTTTTGAACTCTGGTTGAAATTCGTTTTTCTATGATATCATCCGTTCATTGTAGATCAAATATACTGAAAATTACATGCATCGTAAATCTCGCCTGTTCTGACACATTACTAAATCACCATTCACTGCGTTTTGCATAATTTATAGTATGTCTTAATTCAAATGTCAAATTTTACTGGGAGAATTGATTTTAAAAGTAAAAGATGTATCATTGTGATCAGCGGTAGTTTTGTGGTTGTATGATAGAATCACCAATGCTCGTTCTGAAACAATGTCGATGAACTGGGAATCGCTGAGAATGTTTTGGAAAATAAGCAAACACAATTAACGTCAAAGTGAATTTTCAGCCATATTACAGAGTGTTTATAAAATCACGTCACATGTATGTCGGTTATGTTTCGTCCATAAACTCAATTATAGAATTCAACACCATCTTCCTTACATGAATCCCTGAATCCCTCATACAGTTCAAAATAAACTGACAAATGGACTCGTGTCACCAATACGAAGTGTTTCAGTGAAATCTAACGAAATATATCGAGGATATAAGATGCCGCGCTGGGAAAGGACCACTTGTTTGAAATGTAAACAAAGCCAATCTCAGATTTAACACTGTGTATCCGTTCGCCTACTTGTTGCATACACTTGCTCATTAGTTTTAGAACATGCATGGGAAAGGTATCAGAGCAAGCGATAGTTAAATAAAATATTCCAATGATTTTCTAGATTCATCACAACATATTATAGTTTCTGAAAGCGTGACGCCATGACTGACGCAAACTCCATCACAACCATGACGGTACTTCTCTTAACTTCTGACTATTTCCCTTGGTCACAATGAAAACAAAAAGAAAAAAATAACAACCAGCAGACTGACAGAATTTTTGGACTACTTACATGTCACATTTATGCATGTCCGTTGCTTGAAACGAAATTTTCTTCCAAAACTCGGCGGACTCGTGTGAATGAACACGCCATTATGAAAGAGTCGCTTCCCGATAGTGACGTCATACGGACGTCAACATTGTTATACATATTTGATATTTTCATTGAGGTGAGGTTATGAATGAAAATACACACGATCAATCTGTCTTGCTGCTTACATTTTCTCTTCTTATGCTTCTTTCGAATTTTCACAAACTTTTTTCACGTGATTAATTTCAGTATTATTATCATTGGATTTGGGACTAGACAGGAGACCAGTTTAAAATCAAGTGGCACCAATAATGTCATAATCAAAGGGCGGTAACTCTGGCCTTAGACTAACAACTAGTCTCTGAAATGAACATATTTTACTGGGAAAAAAGTTCATAGTAAAAAAAAAAGAAGATATAATGAAAAGGAGCCCTGAGACTTTCTTCATTTTCAGAAGCTGTGGAAATCTAGACTTGCCACATTTCTAGACTTGTGTTGGCTTTCTTGGATATATTTCCTTCAGGGTCTGTACGAGAGACTACTCTGGCCTGTTTAGCTCGGCAAACAAAGACCTCATATTGGCATAACATTTCAGCACTTATTTTGAGGGTTATACTTACATTGTAAGAAAAATGAAAGTATATTTTCAAACATTGGTATTAACTAATTAAAACAGTTCACTTTGATTTATTCGTGTACACTTCCCCTTTAAACAACAACCAACCAGCTGTAACTGAAGTCAGATATCCCCTCAATTATGAGTAAATCTTACACTTACCTAAGTAGTACAAATATCGTGCCCATTCATTATTTGATGCTGATTCTGGAAATGTTGACTTTGACACCAGTTTGTCAGCTTGTTCATAGAGGTTGAAATGAAGGTAGTTCCTAAGTAGCAAGTTAATCAGTGATGCTTGGCCTTCATAGTCCGACCTCAAGGTTGCTGTACGTAAACGGGCATGGAGGAAGCTGTAAACACAAGGATAGTCCAGAAATATAGTAAACATAAACAACAAAACTGATGCAAAAACATTTTTACAATACTTCATTTAAACAAGTCAAGTTTGCTATTGGGAGACATAATTCTCCGATTTGAACATGCAGAAATGTTTGACCTATGCATGGAATATGCTGGTAGAAACAGCAAAAGTTTTACTTTGGATGGAGGAATTGCTTTAAGTTAGATATTCTTTGAAGTTGAAACACTGTCATTTTTAATGAGGTTTCCCTACATCTAATTTTCAGTACTTTCTCACACATTCAAATGTCAGTTCACCCTACACTTACCCCCTGATCTTCTCTAACTGGTTTGTTAGCTCGAAGGTTCTGGAGTAGTAGAAGTAGCACTATCCATGTATGTGCCAAGTTTGGTGAAGAAATAGTGAACAGTTTTAGAGTTCTGTCTCGAAAAGACGGACGGACGGACCGGATGGACGGAGTCCATTTTAATAACCCTGCAAACGCTTGCTATGGGGATAACAAAGAACCCAAGACATGCACCTCCACCTAAGAGGATCAGGTCATTGATCAGGGCAACCTCCTTGAATCTTCACTCTCATCTGAAAGCTATTTGTGAACACTTTTTTAAACTGCAGCAAAATAACACATTACTTACATGCTGAACCACATCTCATTGAGAAACAGGCAAGAAACAGAGCTTACTGTCTGTTTGAATCCAATAGCACTTTGTTGTGGAGCTTTCCTCATTGCCTGTAACAGGTGTCTGTGGGCTTCAGAGTACTCAAGCTGTGCTGCCCTTTATCCTACCTGAAAACAGAGAAACAGGTTAAAGAGGAAGTGTCAAGACCTTCATTTACCTTTCACTTTAACAGCAAGGCTCGATGGATTAATAGGGGCGTGGTGGGCGAGCTGTCTAAAGGTGCCCGGCTAGTGATCCAGCAAACTCAACTTGTGTGCAGACTGGTCAGTGTTGTCACAACCTCTAGTGTACAGTACACAACCCTACGCACTTAAAGCGAACCCATGAATCTGTTGGTAAATGACAAGACAGTGGCCAAATGAATAAGTGCAAAACACCTGCCTTGTTGGTACACAGCAACCTTGGGCCAGTACTGTGACTATGTGTTCCAGTCCACCCAGCGGTGCCTGGGTAGCTCATATGCAACAAGATGACATCCTCATAGTCACAGCCCAAGTCATGTTTCCATGGAAACAGCAAAAAATAAAATTCATATCTGGGTCTAACCCCCAAAAGGCACATCTAGGGATCATGCTTGATATGTGTACCAAGTTTGATGCAGCTACCATATATAGTTTGGAAGATCTGCTCCGGACAAGATGACATCCTCATAGCCACAGCTCTAAGTCATGTTTCCATGGAAACAGCAAAACATAAAATTCATATCTGGGTCTAACCCCCAAAAGGCACATCTAGGGATCATGCTAGATATGTGTACCAAATTTGATGAATCTAGCATGGATAGTTTGGGAGATCTACTCCAGACAAGATGACATCCTCATAGTCACAGAATGACTATCTCTCGCCATTGTTGCGGGGAATAATAAACTGTGTATGTTTATCTATGAAGATCCTGCTTAGAATTGATCTTCAGCAACCCATACTTGTTGTAAGAGGTGACTAAAGAGATTGGGTTGTCAGGATCGCTGACTTGGCTGACACGTAATCATATCCCAGCTGAGTATATCGATGTTCATGTTGTTGATCACTGAATTATTTCAGGGAATTACAGGACGCAAATTCCTGCATCCTATACGCAAAACAATTGACAATAGACGCAACAAAATTTACTAGAGCGTCCACAGGGACACACAGAAAGTCCAAATGAGTTTTTGTAATAATTCCAATCAAGAGACAATAAGTTATCACCGAGTTTGTTACCAGCTGGGTTACAGTATTATTTGCAATTTAATTACTGAAACATATTCAACCTGAGTTGGTCGCCTTTCCAACAGTATCTTTTTTCACAAAACCTAAAATGTATATGCACTACATCTAGCTTGCCATCGGTGAATGTGCCGGCATTCTACGTTTGTTACTAAAATTCCTACATAAATCATACGACATGTCCCTCCTCTTCCACCTTCACTTTGATATCGATAGTACATATCCAAATACATCATGCAGATAAATGAAATTTGCAGTTTTGAACTCTGGTTGAAATTCGTTTTTCTATGATATCATCCGTTCATTGTAGATCAAATATACTGAAAATTACATGCATCATAAATCTCGCCTGTTCTGACACATTACTAAATCACCATTCACTGCGTTTTGCATAATTTATAGTATGTCTTATTTCAAATGTCAAATTTTACTGGGAGAATTGATTTTAAAAGTAAAAGATGTATCATTGTGATCAGCGGTAGTTTTGTGGTTGTATGATAGAATCACCAATGCTCGTTCTGAAACAATGTCGATGAACTGGGAATCGCTGAGAATGTTTTGGAAAATAAGCAAACACAATTAACGTCGAAGTGATTTTTCAGCCATATTACAGAGTGTTTATAAAATAACGTCACATGTATGTCGGTTATGTTTCGTCCATAAACTCAATTATAGAATTCAACACCATCTTCCTTACATGAATCCCTGAATTCCTCATACAGTTCAAAATAAACTGACAAATGGACTCGTGTCACCAATACGAAGTGTTTCAGTGAAATCTAACGAAATATATCGAGGATATAAGATGCGCGCTGGGAAAGGACCACTTGTTTGAAATGTAAACAAAGCCAATCTCAGATTTAACACTGTGTATCCGTTCGCCTACTTGTTGCATACACTTGCTCATTAGTTTTAGAACATGCATGGGAAAGGTATCGTAGCAAGCGATAGTTAAATAAAATATTCCAATGATTTTCTAGATTCATCACAACATATTATAGTTTCTGAAAGCGTGATGCCATGACTGACGCAAACTCCATCACAACCATGACGGTACTTCTCTTAACTTCTGACTATTTCCCTTGGTCACAATGAAAACAAAAAGAAAAAAATAACAACCAGCAGACTGACAGAATTTTTGGACTACTTACATGTCACATTTATGCATGTCCGTTGCTTGAAACAACGAAATTTTCTTCAAAACTTTGGCGGACTCTCGTCAATGAACACGCTATTATGAAAGAGTCGGCTCGATAGTGATGTCATCACGGACGCCAACATTGTTATACATATTTGATATTTTCATTGAGGTGAGGTTATGAATGAAAATACACACGATCAATCTGTCTTGCTGCTTACATTTTCTCTTCTTATGCTTCTTTCGAATTTTCACAAACTTTTTCACGTGATTAATTTCAGTATTATTATCATTGGATTTGGGACTAGACAGGAGACCAGTTTAAAATCAAGTGGCACCAATTATGTCATAATCAAAGGGCGGTAACTCTGGCCTTAGACTAACAACTAGTCTCTGAAATGAACATATTTTACTGGGAAAAAAGTTCATAGTAAAAAAAAAGATATAATGAAAAGGAGCCCTGAGACTTTCTTCATTTTCAGAAGCTGTGGAAATCTAGACTTGCCACATTTTCTAGACTTGTGTTGGCTTTCTTGGATATATTTCCTTCAGGGTCTGTACGAGAGACTACTCTGGCCTGTTTAGCTCGGCAAACAAAGACCTCATATTGGCATAACATTTCAGCACTTATTTTGAGGGTTATACTTACATTGTAAGAAAAATGAAAGTATATTTTCAAACATTGGTATTAACTAATTAAAACAGTTCACTTTGATTTATTCGTGTACACTTCCCCTTTAAACAACAACCAACCAGCTGTAACTGAAGTCAGATATCCCCTCAATTATGAGTAAATCTTACACTTACCTAAGTAGTACAAATATCGTGCCCATTCATTATTTGATGCTGATTCTGGAAATGTTGACTTTGACACCAGTTTGTCAGCTTGTTCATAGAGGTTGAAATGAAGGTAGTTCCTAAGTAGCAAGTTAATCAGTGATGCTTGGCCTTCATAGTCCGACCTCAAGGTTGCTGTAATGTGAACGGGCATGGAGGAAGCTGTAAACACAAGGATAGTCCAGAAATATAGTAAACATAAACAACAAAACTGATGCAAAAACATTTTTACAATACTTCATTTAAACAAGTCAAGTTTGCTATTGGGAGACATAATTCTCCGATTTGAACATGCAGAAATGTTTGACCTATGCATGGAATATGCTGGTAGAAACAGCAAAAGTTTTACTTTGGATGGAGGAATTGCTTTAAGTTAGATATTCTTTGAAGTTGAAACACTGTCATTTTTAATGAGGTTTCCCTACATCTAATTTCAGTACTTTCTCACACATTCAAATGTCAGTTCACCCTACACTTACCCCCTGATCTTCTCTAACTGGTTTGTTAGCTCGAAGGTTCTGGAGTAGTAGAAGTAGCACTTGGCAGCTAACATGTCAAGTGATCTTCTGTTCTGTGGTAAGATTTTCTGCATCAACAGTTCTGCACACTTTACAGCCTGGAGAAGAATCACATGATAGATTATTCAGTTATGAATAGTTACAGGTGATATACAGTCAGTGAGTATGGCTTCAAGTTGATTTGATTTGATAGTGATTTAAAGCAAATGATACAGTCCATGTCTATATTTCATACTTTGACAATTTGTGACTACCTGTAACAATGTTTTTGGTATAAACATGGTGTCGGAGTCCAATAAAATGGATGTGACAAATGTTACATGACCCACATGAAAAGATGGACATAGCAACTTGCAGGTAGATTAAGTGTGACAATTTTTAGAAATATTTTCGTTGAATTTATTTATTACCTTCTCGAAGTATGTTTCTCAAAAATACTATGTTTCTCAAAAATAAACTCATGATAAAGTTCAATAAATTTTAAATTGGAAAGAAATCATAAGAAACATGATGGAATGAAATGAGGTTTCCAAGTAGTTGGTTTGTTGTTAAATGCCGCACTCAGCAAATATTCCAGCCAAAGAGCTATATGGTGGTGGTCTGTAAACAAATCAAGTCTGGAGCAGACAATCCACTGATCAACAGCATAAGCATCGATCTAAGCAATTGGGAAACGATGTCATGAGTCAACCAAGTCAGCGAGCCTGATCACCCGATCCCTTTCATGACAAGCATGGGGTGCTGAAGACAAATTCTAACCCGTGAATCTTCACGGGTATTCCAAGTAGCCCAAAGAACATACAATACACAGCAGACACTATGTAGGGTATACATATCCATGACGTAGTGACACACTCAATGAGTAAAATCAATATACCTCAGTATACTTCTTGGTGTCAATAAGGTGTATGACTACCAAAAGATGAATGTAGGCATCAATCTCAGGCATGAGAGGTTGGTTGGCAAGTTTTCCCGAACGAGGACGGAATGGTGCCCCTATGCCATTAACCTCCTTTGGCTGAAACAAAATTCACAGAGTTGAATCTACTTGTCTACCAGGGGCTCCTTTCACGAAGCAATTAACCTTAACTACCATTCTTTAACATTGCACTAAGGTTACCTTTGTGACTTACGATCACCTTAGTGCTTTGTGAAAGGAGGCCCAGTTGCATAAGTCATTGTTTATTACTAAGGCCCCTAAAAAAAGAATAAATATCCACAAGACATGCACACACAAGTATAATTTGAAACCAGACATCAAATCATGAGCAAGTAAGGATAATAGCAAGATGTGTAACATGTGTAGCAATGTGTATTATTTACACATATCATACACAGTATATGTATCATAAGAAATGTAATCTACACAGACATGATGAATCATGCCCATTTACGAATGTTGCTCGATCCAGGTCAACAGGAAAATTGCCATTGATATTTGAATAATTCAATTAACAGTATTATTGCTAATTATGTGGTGAATGTGGGATGCTGAAAACCATCCACGGAAAATATCATCAGTTCATAAAATTCCTCATTCTCTTCCCACAGAGGTTACTTGTCATATCTTCCAATGAACCTCTTTTCTAATAATAATACGGTCCTTTCATCGTGCGAGTGTTCAGTATTCGCGATTGGTTGTAATCAGATTTAGTTGTGCAATCAGTTACGTTGTTTCAGAAGTGATCATTCACAAGGCCTCAGTGATTTCTGTATGCTTCAGGAAAACTAGAACCATTTCCCCTGCGTGATGTGCAAACGTTTCTTCAAGACAGAACTCAGTCATGTAATGGCGAATCAATCGTTGACAACGGTTAAGGTAGCCATCATATGTCTTGTGTGTCACATCATCACAAGTCCCCGGCAAAGGAGGGATATTTGTGGCCCCACCTTTGCTTGTATTAGTAAAGTTGGATCTAAGTCGAGTAACACGTGTTCTGATTGGATAGAAAGAAGGGAGATAATTTGTGTTGTGATTTTTTGTCGCTAGGGGATTTTCCGAGAACCAGGAAACATGGACTTGTTAGAACAGAGGTTCGTAGGAAGATATGACAAGTAACCTCTGTGGGAAGAGATTGAAAATTCCTATCACTTTTTTCTATGCATTCGGAAATGAGTCAGTTCATATCGGTCAATAAGATGTAACAAATCATGACAAGGCCAAATAAATGTTGTGGTACCGATTACACCTCTTTGAAATTTAGGGTAGGTAGGTAGAAATTATTTTTTTTTACATTTTTTTCAGAAGTAAAGTACAAACTAATAACACTTTTATCAATGTGTAATTGTTTATTCAATCAACCTTGCAGCCATCATGTCCACTTCTCTATCAGAGTGACCGATGTCCGTCTGTGACGGGAAAAAACAATGGTATCTGAAAGCTTATTTTATTCAAACAGAGCTACTGATAACTTCTTGGGTCATTGAGTTATGTACTCGCTTGTGTCAATCTCAATTGGGTATCCTAATTTTCCTTTGAGTAACCAAATAAATTTTACCCACCTCACTCAAACTCAATTGGGTATATTGCCATTTTGCATTAATTGTAAAATTATAATAAAGTTTATATGTTGGTTTACGTGTTTGTTATTTATGTTGGATCTGTAATATGAGAAACGATAAGAAAGATTGCAAGTTGCCAAGTTCAGGTGCTGAAATGGAGCCTCTCAATATGACTCAGTTATTTTATCTATTTTTGTTTGTACTTTACAAAAATTGAAGCGTACGTGTTCGCAATAGACTAAACAGGAATTGAGTTTTCACATAAATATTTGCGTAATTTACGCAGATACGCAGCTTATCTGTACCTCTGTTCATACCGCCGAAAAAATATAGGGTTGACACCAGAATTCAAGGGTCGGTCGGGTAATCGGAACCACAACATTATTTTTTAGGCCTAACTACATTGTGGCCTAATCTGTCCGAGAGTTTATAGAAAAGTATTTCCTTCTCACTATGGGTAGGATAATTATGGGATAATGCAGTGTTCTGGTTTCTGCGATATTCAATGAATATGTCACCAAAAACATGATAAAGTTACTAATTTCAGACAGAAATATGACAGAAATCGAATAAAGAGTTTATTTCAGATATTAGACAGCAGAGTTTGCTGCTTCAAAATGTTCAGTAACTCCACTGACTCCTTCCATCTGTAAACAATATCATAAGAACATATAAATCATGAGTACTTTGTTTCCTGTCATAATCATCTGAACATAGTATGCTCAGTAGTCCTGTCAATAGTGTCATGATTCACTGAATCAAATAGTGTGCCTTCAAGAATTCAATTCATGACATATTTTCTGTGACCACTATTTCGATTATAATATTGTCGGGACCAGCTGCTTTTCAGCTCTTTAAGTTATTTATAGCATTCTTTATCTCATCTACTGAAATTTGTGTTTCCAAAATCATTTGATCAACAGTGTCATAGTCATTTGAAGAGATAATATCATCGTCGGAAGGAATAACCATCGCTTGAAAAACAGCATCATTAGAAAAACTGTCTTGAAATGTGTCATCCATTCACATTTTGAAATATTACTTTAAGATTTGATCTCTTTCTAAATGAGCGAATTTGTTTCAGAACATAGCAGGATTGTGAATAGAATCATTCAATCTGTTCAATCTTTTGATTACCGGAGGTTAGATTTGAATTTTCTTACATGAAGCTTTGTATTTGTTTCTCATTTTACAAAAAATAATTTCTGTTTCTCTCTGGCGTCTACACGAAAACTTCTAAATTGCTTTTATGAGCGCCTCGTCAGCAAGCAGATTTTACACTCGTCATAAGGGTGTTTTTATAGTTTGCTTGAACGGCTTAGTCTTTTTTCTTCATACAATCTGCTGAATCTAATATGACATGGACAAATTCATCTAAAGCTCGCTTAGATCGAACTCAAGTTTCCTCGATAAGAGACGGTCGCTATAAAATGAAGTCTTACTTCTTTTCAAATTATCTAAATATATTTCGCGAACAGTGGATTCCAAACAATCTTTTCTTTATAATCATCAATATGGTTTGTATCACTTGAGTTTTTCATATTTAGAAATTGACATGTCAGTTCTAATGGTAAATGATCAGAGTCTACTCTGTCTCCAATATTCAACAAGTTAATAATTGGAAAAGTCTGGTGAACCAATAAAATAGTCATTGACACTTGATCCCTGTTGCCCATGAAGCGTATATTCCCCTTTGTGAGTCTCCAGTGTCATGATTCACGAACCAAATAGTGTGCTGAATTCAATCCATTTCTGTTAGATTCGAAGATTTATGATTATTTTGAAGAGTGTTTTCACTTGGAACTAGTTATCCCCTGCAACACGTTTTGCGAGGGGTATTAATATGGAGTCTGTCTGTGCGTGAATAAAAAATGTTTTGTGTGTGTGTTTCCATGTCAACAAGTTTGACTTAGACTGAATTTGGTGGTAGTGCCTTTTTCCGGAGCAGAACTTTAAAACCGTTCAATATTTCTTCACCAAACTTAGTACATAGATAGGTCTAGTGGTGAACTGGTGCCTTTTGGTAGTTTTGGATTTCTGAATAAAACATTGTTTGTGTTTCCATGGCAAACAAGTTTGGCTTCAACTAAATTTGGTGGTAGTGATCCTTTCTGCAGAACCATTTAATACCCTCCTTCCACTTTGCTATATACACGCCAAAACATTTGACATAATCATAACTAGCAGACACATTCATAAAGTGTATTTTGCCACTGCGGGGGACATTGATGACTTTGTCTTCTTGTTTGTTATTTAAGTGATATACACAAAATGGAATATAGTCAAAATATTACTTTAACAAGCCCCTTTATCATGTTTATGTCACAGTCATTAGACCATAAGCGGCATTGCTTGTGATGCATTACTTTTTATGCATAATAGAAAGTATCAGTTAAATGTTTCAACTTAATCAATAACATGGCAAGTTTGTTATTTTAATTGCTTGATATTAAAATAATTCATGAATATATATTCATATTCGTTAATATACATTTGGAAATATGATTGTCCTCAAAGTGTATTCATTGCAGCCCTAATATTCAGGGACCAAAAAATCTCCAGCATCAGTTCATGACAAAACCCCTTTGACCATGTTGGCATTCATTCTTCCAAACACTGTGCTTAAAATGACATGAGATATAATACACTTGATTTCATACTAATAAATGTCCCTTCACCTGTTTAAAAAGTTGTCTTAATTATTAATACACATGCTGTAACATCTGTTCTAGTACTTCTACACACGGAATGTTCAATTTTCAGTAAATAATTAGTGCAATTTCAAAATAATATGAATGTGATGACAAAATGTGTTTCTGGAAAAAAAGAATCAGCTTCTCTGTTTAAAAGTCAATTAAACAGGTTCAAAAAATCATTTACACACTGATTCTGCAACACACTGCCTTGAGAACGATGTAATTCAGCTAAGTACAGAGATGTAAACATATATGATATTTCTACCTCAGCCACAAACTTGGTGAGATCTTCTTTGTTGCTTTGAGATGAGGTGAAATAGCCATGGATCAGCTTGTTGAGAATCTTGAAATTTAGCTTTCTCCTGACAGAAACAAGCCCTCTTACAACACGTGACATGAAACGAGGTTCTTTGGTAGCCACAGCCTTTTCAATGTGACGAACATGCTCACGGACATCTGAAACAAGATCATAAATAATATGGATGTTTGTAGCAATATCAAAGTCACTCTTAATTAAATAGTCTGATGTTTTATATATCTATTTCAGCATTCCAGCTACGTGTGACCTTTAAGTTATCATGCCTGCACCTGACAATCCATTGATATCGACAACAATGATCCACATTGCCCTTGAACGATGACGTCACCAAGCTTGACCACATACTCCATAAACATAATTCTTGCAAAATGCTTATAAGTATAGGTTAACGGGGACCAAACCAAGATTCATATTTTAACATTATCAGTATATCATAGTGTAATGTTTTTCCATGAGGTCTCACAGTGAGCTCTATCTCAACACATGGTTATCCTTAGTCATGACTGCAGTACAAGTGATCAGCGAGAATGTCAATTACTATGTCATTGCACGAGCCAGCTGATACTACTTACTTTAACACTACTGACAAAAGCAATACACTACACGTGGCCTCCCGTATTGTACTCAGTTTCTTGAATATGCTTCAATGTACATGAGAAACTACCCTTGAATGGTTTTAGACATTTTAACAAGTATTTTCCTTTTGTCAAGGTTTATGTTGACCATAATTCTTAAGAAAAGGGAAGAAATAATAGACACTACAATTACTTTCCTATGTAATGTTTTTCATATGAAGGCTCTTTTCACTGGGGAAATCTGGGGTAATTCAATTTCACTAAAGGTCCTCTAGCCCATTGAAGAAACATACTTTTATGCAAAGTTAAAAACAATTATCCTTGGTTAACTGGCCTCTAAATATAATAATCTAAGGTATGTCAAAACATAATCAATGACATCCTGGAGATCTGCAAATCATAATTCCTGAAAAGTTATTCGGATGAATTACATGAGGAACTAGACATAATACTACTGCATGCAGTTTAGATCTAATGATTCAGAAGATACTAAACAGACAGCGAAAATCAACAAAGCGAAATAGTTGGGGCCAAACAGTTTGATCTTTTGTTAGTTTTACAACTAGCTACATACAGCTCGTTCTACACGCTTTTCACATTACATGTAGGAGAAAATATCGTTATGCTTGTAATTTTGTTTGGGTAAAATACCTTCTAAAGTGAGTAACTCGGGGTCTTTCTTCACTTCAGTTTCTTCTTTCTTGTCGTCAGGCGTGGCAGGACTCGAAACGTCCTTCATTTCAACATCTACACTCTGAGCTTTGACCATTTTGAACAACTACCAATAAATATTTCCACAGTTCACTTCGAAGTAGGTCTGTATGTGCCTGAAACGACGATCAAAATCTGTATTTTACAGCAGGAGCAGCATGATCAACGCCATGGCATGATGTGCAGATTTTTCTAATATGGCGGATAATAGATCCGCAGTAACGTCACCGATTTATAAGCAAATATCAATGATTTGCGCATTATAAAAGACGACACATTTAATAATTAACGTAAATATAGGTGATATATAAGTTTTCGTACGTTATCTTGGGGAACATTTTTAACCAATCAAAACAACGCAAGTAGTCGCTGCCTTTGCAGGTGTTTAGCCGCTCCCCTACCCACAGTTGTATGTTCAACCCTAGACTAACAACTAGTCTCTGAGAATGAACATATTTTACTGAAAATGTTCATAGTAAAAAAAAAATATGATAATGAAAAGGAGCCCTGAGACTATCTTCATTTTCAGAAGCTGAGGAAATCTAGACTTGCCACATTTTCTAGACTTGCGTGGGCTTTCTTCGATATATTTGCTTCAGGGTCTGTACGGCAGAAGTTCAACCCAAGTTTAAGTAGCCTACTGTGAGTGTTCTACGGCACTGGTTTTCATGAGAAATATGACAATCAGCAAGAAAATACTTACTGCATAGACAATTTGTTTCACTGTGAGTGTCGATAAATGAAATACATATGTAAGTTTTAAATTTGAACTGATGTTTAGAATCACACACACTCACACAAACTTGTACGCTCACGCAGACGGTGGCGCAAAACATACGCACGATCAATTACGATAAGATTTTATGTAAAATTTGCCATAATTACGTGTACGATTTGATGTAAGATTTGAAACAATAAGATTTTGTGTCAGATTTGCCACATTTACCGATAAGATTTTCGGTACAATTTGCCACATTTACCTCTGAGATTTTGTGCAAGATTTGCCACTATTACAATTTACAAATGCAGTTTGATGTAAGATTTGAAACAATTACTGATAAGAATTTTGTGTCAGATTTGCCACAATTACCGATAAGATTTTATGTAAGATTTGCCACAATTACCGATAAGATATTGTTTAAGATTTGCCACAATTACCGATAAGATATTGTTTAAGATTTGCCACAATTACCAATAAGATATTTTTGTGAGATTTTGCCACAATTACCGATAAGAATTTATGTAAGATTTGCCACAATTACCGATAAGATATTGTTTAAGATTTGCCACAATTACCGATAAGATATTGTTTAAGATTTGCCACAATTACCGATAAGATATTGTTTAAGATTTGCCACAATTACCGATTAGATTTTGTGTAAGATTTGCCACAATTACCGATAAGGATTTATGTAAGTTTTTTCACAATTACTGATAAGATATTGTTTAAGACTTGCCACAATTACCGATAAGATACTGTTTAAGATTTGCCACAATTACTCATTAGACTTTGTGTAAGATTTGCTACAATTACTTATAAGACTTTGTCTAAGAGTTATTTACCATAAGTAATCCACTTTTAGATAATTGTATGTAAGTCCTGTATATAAAGTATTTGCTGTTCCTGTACCATATCAGATACAAATGGGACTTGTGGTTTATTTGTTGTTTTAATGAACCTGCACCTTAGTACTTGAAGCTTATTACTTCCACACAGAGTTTCTGTTATTTATTACCGCCGCCATATAGCTGGAATATTGCTGAGTGCGGCTAAAACTAATTACATTGGTTAGCTAAGTATGCCTTTTCAAGTGTCGCGGTTCAATGTGTACACCGCGGTTGGCGATCTAATAAGGGAGCTAACTCCATTCGCCTTAGCTGGTTCGTAACTGAGATTGAAAGAAGCGCATACAAAATACCCATCCCCCTGTAATCCCCGCCTTTCCACGTGACAGGACTGAACGATTACCGTCATGCGTGACCTGCTGCTTGCCATGCGTTGTTCCATCATATAATCTTTACATTGGAGCACAACACACATTAAACCCACACCTGAAACACTAAAACTGTTTAATTTCAAATTATGATAAGTATTTTCAGTTCTGAAAACATTTGAAACAGTTACTACTATTGGCAGTCACAACCCAGGGTTACTCCAAAACTTATACCCTCTGCTTTTTTTTTTAATTTAAAAAATAAAATGCTTTTCATAATATCAAGTCGGTACTCGGTATACAGTGAAATCATGCATCGAATTCGTCAACTCTGGCGTCTTTCCATAACCAACAGTAATGGCACGAGTTGGTCACGACAAAACCCGTGAAGATCCGGGTTAGAATTGATCTTCAGTAACCCATGCTTGTCGTAAGAGGCGACTAACGGGATCGGGTGGTCAGGCTCGCTGACTTGGTTGACACATGTCATCGGTTCCCAATTGCGCAGATCGATGCTCATGTTGTTGATCACTGGATTGTCTGGTCCAGACTGGATTATTTACAGACCGCCGCCATATAGCTGGAATATTGCTGAGTGTGGCGTAAAACTTAACTCACTCACTCACTCAATTATGTAGATCGATGTTCATGCTGTTGATCACTGGATTGTCTTGTCCAGAGAGGATAATGTTCCTGAAATATTGCTGATTGCGGCTTTTAACAATAAACCAAAAAACAACAACAAGGACCCAACAGACACGAATAATAATCATTGCACCATTACCGAGGTATCATGTAGATACAATTAGCCGAGTGGATCCGAGAGTCTCCGACCTCTTCTGAGTTGAACAACCCCGAAAGTTCTATGGATATACAACTTCTTTACACTATTTACAGAAGAAGGAAAATGTCAATTATAGGCTTTAGTAAAAAGGAATGTCTTTAGGGCCTTCTTAAAGTCCAGGGTCAGGGCGAGTTTGATTTGGAGCGGCAGAGAGCTCCATAAGAGAACTCCTCTTTCCAAAAGAGGTGAGCCGAACTTGAAGTACTTTGAGGAGCTGTTTATCCTGGGAACGTAGGGTTCTGAAAGGCACATACTGGGTTAAGAGAGATGAGAGATATGTAGGGGCAAAGTTGTTGAGGCACTTAAAGACTGTACACAGAACTTTGATGACAACTCGGTATTGAACAGGAAGCCAGTGCAAAGACTTTATCACAGGGGTTAAATGATCATATTTAGAACTCAAAGATATAATTCTAGCGGCTGTATTCTGCACTTTCTGGAGTTTTTTCATGTGTTCTTTGGATATTTCAGTGAGAAGGCTATTGCAGTAGTCTAGGCGGGAAGACACAAGACATCTGACCAGGATATGTGCACTCTCTTTAGTGATGTATTTTCGGATGGTACCAATGGAACGAATGTGAAAGTAGCATGTCTTACACAGATGATCCACTTGTGCAGACATGGAAAGGTCCGACTGTAGCTGTACTCCAAGATCTTTAACTTGTCGTGATGGGGAGATACAGGCAGAAGCAATCATCACTCGCTCAACATCTACCTTGTCGATGTGCTGTTGTCTTCCGACCAATAATACCTCTGTTTTGTCGTCATTTAACTTTAGTTTTCTTTCGGTCATCCATGACTTAATTTCAGAAGTACAGTTTTCAATTTGTTGTAGGGTGTCAGACATTGATTCAGTGTTAAATCTATTCATCAGTTGAACATCATCTGCATATGAAAAAATGAGGAGCCCCAAACTTGTCAGTTATGGTTTTGAGACAGTCTACATATAAGAGAAACAACACAGGTCCCAACACTGAACCTTGTGGGACTGCACACGAGAGCACTGTCTTATCCGAAAACTATCCCGAGACATATACAGACTGTCGCCTGACATGGAGATAAGATGCAAACCAAGAGAGCGCTGTTCCACTGATACCAACTTGATGCTGTAAAATATCCAGAAGCTTGTAATGATCAACCGTATCAAACGCTGCTAAAAGAGTCAGCGTTGCCATGTCACCAGAATCCACTAGACACCTGAGATCATTAACAACTCTCAGGAGCAAGGTCTCTGTTGAATGCTGCGGACGATAAGCAGACTGATAGTCATCGAGGATGTCATGGAGGTTGATATGCTTCATTAGTTGTGTGGTAACAGCTTGAAACGGACCGATAGTTCTTGAGTATGTTGGTATCAAGTTTGGAATTCTTTAACAGTGGAGTAACTAACGAGTTCAACTAACTTGTTCAAGTTTCTAACAAGAGGATAAGAAATTGTCAGCATCAGATTAATCTAATACTACTCCATGTGTCCACATTCACTCTTTACTATGTCGATGAATGGGCGTGTCTGGAGATGTCCTTAAGAATTCCAGCGGAATGTAAAATGACAGATTTCTGGGTAATTCTGCAATAACATGATCAAGGATCACAATGCCTGCGAGAACGACACTGGAAGGGTCACTCGACAGCACTATAGTGACAATGCTTTAACCCGGTATCTTGGTACCTCAGCAACAAACATCTTCCAGAATATATGGTCAGCCATAAGTGCAGACTTTCTACATGGTGCACGTCTGGGACATCATAGTGTGTACGCTGACTTCAAAGTGTTAGCCGGACTGGCCACGTTACAAGATGAATGCATAAATCGTGACAAATATGTAAAAGACATTTCTCTCTCTTAAGAGAGTGAGTGAGTGGGTGAGGGGTTGAGTGAGTGAGTGAGTGAGTTTAGCTTTATGTCGCACTCAGCAATATTTCAGCTATATGGTAGCGGTCAGTAAATAATCGAGTCTGGACCAGACAATCCAATGATCAAAAGCGTGAGCATCGATCTACAAAATTGGGATACGATGACATGTGTCAACCAAGTCGGCGAGTATGACAACCCGATCCAGTTAGTCGGCTCTTACGAAAAGCATGGGTTACTGAAGATCAATTCTAGCCCGGATCTTCACGGGTCTCTTATGAATGAAGCCTTCTGGAGTCATCTATTATTTATATCCCCTACAACTTTAGGAAGATATATTTTATTTATTTCAAATTCTTATCTAATTTCCCCAATAACCTTACGTGCCAGTGTGTCATATTTTGTTTGATTCTGTTTTTCTGTAGTTTACGATCCCTTTTTCGAAATCCTCTATACACCTGTACATTTCATGATATGACTCCATCGTGAATATCTTAGTTAGTTGTCCTGCCATTCACGTAGGCGAGTAATGTGACCGAGAGGTCAGGCTCGCTCAGTTGATACATGTCATCGTACCCTGCATAGATCAATTGCTCGTTGCGTCAGTCACTGGATTGTCTGATCCAGGCTCGATTATTTGCAGACCGTCATCACATGGCGCGTTAAACAACATGAAATCAAACAAATATCAAGGCGACAATGAACCCGAACCAACTGCTCAGTCCACTCCTCGTGACCTATATTTATCGGCGACCTAATGTTGTCCTCGCCCCTTACGACAAAACAGGTGGCAGTTATCTTCTTGTTATCATCGGTGAGTGAGTTATGGTTTTACACCGCTTTTAGCACTATTCCAGCGAAGTCACCAGAAATGAGCTTCACACATGTTATCCATAGAGGGAAATGAAACCTGATCTTCGGCGTGACAACCACAAGGCTACCCAACCGGTGTTAGTCCTTGTCGATATTGGCATACTGTAAAACTTGGAGTGGAGTCTTGGAGTGGAGTCTCGGAATGGAGTCTTAATGTAAATATTTAGGTGACCGAGTTTGTTTTGTTTTGATCATAAGGGTAGCTATACAAGCACATTCATTTCACATCTGTAGCAGGTTGGTGTTATCAGTTTTATTAGAAGACAGGAGGCATTTTGTATACACGTATCAATTAGCCCTGTCAACTCCAGAAATGTCATTCGGTAACAGTACCACGCTGCCATCAAGAAGAAAAATGTGTATGAATAGATGGAAGGATTGATGAATGGATGGAGAAGCATGTAAATTATTTACAACCTGTAAACAAAATATTAATAATGGCATTATTTATTAGCCAAAAAACGACATATATAACATTGTCACATGTAAATTCAAATTTGTGTAGAGGAAGAGGTAGGAAGGGAATAGGTACATAAATTAGGTATATGCTAAGACATACTAATCATCAGGGAATATAATAGTTATTATTGCATGAATTATTTATTTCTTACTTAACAAAGAAATTGATTACATAAGATACATAGCACTATATTATTCAAGAACTGGATTTATTGTCAGTGATGGCAAAAGTAACTTTTCCTAAGTCATAATTGTTTTGCTTTTAGTTCAGAAATAGCCATCTCTCTACATCCGTGAATTTACAAACAAAAAAGCAAAAATAAATGCAGCAGAATATTTTGCAAGCTGATTGTTAGTGAGTTTCATCAGCTCTCTATGGCTTCGAAAATCTTGACTTTCTGTCAGGTTATGTATCGGCAGTCCACTGGAATGTGACAGATTAAAGGAAACACATCACTGATACGATCTGCCCTCAGAATGTCAGAGAGCTAAAGGAATGCTGCTGAGGATTTCCTAGTAAACATTTTTACAATCTCGATTACGTTGCTGTCTACAAATGAAAGTATAATTGCACAGAGTTCGAATTTGTGACGATTTATTAATAAGTTTGGAGTAAACTGACAAGCATTAACAATCATTTCTACGAGAGCCTTAAAAAGAAAAACTAATCTCTAAGATGAGTAAGATAAGATATTTACTTTTGAAACCGGTGATTCCGGAGGTATAAACGACAACTGGGAAGAACCATTAATGGCATATTCTAGACGGTTATCTCCCAATTGACAGACACCCATTTGACAGACACCCAATTGACAGACACTGAACTAGAAGATTAATTAGGGTAACACCTATGGGCATAATGGAACAGTCCACTGTCTAGTGAGTAGAGTAGGGTGAGCCTGAAACAGGTTCGTTACTGACAAGTTTGATTGTGGGTAAATAGAACTTTGTTGTGATTAAATGATAAATGATTTCTCTTCTCAAAATTGATTTACTATCAATTACGGTCGAATATAAAACAGGTTTGTCACTGAGAGGTTTGATTGTGTTTATTGATAGAAAAGACCCCTCCCAATAATAGCATATGTACAACAGACGTTAACTGAGAAAAAGTTTTGTTGGGGAGATATAGATACGTGTATGTACATAATTGAAAACATTCTGATTTGCAGTAAATAAGACACCTTCATTGCCATGTAAGATACGATTAAGACGAATCAGTGTTCTAATTTTAACATTACTTTCTAAAGATTGTAACAGTTACTGGACATTCAAGGAAGTAATGAAAAACATTCTCACAAGCCATGGCCACAGTCACATGATGCGTCATATTTTAAATGTTTATTCTAAATAAATCGTGCACTCGTCATATATCTTAATATTGTGTGCAAAACATATAACTTCTTTATTCGATACGAATAATATTTAGGTTCACATTTGTCTTTATTTGATTTACATGATACAACAGTGTCGCAATTTGTAATAGCTAAGCTAATGCCGACTCCCCGTAGACTAGAAGGTTAAACCGAAATGTTTATGACAATACACTTTTTATATATAGCAGCAATAAAAATTCAAATTATTTTCGTCCATCTTTCAAAATAAATAATATAGCTTCAGTTTGTACCTGTGTTTTTACTTGGACTATTCCATTATAATGTGTAGGTAACAGGTAGTAGATAATCTGTTCACTGAACCGTAAATGTTGTTGTTTTAAGGTGTCTGCGAACTGGCTGTCTGCGTAATGGGAGGACACCTTCTAGACAGTAATCAGTGTTTACAGAAGTGACAAGTGCACTTATACTCCATACTCCACTCCAAGACTCCGCTCCAAGACTCCACTCCATATTTTACAGTATGCCGACGATATTACAGTCGCATTCCTGGTGTATGCTGTGTTTTTGATTGGCCAATATGGCTGATAGTTCACCCCCTTGTAATACAAACCAATAACAGCCATGTGAAACTATGATCGTTTGTTAAACATTTTTTATCCTAAGTCGAATAAAATTCTGAGATTTAATTTTCA
Source organism: Haliotis rubra (assembly GCF_003918875.1). NCBI lineage: Eukaryota > Metazoa > Mollusca > Gastropoda > Lepetellida > Haliotidae > Haliotis > Haliotis rubra. The sequence continues at coordinate 2,162,408 of NW_025767579.1, forward strand.
ATTGGCAAGGTAAAATCATGAGGATTCGCAGTCTTAATTCCACTTTATTTGTTTTACTTTTTGGTTTAAAGTGACATTCATCGGTACGTTTTCACTGCAAACAGACTATAGTTAAGTAAACATGTTGCTAGCCCACATCATACTTCACTGGCCCTGCAAAATATCAATATCAAAATGCACATCGGTCAGACTTGGTGTGATGTTTGTTAATTGAAGATGTTAAACGTTACATTTGTATTGGAATGGTTCTTAACCTCGTTTGCGCAACCCCATTAACATTTTTGTATATAGCGATCTTCGTGTGACAAGAGATAATAAATATCGCGAAACCTTTGCGGACGGATGTTTGACAGCTTCATAATTGACTTCATTATATTCATGTGCATTAACTAAGAAACAAATTATCTGAGATTTTCAGCTAGCTTTAACGATATATTACTGGCCCGATTGACAATCAGCTAGAATATTTCCAATGCTGGATATGGTCACAACTGTACAATCGACTCTGCTTTTAGCAGAGATTTCTTATGAATGTGGAAAGGTTTTTGTCACTTCTATTTCACAAAAGTGATAAATGGCCCCACTTTGCCACTTACCTCTCAGGAACAACGAACCCTCTCGTCACGAAAAAAACAACCCATGACACATATTAGTTAAAAAACCTTTTAATTTCCCGCTGCAATGTACAAATATTTCCAATGGGAGTTCATCCCCCGGATGATACATACTGCGCATGTCAAGAAATCGACAGATGAACTATGTACGTGAACAACATCTCCAGCGATGAGGTCAATGTACAACCAACAGAACAACATGATGAACAAAACATGAACACAAAACAAACAGTTCAGGGCGTTGTCCGATTATGGTACGAGCCTTAAAGTGCCAACATGACTCTATACGCATTCTCTACATTATGATGTCAATAAAGAAGAGGTCTTCAAACTACCTTATATGAAAGTTCGGAGGTCGATACAACAGTCGAGTTGTCTGCAGTTCGGCACATGAGGAATACTGACGCCAACTATACGGATTCTGCAGGGACAATAGGGTCACATCGTTTAAAACCATACGGCGAGATAGGGAGAGTTCGAGATAACGAGGGTTTGTGGTATCCGCGTGTTTAGCTACGAACGCTAAAGTAGCATGTAAGTATTCAGTAAAACACTACTATGCATTAAATGTACACAAGATTAGGTTCGGATAATGTTTCTTTACACTATGCAATATTTGGGCCCTTGTAAATCGTGAAGTACTGACTGACCACGTCAATCCAGCGTCTTCAAAGGTTCTTGAAACCTGCCTCGTGATGAAAAACCTTGGTTGATAAATTGTATACTCACACAAATACAGACACTGACATGGTCACGTGACATAAGACAATAAAGTTTCGTCAGACATCAACATGAACAAAAATAACACCAATGGACGGCATGAATGAGTTCTAACATCTACAATGGAGGTCGGCCGCGAGTAGGCTGTGTCTGTTTGTAACGCAGCCATTCACATGTACATAGTCTATCACAAGGTTGAATGGTAACAAATGGAACGGCATGTCACGGGTGCACTTGACGGATCGGGCGGAGATTCCCGATCGTTAACGATCAAGGACAGATGTCCAACCGTGACAGTTATCTAGACCATGTTGTTTAAAAGGAAAGGACAATACCGAATCACTGTGTCCGACGATGCGATCTATGACTGATTTCAGCGGTCACCTATCGCACCATGGGTTCCCAAAACATGTTTGTTTTGTTAAACGCGAGTTAACGTTAGTTTTCTTCATTATTCGAGGGGGGACCCCCTTCCCAAATACCAAAAGCCAGACCATGGTAAGTAGTTGATGGATGAGAGGCGAAACTCGTTACACCAGATCATTCAATATATGTTAACGGGTTTCGGGACATGCGAAACACAATGTGATCATTGAACCAATATGTACAGATGGTTGGCGCTCAGAGACACTAGTTGAGAGTAATTTGCCTGAGTCATAACAACGATCACACCTTCACAGTTAATGAATGTGCGCTCATCATTTGCGATTTCTCAAACAATGTCTTATGACACAGAATATATACATAAAGTCCGAGTGGTGACGTGGAAACCCCATCACACTGAAATATCTATAATACATATTTAAACGCGTGAGCAAGTTCAGGTGAGCTATAGCCAGAGGCCCTCATGTATACCTCATGCATAACCCTACAATAGCGACTAGTATATCATTTGATAATGTTATCTTTCCCATTCTTTGGTTGCTATAGTTACCAATCAGGGTCCCGTTTCACAAAGCTCTCGTAAGCCTAAGATCTCGTAACTTTTCTCGTAGCACTATACTTCTATACTGTAACATAGGAGGTACGAGTGAGTGAGTGAGTTTAGTTTTACGCCGCTTTCAGCAATATTCCAGCAATATCACGGCGGGGACACCAGAAATGGACTTCACACATTGTGCCCATGTGGGGAATCGAACCCGGGTATTCGGCGTGACGAGCGAACGCCTTAACCACTAGGCTACCCCACCGCCCACAGGAGGTACGAATGCTACGAGAAAAGTTACGAGATCTCGTAACTTTGTGAAACGGGACCCAGTGCAGTATCTGCACATCACAGCTAATGACCCGCGTTGTACTGGATATAACGAACCTTTGGCAATCACGAAGGGGGTAGTATGCGAAAACGGATGAGTGAGTGAGTTTTGTGTTTACGCCGCTTAGAACAACATTGTGGTTACGTCGCGTGTCGGCTACATGGTCACGACTTCAACGTTAATTCCCTTGGCGAAACACTGGGCCAATCGAGGGCCAGCTTAACACATATTGGTCAGTGTACCGAGACATAGCATGTCATGGACTTCGAGCAGGCGTGAACTGAAACTGTGAAACAAATCAGGATTATTAACCCTTCTCCATGAGCCTACATGTTCGAGTTTGATTACGGGTGCAGTGTGTGAACCGTATTGCAGTGTCTGCAGCTTTTATATTGCTTGAGTAATAGCAGCTACAAGCAGCCCCACCTCAGTATGTTAGAAGTGTTGAATATTTTTAGTTGCAATAACCTATTCTTTAGATTGATTGCAGAGGGTCATTGGTATCGTTATATCCAATGTTGGCGGTAAATAGAAGCTCCCGTATTATATACACTATGTACAAATGCACCAATTGCGTGAATATCTATAAATAAGCTGTACAAATGAGACCAATCAGTGTGAATGCAGTTATTTCATACCATGTCGGGGAATACAGACGGCGCCAACACCGCATGTACATCACACAGTCCTGGTTAGGTTTATCACACCCCACAGTAAACAATGCAATGTCCGAAACATTCACCAGTAGCTTCGAAGTAGTATGATAACAAAATAAATTTTATGGTTGTCACATTAAGGTCAGTAAATACAAACTGTAAAACGTCATTATTTTGATTTTGGAAACATTAACTCTAAAAGAGACAGCAGTGTAACTGAAGAGTATTTACTTGCAGATATTCCTCGGTACTGGGGCATACCATGTCAGCGAGTAGCGAGTAGTACATTGACAGACCCCCTCGACACACATACTGACACATTCTTAGGTTGATACGCATGCAGAGTATAGCCATCTAAAACGCTGAGTCACACGTACACTGGCATCCGTCTGAGATCTGGAGGAAGAATATCACGGATGCCACAACACAAGTTCCATTCACGAACATAACCGATCTTCGAGACAACAGTACCGGGAGAAAAACTTGAGCATAAGCATTGTACATTGGATAGTTGCTGCAAAATGTCGTAACGGTCAAAACTTGTACCGCATCCATAATATTCAGGGGGTTAAAGTTAACCCCGTAATTTGTCCTGCATGCAAAGCGTCATCCATGACGTTTCTGGGCGGGTGGAGGCATTTGTCAGTTAACCAGTACCTCGCTGCTGTTCTATATCTTACATACAGATCCTCATTCGTGACATTACTGGGCATGCGCAACTCAACATCCATTAAACTAGTAACATCGTGTTTTGTCTTGCATACACAACCTCAAGCTTGACACGTTTTGAAGCAATTGCATTGTATCAATCATAAAATTGAGTGCATCGTCACATATTGTCAACAGCTTGCATTCGTTGCCCAATTACAACACATGTTGGTCTCAAGGTATTCCCTGGAAGTCTAGAAGGTTGTCCAACACAGCCGGGTACTGATAACTAAATAAGTTGTAATCGGGGTAATATATCTTCCACAGTCTTTGTAGATTTTTGGGAGACACCGTCTTGTACATGGTCTTCAGAAGTTTATCCTGATATGTGTAATTGGACATTCCAAGAGGACCTTTTATTTTGGGTGCAGCGTTTGTTTTCCTGAGGACGTGGTTCACGTCGTCGTAGAGGGTCTCGTATTTGCCGATGTAGTCGTAGGAAACGAGACAGGGGTGGCACTGCTTGTAGTACTGCTGCCAATGCTCGTTGAGATTCTCCTCCGAATGTTCTGAGTCTATCACGAACTGAATGAACTCATTAAACGTGACGTCACTTCCCTTCTGCAGAGACTCCTTGGTCGGTTTCTTCCGGTACTTCTTCACAATTTTCCGCCCGAATGATTGGTGAAAATATTTGCTGTATTTCGCCTCGAACTTAGTCTTGTAGGACGAAACTAACCGTTCCATCGGTTCTCTTACAAACATAACCTTGAGATAATTCTGAATCTTTTTTTTTCGCTCCGCTGGTGGAAAGTCACTTAATTTTTTCAAATACTTTCCGTATTTTGAATGTACGTCCGACCCTGATATTTTCAGGTGAGACGGGACCTTCACCTGTCCGGAAAGAAACACCAAAATTCGCCTCCAGTCGGTCTGAGCAACGCCCGGAATCTGACAGTAGAGAAACTTGTGTTTGTCGTCCACGAGTATCTGGCCTAGCTTGTCCTCTGTGATGGTGGACGGGTCAGGAGCTCGGGGTTTAAGCTTGCTGCACCAGTGCGCCATAGTATGTACTCTCTCCGCTCGCTCTATGAGAAAAGGGGTCAGAGTTGTCTCCCCCTGCAACAAAAATAATAAGTTCATAAGAATCACGAGAACCAAAGAAATACGCAGAATAAGGATTGAAATGCCACTGGGATTCAGTTACAAAGTCTAAAGTGAGTGAGTATGGTTTTACGCCTCTTTTAACAATATTCCAGCAATATCACGGCGGGGGACACCAGAAATGGGCTTCACACATCGAACTCATGTGGGGAATCTAGCCCGGGTCTTCAGCGTGACGTGCGGACGCTTTAACCATTAGGGTACCCCGCCGCCCCCTAGCATCAGAGAGTAAACATCCTAACAGACTTCTCTCTGAGACTCGCCAATTGGGCATGACATAGGTGCTAAAGATTTATCAGAAGCGAAACTAACTGATTCTAATCCTACCCACCTTTCGAATATTCCCCCGAGTTACTGCCTGGTGGCTAGAGTTGTTGATAAACGCTGGAACAGATCATCATCATCATCATCATCATCATCATCGTTTACATGACATTAGTTTTAGTCAGTATTATAAAAACACTGGCGCCATCAAGACGATAGTTTAAAATAAAAACAACATATTTAGCCATTTTTTTCAGAATCATAACAGATGAGTTGAACAAATTAAGGGAACAACTCTGTCTCATGACTCACATGGCTTCCTCATGTCTTCTTCCTTCAGTTCCCTCATGACGATCAGGTGAGAATCGTCATAGCGTCTGTTGGGGTCCTGGGACTCGAATATACGCCAGTGGCCTGCGAAAAAACCCGAAGATCCATTGAACAGAAGATGCATATTAAGACATTTACATTGACTTAAACCCAGGCTAGGGCTTCCAGACTAGCTAGTTTCATTGACTTAAACCCAGGCTAGGGCTTCCATACTAGCTAGTTTCATAGTTGACTTAAACCCAGGCTAGGGCTTCCAGACTAACTAGTTTCATTGTAGATCTTCACATCGTGAGACAATCAACAAATCTAATTCTCCGCGTCTCATATTCCTAACACATCTGGCGTAATTTCTGCACATCACTGTTAAAATATATGTTTTGCAGGATTCATAATTGATTCAGGTTTAATGTCACACTGAGGAGATGTTTTATTTCGGAAGAAGCGGTGTAAACTTCTAAGGGTGGATTTGTATGTCACACTTACACTTAATTGTCCCATGACTTAATTAAATCAATTCCAGTAACAAATATGAAACCATGAAATTGGGAGCGGGCTAATGCAACCAAGTTTGAAAGGTTATTTAACAAAAGAATTTCAAACATTTCGAAAGTCTATAATCTGACGGAGGCTGTCTAGCCACACATGAGAAATGTGTTTCACATTTCGTGACAGGTTACATCCATGCACGCCTAAAAACAAGGCTGCTCTAACTAGCTAATAACGATGTTTGCTGAGAACACATATCGGGCTAAGTGGTTTGCATTCCCCCTATCCCAAGCGCCATCTGTCGGTGAATTCTCTGAAGTGGAAACTGAACCAAATCCTGGCTTCGCCAATGAACCGTGGGAAAGGCACTGCTTTATTGAGGTTCGTCGATCTCTCCACTGACTGACTCTCATAACGTCACTTTGTCAGTGCCAACAGCGCCCGACAGAACGTCCGAAAATTGGTTCTTGTAGTGCGTGCGAAACTACCAAGAAATGTATGATTGTATGATGAACCTATGACAAGAATTTTGACGTGTGACACTAACATACACGTTTCCAGCCACTCCCGAAAAAGTCTGCCCTTTAATAACAGTTTACTCCCATTGAAGACTGAGTGCGTGAGTGTGAGTGTGTGAGTATGTGAGTATGGTGTAACGTCACCTTATGCAGTGTTCAAGTACTGTCATGGTGGGAACACAGGATATGAGCTTCAGACATTGTACGCCTTTTGAGAGTAAATGTCAACACCCACCCATCCATATTAACGGACGGGTATGTAATAACGAAAATTGAATTTATTTATATGTGTACCGTGAATGAAAAAGACTGCTGAAAAGTAAAACTTGTAACTTGTTCAATATTCCCGCAGACATGACGTCACACACTGACCTTCAGGTTTTCTTCAAGGTCAGCAGCGCCTACCGCTTAAGTGCATTTGTGGCTATTGAAATATAGATATGATCCATTTATATATATCAGGTAATTATCAAACCATACTGTTCAGGGTTAAATCCAGAAATATATTTACGAAACATGCAAAACAGATGTATTTTCAAGATAACTGCATGATGATCGTTGCTTCCTTTGAGTTGAGTGTGATTAAGTATACCAGTGCACCAGCATTTGGGCAGCTGGGAAATACACTTGCTTCCCGTTGGTTAAACTACATGTTGTGTTGTCTGCTGTTAACCTGTCTGGTCGGGAGGTGCGTCGGATATGATACAGATATTCACATGGAGGTTTAAGACATTTAGAGTCAATAGGAAAGGAATATCGTCGGCGATGACAAAAGAAATCTTCCTGATTCTCACCTTGACCCCAATCAGTGATTTACACTGTAAAGCATATTTTAATAAGGTGTTTCAAGTGAATCAAGCCCCAACAGTTTTCTGTTCTTTTCAAGAGATTCTTGGCTATAGGAGCACCTTATGCATGTGGCCATCAACAACCTCAAAACTAGCATTTAAGAGATGACATTCTTGTTCTGCTGCTATTTTGTGTGTATAAACATCTAACTGAAGTCCATAAACTTTTGATTGTGTTCATCGGAATCACTGTCAAAAGTATGGCAGTAAACGACGTTTGTAACGAACACGCATGTAACGAACTGACGAATATATAGCGAAAGATGTGTATAACGAACTACAGTGGTGACGAGCTGACGGATATAACAAACGATGTGTATAACGAACTACAGTGGTAACGAACTGACGGATATAACGAACAACGTGTATAACGAACTACAGTGGTAACGAACTGACGGATATAACGAACGATGTGTATAACGAACTACAGTGGTAGCGGACTAAAATAAGTGGTCCTTTTGAGTTCGTTCTAACAGTTGTCTACCGTAAATCGACAGTACTGTACACACGTACACTTAAATTTGCATGTCATTCTGTGTTCTACTGAGAAACTGATCTTTCACTGGGGTGAAACAGATTTGTAATGTATTCAGTTTCGATGATATCTGTCTGCGGGGATAATCCAGGTATTCAAAACTTGTCTCGATTGAGCGATTCTTCAGTGACTCCAGTAACGGCTGCTAGTTAACACCGAGTGACCTAGTTCCACTAGATGGCTTAGCATCAACTGTTATCAGTAAAGGGGACCGGGCGGGGTTCGTTTCACTCCAGTTACTTACGGCCCCTCGCGAATAAAGATGCCCAATTTCCTGTGGGTATAATACAATATTGTTTGAGTGAGTAAGTATGGTTTTACGCCGCTTTTAGCAATATTTCAGCAATATCACAGCGGAAAACACCCAAAAATGGGCTTCGCACATGGTACTCATTAGGGGAATCGAACCTGGGTCTTCGGCATGATGAACGAACGCTTTAATCTGTCGGCAACCCCATCGCCGAATATTGTTTGAACAGTTCACTAGATGTTTGTCTGTATGTGGCGCCGTGAAGTAAATGATATTCGAAATTTATCAAGAGGGTGATTAAACAAATATGTTAGAACATGTACTTGGGACCAGAAAAGGAATCAGCGTCAGGGCCTACGTCGGCAGTGTGACGTTGTACCCTGGCAACTTGGACGTGCCGTTCTTCAAGGTCATTGTAATGCTTAGTCATTACAGAATCACCCACAACCTCATGGGCAACTGCCAGACTGTGTCGAGGTCAGCTTGGTCTATTGTATCATGAAGACATTATCTACAGTGCTTTGTGGAGACACCAACACGCACCTATTGCTCCGGTCATGAACAGAGAACCAAGGTTAAAACATCCACATCCCATACAAATATACCTGACACTTGGTCTATTGTGTGTTGAATAGGGCCAATCCCTTTTGTAGATTCAGCAAAGGATAGCAGCTTTAAGCTTTGACTGTGGCCAGACAGAGAGTCCGTGTCTGCCTAATGGCTTTCCAGCGGCAATGATGGCTCGGCGAATACCTGGCCGACTGAAACCAACGCCACTATACTGATGTGTGGCTCTGTGTGCTGAAGCGCGAGACTTCTGAACGTGAACATGAATAGATACGGGAATGGGAACAGATACGATGGATTTATTTATTGTGAATTATTTCTATAAATGATCGTTATAGATTACTACAATTTCAATGGTTGTTACATTCAGTACGGTTAAATGCTTTTACAAAAAAATGTTTTCTTGGTAAAGACGTTTTGATGACTGGTAAAGGGCATTAATCAAAAGTTCCACTGTTGAGGATGTGCTGGATGTCTGTTGCTTACAGTCGCGCTTGTCAGTCGGATCGGAACCGGATGTTGGAAGTTACAAGCATGTGAACAACTTTGGTACGCGACTTAAAACTCCCTGAATTAGATGAAATAAACACGTTAAATATGACGACGCATTTGGCGTAGAGGCAGATACTTTTTAAGACTAATCTCATGTTCACCTCCCAGATTAGAGTTAACCCTTATGACATTATACATGGGTTTTAGTGTACGAAAAGTATACCATCAGTGCATTCCGTTTTGGAAGACTGACAGAGATATATTTTAGAAGACGATGTTCAAGCAATTACAACATGGTAACCGACCCTACCCAAAGACAGAAATACGCAGACAGGCACTTAAACCTGGAGCTAAACAGAGAGCATTTCAACAACCCCCAAAGTCTTCTAACTACAAAGAAAACACGGCAGTTCTTATCGCCTTCAGCACCTGTAAGAATAACAGTGTTACTCGTCACGTGGAATGATGCTACCTGCGAGAGAATGGTTTGTGGTAGCTGATAACGATGATAACCAAGCTACCTGCTCTAGTGACAGGTGATTGCCCGAATTCTGGACATTTTTCATCACGGTATTGTTTGAGAGCGTTCTCGACGATACACTAATAGGCGACCAGTCGCAATACAACGCTCACACACTAGGTGACTTTGGAAATGTTCTGTGTCCGAAGTTTCGTATCCAAAGGGTTAATTATCAAACAGATGTACAAGTATACGCAATGACAGCTTTATAGGCTGACGTCGGTTTCAGTGTGATGTCTGAGGGAGCCCGAAGGGGTCCATGACATGGATGTTCACAACCTTAATAAAGCCAAAGAGCAATCTGGGAACCGAATCTACGACCAGCGGATCCTGCAAGGACAAATGGAGAAAACTCTTCGCAACGATAAACAGCATTTCCGATGAATGCACCACTATTCTGAAATTTGAGAGATCAGCGAAAGAAAACGGTACTTCAATGTATGAAATCTGGTAAATAACTGCTGGTATCTTAGACATGTCTGTCGTTGGAATTCCAGATGAGCTATCGATTACTTAAAGACGCCCTCTGCCCACATCATGTACTTTCAACTGTGTCCTGGTTGTGAGGTGTTTTGGTAGCCAGGTGATCTAAGTCGTTTCCATACTGTCCACTGCAGGTCACAGTCACATGACTACAATTCTGTTGCCAAATGCGTGTGTTTTCGTCAAGCACCAAAGACGACAGGAAACGGTATCAATAACCATTGTTCCTTCACCCATCATCTCAGGATCCTGATACAAATGTAAGGGACGTCAGTCAACCCCTGTCATGATCTTGATGAAACTAGTCATTCATTTTAATAAAAGAGTTCTGAGCCCAGGGAGGTTACCGTGGTTACAATACTCCTATACTTAATGTATTATAACATGACGCTTAACGGTTATGTGTTGAGTATAAGTTTTCGCCAATATCGCCTGATGAATGGATGTCGAGCGGAGTCTGGGAATTTCACGCATGGCCTCCTCATGTCAACGCTGAGAAACGAAATGTGGAAAGTCCGTGTAATATCTAATGAGGTAGTCACGACTTTGGGATAATCTTCGGCGTGGATAAGACGGGCACCAACCAGATCGTCGTGTCTTTTACCAAGGGGGGTAACTACTATAGGTATGAAGGGATCATCTGTAGCATGGATACGTCAGGACCGCCTTATATGATGCAACAAGGTCAAATAACCATTTCTTTTTTTATCTGTAAAAGGGAGATTGTTGCGCCATCTCAATGAATGACCAACAACAGTTGATGAAGAGGCAACAAGCAACCGTGAAACGTCTATACAAATTAATGAAAACATGAAGTTGTTATCCACAAAACATGTCATGTATTCATGTTCTTCGAAATTCTAAATGACTCTACAGTTAACGATTTCATTGTAATCCGACAACAAAAGACACAGTTTTTGTTGTAAACGGAGATTTGAAGGCATAATTTCATGTGATGGTTGCCACTTCAGCAATGTGATACCCCTGAGATTTTGAAAAGACTCCTGTTTGCCGATAGTCTTTAAAGCACACTATGGTGGACAACTGACAGTCGGAACCGGCTAACCATGACGTTTATATCATGAATAGAAGGGTCGTTTCCATAGAGAAAGAATTTGTGATGCATTTTTTCTGCTGTCAGAGCTGCGCTATATGTAGTTATTTTGTATACTAGCCACAGTGTTACTCCTCGCTGTTAGGACCACACCTTTCCACATTCATTACCTCCGATACTTGACATATGGTTGTAGGCACAGAACTGAGTTTACTGGGTATTGTGGGTCTTAGTTGCAGCCGAAATGTCTCTAATCAAAGACATAATGAGATAATAATAATGCATATACCGAGATACAGAAATCTCTCTCTCTCTACTGTGTGTATATGTGGTTCTGGTACTACTCCAGATAAGATAATAATGCATATACCGAGATACAGAAATATCTCTCTCTCTACTGTGTGTATATATGGTTCTTGTACTACTCCAGATGAGATAATAATGCATATACCGAGATACAGAAATCTCTCTCTCTCTCTCTACTGTGTTTATATGTGGTTCTGGTACTACTCCAGATGAGATAATAATGCATATACCGACATACAGAAATCTCTTTCTCTCTACTGTGTGTATATGTGGTTCTTGTACTACTCCAGATGAGATAATAATGCATATACCGACATACAGAAACTACTGTGTGTATATGTGGTTCTGGTACTACTCCAGATAAGATAATAATGCATATACCGAGATACAGAAATATCTCTCTCTCTACTGTGTGTATATATGGTTCTTGTACTACTCCAGATGAGATAATAATGCATATACCGAGATACAGAAATCTCTCTCTCTCTACTGTGTGTATATGTGGTTCTGGTACTACTCCAGATAAGATAATAATGCATATACCGAGATACAGAAATATCTCTCTCTCACTCTACTGTGTGTATATATGGTTCTTGTACTACTCCAGATGAGATAATAATGCATATACCGAGATACAGAAATCTCTCTCTCTCTCTCTACTGTGTTTATATGTGGTTCTGGTACTACTCCAGATGAGATAATAATGCATATACCGAGATACAGAAATCTCTCTCTCTACTGTGTGTATATGTGGTTCTTGTACTACTCAGATGAGATAATAATGCATATACCGACATACAGAAATCTCTCTCTCTCTACTGTGTGTATATGTGGTTCTTGTACTACTCCAGATGAGATAATAATGCATATACCGACATACAGAAATCTCTCTCTCTCTACTGTCCAGTGATATATGCATATGGAAATCTCTCTCTCTACTGTGTGGTATGTGGTTCTTGTACTACTCCAGATGAGATAATAATGCATATACCATACAGAAATCTCTCTCTGTGTGTATATGTAATCCAGATGAGATAATAATGCATATACCGACATACAATGCATATACCTACTGTGTGTGATATGTGGTTCTTGGTACTACTCCAGATGAGATAATAATGCATATACCGAGAAATCTCTCTCTCTCTACTGTGTGTATATGTGGTTCTTGTACTACTCCAGATGAGATAATAATGCATATACCGAGATACAGAAATCTCTCTCTCTCTCTACTGTACTACTGTGTATAATATACCGAGATACAGAAATCTCTCTCTCTACTGTGTTTATATGTGGTTCTGGTACTACTCCAGATGAGATAATAATGCATATACCGACATACAGAAATCTCTCTCTCTCTACTGTGTGTATATGTGGTTCTTGTACTACTCCAGATGAGATAATAATGCATATACCGACATACAGAAATCTCTCTCTCTCTACTGTGTGTATATGTGGTTCTGGTACTACTCCAGATGAGATAATAATGCATATACCGACATACAGAAATCTCTCTCTCTCTACTGTGTGTATATGTGGTTCTTGTACTACTCCAGATGAGATAATAATGCATATACCGACATACAGAAATCTCTCTCTCTCTCTACTGTGTGTATATGTGGTTCTGGTACTACTCCAGATGAGATAATAATGGTACTACTCTCAGATGAGATAATAATGCATATACCGACATACAGAAATCTCTCTCTCTCTCTACTGTGTGTATATTTGGTTCTGGTACTACTCCAGATGAGATAATAATGCATATACCGAGATACAAAAATCTCTCTCTCTCTCTACTGTGTGTATTTGGTTCTTGTACTACTCCAGGGAAGTGGCGATTTTATCGTCACAGACCACAGAGATACATGCAATTCTCGGTACCGGATTTTGACCCCGACCAGCTGTACTCCCGTGATGACAAGCAGTGTTACTGGGAGAAGCTGTCCCACGTAGCAACCTTCTTAAGTGAAGGTATATCGAGAGTTAGTTCACTCCATATGGGAAACTGGTGATCTTTTGATCCTAACCATACATAATTTGTATGTATACGTTTGTCTGTCTGTGTAAATACAAGCGTGAATGCAATGAAATTAGAAATCGTGCTGTTGGAGGCCTGTCTCACAAATACAGCACATATGACGAGTATACAGGGATACGATACAAACAAAGGACTCTTCAGAAGCCAAGGTCCACGCCCCGAGAGTGTGCTGTGCGGTGAATGAGGACGATTTTTTTGTAATGAGACATCGTCAAGTAAACGATGCACTATTAAATTTAACAATGCTTGATTGTACGTGTACCTTAGTTCAAACGGTTACGAGAGAACGATGAAATACGCGAGATAGAACTTTTGAATTTATGTATATATCCTGAACGTTTCATGACGTACAAGGAGTACGAGTCATGACGTACTACAATACATGTGTAACGCGTTACCGCCTTGAGTTCGCTTGTGTACATATCCCTCATTTAACACTCTTGTTTACATCTACAGATATAAAGTACCAAACCCTCCTTTAACACTCTTGACTTCAACAAATATCATGCAGCCAACCCTCTTTTAACACTCTTGTTTACTTCAACAGATATCATGTACCCAACCCTCCTTTAACACTCTTGTTTACTTCAACAGATATCATGTACCCAACCCTCCTTTAACACTCTTGTTTACTTCAACAGATATAATGTACCCAACCCTCTTTTAACACTATTGTTTACTTCAACAGATATAAAGTACCCAACCCTCCTTTAACAATCTTGTTTACTTCAACAGATATCATGCAGCCAACCCTCCTTTAACACTCTTGTTTACTTCAACAGGCATCGAGTACCCAACCCTCCTTTAACACTCTTGACTTCAACAGATATCATGGACCCAACCCTCCTTTAACACTCTTGACTTCAACAGATATCATGGACCCAACCCTCCTTTAACACTCTTGACTTCAACAGACATCGTGAACCCAACCCTCCTTTAACACACTTGTTTACTTCAACAGATATTATGTACCCAACCCTCTTTTAACACTCTTGTTTACTTCAACAGATATCATGTACCCAACCCTCCTTTAACACTCTTGTTTTCAACAGATACATACCCAACCGTCCTTTAACGCTCTTGTTTACATCAACAGATATCATGTACCCAACCCTCCTTTAACACTCTTGTTTACTTCAACAGATATCATGTACCCAACCCTCCTTTAACACTCTTGTTTACATCAACAGACATCGTGTACCCAACCCTCCTTTAACACTCTTGTTTACATCAACAGACATCGTGCAGCCAACCCTCCTTTAACGTCCCTGTTTACATCAACAGACATCATGCAGCCAATCCTCCTTTAACACTTTTAACAGACATCATGTAGCGAATCTCTTGATTACTTCCACAGATATAAATGTACCCAACTCTCAACAGACATCGTGTATCCAACCCTCCTGGGCCGCTTACACAATGCACAATTAACGTTAGTCGGGTGGGAACGCCACAGTAACATAAATACAACAGCTAATATCACGAACTTGGGGACTGACGCAGAAAAATCCAGTTAAAAAGACCATCAAAATATGCCCGTGTGCTTGTCATGAACAACAGAGCGACCGGACCTTCACGGACGACATCTGACAACATAACCATAGTCAGCTTATTGTAGTTGCAAGCCATAAAGACATATACCGACAAGATTCTCACAACATTACAGGTATTCGAAGAAAGCTATTAAAAGATTTCAAAGGGTATAGAGAAACGGCGATAACTTATCCACGGGGGGCTAACTCAATGCTGCCCTATAAGAAGGCCGTCGGTGGGCGCGTCTCTTATCTTGATGACAAGGTGTTGATACGACATGCACGTTGGTTTCCGTCACATTCATCTCAACACATCATGATATACATCATCATCACCGTAACAATTACCATAATTATTTGATACATGCGTTTTGAACCACCTGTAATGATATTGCTCCTCCTCATGACACTTTGAATGCATGCCCTCCCCTTATGAATTGACGTCTGTGTTTAACGTCACGGTTTTATGTTCGTTTTTTGGACAGGTATTCAGTGTTCGTGGAACTGTAACCGGTCAAGCATCAACAGAAGGGTTACGTTGTTAAAATGCAAGTGACTGCTAATATCATGTCTCACAGATATTTTGAATAAATTAGTCTCAAAAAGCATCAGTGAACGAAGGTTATCATTGAGTTTTGGTTATCATTCAGAATGCCAGGATCATATGTCTGTTTCACACCACTAATTCTAATCTCTTGCAGTTCGTACCCTGGTGGGACGCAGAAAACCACAATGTGTGCGTGCGTGTGTGTCGGGGGTGAGTCGTAGTGATGGCGCGGGTACTGAGGCTGTGTCAGTTAATATGACCAACTTTGTTTCAAGACGGAACATTTCTTTAAAACACGGATAAGATTTCGCGTCGATTTTATATTTTATAAGCAATCGAACCGTAATGCTATAACACATTTAAAACAGGAAGCAAGTTTAACTCGGGTCAAATTGTTCGCCAAGGACACGTTGCCCGCACGCTAACGCCCTGACTGTCATGTGACTTGCTGGAGAAGACATGGATACTTAGCTTATGGTTGTTAAGGGTATGTAACACGCGTTTGGTTAGGTGTGGCATCTATGGCAAACTGGAATTTATGATCAAACTCAAGTAAGCTTTCTGTTAACTAAAAAAAGTCACTTTAAGTTAAGCAAAACGGTTCTTGGCTTATCTTATCTTAACATGATGTAACAGCGTCAAACAAATAATGCTCTCATTTCACAGTGAGTTTTGTTCGCTAAGAGCAATATTCCTGCAATATCACGATGCACATTTGTACTTCACACATTGTACCCGAGTGGTGAATCGAACCCGTGCCTTGCGGTTATTAGAAAGCGCTTTAAGCACGAGGCTACCCTAGCGCGATGTAACCTCAAAATCGGATTGGAGTAATGCCGTACATAGAACACTCGTTAATCGGGACATACTCTTTTCGGGCAGCGTTAGTAATGGAGTCTATACTTATAATTAGAACATTATGTTATCCGGAAATGTGTTTTCTGTTATAAAATGAGTGACCTCTTGCGACAGGATTTGACCTTCTGCAACCCATACTTGTCGCAACTAAAGGGATCGGGTGGTCAGGCTTGCTAACTTGGCTTATGCAGCTCTCGATTGTGTAAGTCGATATTTATGATTTCAGTCACTGGATTGTCTAGTCCATATTCGATTATGTACAGACCACCTTACACCTGGAATATAATGAGTGCAGCGTTAAACACAAAACAGTGTTACTCCGGACACTGCCACTTGTAAAGCTTCTGTCGGGTTAATCAGGTGTTCACAGTATTAAACTACCACCAGCGATGATTGTATCCAAAGGGTCCAACGTCTTGCCTTCGTACACCTTCCGAACGCTACCGTCTAGGAATATCAGGCTTGTAGGAATGTTCATCTGTCTGTCGTGACTGTATTGAGATAAGAATCTATGGGTGGCCATGCATACATTATGTGATGACAAACATTCATATCCCGCAGTGTAAGGAACCTATCCATTATCCTTTTTTGACATCAACACTCCGGGAAATTGCGTAGGGAAACGTGCAACATCTCTACTGCCAACGTTGCTGGAATTTGCGGCACAGGATCCCGGTCTTAGACAAACGCCAAATAATTAGTTAACTAACATGCCTGAATGTTTATTTGCTTTACCAGTGTGTGGTGTTTGGAATGATTCATATCGGTAATAGAAAATGTACCTTCTGACAAATTGGACAAGGCTTCGCTTGAACATAAACAATGTGTTCTCGCTATTCGCGAACATACATTTGCAGGATTCACGTGAGGTCACGCTGACCTAGACACTGATATACGCATGCACCAACAACTGCGCACCCGCGTCGTTCCACGCGGCATGGAAATGCTATTAACATGGCAATGTAGGCACCGCCCGGTTTCAGCTCGTCCGTGAAGAATTGAATCCCGGTCAACACTCCCAGTATATGTTTGTCACCAAAATGCAGCCAGCATGCGTAGATTCTTAACAACGTCAGTGCGAAGCTGCTGGCTGCAATCCCATTGTCCAAGTCAAAAATTGTGTCAATCTCGGTCCAGATTCGTCAAAGAAGTGTATTAAAAAAGAGTAATTGTTTATAGTACATGGTCCAGGCAGGCTAATTTACCGGTGCATGTTCTGGAAGCACTTACATCACGCGTGGGACGTCCCCATCCCATTTGTGGAAAACCGTAGTTGCCTTAAAAAGCGGATCCAAATAGACAGACACAGATTTCCGCAGGTTGCTCACAGAAAGCTAACCGTGCCATCAAATTTTGAACGTGAAGAACTATGCGCTGGAATTTGTTCTTTAAACTTTCGTATTTGGGTAACGGAGCTTCAATGAGGTATTATAATCAATTTTCATATCTGCTGTTATGAGTTGCACAGCATGGTGCAATCAATGACGATACAAAAACGAATGTCCCTTCAACGACGCAAATATATGTACGTTTCGTCAGCAGTAACACTTCCCACGGCCTTGTGGATGGGTGCCACCGTTAGGGGAAGGGCAGTAAACCCTGGTATCATGCATCATACTTGACAGTATTACCAAACTCTAGACTGCCATACAGTCCCTGAAACAAATATACCCAATACGACCAATGCAAGCTTAGATGACCTGTTTCAGTTTTGTCCATTGGATCCATATTATATGTTATGTGTAAAATTCAGGAACATTTTCTTCTTTAAGACTAAATGTTAGTCTAGAGAGACACGTACTCTTGATATAGTCAGGATCCCAGGATGAACATCGATTTTGGTGGAGACGACTAACGATTAAGGGAGGGGTTTTGTCAATACTATATATGTACATTAAGGGTATGAGATGCATCAAACCCGATCCTGCTCTCGCTCACTGAATGTGCTTATTTAAATTATTTACTAGTACTACGGTAGTTTTGCAGAATCAGGGGACGTCTGCACCCACTGCTGACCGTATGGAAATACTCGTAGACGACACTTAGCCTGTTACTCCATTCAGAATCTACACCGGATATTACGTCTGCGGGACGCCTGCTAAATGTTGATCTTTGTTATAATAAGTTCTGTTTACAACGCAAGTTTGCGACAATTCTGATTTCCTTTCGGTGAATCAGTGAAATTCTTTTTCTCCAGTCATTCCATTGTCGTAAAAGTACATTATATCTGACTTAACCCGCGATTGAACAAAATTGTGGAATAAATGAAACTGAAACGAAATCACAAGACGAAACAATTTCGATCTGTGTTAATGACTTGTGAATGCGACAGTGCATACATAAAGTCTGACTTACATATCGGTTGACCTAAATTGTGGAATTCTTAAAATTATGGATTCAAGGTCAAAAGCGAATATTTCAGAATGTGTATACATGTACATGAGAATATATTGGAATACAATACTTCGATTCAAGGTTTTACACGAATATTTGTTAATGCATAAAAAACAGAAGATACTGGAACACAATTCTTCCCTAAAATACTTAGGATGACAAACAGTTGTTTAGCCTCGCTCGAATGCTATAAACGCCCCACCCGCGCGAATGTCGAGGAATTGTTAGCGTTTCAGTCTCGTTATGCTAGGCTCCATATTAAGATGTCGCCGGTTTGGAAGTGTCGTTTTGACAGGTGAGTTCGAATGAAACATATATATTTTTGCTAGCTGGAGCACCCCGCAAGACCACACGTGCTGTTTATTATAGTAGGCGATAATAGTTATACAGGCAAGAGGTAATGTATGTTACAGACTCTGGTAACTCGTGTTTCTCAGATGAGAGGCGGTCGGTGGTAATGGCAGTTGTAAGAGAGTGGTGAAATGTGGTGATGCCGCCTACATAATGTATATTCCGTGTTTCGGAAACAACGGCGATGATAGGCTGATTAGAGGGGGTCCAAGGCTTCGTATGAATGTTCTCACACACATGTAGATATTGCTATCGTTGTAGGATGGAGAGAGGGAGACATCATACCAGAGTTGGTGTTAATGCCGCCTTGAACAGTAGTTACAGTTGTACAATGGTGTGTCAGTTTAGAGAGGGAGGAACGGCCATTGACGTTAGCTGTCTTGAAGCTGAAGAAACTGAAGACAGACAGCGGCGAGGTAGCGTAGTAGGTAAAGTGCTCGCTCGTCTCGCCGAAGCCCTTGTTCGATTACCAAGATGGCCACCCATTTATGATATTGCTAACCACGAGGATACCCTTACAAAGGTGAACAATTAAAAATGTCGATGAAAAATGTGAAGAAGATGACAGTTTGGTAGAGCCCTGCGGCAACCTCATACTGCAATACTAGTGAGTGAGTGAGTGAGTTGGGTTTTACGGCCATTTCAGCAATATTCCAGCAATATCACGGCGGGGTCACCAGAAGTGGGCTTCACACAATATACCCAGTTTCGGAATCGAACCCGGGTGTTCGGCGTGACGAACGACCGCTTTACCACAGGGCTACCCGGCCGCCCCACTGCAATACTAAATGGACTGTTGCAATGATATTGCTTTCATATTGATAAATCTGTAAAATATGACGAAAAGATTGCATGTTTAAGGTGTCCGTAAACTCAGTTCGATAACACAGACGGTACAGTTTGAAAACGTTGGGCTAATAATTAATGTTCCGGGAACACCTGGTGTCAGCACGTTTTTAGTGATCTAGTAATTAACCTTTCACCTCTGTTCTGCCTTTTACACCAAAACGAATTTGTTTCGTCGGATAATCTGGAGGGGCTATATAATTTTATATTTTACTTTGAAGTCTTAAGAACTGGAAATGACAATGATGTTTTTAAGTCGTATACCCCAGGTTCGAGGAGTACTAACTGACAAACCGTTGAGGAGAGATAGGAGTGTATTTCCTGCACACACAAGGATGGGTTCTCTAATCAACAATAATTGATACGCGCGAGGAGATGAGAGTAAAACATACTTAACGGTTATTACCCAGTTTACGACCCAAATACACGCCAGACGGCGCCTTGAGATGGCTAACACGGAAGTTCAAGAGGTGACCCTATGACCTATAATGTACTTCC
Source organism: Haliotis rubra (assembly GCF_003918875.1). Classification (NCBI taxonomy): domain Eukaryota; kingdom Metazoa; phylum Mollusca; class Gastropoda; order Lepetellida; family Haliotidae; genus Haliotis; species Haliotis rubra. The sequence goes on from NW_025767579.1 coordinate 2,183,186, forward strand.
GGAATGTTAAGAGAGGCAAATTAGTCGCTTCCCTTCAGTATGTTCCAGTCCGCTGCATCTGGTGCCGTTAAGGCACCGTATAATCCGATATCTGGGTCAAAGTGACACTTGGTGTTTCGCAAACGTGAAGCAAGAATGATAGAATAAATAAGAGAAGAAATACAACCCTATATAACAACCAAAACCATCTTTCCAGAAACAAAACGGGCATTCCTGAGATCTTTTTAAACCGGAGATAATGGATTTGTGAATGTCTTGGAGTCGGGTTTCCGGACCGACTTTCGAGTATATTCTACTGACCTAAATTGTTTGTTCTTAAACGCGTGGTGACATAGTTTTGAAAAGTCTCAGTCAGTCAATCTTTATTTCATACTGAAAGGCTACAGCCTGCAGTACAATAATTAATCATGTGTGGATAGTTGTACATTCTTTCTGAGAATAAAAGCTTTATGAATATATATGGACAAACTTTCTAAATTTGTTTTACTGGAATTATTCATCAATGATATAAACTTATAAGTTTCAGGATTCACATAATAATATTTCTTTATCTATCTATTTCTTAACGATGAGTATGCTGGGCAAACACATAAAAAATGAAATTCATCTTCGGTCTCATTTAAGTTGCACATTGGACATTATATTTCACATCGTGATTTTTTTATACTGCTTACAGTTTTGAAAGGCCACATGTGCCATCCTACATCTATTTCCATAACTCAATTTGCATAAGCTGCCATAACCATTTTCTACGATGTACATGATGTGGGTGTGTATCCGATACATTATACTCCCTGCTGTATTAAGATGGGGAGATAAAGTTCAAAGAAAACAATTTTCTTTGCCTCGAGTATCATATTTCCTCTTTTTCTGCTGGCACTTAACAATAATGAGTATATGTCAATGACGTAATATCCGGTTTGACACAGAAATGGTTCGCTTGCAGTCAGCTGAGGTTGCAGAGAATTGCACTTTAAAGATCTGAGACGTCTTCAGATATGCTATCTTGTTTGGAGAAGAAGAACGCAAGTCCGGAATGTTAGTTTTGAGGCAGTTCTTAATTCCTAGCGGTGTTTGACGCAAACAACAGGTTTCACATCGGTTAACTCTTTCAAACTGAACAACCTTGAGACATTTTCAGAATTGACTAATTAAAACCAACCTCAGAAAAAGACGACTGTGTTAAAACTCGGAACAAAAATTTAATTCAATATTATAATTTAGTCCACGTATTAGAAGAGAGAAATATGACAACGGTGGAAACAGCCTTAATACTGACAATACACCGTAGACTGTTGACGAAGGTGAACCAATGAAACAAGGAATGTTCTTCAAGACAAAAAGAGGTATCTGTCACCATTGCAAATGAGTGGCAGCGACATCATTCATAAGAACAATAAAACCTGCTTGAATACAGACAGAACACCCCAAACATTTACGCAAATCATTCATATTCCGACTATTGGAAGATAAATAAAATATGCGTTCAATTATACAAATTTTGACAATTAGAGCTTTTGGTTCTTTTTAAGTTTTAACCCTTTACTTCAGCCCTGAAGGGTTAAACAGCACGTGGAAAGATATTATCGCCCCTGATGGCTGACATAGCAGACAAAAACGTCCCAGGAAAACAAGCCCGCTCCTCATGTTTAGCTCGCCAGTAACGTAACGGTACACCAGAAGCATTCATAATAACACAGAATAACGGAAGGAGAATAACCAGTCTGGTCTCTCAATGGCTTGGGGTTTTTTGCGCTGAAAGTGACAGGTGTTTTTTATCGAACACTTTTAAGTAGGGCCATTTATGTTTGGGTGTAGGTGCTTGAAATACAATATACTGTATTCATGTTGGTGTTCACGTTGTTATAGTCCTTTGCAGAGCTGGTGATTTATGTTTGTTCGAAATTTGCTTAGATTCATTAAATGCCAAATATTGTCTCTGATATTTAGTGTAAACATACGTATAGCAGTTTGAGGGCTTTTGTATGGGTTGTGTCAATTACAACCTGATAGTCACAAATAGTAAAACAAATGTTTTCTGGAACCATTTGCACTCTTTGAAAGCAATCTTTGCATGTTTTACAAAGTATATATAATTTACAGGGAACTAGTTTTTGTTGCAAGATACATCTCTGCACAAAGGTAACATATCAACCTTTCGTATTGCGCCATTCTCCAGTCACTGGAGTTGTTGACAGTGTATCAGTGTAAATTCGTGTTATCAGAACAGCTATCTATAGATTTGTTTTACTTTCCAGATCTCCCAGTAGAGTAACAAATCAGCGCGGAGGAACAAATCTCTGCAATATTTACCTCTAACATTGCAGTCATGCGTTATGAAAACATTCCACAGTATTACGTCAGGTGGTCTATATCTGAAGCTTAACTTATCTATAATCTGCCTTGAAATTTTAAGCTGAGATCAATTGGTTTTCGGTAGTCTAAGGGCGAGTCGTGCTCATCCACGCTACCAAGGCATCTGTTATCGGGAGTCTTAATTAGCTATCTGTACAAGCACTTGGAGACTACGTGTTGGTCTACGAACACGTGACATCGTAAGTGTGTGCGGAACGGGCGTAATGTTACGATCTATAACGCTTGTGTTTTGTTTATCACAGATTGTCATATCTGGCACACACTCGGTGCATTGGGGTCATAGTCATTAACAGGTCGGAATCCGTGTGTTTTTATCTCCCATGATAAAAATGTCTGGGATAGTTAGCCTGGGAACTGCAGCGTTTGCGCAGCCGCTGCGATACCTTGATTTACAGTGGTATAGCTAACTGTCACGTGTGACAGGTTCTGTGACCGCGACGCGCCTACCGCTGTCACTAGACTATATAAGTAGCTGCACATTACCTGCCCGGTGGACGTGGGTTAGATAATAACTGCTCGCCCGCTCCTCGGGCATATGATTGTCTTGAGAGTGAAAGTGTCAGGGGCGGTTATTGCCATACAATTCAGGCAAGGAGGTTGATTCAGGGATTGTATGTGACAGGGAAAACGACCTTACGAAACATACACAATGGATACCTAATGAGCTCGAGTAAGAAGTTGGGGTGTGTGTGTGTGTGTGTGTGCGTGCGTGTGCGTGCGTGTGTGACAATGGGTTTACTTGGATTCATACCGATATTTTAAACATAGCGTATAAATCCGGGAAGTCATGAATGGATGATGATGATGATGATGATGGTGATGTGGTGTTGGTGGTAGTTGTGATGGGTTGGTGATGGAGGGGTGGTAAATCCGGGAAATCATGAATGGATGATGATGATGATGATGATGATGATGATGTGAGAACACCATGGATCTTAATGGAGGTGAATATAGGATTTGAACACACTCCAGCCGATCCGTGTAAATGAGACACGGATGACATCTAACTGGTGACATCACAACTACACTACCTTGACACATTCCAAATTGTGGTAGAACCCAGGCGTTACAAACGAACGCTGTGACCCCATGCCTACGCCATCCACACAGACGAGCAATTGGAACCACATGTTATAAGTATTGAAAGTTATTGGGTACACATAGCAGTACGCTGATAGAATGATTGAAAGTATTTTGACAACTTTGTTCCCCCCAGACACTTCATGTACTTCTACCTTCACACCATGAAACATGTTGAAGTACATACAGTAGCGTCCATGGACACCAAAATGCTTACTGTGCACATTTTTAGTTTCAGTGCAGACTGTTGAGGTAATTACTGCGACCACCCGTACAAAGAAAAGATGCGCATTCAGCCTAACTTGGAAGCTTATCGAGAAATCTAGCAACAATACAGTAACACAGTATGTTACGACATTTAGTGTGGGGATGTTTTTTCTATAAAGGGCAGAGGTACCCCCTTCCATCAAACAACCCCCTCCCCCATCTTACGGCCCAGGTATACCGATGCGACATTCCACCCCCTCCCCGCAGCCCCTCCCCGCAGCCTCACCAACCAGTGTTGCGTCTGTGCCCTACCCTCCATTCTCTCCCAGCCCGACCCACCTGGTTCTACTGCACACTTCCGCATGGTGTTGAAAACAGCATGTCAACTGCACACAATCTCCACACAGGTTTTATTCTCAACTGCGCACACGTCGCATACCTAATGCAACGCACATTGTCAGCGTGAAGTTATTCGAAATACGAATAGGTTCTTTTCCATACATTTTCCCCCATCTCCTGAGCCCCAAATCTTCCACGTCCCAGGGCTCTTTGGTGGTTGAAGATCTTTACTGAGAGACTGTCTCGACCCAATTATGCAAGACTCCTGTGTGTGAACATCTTGCGTCATGCCCAAAATGAACCCCTCCTGTCGCCACCCCCTCCCCCCAAACACTTTGCGAGGTTTCCATGTTATTCGACAGACATTTTAATAACAAAATGTCTTTCTTGTCAAACTGAATGCGCAGCACATTTGAAGTTCTCAACCCTTTTGAAAAATGGATTGTCATATGTAATAAACGCTGTCGTCAGTTACAGAACGCACTGAGGAGATTATTCGCACTCATGTCTGGTTCAGTCGGGAACTAAAGCATTAAGTCTTGGAACATAAGGACCACCGGCTTCTGCTGCTCCAGATAGGAACGCTAGGTGACGTCAACACTTAACTTGCTCCTTAAGCGGAGTCCGTAATCTACTTCTAAGTAAAACATATTGCCATCACCAGTCTCCACGTGTAATTGTACCTTTTGAGTAGAAAATAGAAGGAACTCCCTGAATCCTGTTTCAGTATAGAAGTAGGGTCGGGCTTCACATCGGAACCTGTATATCAGTGAAATGTGTCCGAATTTTGAACAATCCGTGTTCATCTTTCTTGTATGATATTGATTAACACAATCTTATCTTAACATAATTATAAATGTGAAGATCATGAACCTATGTATGCGTCAGTACGGTCGTATTTTCAGACACGTTTCATGAATTATGTCGACTATCCTGCAGAAGATCATATCGTTTAATTGGTGTTGCTAAAGTAATTAGCACGCATCTTTCACATTTGCCCACGCAATAAACTTTCATTTCATCTAACTGACCTGACACGTCTGTGTTCAGTTTTTAACATTCATAGTTCTCCAATGTTTGGGGTTTATGTCATGGAACATGGGCAATGATAAAAATGCACAGTAAATCTGACATGTTGACTCTCGATGTAAGAATAAGCAAATGTGTACTCACCCATAACAACCACCAGGACAACAGCAGCCACGTACAGGTTAAGGAAGAAGAGTGACACCTTGGCAAATGTCACCATTGACCTTATCATTCTCATGATGACGACTCTCTCTGTTCTCCCTCCGCTATCTGAACATCTCTCTGCAAGATAGGAAGCCCGATAAAGTCGAATGTATTCCAGATCCTTGCTACCTTCTTTAGCTGACGTCATTATCAAAAATCATTGAACATATATCCCTTTAAACCTCAGTCTGCTGCTTCGCGCACTGTCGTCTGCTACTGACAGTGCGAGCAGAACCGAGTATAGCACGTGGCACGCGAGGCTGTCAAAATGCGCTGTTGGACGGACGGACTTTCCTTGTTTCAACGGATTTAATCCTCTCTGCAGCCTGGAGTTTGGGGAGGGCTAATGAGGGAGAAAGGTGAGGCGTTAAGAGTGGGAGGAGGGCTTTGAAGGGGGTGAATGAGTAGGGTGATTATTATATCTCATCCCGATGTTGTAACACTTCGCAAACATGGAAAAACAAGAACAATTGTACACATGGTAGAAGTAATTTGGAAGAGAATTGGAAGCGAAACTTTCTTCAACAGGAATGCATTCATATTTGAAAACTCAACCCATCCCTGGTGTACAGGCAAGGGTATTATAAATAGCATATATAAAATAGCTAGCCATTAATGCTCACGTGTACTATACGTGTGTTAAAGGTACGCGGAGAACGTGAGGCATCAAGCAGTATTATACTTATATACAAACTCAACATACCATAACCCATTTTCAATCACCAGAGCTTTCAGTTCGAACCGGCTAACAAAACGCTCGAGTTCAAAGCAGACAGCATAAACACCTTCCCAGCGATCACAAATCTCGGTACGGTAAAATGATGTCATGGGCGACTGGAAAACATTTTCTCAATCCTTAACTATAGTCAGACATGACACCAGATGGCCGGGTTCATTTTGGTAGGAATACAAACAAGATGGGTCCTGATTAGGCGTAGCACGTTGCGCTGTCGGACGACTATATTGACGAGTAGGTGTCTGTTGTGTAGATCACGTCAAGAAAACATTATATGGACAACTGGCGCTGTGTGGAGTTCTGGAGGTGGGCCGGGGACTTAAGAGGCCGGTAGGGGAGTGGGAAGCTGGTAAAACATGAATAACCCTGTAAGCTCCGTGTGATGATAATTAAGGCTTTTTACGCCAGTGGAGCGTTGCCTACCGAAGCGGGTACATGATTTTGTTTAAAAACGGGCGGGGTGCATACCGCGTTAGAGGCAGAATGAACTCAGCATGTGTTGAAGAGGTCGGGGAGTCCTGTTACCTGGATGATGTTACACAGATTGGGAATATATGTCTACATAACGGATTTTGTGATGAGGAATAAAATAGTGGTATACGTGATAGTGTGTATATGATCACCATCACACCGGGTGTGACAGCGAATTATCACCGGTATATAAGATCAATACCAAGCCACCATCACGGATTCGAACACCAGACTCGACCTTATGGTGCTTCAAGTATGTCGTCACCACACCAGTAGATGTTGGTTCATCACTAGGCTTTCCTCCGCATCAAGCTTACGCCATGTTTTACATAAATACTTTTCAAAAAGGCTTGAAACCCGACTCACTCACGCACTCTGAGCGTCGACTGAAAGCTCTCTTCAAACCTTAGCGTCCTCGCCAAAATCATCATCGTTTTTGTCGGACCAGCGTTTTGCCTCGCCGTTGTAGCGTCAGAAACAGTGTTATATGACGCACCAGTTTATGGACACAACAATATATCTGGGCCAGCGTTGTGCCTCGCCATTGTAGCTTTAGAGTGAGTTAGTGAGTTTAGTTTTACGCCGTGATATTGCTGGACTAAACTCACTAACTCACTCTAAAGCTACAATGGGTTGTAGCGTTAGAAACAAGATTATATGACGCACCAGTTTACCGACACAACAATATATCTGGGCCAGCGTTGTGCCTCGCCGTTGTAGCTTTAGAGTGAGTGAGTGAGTTTAGTTTTACGCCGCTTTTAGCAATAGTCCAGCAATATCACGGCGGGGGACAACAGAAATGGGTTGTAGCGTTAGAAACAAAGTTATATGACGCACCAGTTTACCAACACCAGTTTATGGACACAACGATATCTACTTCTCCAGCCGGTGTGATCAAAACATTTATCGGTCTAATAAACAATGAGTATATTTTCGATATTTAACGGCACACCTGGTCCTCCTTCCAAAGTAGCCTTTCACTAAATCATATTGTTAGTTCATCTGAAAGAATACTCGGTGCATGTTGTTTGTATGGATTCCACGCATCACTGACTTTGCGACAGTCTGCAAGTGGTATTTTCGGGTGAACGAGAAGACCCGTATTTTCACTTGTCTTGTCGTGCAAGTGTTTTCCTTTTGAGCCACTTGGCACGATTCCATAAGCTTAACAAAGCACAACAATTAAACAGAAATGCTTATGTCACATTCGTCAATATCTACAAAGAGACATACATTTATGTTCAAAACACACCGCCTGCCATTCCTACCGACTGCTCACCTGCCCAATCAAAGCATCATACCAACTGTTTGAATGGCATTCAGACATTTGCAATTTTGTACAATATGGCGTTATAGCGGGTAAACCAAGTGGTATGTTAAGTGTGCAATTAAAATGAATGAAGATAGCACATCGCTCATTGAAACAGGATTTTGAAAACGGTTAAAGAACCGGTGGAACCGTCGATGAAGGATGACTAATGTATTGTATTCCTCGAACCGCGTAATAGCGAGGGAAACTGAAATTGACTTCAGGTGGAGCAAGAACGTAGACTATTTAAAAGACAAGTACTTGCGTAAGTTGGGTTTACCGCAAGGGGAATCGTTCACGGTATTTAGAAGCTTTGGAGCAATCATGCAGCTCGCCTGTGATATATCATCACAGCTATATTCCCAACAGTTATGTTAAGGTTATTTCTGGCTGGTGTGTTGCCACTACAGGGGATGAAGAAAGTCGTTAAGACCATGTCGACAGTTGGACACATCTTCACTTTACACACAGGCGGCCATCTTGAAACAAAAAGAGATAGTTGAGTTGTTACTTCAGTTTTACGAACGATGAGGCATTGGCTTGTAAGAAAGTATTTAAACTCAAGATGAAGAATAGATCATGAGATCCTAAAAACCGGATTCGTTTAGCACTCGATTATTTTGGGAATGTCTCCGAAGATTTAATAGCATTTAAAATCTCACTATTTCTTTTAAAAGCAGGTTGGAGAGGCTTTTGAAAATAACACATGTTGCTTTCCGCAACAGCGACTGTTATAAGTTATTGTTGTATATTAATACGCCCATTATTTCACTGGTTAATTAGTGGGGTAATAGGACGGCAATTGCATGGCGTATTTCCGAGGCGGAAGTCTGTGCCACTGTGCCGCTGCAATCGTTTGTGTACATCCGCTGTTCACTGGGTCAGTAATACTACCTCATTACAAAAGAACTACGTAATTGGCCTTCCAGCAAACAAATACCACGGACGAATATCTTCACATCAGCCCCTCATCCAAAGAGAAGATCTGTCTTTTGAAATGCACATGAATATTACCTTGGCGAGAATGATACTGTTATAGAATAGTTGTTTAATAAACAGGTAGGAACTACATTTTTACAGACAAAATGCGGATGTCTTGTTGACTTGGCTCTGTCTATTAATGTCCTCTTAAGAAGACTTGATTAACAACAGAACTATAACATCATATCGTTCACATTCCTATCCTAAAAAACCTGACAACTAACTGTAAGCAGAAAAGCTTGTGCATGTACGTGTCCATTCCAATTATGCTTTAATCTGGCATAAAAGACCTAAATAGCTGTATTTAATTAAGTGATAAAGTTTTTCAAGGTGGGCTTGTTTAAAGGTCACATGCAACGTAAAACACAACTTTGCAGATTCTGATACCTTTCGGTATGGACTTACCGAAACAAATCGTCAAAAAATGCAAATTCAACTTATAAAGTTGAAAAATAACGCGATGAAAAAAACCGCGCGAAATCGGAGTTCAAACGTTTCACTAATTTTCCCCAGACTTTTCTGGGGAAAACGGGTTTCAACAGCTTGGCTGCGCTCATAGCACGTGCGCAGTGAAATAGGTTCGCGCAGCTTGGAAGCGGGTTGTCCGGTGAATACTCGGTGAAGGCTTTGGTGTGAGCTATTATTCTAATGTTTTGTTGATATCTCACAGGCGCGAGCTTTTTTATATGTTATGACAGTAAATTAACTGTTTATATAATTTCACCACACGTTCTTCTTACCGAGTCACTTTCTCAGTTCGATACTTAAAAGCAATGTCATTATTTAGCGTTGACAGAATTTCTAACTGTGATATAGATATGTCGTTGTCACAGACAAAACTCAATGTCTTGTTTTATTGACACCTGTGTGTCTGCCTGCCTGTCTGCTAATGACAATATTTAATACACAGCTGCTATCACTGACCACATGCAATTTGAACTTAACACCAATCAGGCTATACACCATAAACAAAATGCATTGATTTATGGCCCGAGTTCGGTCTCTGTCACATTATGTAATTACACAGACAGGCAGGTGTGATAGTTGAACACTTGACATGTTATGATGTCTGTTGATTGCAAAATGTTATACACAAAAAAATGAGCATGTATTTACAAAACCCAACATCTCTACATATACACACACAATAAGCCGTGAGGGCATACGCAAATGAACCAGCCGTTACACTTGAGTGCACACCCACCCGCTCTGACTGGGTTCGGTATCCCGGCTGCTTCGTTTCTTGGGAAGTAAACCGAAGTACACAATATTGCACTTTTGATTTGCGATTGTACGCTTATAATTTTGTTTATATGTTTTTTCATAACCAGCAATGTATATTATATGTCACGAATAAGTGATAATTGTGTTTTAATTATGTTTGATTTTTTTGGTTGCATGTGACCTTTAAAATACAGTTTCTGTCCTAAAGATTCAAGATTGGATATTTCACACTGCATCACTGTTGCCAACTCATTACTAATATCCAGTACGGTTTAGCCTTATGTTGACGCCCTTTTTTAGCATCTTCGTTTCAAGTACACACACTGTACTTATTACCTGGTCTAGACCATTGATGGGTATTTTATTAGACCTATCCAACCTGGTTTTGTTGCTCAAATTTTACAAATACAATGAATAAAAACGGGAAGATTACATACCCTGGGTTTGCATGCTCTGAGATTACATCTACTTGTAATATTCCTTACAAGGACACGCAACTTTCTGGGAAATTCGGTCAAACATAATTTTCCCAGTATGTATTTCCGAACCAGGACAGATGAAACATCTTCAAAATAAATCCATTCCTTGGCGGAGTCTGTGAGAGAGGCTCCAGTATATGACGGATCATGGTGAATCAGTATGTGGTCCGTATCAACAGGGAAAAACGCGGTCTGAAAGTCACTTAACACAACGATGGGAACACCTATCTTTCCCTAACTCTTGCTCCTATTCCCGAGAGTTCCCTGACAGGGGTTTGTTTGATAGAAAATGGCAATAAGTCACAGTCGAGTTCGGTTTGAGGATTTCGACTTAATTACCTGGGATATACCCACTTGGGAAGGTTTCTTACAGCTTTAGCTCCACACGCTGATGGCCAGGAGGCACGCATATGATGTTGCCATGGTCAGGACATGAAAGGAACGGTAACTCGGCCGTGAAAATGAATTGGACGTGAACTGTGGTATTTCCCATTGCCTGTAGACGTCAAAGCTTTGAATACAATAAAGCAGGACTTTGAGTGAGACGGGCTTCTCGGCACGGATTATGTATATGCAGTGAGATCAACAAATTAAGCGTTAGGATTAATATAATGCACCCTTTAGATGTTAGGACGGGGGGAAAGGATTCAACTGCTTGAGGTTAATGTGATAATTGTACAGCTACCCTGGGTAGACTGAACCCGGCATGAGAACTGATGAGGACACGGGTGTACGTATATATCCATGTACAACTTGTGATAGACACTATTGTGACTAACTGTAAAACCACAATTTTGTTCTAACAGTAAATGTTATTTTTAATTCGTACCTGAATGATATTACTACCATTTTCACTTCTCCCATAGCATTTGGGTCAATCGTATTTGCAATCTTGTTGAAATTGACTTGTATCGGTACCAACACCGCCGTATAGCTGGAATATTGCTGAGTGCGGCGTTAAACAACAAACAACAGTCCCAACAATTTTCATATGTTTATGGTTATTGGAAAAACAATAAAAAGTGATTATCCGCATATTGAATAAATGCGTTTTATATTAGTACATAAGAAATACATACACAAAAATTAACACCTTTAACATAATAATGATTGCTTGCAACTCGTGCCAAGTGGCAGAATTCCGGAGCACATACCGTACAAAAGCCGTTTTTCCTTTTACTTGGAGAATGTTAAGTTATCCCGTTACTTCCAGAATGTCGATGTTGAACTGAGGCCGGCGTGCCCTCTGTCATAGCCAGTTATACTAATTTCGTTAGGACAACAATATCCTTTAATTAGAAGATTTTAATTGGGCAGTGAACGCTTCACCGACACATGACACACTGTATTCGAGTGGTGATCCCTCGGGCTGTTGTCACCGTGACGAGCCACCCTGTCACCAGAAGCTTGCTAATTGTTAGCAATCAAAGAAACTTAAATGCTGGTGTTTTCTTAGCAAGCGGCTTATTGACGCTAGCGTTGTTTTAGCTAATTAAACTAAGACGTCATTAGAAGCTTGTTTTTACTACAGACTGAACCATTAATTAAATATGTTAGAGGCCTCTTAACACGTTAAGAGCAATGAAAAGTGTTTGGCATGAAGGAAACGACACCATGTCGGTGTAAGGTCTCTTTCATGGATAAACTGTTGTTCGTGTTGTGCACTGAGAATGTCTAGACGAAGAGAATGCCCCAGAATACAAAGCACGAGCAGAAATCTGCTTCGCTAGAAGCGCTCGTAAATCTGTAACATATGACGTAAGATTCCAAAGTTTCTACTGCTCCTTGTCAGTTTCTGGGTGAAATGATTTCTTTTATTGTAAACAAGAGTACGTTGTGAATACACAATGCCATTTTAGAAAGTGGTCACTAAGGAATTGTAATCCCAAATATAACGTATGTTACAAGAGTACGTTGGTAAGGCCAGGCCATCAAAATGAATGCAAGATCTCATGAATCATCACGAATAACGTTAACTTATTTCAATGGCATTTTAGAAGCTGGGAAGTACAAAATAGATTAACTTTATGGATAACGTTGAGAATAAGTTAGTTTATATCCAGTTGAGCAACCTGACAGTGATTTAACCAAGCAAGCAGTTTTATGTTTCAACAAACCGTAAGGAATATACCACCCGACTACAGCGTCTGGTCGGTGAAACAGAACGGGCTTGTGTTGCCGCATCGGCCCTGGTTGATGTCACAGATTAAGTAAGATGTCTTCAGCTTTTGTGTGTCAACTATTAAATAGAGAACCTATTAAGTTGTTATTGAGTATCTAACGATTGATTTCAGTATGATTTTGTGTTTATGAATTTGTAAATAAATTAATGGACATCGAAGAGCACGTTTTGCACAAACCCGGTGTAAAAGGGCAGAGTATACCCCCTGTCCCAGACTATACCCGGGGTCAAACTGGGCTAGCCCAGACTATACCCCAGGTATAATCTGGGCTAGCCTAGTTTATACCCCCGGGGTATATTCTGAACTAGGCCATAGTATACCCCCTAAGCCCAGATTATACCCCTACAGAAAACAAGTGATTAAGGATACTACTATAATTTTATTGTACTTCTCACACAATTAAACACTGGTTACAACATTGAAATGGTCCGATACATTTTCCAGATACAAAGCATAATCAGTGTGAGTTTTCAAGCTGAAGCTGGCAGGGTACATCAGCCATTGCATTGACTGACCAACTGCACTGTAAATATAAATGTCACATTTTAACAGACTGGCTGTTGACATAACTTCTGCATCTGTTGCCCACACTCCATCTCGTGAAATTCCCGAATCTGTGATGTACGAGCATTTTTGGGGATAGGGTTGAACAAACGGGTTGACTTGATTTGTTTGGTAGTAAGGTCTGTATGGCCGCCTGACTCCAGTTCATCTCTGAGTCTTTTTCGTTGCTTCGAATCACTGGGGCTTTCGGCGTTGTCGTTAGTGGGTGGGTCATTGGAGTAAATTTTGAGGTTACTGGCGTGGTATGTGTTGTTCAGGATCTTGTTGGCACTATACTACCTAATCTGACACTGTATTTTAATATTTTAAAGTAAAGGAAATCGCCCAACTTTGTGTGCTTGTGTGTTGGGGTGTATAACCTGAGTGTTCATCGTTTTCACACATTTTAAATAACATTTAATAATTACAAGATAAAATCCGTCATAAATAAGATTACTTTCTCTCCGCACCCAAAGGCTGGAACACATGCCGCCCATAAAAAAGATATAAATTTGAGAATAAACATGTGTTTTTAAAATCTAATTTCCATATTGAACAATGTACGGTATTCGCCAGTGTATCTACTCACACTCTGGTATACATTACTCTTTTCTGAGTACCCAATTGTGTAATCGTGTTCTGCATGGAAACGCAATAATTTAACCCTAAATATTCTAGCAGACATGCGTACATCGGGAGTAAGTGCCACCGTGGCAACGCGGCATGGGAATTTAATTTTATGGAAGAACGTTGTTGGCAATGCCATTAAACTTACACAGGAAACATCACCGGTAAGCTCTGAGATCCGACACAGTGGGAACCGCATGTGCGATTATTACCATATGCAGATTACATTACGTCAGAAAAAGGCGGTTGTTTCTGGTTTATTGCTTGTCCGTTAAGATGGGTGTCATAAGTTTCTCAAAGTTTTGATACGACTCTTGTAATGTAAGTATATGTTCGTTGTTGTTGGTTAATGTGTTTTGTTGAAGCACTACGTAAATAACTTTAGTTCCATATATGTGTGAGTGAGGTGGGTTGTAACCCCGCTTTGAACAGTATTGCATTGCTATCATACTTATTGTAGGGGTGTGTGTGTGGTGTGTGTGTGTGTGGGTGGGGTAAGTAGGCTATGCTGCCGGTCTCAGGCGTCTCCACTTTGGTAAAACAGCAAAGTCGGCATGGTGCCGACAAACCCACAATCAGGTCTGCCTAATTAACGAAACTCTACTATTTGTATTTTTTATGGCGTGAGCCGTTCCATGTGTGAACAGTAAGAAAGTGTGCAAGAAACAATGGAGAGAATGTGAGAACATAATTGAGAGAATCACAGACATGAGAGAGAGAAAGTGAGAGAGTGAGAGAGTGAGAGAGAAGAAAAGAAAGAGAGAAGAAATAACAGCGGTAAACTAAAGTAAGAATGACATTAGAAGACACTAGAAACGTTCTTTTCAAACAGGCATATTTCTGACTGTACGATTCAGCATTGGGCACAAGGACAAAATCAAATCCTTTGTAAACTAATCATCTTTCCTTTCAATGATTAAAGAGTATTAATGAAAGCAAGTACAAAATGGTTACGGATGCAATTTATATTTTGACATTTTGTTTTAATCAAAAGCTAATTTTGTTATTTTGAGTACTAATTAAAATGAATGTTACATATGAACCAAAAGGTAACATTTTAAGTTCAAGTTTATCCTGAAACACTTTGTGTTTGCTTACCATTCATGATTTGATCATCCAATCCTTCTTTCCATGAATGTGTAAGTGCCATACCAGTATTATGAATCCGTAACACATTGGTTTTCAGTTGTATCCAACATTTATGGGATTTATTTGCAACATGTATATTCTGTCATTTTCGGGAGCAGAATATCACTGCTTCTTCGTTCAGAATATCCCCTTACGAGTCTGTCAGAATCCTTGCAGTACAAGCTGTGTCTGCTCTTTCTATCACCCCTTCCGATGTTGTTGGGGTATTAAAGCAGACATATGACCTCGACGAGTTGTATTGTAAAAACAAAGCTTTTTTGCCAAAAATCCTTTTTAACATCGAAAATGAAACAGAAAGCATCATTTACGACCCATTGGGTTTGAGATGCCCCCTCCGCTAGGCCAATCGACGGCCTTCGCCAGTTGCTATGTCTATTTCAAAGATTTTCCTCTCTCAGCTCGTAACTCAAATTACAAAATAAAAACATTTAGATTTCAAATTAGGGCTTGGCGTGTTAGAAGTGGTATTCCAATCACATGCAGTGTTTTTACAGCAGTTAAGGCTTCGTATTGATGAGGACGAGCAAACTCGGTAAAAACGAAAGGTCATACTTAACTAGGTCACGAGAGCGAAAAGGAAATGTCAGCAATATGATGTTTTTCAAAGGAAACATAAGAAGAGAAACGGTTTGTCGGGGTCGCAGTTTGTTCCATAACTAACATTGCAACCATAAAACACGATCTGCGTGACGAGGTTTCTGAAGAATTATCTTAGGGACTCACCATTATGTGAGTGAGTGAGTTGAGTTTTACGCCGCACTCAGCAATATTCCAGCTATATGGCGGCGGTCTGTAAATAATCGAGTCTGGACCAGACAATCCAGTGATCAACAGCATGAGCATCGATCTGCGCAATTGGGAACCGATGCCATGTGTTAACCAAGTCAGCGAGCCTGACCTCCCGATCCCGTTAGTCGCCTCATACGACAAGCATGGGTTACTGAAGGCCAATATTCTAACCCGGACCTTCACGGGCCCACCATTATGTGTGCAGAAAGGGTGGAGCGCGGCCTGGGACTTCCTTAGAGACAGGATAATTCTTCAAAACACACAATGTCAACTGTGGAGAGAGGGTCATTTTATTTAACTAAGAAACCCCAGCCAGCCGAGTCAGAACATGCTGTCCAACTTTGGTAGGGTATTTTTGGTAAAACCTGTGACAAATTATATTTTTCTGTTGGTCTTGGAGTAGATTGTTTTCACGGTGCACAATGACATTCACACAGTGCAGTTTGACATTATCTACAATAACACTACAAATATAAAAAGTTATGTTATGGCGTCTAAAATGAAAACATGTGGCCATATCAATGGCATTAACCAACATAACTGACGCAATGATATGTCATGGTGCCCAATTACAGAAAAAAGTGCATGTCAACCCTAACGGATAAGACGTTTTAATATTATGGTGCGGCTTTCTTATTATACCGTTCTAATTATTCACCTACTTCGAAAATGCCAATCAAACACATCTAGATCCTTAACATAGTTTAAGTCGGAGGAGAACTCCGATGAATCTACTTCCGGAATCAGCAGATTCTCCTGATTTCCCCATCACGATGTTTGTTTAACGTTAACACAACAGCATTCCAAGCATTATTTACTCAGTGATTTATACCATGGGGGAACTTCCAACGCCTTCAAGGATCGATCAGCCAAACAACCAGGGTCACAAAGCCCGACCACCCGACCCATTTGGCCGCCCCCTACAACCGGCACAGGTTTTGATGTACCCATTCTATGTCGGGGTCCATACGGGGTGGAAATACTTGAATCCTAACCGTGAGAGAGGCATGATCCGATGTCACAAATAATGTAAGCTTAGGAAATGATATGATTAAATTAGGAGCGAAAAGACTTATACAGTAAATAGAAGCGACAAAACCCTTTCCACATCCATAAGACACCTCTAGCAGAGTCGATTGTACAGATGTGACTATATCATGAATATATATTTGTTTCAGCAGTATTACAGCTGTACGATGTTGTTTGTAAACAAATCGAGTCTGGACCAGACAATCCAGTGATTGTCACCATGCGATACGATGACAGAGAATTGCTACGAAATAGTGATGATACCAGGTGTTGTCGAAAATGAGAGCCTATTCTATTCCCCCCCACCGGTGGCACCCGTCATAAACATATGCTAAGTCCAGTCATTAGTTCACCTGAAATAATACGGGAACGTATGGCATAAGTCAAAATAGGGAATTACATCGGACATCATCTTTGTCACTGTATCAATTTGGAAATTTCCACCACATGTCTCCATAAAACGTCTTGAAAGCTTTACTGAGGCCTTGAATGTAGTAACCTTGATCGAACAACTTCTGAGCAAAACGCTTCAGTTTCAGCCAGGACTTAAATGTGTTGATATTTGTACATGCGAAATGTTGCACGCTAAGCACAATACATTCTGAAACTAAATAATATCTTCTCTATCTTAAGGCATTTGTAAAAGTATATTGAACGAGATATATTACTTTTGATGAACTTCTTCTAACTTCTGATCTATTCCTTGTCAAGATCTGATGACCTCTTTCGCCTGGTACTGTTACACCACTTCCGCTCCACGCCACGTGGCAATGAGGGTCTCGTTACGCAAATCCATACAGGGCACTTAGGACTCGCTTTAGATTTAGTAGGCCATACGTCTGCGACGTGTGGTGTAATTGTGTACATATGGAGGACATATTGACTGCAAGGAGCTCATCCTGTGGCTCCAACAAAGCCACATCATGGACATCAGATGTCAAGTTTACTGTTTAGTGTGATAAAGACTTTTCACAACACCATCAAACTCACGAACATGTCGTGTTTCACACGTGTTAGTGTTAGTCCACACACGTGTCTCTGGCGTGGGAAATGCAAACTCTTTCGGAATCACTTGGCACATGGACCGCCCTTTCATATTTTCACAATTTTTCAGCGCGAGTTTATTATCGTTGAGAGGAGTAAAATTAGTATTTTTCGTGTTTATGTGACCTCCCGTAATTAAAACAAACGTTTGTTTGCGTTGAACGTCGCACACAGCAATGTCAGAGCTATACGGTGACGGCCTGTGGTTATGGAATCTAGATCGAACAATCCAGTGATGATTTGGTGATCAGCGATCCACGAGACTAGGGCAGGAGGGCACGTTACCAACCCAGTCATCGGACCTGACTACCTGACCCCGTCGGTCACCCCTTATTGGTCTGTCGCCCAGACCTTAGTCAATATCATGAATATATTAAATCAAGGAGCACGACCCAAGACCAGAAACATTGGACAAGTCTAGATTGCCTCACATCTAGAAATGAATTTTCTTCCTTTTGGACATTATTTATCTATTTTTTGAAGATATATACTTTTACATATAGTAACTTGATTTCTGGGATTTAATGTCAGTCTGGCGTCCTAGGACTAGATATGCTAATGATGGGGCATCTGACCTTGTATCACCACGGTGTTACTAGTATTTAGTGGAAGATGACATATTGGGAAAGCTGGAGCGCGTCATCGGAGACTGGACGCATCGCGATATATCGTGTGCTACGCTACGGTTATCGCACGGATAGATGAACATCGATTATCGTATATATTGTAGTAGGTCATGCTAGTTGTCACTAACAATACTGATTGCTAGTGTTATTTGTAAGAGTAGTCAAGTGAACGAGAGATTCGTGTTTTGGATGAGTAAGTGAGGGAGTTTAGATTTACGCCGCTGTTAGCAATATTCCAGCAATATCACGGCAGGGGACACCAGAAATGGGCTTCACACATTGTACCTATGTGGGGAATCGAACCGGGTCTTCGGCATGACGAGCTAGGCTACCCCACCGCCAATGTTTTTGATGGACTCGTCCAAAGTGTGTAGAATTCATCACTTACGGACACCGTACCTTCGACGCAGCATACTGTCGTATTTTCACAAAGCCTGCATGTGGTTGGAGAAGTCACTTTAATCTGACACCCTGTTGTATCACGGGAACGCTCCCCCATAGATGCGTCAAACCCAGCTCACTCAAAATACACCACTTTAACCCAATCCAACGAAGTTTAAATACCAACTGTTCACACGACCTGGTTCATCTGTCACCTCTTTACAGAGTTCATGAGTTCTTTTATGTATTCTGAGTAGTTTATAATTCAGTTGCTTTCATATTTAATGTTTACCACACCCTCCTTAATCTCCCATGTATAAAATAATCTGCCGGGAAAAAAATATACATTTGGAAATGTACATTCAAAACGACTATGACTGCATTCTTTCAAAGAGAACTGATGATATGAGCTAGACAGTGGTTGGGGCATTCCACTGAACCACACAGGCATGTGGTAGATGAGTTGCTCCTAATGGCCTATTCACGTGTATCGACTGTAAGGTAAGACGCTGGCTGATAACGAGGCCATCCCACCCCTCAGCCTTTGTCCAGCACTGGGTTACTGGGTGGGGTAATGTCATTTCTTTCAGCTACGTAATGACAGCCTGTTTGTTCGAGACACAAAGCCATCAATTCATCACCAAACAGTCAGTGACAGACGAGATATAAGTTTGACAAACACCACCTTAGAAGTACAGAAACATCTTGTTTGACATGAATACATTAGAAAAACCTTAAAAAGTGGAGCTCACAATTTAGATATTTGAAGTCCCTCGCGTTTTCGTGTTTTTCCGGAATGCTACTCCGATTGGTTACCCGTTACACGACACATCAATAAGCAGCAAAGGAATGTGCCGAATGTGTTAAAATGAAAACATGGAGATTAAATATATATTTCCACATACACATCTCATGTTACGAACATCGCAGGATCAAGGGTCAGGTTATTAAACACGAAACTCGAAACCCAACATTTTGGGAAATTGGATGCAAATAACATTCATGAAAAAGTAGCCTTTGATTTGACCCTCCCCTTTTTGTGTGGCAACTTGTTATTCTAAATATGCCTTAAGTGTTAAACCATTTGATTCCATGTGCAGATTATGCCATGTTACATATTTACAGGGTTTCAGAATGGTGTCAGTTGATTGTTCGAGTTCGCAGTGTACGTTCTCCATCTGAACGCATGTGTCACACCGTAAAGTCACTGAAATTCAGTCTCATCTATTTCCTGCTTAAGTCGATGTGGTTTTAATGTTTGATAAAAACTGCATGGCAATCTTATCGTTCTCACACCTAAATAGCTGAATAAATCTACAGCTAGTATATGTGTGATGGTCTGTATGAGAGTATGGTATATATGTGATGGTCTGTATGAGCACTGGTATATGTGTGATGGTCTGTATGAGAGTATGGTATATGTGTGATGGTCTGTATGAGAGTATGGTATATTTGTGATGGTCTGTATGAGCACTGGTATATGTGTGATGATCTGTATTATAATATGGTATATGTGTGATGGTCTGTATTAGAGTATGGTATATGTGTGATGGTCTGTATGAGAGTATGGTATATGTGTGATGGTCTGTATGAGAGTATGGTATATATGTGATGGTCTGTATGAGAGTATGGTATATGTGTGATGGTCTGTATTAGAGTATGGTATATGTGTGATGGTCTGTATTAGAGTATGGTATATGTGTGATGGTCTGTATTAGAGTATGGTATATGTGTGATGGTCTGTATGAGAGTATGGTATATGTGTGATGGTCTGTATAAGAGTTTGGTATATGTGTGATTTTGTGTATTAGTGTATGGTACATCTGAGATGGTCTGTATGAGCACTGGTATATGTGTGATGGTCCGTATGAGACACTGGTATATGTGAGATGGTCTGCATGACACTGGTATATGTGATGATGGTTTGTATGAGACACTGGTATATGTGTGATGGTCTGTATGAGACACTGGTATATGTGTGATGGTCTGTATGAGAGTATGGTATATGTGTGATGGTCTGTATGAGACACTGGTATATGTGTGATGGTCTGTATGAGACACTGGTATATGTGTGATGGTCTGTATGAGACACTGGTATATGTGTGATGGTCTGTATGAGACACTGGTATATATGGTCTGTATGAGACATGGTATATGTGTGATGGTCTGACACTGGTATATGTGTGATGGTCTGTATGAGACACTGGTATATGTGTGATGGTCTGTATGAGACACTGGTATATGTGTGATGGTCTGTATGAGACACTGGTATATGTGTGATGGTCTGTATGAGACACTGATATATGTGTGATGGTCTGTATGAGACATTGTATATGTGTGATGGTCTGTATGAGAGTATGGTATATATGTGATGGTCTGTATGAGAGACTGGTATATGTGTGATGGTCTGTATGAGAGTATGGTATATGTGTGATGGTCTGTATGAGACACTGGTATATGTGTGATGGTCTGTATGAGACACTGGTATATGTGTGATGGTCTGTATGAGACACTGGTATATGTGTGATGGTCTGTATGAGACACTGGTATATGTGTGATGGTCTGTATGAGACACTATGGTATATGTGTGATGGTCTGTATGAGACACTGGTATATGTGTGATGGTCTGTATGAGACACTGATATATGTGTGATGGTCTCTATGAGAGTATGGTATATGTGAGATGGTCTGTATGAGACACTGGTATATGTGTGATGGCCTGTATGAGACACTGGTATATGTGAGATGGTCTGTATTAGACACTTGTATATGTGTACACACAGGTGTACGCCAGTATCATAAAAGATGTAAACATGTAATTAATCATCAACACATTCCATGGAACTACATGACATATACACAGTTGCTAAAACTGAAATTTTGAAACACGTCAACATGCACGTTCGCGAGAGGACTTTACATATAAAAGTTACCTCACTTGGAGCTGTAGAACTGTCAGTAACTGGCGTGGTGATTTACGAAGCTGCCACAAGACTGTAGTCGGGCGTCTTGGTGTGGCGCTCATGCCATCGGTGACTTGTTTAACGGGCAACTGTGACGTTATTTTAGATTCAGCCAGGCACTACACTTCATGTTTAGCTTAATAGTCAATAGCAGTCTGACGTTTTCCTGAAGGAATGTTAATAATGATATATGCTAGGATAACGACCTGCGTTTTCTTGACCTACCTCCATAAAATACCCTCGGTGGAGGCAATTAACGTGTGTTTGGCGTTTTCTTCACTAAACTATACATAGCAGTACATTTCAAAGCAATGAAGACGTGGAGTCTCGGCATGCTCAGTATACGTGCTATCTGCACGTCTGAATAAATTATAGCAACGGCAATGCACGGTATCAGCGTGGGAATGATTGATAGGTGACAACAAAAACCATGTCACAGGGAGGTACCTGGAATTCAGGTGTGGTCTGTTTACCTGTGGTAAAGCCCATAGATCAGTATGTTTGGCCTCAAGATTGTATATTTAATATGGCGAAGATTTTATGGTAGGTTGAATTAACAGGCAAATACCTCTGTTCTCAAAGGTATCCGGGGAACGGCGTTTAAGAATTGATCTGGGTGTATTGTGTAACGAGACAACGGGAGACTTCGTTGAGAAAATATATTGTTCGTTTTGCGATGTACAGTCAATCACGGTTTTCGACAGGTTACATATGCCACGTGTTACGTCTCCACGTCCTCACCGCCCAGATGTGTGGTCTGACGGGGGACCTGACTCAGTCTGTAAATCTTTTACAGAACAAACGGAGAAGCATAATCAGGACGAGATTCGATCTCATGATCACTGGCTTCTGACAATAAGGAATGAAACTCTTCAGATTGAATTGCGCTGTCTTACACGACTGGTTCACCCAGGATGTGTTTCCTGTTACTGTTCTACATGTGTTGAACAACTAGTTACAAAAAATATATATTTGTAGGAATTAATTTGATCAAATGTCTTTTGTTGTGTTACTATATCAGAGTCAATAATAATTTTTTGAAAACATTTTGATGAGATCAGCAAATCGACAACATACACTTACTGTCCTGTCACCGGCGTCCTCAGGTTTACAGGCGACCTTCAACGTTTCCGAGAAAACCAAGTTCCCGAACATGGACGTTACCTTGTAATGCACACAGCCTTCAAGGAAACTGAAACATGACCAGACAAGGCAAGGGCCCAGGGAGACACAATACAGAACACACACTGTGCTGCATGACACTGATGTGCATGGAAAAACCGCATAAACCATGGAGCTAGTGTGTCACTATTGTGACGTTCGACACCTGTGTTACTGGACAACTGTGACGTTCGACACCTGTGTTACTGGACAACTGCGACGCTCGACTACTGTGGTACTGGACAACTGTGACGCTCGACTACTGTGGTACTAGACAACTGTGACGCTCGACAACTGTGGTACTAGACAACTGTGACGCTCGACAACTGTGGTACTGGACAACTGTGACGTCACAGTTGTCGAGCGTCACAGTTGTCCAGTACCACAGTTGTCGAGTGTCACTGTTGTCCAGTACCACAGTAGTCGAGCGTCACAGTTGTCCAGATAGAGTGTCCAGATAGTTGACATTCGACTTCTGTGGTACTGGACAACTGTGACACTCGATTACAGTGACACTCGACAACTGTGACATTCAATAACTGTGATACAACTGTGAAACTCGATAACTGTGGTACTCAACAACTGTGGTACACGATGACTGTGACCCTCGACAACAATGACCCTCAACTATGATACTCGATAACTGTGGTAGTCGACAACTGTGGTACTGGACAACTGTGACACTGTATCACTCGACAAGTGTGACACTCGACAACAATGACACTCAGCAACTGTGGTACTGGACAACTGTGACACTGTATCACTCGACAAGTGTGACACTCCACAACAATGACACTCAGCAACTGTGGTACTCGACAACTGTGAGACTCGACAACTGTGACGCTCGACAACTGTGAGACTCGACTACTGTGACGCTGACGCTATTGCTACATCCCGATCTAACTTCAATGGCTTCTCCTACTACAGGTAAAGTTGCCACTACATCCCTGATCATACTCTAAATGCTTCCGCTAGAGGGGTTAAATTGTTCAACAAGATTCAAATTCTGCTGTTCCCCTAACGTCCGCTTACCTGCATCTGAAACTCTGACCCCGATCCACCCCAAGCTGCTGCTGCTGCTGCTGCTGCTACTGTTACACCCACTAACTTGACGGCCTCAACCCCACTCCATCTTCAACTGATGCGTCTCCTAATAGACCACCCCGTAGCTCTGTGTCACGACACAGCCCTGAAAGCCTCCATTCAACACCGCCTTACGATATAACGTTTGGACTTTAGGGCATCATATTGTGAAACCTGACGCAGGAAATATTTTTTCCATGATCTGACGCTGAGTCACTGTACCCTTCGCTGAGAGCTAATGACAACTATAAGTTGTATTAACCCATGCATACCCACCGAACCGCGAACTAGGTCGTAGATTGGTTTCTCCAGAAAGTACATTCACGTTTACGGGTGACAAAGACCAGATAATGACTGACGTTTAGACCATCCTGTCCACCAGTACATTTGTCGAGTGGTACATTGCAGATGAACGATGGGAGGTTCGGTTTTAGAATACTTGTCACGATGGTCTGTTTGCACAAACATCACCTCAACAAGAAACATAACGCATTCGAGATCCTGGAGTATCTCATACGAAACCGTCTCATTGTACAGGCGCCGTGTGATCGCGCTTGGTCTAACGTTACTTTGATCAGTATTTCAGTTATATAAAGGCGTGGTAACTTAATGCCGGGTGAAGTCCGAAATGGTGCAGGTCCTAAACATTATACCACATTGGTTAAACGGGTGTGGTGTTGTCAACTCTCGGTCATTACGGGATTCGAACCCAAGATTACCGGATCCTGACCAGGCTAACTTTAAATCGAAAAATTCTTAAATGTTAAACTTGCTTCAAACGAAACTAAGCGTCCGCTCGTCACGCCAAAGACCCGGGTTCGATTCCCCACATGGGTACAATGTGTGAAGCTTATTCCTGTGTCCCCCGCCGTAATATTGCTGGAATATTGCTAACCGCGGCGTAAAACCATACTCTCTCACTCAAATGAAACTTTACTCCTAAATACTAACATTAAATTTCGCATACGACGCAACACAGGCATGAAACGCGACAGTTTTTTTATGATAAAAAACAAAGGAACATTGGACCGTTAAGCGAATATTTACACAGAGCGTGTCGAGACCGAGAAGGTGGTATGCCAAAAAATGCCGAAATCAGTCCCATCTCCATGGCCTCATTGTGTCAACCAGCTCGTATTTCTGTGAAGGGACGGAACTGCGCCAACATATGGCGTGATGACGTGATATAATACAACGCCACATATTTCCTAGGTACTCTCAGTAGGACGCAGTCAGTTGCCCTTTGTTCCTGTGTACTAGCTGACTTTACCGGACACTGAAATAGGGATGTCCTTAATAACAAAGGCGCTGTAGTACTGTAAAACGTGGGAGAGAAAGTGCTATCATCAGGTTTTGACCTACATCTTTGATGCTTTCATTATCCATATATCGATGTAGGTTTAAAATATATACACTCAGGCTATACGCCAAATACAGTGATGTACTGAACTATGTGGAACTATGGAATCAGTGACCAGTTAAACCGCCATTAAATATTTGTCCAGTGTCGCGTTAAAACAGTTTTGGGACCAGTGAAGGCTCAAACCAAATCATGACGGTGGAATTGGTTATAGTTTGTTAATGTTCCTTCGCATTCATCATTGCAGACACTCGAGCGTTTTTTGTAGGCTGGAATTTGTGTCTAATATAACGCTTGGGAGACAGCTAATGTGCGTTATTTCCTGCGTAACAGACATGGAGTGGGCGTGACGATGTCGGTGAGGTTGAGATACGTTGAGTGTTGGGGTGGGCAAGGAGGGGATTACTGGGTGGACGGTAGTGTGGACGATTGCGTGAATGGTGGGGTGGACGGTGATGTGGACGGTGATGAAGACGTTGATCAAGATAGTGACGTTGACGGTGGTGTGGTGGGTGTTGTCAGAAGGTGGTGCGGACAATGGTGTGGACGGTGATGTGGACGGTGGTGCGGACGAGCGTAGACAGTAGTGAGAACAATGGTGTAGACGGTGATGTGGACGGTGGTGCGGACGAGCGTAGACAGTAGTGAGAACAATGGTGTAGACGCTGATGTGGACGGTGGTGCGGACGAGCGTAGACTGTAGTGAGAACAATGGTGTAGACGGTGATGTGGACGGATGTAGACGGTGGGGAGGAAGGTAGTGAGACCGGTGGTGTTGACGATGGTGTAGACGGCGACGAAGACAGTGGTGTGGAGCGTTGTGTGTGTGATCGTATATATTTGTTGTGTAGGGAAGGTGGTTGGGCTAATGTGGCGTTGGTTGGTGGGTCGGAGAATGAGTGGCTGCTGGTGTTGACGGTGGGAGGGTTGAATGAACTGATTAGCAGTGTCGGCCTGACCTGTCAGATCCAAGATGATGTTATTATCTCTACCTGCATACAGCTGTGGTGCCCTGATACTGGGATTGCATGTATCTACAAATAGCAGCTCGACGAGACACCTCCAACTTCCTGATTCCTCTTCGATATTTCCATAAAGGTAACGCTAGGTTAAAAGAGCTGCAGTAAACCACGCTGATAACGAACCCGCTTGTAACAAACTGACGGATGAAACATACTGGTACATACTGTGTATTCCCACAACTAGGGGTGGGTATTGCAGAGAATGTTCATATTGTGATATATTGCGATACGGAAGCATATATTGCGATATGTATTGCAATATATTGCAAGGATTATTTTTTTAACAAAAACTACTTATAATCGAGTTAATGCTTCATTATAAAGCAAAAACACAACAAAATCACTATGATTGATTAACCTTTTATAAAAACTTTTAATCATGACAAAATATAAATGTAAGTAACATTTGGCACTAATGAAACAGGGAAAAGAACTAGTCAAAAAACGGAAATATCCGAAGATTTCCGAGTGTTACGAAGTTTTCCGAATGCATGTCAAAATACCGGTTTTCGATCAGCGTATCGCAATACGTATCGTTTTCATGTCTGAACCAGTAAATACCGGTAAACCGGTTATATTGCGCAGCCCTACCCACAACTAACATACTCAGCATACAATCTGCTGTATGTTAGACAGTCTTCACAATGAACATGACCATACAGTTAACAAGCGGGCAATCATTAAAAGTTGGATATTTGAGCTGCTAAAAGGGTTAAGGTGATAGATAGAATCTGAGAAGACAGGTCTTGGTTTCCACTGCCGCGTTATCGCATTGGTAATCGGTTAAAAAAAACACTCACTCACTCACTCTTGACCTAGATTTATTTCGGCATCTAATATCAAGAAGCTATCTGTATCATGCAAAGTACAGGATTGCTTTCAAGGCATGTTACATGCTGTATGACGTGAGTAGCACACCCTCCCTACAATCAGATGGTGGCCAAGTGAGTTGTGTGTTCGGTAACGGTCGGGTCGTGGTTCAGCTCTATACATGTATTTTTGTGCGTGATAACGATTGCCTTAGAATTTTTTTCTCTTTTTTTCTTCTTTAACTCTTCCTCCTCCTTCTCGTACTCCTCCTCCTCCTACGGCTACTACTACTACTACTACTACTACTACTACTACTACTACTACTACTACTACTACTACTACATACCGCTTAGATGCCATCAAGAGTGTGCTCAAAGTCGATCACAACATGCACAATATACACACTGGAGACAAGATATAAGAACTTGTCTACACCGACAGTGCTGGTGGCCTTGAATGGCTGTGATCTAACATACCTCGGTGTACCAAGCTAACCTAACAACCTCAACCACACAATCTTTTCTCATCAATTTCAATCAGTAAAACTACAACTATTTCTCAAGATGGTTTTACCATATCCTCTTAACTTATAATTTAAATTTATTTCTTTAAATACCCTCATATTTTGTAAAACGTGCGCCACTCGGTGCTGAGGTTTTTCGACGCTTGCTTTGTAAAATAACTTCCAAGCCTCTCAAAGCGTAAGTACTCCACAAAAAACATGTACCATTGCCGTTAAAACGTTTAGGTGCTATTCTGAACAGACGGAAGTTAGAGTCAACAGTTTTGTAGGGGAATGAGTGAAACATGACCTTTGGTTCTATGGCTGGCTGACTTGGACAATGTTTTCTCCAATCATCTGTCAAACGTAGCCTCTGACATTCTCCACAACCAAACACTGCCGTGGATATGTTTCAAATTTTAAATGCTAAGTTTGAAAAAGCTAAAAACGCGTCATGGTTAGTAGGAAAAAAAAAACTTAGATAATTTCTCCTTTCTATCTTAATGTTATTTACCGAGCTCGGCGTCATGTGCCCATTCCCACTATCTATGACAGTTTATCAGCGGAACGCGTCTAATGAAATGTTCCTGCACTTCAAACAATCTGAAACGAACTGAAATAACTGGCTGCCTTGTAATGTTAGCATGTCTTGGCATATCGCCCCAGAAGCTTGTTAGAAAGTACGAGCTAACTCTTGTGGCGGTGTGTGTAGTTAGTTGATGAAAGAGTCTAGTGATTAGCTCGTTTGTTGTCATGTAAATTTCTTAGTTAAGCTCAATAAAGTCTCTGCAAATCAAACAGCTGCATGTCTTTGAGCCGCTTAGTAAGACTGACAACATGCGTAATATCTGGTGGGACTAGACTGTACACTTGTGTATTTTACAAAACCCGTTACCCAGAGGTAGGTTGTGTTCCCCCAAGAACCCAGAGGTAGGTTGTGTTCCCCCAAGCACCCATATATCCTTTTTTTCCCAAGAACCCAGAGGTACTTTGTGTTCCTCAAGAACCCAGAGGTATGCTGTGTTCCCCTAAGCACTCAGATATACTTTGTGTTTCCCAAGAACCCAGAGGTATGTTGTGTTCCCCCAAGAACCCAGATATACTTTGTGTTTCCCAAGAACCAAGAGGTACTTTGTGTTCCCCGAAGCACCCAGATATAGTTGTGTTTCCCAAGAACCCAGCGATACGTTGTGTTCCTCAAGAACCTAGAGATACTTTGTGTTCCAAGCACCCAGAGGTACGTGGTGTTTCCCAAGAACCCAGAGATACTGTGTGTTCCCCAAGAACATAGAGATACGTTATGTTCCCCAAGAACCCAGAGGTACGTTGTGTTCCCCAAGAACCCAGATATACTTTGTGTTCCCCAAGAACCTAGAGATACTTTGTGTTCCCCAAGAACCCAGATATACTTTGTGTTCCCCAAGAACCTAGAGATACTTTGTGTTCCCCAAGAACCTAGAGATGCGTTGTGTTCCCCAAGAACCCAGAGGTACGTTGTGTCCCCCAAGAACCAAAAGATACTTGGTGTTCGCCAAAAACCTAATCTGTTTTGTACAAGTGAGCCCAATGAAGAGGAATGATTGAAACTATATTATCCTCGGCGCCTCCAAGACCAGCTTCAGGTGCCACAAGACGTCACAGCTAAAGCAGCACGGTTGAGGCTTCCTTGAGGCGGGAGACTGAGAAGACGGGGGACTGAGAAGACGGGGGACTGAGAAGACGGGGACTGAGAAGACGGGGGACTGAGAAGACGGGGCTTCAGCGTTATGTGTAATGAAACTGTTCTCAGGTAGGGAGCAGAATTACTAAGCTGAGCAGAGTTGCGTCCCTTTGGCGTATCAGGACCCAATACATGAAGCGGGCACACTGTGATATAACTGAAATACTGTCGATGATATATATTATTGCGTCTTGGCTGACACCGTGGAGGGAGTACAGGCCCACTGTATGTCATACACTCCAGCTGATATGAGGTTGTTTCAAATCTCATGATATATCATGTAATGTTTGTGTTAATACAACGACTATAAATCAAAACCCAACATTTGATTCAAGGGTGATCCCGGCGGCCTCATCACAGACGAGTTACCTGTAATCAAGGCGTGGTCTGCCTGCCTGTACAAAGGTAAACAAGAATTTGATAAGTGTGTGACTTGCAGCGTCATATTCTTTTGTGACGCTAACGTGTTTACCTAACGTGACAAAAGGGGAGTGACGATAGACTGAAAGGGCATGTGAAATCATTGATCCTTTTACTTAGACGGGTACATATTCTCACGGTTAACGAACTAAAGTGCACGTTACATGAGTATCTTCTCTGCGATGAAATAATTGCTGACATTAACTATTTTTTGTTAAGGTTTCCTAAAGGTTGACAAGTTTCACAATTATTTTGTGTATATTTATAGAAAATGTATTTTTATGAGCCCCTGTGATTTGATTTTGTTTGTCGTTAAACGCCACGCTCAGCATGCATGTATTTCAGTTATATGAGCCTGGACCAGACAATCCAGTGAATAACTTCATGGGCATCGATCTACGCAATTGGGATACGATGATATGTATCAAACAAGTCGGCGAGCCTGACAAGCATTGCAGAAGCCCAATTCTGACCCGGATCTTCACGGGTAATAATAATAATAATAATAATAATAATAATAATGTGTCCATTTATATAGCACCAAACTCCTCACTAGGTATGGTCATAGCGCTAACAATCAAGGCACAGGACATTATTTCCCCGGATAACCCAAGCTGCCTGTTAGGCGCTAGAAGGTTATAGTCATATGACTTTTTTCCACCGGGTACCCATTTGTCCTGCTGGGTGAACAGAGACAATTTTGAACAAACTCACTTGCCTAAGGTGAGACCACATGTGTCACATGTGCTTCGTTGTGGGGCAGGACTCAAGTCCCAGAAACTCTCAGGAGTCAAGCTGCCAAACACGGTCACCCATCCAAGGACTCTCCGAGCTCGACGCTGCTTAACTTCACCGATTTGTGACCTGAACTTTGAGCACAGGACCACGCGCCACCACACGGTAACCTGTGATATGATTTTGGTATAGCTGACTGTGTCAACATTTACTCAAACTTAGGACAAGTGGGATAGTCCAATGGGTCAAGTCCATTTCCTATGTCGCCCGTCGGGACATTAATGGGATATTCTTGCTAGCTCACCGAGGTCCCACAAAGGATTGTCATGGTTGGGAAAAAATCAGTTTGAACTCTTAAAGTCTATCGACTTCGAGCCTGATAAAACGTTGTCTCACTGTACACAGCTCTACATCCACACTTCTACCATATGCTAACACTGTATCCTTCCAGGCCTCATTGAATTCGCACTGCAGTCGAAAATTCTCGCCTTTTAAGATGGACTTTTAACCTTGCCTTCAAAAAAAGATGTTTTTCAACACAGGTCTAGAAGCCATTAACGAGAGTTTCAAAAGTCCCGAATACTTCAGATTTTACGATAAAATATACATGAAACGCTAATAATCTCAAACATTTCGAAAATTACCGCAAAACGTAACTGAATCATAATTACTGATATTTGAAGAGGGTGGCAATTAACATGATGAAATGTTTCGCGCAGCGTGTTGCTTACATGGAAACATTGCACTGAGTTCATGAAATATAACATTAATCTTGACAAGATGGTTCCACTTATGTAGCGAGCATCGGATCGCACAAGTACTAAGGACAATCTGTATCATATATCGTAGAATTGGCTCCCTGCTTTAAGGACTGAGCGTCAAACATTTTGTCTGTCTGGCATATTCTGCATGACAGGACTTAATAACATTTTGTGGTGTAATATCATACAATTTTAGTTGAATAGATTTTCTAGCATTTGCACATTTTCAATGTGCATAATGATTTCTTTAAGCATTTACGTCAGTAACAGAGCAATACAATCCGTCGTACATTTACACGACACGCATCCTTTTTACACGACACACACCCGGCATAATATTTTAAATCATTTTTCTGTGTGGCTGTGACAGGTACTCTAGAATATCAAGAATAAACGTTGCTGATACTGAATCACATTAACAAAAGTTGCTTGTGTTCTTCAATCTATGTTTTGTCAGATGTTGCTTTCGAATCGTAGCGAGACTATTATTTAGGAAATCAGTATTCAAAGATCTGCAGATTAGTTATGCCTATGTTCTGGTCATGCTTTATCAACTCTTACCGATATAACCCCCGACAGTTGTTTTAAAATTCTATTTGAACTCGTATTACATTTACACATGCGATATACAGAAAACATATTGCAATATGGCATTATTCGTTGCCTTGGACACCTGTGAAATGGATTACAGTCTGGTACTGAACACGTGATGTCAGAAACGTCTTTTATAAATAACGTCATTCAAAACGTGGACATCTGCGGGCTGACATTGACAAACAAACATCCTCTACTTTCGTCCGAGGGTATAGACGTAAAGAAGGCAATTTTATCCATTACTTTTAATGAGCTGTATATATACGACAATTATCTACCTTCACGTCATCAGTCTCGAGGAGGGTTATAAAAAGCAAAGGTATTTGGTCAATTTTCAGTGTGGCAAGAAACCAAACCTGGCTAGCTATTCTCGAAACGTTCGTAGCCCTACGAACCTCTTAAGCCCATTCTTAACACATTGGCTACGATCAAAGTTACGAATTCTTAGGGCTACGAACGTTTCGAGAATAAGGGCCCAGGTTCCACAAAGCATTCGTAAAGTTACGACCTGTCGTAACTCTACATTTTACCATAGGCTTACGTATGTCGTAGCGCTACGAACGCTTTGTGGATTGGGACCAAGGTTTTATGTTTTCATAAGTTGGAATGAAAAGAATGAAACATCTGGTTCTTGCGTCGTATTTAAGTTATTCTTCTGTCATGTAAAAGCTACATCGCCATTTGCATATTTTCAGGTAATGAAGGAGCAACATCAGCGAGTACAATGACGTCACAGCCGCGGCGCCTTAAAAACAGTTAGCTGATTACTTAATATACTACATATTGGTACGTCATAAAGTAGATTACTCTCCAACAACAACAAAACAGATTTGACCAAGGAAACGGTATCCCTACAATCATTGAATGTATGGAATCTAACGTCGTCTTGAAAGGTAATTTAGCGATTGAGTAACAGCTTTGCGTGGTAAAATCGTCCATATCAAGCATAGCTTTCGTGGAACTACCACTTAGAGTAAGGTGATGACAAACCGAAATCTGGGATTCCAACCTACGATTGTAAAATTCTGGAACGCACTAGGGACCAACTCTGCGCACCGAAGGTCAAACGACTGGGCGAGTCAAGTTTATTTCCCTATTTACAGTTGTATCAAAACGTCCAGTGTATTTTCATGTAAACAATTGACTTTCCTTTGCATGTATTTTTGACGGATGTGTTCACCATTTTCGGGAACACCTGGTACAATGACTACTTACACGTGATACCTTATCACACGCACATATCGCTGGGTTCGTTCAGCCGTCTCAGCTTCCAGCAGAGATTTCTTATTAACAGGGACATAGTTTTGTCGCGTTAATTCGGTCAAGTTATCATTTTGAGAAACATCTGCATAGCTTGATGGCGACAATCCGTGTGTGATTTTTTATTTATTGCTTAAAAAGGGTTTAAAAGGGGGTTAAAATTGAAAAAAATATGAAAAAAGTAGTTTTTGGATTTCGATGCATTCATGCACGTGTTTTCGTGCATCAGTCTGTGTCACGAGGGATTCCGACTGTAATACAACTCTCCAATCCCAGCACAACCGATGCATGCAGTCATTGGTCAGGGATGCATGTGATGAGCGATGTCGATGCAGTTAGGAGCATCTTTCAGCTGCTTAGTCACTGTGACGACCTTTGTGCACGTTGCTGCTACGTCAACGCCAACGTAACGTTCTCGTTCTCAACAAAAACGTTTTTAAGGCGTCTTGGATAAATGCTTTTAATAAGGTAAACCACACACATCTATACACAGTAGATAAGTCGGTTTCTAAACGAGTATTAATAATGGTAGATATGTCATAGAGCACACCATTTCAATAAGTTTGTTTAAAACTTCATATATTCTTCTTCCGTGTTAACACGTATACATTTGATGTCTTTTCACCGCCAAAACATTGTTATTTTACAAATAAAGGAAACGCGTCTACTGCAGCTCTTAGTCACGTAAGCAACGCAGGCGGATGATCCCGTCCACTGATCGCCTTGTACAAAAGTTTAGATCTTGGTGATCAATATTAACCCAGAATCCTACAGATGTTGAGTGGAATAACAGTAAAACATATGCTGGGAAACCGCTGACGTCATAGAGTGAGTGAGTGAG
The DNA here is from genome assembly GCF_003918875.1 of Haliotis rubra. NCBI lineage: Eukaryota > Metazoa > Mollusca > Gastropoda > Lepetellida > Haliotidae > Haliotis > Haliotis rubra. The sequence continues at coordinate 2,217,224 of NW_025767579.1, forward strand.
TGAGTTTGGTTTTACGCCGCTTTTAGCAATATTCCAGCAATATCACGGCGGGGGACACCAGAAGTGGGCTTCACACATTGTACCCATGTTGAGAATCGAACCCGGGTCTTCGGCGTGACGAGCGAACCAGTACAAGCATTTATATTGCCGTAATGTTGCTGGAATATTGCTAAAAGCGGCGTAAAGCCAAACTCACTCCACTCTAGGTCCAATTTAAATTTCTAAAACCTATCTGGGCAAGTCCTTCAAAATAACTGTACAAGAAGTACATGTACAATTCTATGATAAAAAGAAAGTCGGGATTGTACCAATGAGAGACCGAGCACTGTTTATAAGTGTCTGTAACTATTACGTGCTGAAACATAATAGATTGTTCCCATATATCCGTAATTGCATTTGTTATAAATGAATACCCAAGGATCAACGTTGTCACCATATCGAATTCATTAACACTAATAATAATGATCAAAATAAAGTACAAATGTACATAAATGCTTGTACTGGTAAATGTCTTTAGCAAAGACGTGATATAAATGCCACTTGAAAGATGATATTTACCTTTAAACTGTCCACAATCACAGTGTCCACCTGTCTTTTCCCGGGTATTTAATCCATGACAGGGTGCTTGTCACTCACACACCTGTAATCAGTCTTGAGGGAAGTAGTGTCGTATGCTCCCGTATCGCTCAGTATTGTCAGCTTCCCGCTGTAACATGAGACATCGGTTTGAGACACAGCCTTACCCAACTCAGTTATATTTAACGGCATACGCTGTGCTGCTACGCATGAGCGGTGCCGCCTTCCGTTAAGCGCCCCAGTACACCGTGTGCAGGTCTTTGATGACAGAAAGATATCATTTAACTCCACCTGATAAAATCTATTAACAAGCGACTGATAAATTGAAACCAGTTGTGTGTGGGATAACATCACTCTCGGTTTCCGATTCCCTAAGACGTTCTACTACATGAATGGCTTAGAAGACATACCAAGCATCTAGTGTTGCTTGGTATGTTTGGGGCGATCTGAGGCTACACCAGGCTAAGTGTATATACCTCATACATTATGTCGTTAAAAAGTCTGTTCGTCACAAACAGCAATGTAACCACGGAATAGGTTTTCATTTATCTATATTACGGTTAGCAAAATATTTGGATAATCCGCAAATGTGTTTTTCGTTTTGCTGCTAAGAAATTTACACACGTGGCAAGGTTGTAGACTGCAGTTCATTTTCATCTTATCGTACGTCATCACAGCGACTGTTGGGGTAGTTAGTGATTAGTCCACATTGGTGGGAGGGTGAGTTAGAGGGTTGGGTGTCACACCGATGTCAGCAATCTCTCAGTAGGGACACCGGAAATGGGCTTCACCCATTGTACAAACCTAAGAAATCGAACCCAGGCCTCCGGCGTGACGAGCTAGGCTACCCCCCTAAACCCACCCCACCCACGTCATTGATGGGGCGGTCCATGTGGAAGGATATATTTGTTGAACCGAAACTTCCAAACTTGAGGTTCATTCAAACACGTTAACCAGAAAACACCACTTTTGGAAACAAACAAGATGGCCGTGGGCTACTGCAGATAGAATGAGCAGAATAAGGTGTATATCCTTGGTTCACAAGTCTACCTTGTGAACCCGTAAACTATTATTTGGTGGGTCAAGGTTTTTCATTCATGAAATTCACTTTGCATATAAAACTCATAACAGAGAATGACAATGTTTCCAAATAGCAGGGTGGTGGCGCTCTCTGACGCATCATGTATGCTACCCCTATTTGCCCATCCTTACTTTCATGGCGCAATAACAGAGGTATTCTTCTGCAGGGCGTGTCCGCATACAACTGTCTGGATTAAGTATTTATTATTATTGCTGTTTGCATGTATAGGCTTGTGCAAATAACTCCAAGTTTCTTTTTATTGTGTACAAAACACTGTGCAAATAGACGAATGTGGAACTGTATTCGGAAGGTGTCCAGCGGTATTCGCTTTGGTTAGATGCCAATACTAAAACGTTTATTACGGGTTGAAATAGTTTATGATTTTAGTATAAACTTTTGGATAGATATTTGAAAATATAATATTTGTGTAGGGGTAGCAGAAAAATAGAATTGAGTATGAGAGAGTGCATCTTGTGAACCTCAAGGAAGTCCTACACTCTGGAAGCGGATGAGGCTAGGGTTGTAGGATATTTTTCTTTTTGCATAATATTCAAATTTTTATGCATGGGCGATGCACCATTGCACGAAAGCTATATTTCCACACATAACGCGGTATATTCCTATGCCAACAACTGAAAGTTCAGGATCATGAATTCTTCATGGTAATGGCCTGCGGTCATTCCCCACCATTGTACCAGAGCGTTTCACTGAAGAGGTACCACCTAACACCCGATTACATACAGCTAACACCTACGTCACTTGTCCTCTACAGTCGACAAGTAACTGAGACACTGCTCAATGCGGTATTAAACACAATTCACTCACTAAACTGGTTTTTGTCATTTCTAAGAAGAAAGTGGTTGAAACAGGCTCCATACGTTTGAAACATACTGGGGCGCTTCGAATTATTTACAAGAAGCATATATATTTTTAACTGGGAAATATTTTTTTCTCCTTAAGTAAACCTTTGTAAGTTTATGGGTTGTGGGTGTGGTAGAGTGACAGGGTTATCTTCAATAATGATATATATATAAATTGTTTAATAGGAAAAAAATAACTGAAACTACCGCTAAAGTACTCGTGTTCTTATGCTAAGAGGTTTACGGCAATGACCATGCACTCATCGTGGTTTCCACGCTTTGCCCATTTCCATATGTTTAAGTTTCTAACAGCACGAGTGCCGGTTTTACAACCCGGTACAGTAGCACGTAGACAGGCGCAAGAGGTGACGGGTCTCGCTTCAATCATAAAAGTAAATTAGTTTGTTTATTAATTGACAACAGAAACAGTTTTTAGTTTGAATGCAGTCAGTAATGTGATATACCTCAGTCAGTAATGTGATATACCTCAGTCAGTAATGCGATATACCTCAGTCAGTAATGTGATATACCTCAGTCAGTAATGTGATATACCTCAGTCAGTAATGTGATATACCTCAGTCAGTAATGTGATATACCTCAGTCAGTAATGTGATATACCTCAGTCAGTAATGTGATATACCTCAGTCAGTAATGTGATATACCTCAGTCAGTAATGTGATATACCTCAGTCATTTGTAGCGTAGATACAAACCCTTTCGAAAGATGTACAAAAAGACATTTCCAGTTACTATACATCTGTATACTATCAATTTTGATGATAAATAATTCATAATTTCAGAATCATGATATACCTCAGTCATTTGTAGCGTAGATACAAACCCTTTCGAAAGATGTACAAAAAGACATTTCCAGTTACTATACATCTGTATACTATCAATTTTGATGATAAATAATTCATAATTTCAGAATCATGAGTTTTTTCAATGACACCACACATAAAACAATATGCCAATAATTGTCATATGCTTTGTTGTAGATGTAACGCTGCACCACCACAAAAAAATAAATCATTTGCTAACAGTGAGAGGAACCCATTTCTGGAGTCTGTTTGTTAACACAAACGAACGTGTTTCGTCAAAAAATAACTGTATGCTGAGTTTGTTCCCGGGTAACAGTGTTGTGAGATTAACACACTGTCTTGTACCAGAACCCTGATACCCTGGACCGGCTGAACGCTACTGAACACTGCACATGACAAGAGTTAAGTTCGGGGTGAGATTTATTGAGTCTGTCGCCCTTGTAATATCAAGTCGAGACATTTATCATTTTTATGTTTTATGTATGAGGCAAAGAATTTGACCGACCAAACAAGGGAACTGTTGCTGGATTTGTTCTAATTGTTTTGCGTCGGTGACATACTTGCAATGTTCCCGATATAGCAGTACGTGTATTTATGAGGAGATTGCCATCTCCATGTGTGGAACGTCTGCGTCTGTGACTGGAAAAAAGGTTTAAAAAACGACGTCATGTTGTGACGAAATCTGGAACAATTAAAAACATATCCTACATTTGATTTAAAACCTAATTTTCCACGATGCTTCACATTCATGTCTGTTTTTGCCATCTGATTGTTGAAATCATTCAGTGACGAACACACACGAAGGCGGGGAAAGGGGTGAAAAAAGTGACCCATATTTGTTTTTTGAAAGTGGGGCACTGGGATAGAAATACTGTCGACGGTGACAGAGTATGCGGTCACCGAATTTCTCACTTCCATCGTGAAAACAGTTGTTTTATATGTAGATTGTCATTGGCTCAAAATAGTATTTTTAAGGATGAATGATGAGTGAGTGAGTATGCTTTTACTCCGCTTTTAGCAATATTCCAGCAACATCACGGCGGGGGACACCAGAAATGGGCTTCACACATTGTACCCATGTTGGGAATCGAACCCGAGTCTTCGGCGTGACGAGCGAACGCTTTAACCACTAGGCTACCCCACCGCCCCCGATGAATGGAGAGGTTATGTAGATGCGATGATATTGTTAAAATGGACCCATGTACACCCGATACAGTGATATACAGGTGTTGGACAGATATGTATGGTGATGGTAATGACACTATAGCGATGACTTCACATAACCAGAGAAAGAGTTTGTTGTAAGACCGGGGTTGACAGTACGTTGGTTATATCACGGCTCAGCTTGATGTTTAGTTTAAACATATTTTATTCACAATGTGAAAAGGATCGAGGACAAGTTCTTTCAACTTATTAAACCCCTCTCCGAAGATATTTACAATAACTAATTACATCACAAGCAATTATTAGAAACAGAGACAGAGAAAGACTGAAAGATAACAGGGGGAAATGCTATAATACAAATGGTGTATAGAGAGAAGACTGATGTGGATGAGTACCCGAAATGAAACAGGTTTTTGTCATTTACAAACATGGTGCAGGCAAACCCGAACCATTAGGTAAATATAGGATTCGAACCCACAGCTAAAGGTTTCTGACAAACCTTTGGGACAAAACTCTGTAGCGAATTAAAACATCCTATAACCCAGGGCCGACCACACACAGCCAAGAGAAAGTTGCATTAATTGGTCCATGTTGGGAATAGAACGAGGGTTTCAGTGTCACGAGTCAACGCTTTAACAACTTGCCTACCAAATCGCGGACAGCCAGTTAACTCAGGTACAATATTTCTGGAAACTGACAAGTATTGTTAATATCACTGTTCAGAAATCACCGGAAAGGGTTTGGAAACAATAAACGTATGTTTTGAAAGAAGATATAAGATCACGCTTCACTAACCACGAGCGGAAGTCACTGTCCTGCTGTCATTCATTATTAGCGCCAATGGCATTGCAGAAGAAATGTCAATTGTGTAAACGTTTACGACAGATTAAAAGCTCACCTTCATCTTGTATCCTGGTGAGCTATACAGAGTGAATTGTTGCTAAAACCCCACAAGCTAGATCTCAGTCGAGATAAGCAGGGGCCCCACTGGGAATAAGAGACTACGTTATGCTTCAGATACGTACAAACGGATTAAAGGATCAACTGCTGAAATCGGTCAGACCTGAACGGGTCCAGATAATCCTATCCCAGGACCGGAGATGATATCTCAGGACCTCACCTTAAATTGTTTTCAGTCTCCGTCCAATTACTGGCAGGTCTATTGTGTTCATCTAGCCATTTTGAGATTATGTTGTCAACGTGACGAGTCCCTGATTCATGCATGATCATATAGGAATACCGTCCGCCCTCTTTATTGAGGCATTACTATCCTACCCCTCCCCACCGAGGTATCAGCTACATAATGGCTCTTACTATTCAGCGCATAAACACTACTCTACCTCTCAATATTGCGACCATAAGAATCCTCTACCCCGACAATTGATGCATAACCATAATCTGCCCTTGACTGCTACAGGCTATAGTGATATACCCTTGACTGTTACATGCTATAGTGATATACCCTTGACTGTTACAGGTTATAGTGATATACCCTTGACTGTTACAGGTTATTGTGATATACCCTTGACTGTTACAGGTTATTGTGATATACCCTTGACTGTTACATGCTATAGTGATATACCCTTGACTGTTACATGCTATAGTGATATACCCTTAACTGCTACATGCTATAGTGATATACCCTTGACTGCTACAGGCTATAGTGATATACCCTTGACTGTTACATGCTATAGTGATATACTCTTAACTGCTACATGCTATAGTGATATACCCTTGACTGCTACAGGCTATAGTGATATACCCTTGACTGTTACATGCTATAGTGATATACTCTTAACTGCTACATGCTATAGTGATATACCCTTGACTGCTACATGCTATAGTGATATACCCTTGACTGCTACATGCTATAGTGATATACCCTTGACTGCTACATGCTATAGTGATATACCCTTGACTGCTACATGCTATAGTGATATACCCTTGACTGCTACATGCTATAGTGATATACCCTTGACTGCTACATGCTATAGTGATATACCCTTGACTGTTTAGTGACATACCCTTGACCATCGGGGGTTTTCCTCTTGACTGCTGGTAACATATCCTGGACTATTAGGGTCTCCCCTTCTTCTTCATCATCATCATCATCATAGAAAGATTTATATAGCGCCAGTTCCACTCCAAAAGTACTGCTCAGTAGCGATCTCCGAACAACCCGCTGACTATTGGTGGTCTAGCCTTGATTTTGGGGTACTAGCCTTGAATGCTTGGTGATAAACCCTTGACTATTGGAGGTCTCCCCTTGACCATCGGGGTCCCCTCTTGACTATTGGGGTCGCCTCTTGACTATTGGGGTCTACCCTTGACTATCGCCCCCCCCCCCCCTCTCTCTACCTTTTTGTCTCCCTTTGTCTGTTAGTGATGTACTCTATTGGGAGTTTGCGGATCTACCCTTGCCTATTGGTTATCTAAAGGGTTCTATATCCACCATTAAGTCTGTAGTTTAGAGTGACAAACGCTGCTTCCGATACATCATCGGTCTTCCAGATCTTCTTACGTCAGTTCGAGACAACATGGGTATGTACACGAGATGAGAAACTAGAGAATACGGGCACATTGAGATACCCTTACTTCGAGCCAAACAGAGTAGCAACTGAAGTGTTACATTCAGACTCTTCTGTTTCATTGTCTTAGAACTGAAAAAGTAACTGTTTCAAACAACTTCAAAATGTAGGACACCTACAGGGCGGGAGGGAGGGATGTTTCGTTAAGACAAACTTCTATGTAGGCATCCTCTTTGCCGACGTGACACTCTATCGCCGGTCAGAAAGTGAGTGTGAGTGAGTGAGTGAGTGAGTGAGTCGTAACCATGCCTTAGTCATCGTTTTCTTCATATGAAAGCTGGTCAAATTAAAGTGGAAGGCATGTTATAAATGATGCGCGACTTACACATATGCCCCAGGCAACACGGCGTCGAACTCACGATCTCTGGTTTTTGGCCTACCTAAGGGACAACTGGACCACGCCCTTATTACTACAGAGTATAGTCATTAGCACAACTACTTTGGTTGACTTGACGTTGAGTATGCTGTATATGAACACACTTTCTTCATAGCTACAACAATGACTGGTATCTGTTATACGAAGGCTTATCTTTTAAGTCCCCGGACCGAGTGGCCATTATGTCGGCGTCAGAAGCCACGTCACACTAAGCTACCGGTGGTCAATAGCCAGGGTGTCCGGTTTCACAGCTGACCCCGGGTATGTGATCGCGGGTGGAGATAGCACTGTACCCTACTTAAGATCATATTGTTCGTCTCATTGTCCGACATGCCGCTTCATCTTCTGTAGTGAGGTACGACAAATCGGAACGGGATTTTACTGGTGTCCTGGGGGGGAAATAAATCAACAGCATATTGTTATACATGTATATGACGTTCTTGCAAGGAGTATGGTATCTACTTGAGGGGTAACGTACATGATAGGAAAGATATAAAGCTAAAATGAAGGTCGTTAAGGCGAATAAGGTTGGGAACATATTCTTCTGACAAACAAAACAATACTGCTGAAACAAATATATACTCATGACAATTGTACAATCGACCCTGTTTTCAGCAGAGATTTCTTATAAATGTGGAAAGGATTTTGTCCTTCTATTTTTTTTCTAATATATTTGGAAAAAAAGAAAATTTATTTACCGGGCAAAGCTGTAACATGTGTTGAACATAACATTAATTTGGTCATTTCCTTGTTTAAATATTTTGTGTGTATTTCTTGAAGCTGTGGATAAAAATTATCTGTCTTTAACGAAAATTGCAATGCCATCACACCCGGCCTTGCCTCCCTCCCAGGATAGTGAACGAAGGGTGTTTAACATATATGCCAGCAAGACAGGTCACCCGAGACACCAATGTGTCAAAGACAACACAAAGGGCAGGGGAACTAAAATTAAAGCAGTCTGTTCTGTTGAAAGTCCAAATTGCTTCTAATATTATGTTCTGATATACTGGCAAATCATAGATTTGAATACCGTGAATCATTGATAATCAGAGTGGTTTTGTTTCCAGTTCGCCATTTACAAATATCCGTATAATGTAGGAACGATTATATAGTAATGTCCCGGAGAATGCGTTTAGTAATCGCTTTTAAGGTGGGAAGAGAATCCAGAAGAAGAGTTACGTCCCTTGAGTGTGCCAGGATCGGAATTCGCAGGATTGCGATCCTTATATTGTTAACACCAGGCTCACGGGTTTCATCAAAAGATGAGCCTCACTCACTCCTGGCTCACAGGATTACAAACATTTCGTCCCATAACAAAATAATATGCATAACCGAAAACATATTAATTGGTTCTGAACGGCCGACCCCTCCGCTGGAGCCAGTGGTATTTGTAGACAAGACTGGCAATGAAATAAACATGGATGTCTATTACACAAGCATAACGGTACATATCTCTCCCACGGCCTGAGAAGGTACACATGCATATAATTATGCATATCTGTAAAAACTTCTGTTTGCATTGCGAGATCGTGTTGACGACCTAATGGAAAATACATTTGGATCAGACGCTCTGAATGTATATGAGCGCTGATCGAGACTGACTCATCTAGATAACATCTAGTCATTTCATTTCATTGAAGCAAAGCATATGTAAATAATGGGAGTGGTTTATATATTCCTGGACTGAATGTCCCGATGAGCACGGATACTGCCCAAGGTAGAAATCAAGGTTGTCTCTATACAGCTTGACTAACAATCAAAATGTTTGACTTGAATAAAAACAAGCAGCTGCACTAAATCTGTCAAGGACTCCAAGTGACACTGGCGATTACCTGTGAAAATATTTTTGGCTTGTTTCAATTAGAGCATTATGGGCACTAAATCTGTCAAGGACTCCAAGTGACACTGCCGATTACCTGTGTAAAGTTAGAGCATTATTGGAAGAAGGAATTATGGGACTGCGAGACTGACTGTCATGCAGAGCACCTGGACTTGGACTGTAGAGTACCTGGACTTGGACTGTAGAGTACCTGGACTTGGACTGTAAAGTACCTGGACTTGGACTGTAGAGCATCTGGACTATGATTTTACACAGGTCGTTAGGGTGTCCCAAATAGCATACACATTTATTATTTAATGTATTAGTTAACTGTACAGATGACCATGCACAAACGCGCATTTACGTTTTACACTATCGACAAGTTAGAGGATTAAGGTTTTGGGAAATGATGTATATTTCTTCCAGAAAATAGACTGTTACTTCTGGTTGTACTACTTGTACGCTGAAAGTCATCAAGAATGAAAGAAGCATTGTCAGGAGAAATTTGAAACAGTTGACTCCAAGGTCAGTCACTGAGGTTGTGAAACAGGTCCAAACGTAGCTGACAGTCACTGCTTCCGAGAGACGGGTTCCTGCATCCAGACATCGACTTTAAGCAAGGAGACACCACTCTGTGAAACCAGGCCCTGAATCTAAACATTGACACTTCCCAAGGTAAGATCTGTTTGTGAAACCAGGGCCTGTATCTAAACATTGACACCATCCAAGGTAAGATCTATTTGTGAAACCAGGGCCTGTATCTATATATTCACACTACCCAAGGTAAGACCTGTTTCTGAAACAAGGCCCTGAATCTAAATATTGACACAACCAAAGGTAAGACCTCTTTGTGAAACAAGGCCCTGAATCTAAACATTGACACTACCCAAGGTAAGACCTGTTTGCGAAACCAGGGCTTGTATCTAAATATTCACACTACCCAAGGTAAGACCTGTTTGTGAAACCAGGGCCTGTATCTAAATATTTACACTACCCAAGGTAAGATCTGTTCTCGAAACCAAGCCCTGTATCTAAACATTGACACTACCCAAGGTAAGATCTGTTTGTGAAACAAGGCCCTGAATCTAAACATTGACACTACCCAAGGTAAGACCTCTTTGTGAAACAAGGCCCTGAATCTAAACATTGACACCACCCAAGGTAAGACCTGTTTGTGTAACAGGGCCCTGTATCTAAACATTGACACTACCCAAGGTAAGACCTGTTTCTGAAACAAGGCCCTGTATCTAAACATTGACACTACCCAAGGAAACACCACTTTGTGAAACAAGGCCCTGAATCTAAACATTGACACTATCCAAGGTAAGACCTGTTTGTGAAACCAGGGCCTGTATCTAAACATTGACACTACCCAAGGTAAGACCTGTCTCTGAAACAAGGCCCTGAATCTAAACAGTGACACTTCCCAAGTTAAGACCTGTTTGTGAAACAAGGCCCTGAATCTAAACATTGACACCATCCAAGGTAAGACCTCTTTGTGAAACAAGGCCCTGAATCTAAACATTGACACTACCCAAGGAAACACCACTTTGTGAAACAAGGCCCTGAATCTAAACATTGACACTACCCAAGGAAACACCACTTTGTGAAACAAGGCCCTGAATCTAAACATTGACACTACCCAAGGAAACACCACTTTGTGAAACAAGGCCCAAGGTAAGACCTGTTTCTGAAACAAGGCCTTGTATCTAAACACTGACACTATCCAAGGTAAGACCTCTTTGTAAAACCAGGTCTTGTATTTAACACCGACCGGCATTAGACGTCTGCTGAAGACCAGTTCAGTATCCTAAATCGGTCATCATTTTGATCCTCATAAATGGAATCACCACGCAGACACGCTGCGTTCTATGTAGACTTGTACAGATGTGGGTGATATTACCCACGATCTATCCACCCCACGTCCGTCCAAACATGACCCATCCCAAAGATCCCCGCTTTAACAGCTTGTCATTTTCGGCTGGAAAGCAAGTCCGGCACCAACGATGTCTGTCTCCAGACTGGTTGAGCTTGATATCGTACCCTGTCCCGATGCCCAAACTGTAGATGATCGGTTTCTTTCTTCACGTTTCAGGTTGTGTTCAAGTAATACATACCCAAGTACTGCCTGAAGTCATATTCCATCGGGAGACATCAGAAATAGGCTTCAAACACTGCACCCACTTAGGATGGAACCTGGGCCACTAAGCCTTCCCACCCTGTTTGAATATCACCCACTAACCCATGCAGCCGCCACGAAGTGGGTTACGTCATAACGTCATAACTTAATGCGTTATAAAGTCCTCTGACCAATGTCATTCTCAGTCCGTCGTCAGAACTACGTGGAACGTTTATCTTTGGAGACGTTTTATCTTTGAAGGCGTTTCATCCTTGAAGACGTTTTACCAACAGGTACATTGAGAATCGCATGAGTCACGAAACGTTCGAAAAGATTCTGTTCGACTGTCACTCGGTAATAATTGTCACTGAAGAACATAGTACACTGTTGATGGTGTACATTCAATAGCTTAAAAGGTCAATGACATTGCTGACGTCCATAGCTTGCATTATAAGTGAATTAATAGGGCATAATTAATGTTGATACAAGTATATGTAAATAATCATTTAAAGATATTATGCATTTATAATTGGGAAAACATAGAATCCTTGTTTGAAGTTGACGTTGTTGATACAAAAACCGTCCATAAAACCCTCAAGTGGAACCAACATACAAACTCATGCTTGTGTGGCAGCGGAACGTGACGATACGGTGACTGACGCTTTATCGGGTTTATGATTCGTTGAACATTAATCATATGAATGTATTCTTATATTATATACATCTTGTTAGAGCCCGTTACAAATTGCCGTGAAGTAAAATACTAATTTTGGCATGGCCCGAAATCCCATGACTACAACGTATGAGTTATTTTTGCTGTTGATTTGATGTAGGTGTTATATATTAGAACGACATTGCCTAACTGGCTGCTGTAGGGTAGTATTGTCACCGGGATACCCGGCGTGCCAGCTTAACATGGGACATTTACCATTTTTTGGCACCGGCAATATTACAAGACATTATCAGGTCGAATCCGAAATTCGTAACCACGACAACAGGATTCTGAAACTCTGATTTCAAAAGTACGTCAGGAATGATGTTTCTATGTTGAAGTGGTTTAAAAAGGATTCCAGCCGAATCATTATGGAGCCGTTTGAAAATGATCATGAACTAGAAACCGCATTTATAATCTTCTAGCAATTTTACATAGAATACAATAATTTAATTTTCAAGGCCCAAATAATCTTGTATGGTAATGAACAAACAGAGCAGACTAAACCCAACTATTTACAGAGAAACCCAACTATTCAGAGACAATTTTGGTTCAGTGTGAGGTCTTAACTGAAGCATAGGTTGCTCCTTTGTGGGGACCAACACTGATCGTGGGTTTGAAGCCATGATCCTTTGTCAGGATCTGTGAGTATGAAGGTTCTGGGAAATCATGTCTATCAACCATTGGCAACATAGTGAGAGTAGCGGTCAAAGGTGTATAGACGCATTGGGAAAAGGTGTGAGTATCAACATTGTGGTAAACTGTATGGACAAAGTGGTAAATAATGTGATCATTATCATTGTGGAAAACTGTATGGACAAAGTGGTAAATAATGTGATCATTATCATTGTGGTAAACTGTATGGACAAAGTGGTAAATAGTGTGAGCATTACCGTAGTGGTAAACTGTATGGACAAAGTGGTAAATAATGTGATCATTATCATTGTGGTAAACTGTATGTTCAAAGTGGTAAATAATGTGATCATTATCATTGTGGAAAACTGTATGGACAAAGTGGTAAATAATGTGATCATTATCATTGTGGTAAACTGTATGGACAAAGTGGTAAATAGTGTGAGCATTACCGTAGTGGTAAACTGTATGTTCAAAGTGGTAAATAATGTGATCATTATCATTGTGGAAAACTGTATGGACAAAGTGGTAAATAATGTGATCATTATCATTGTGGTAAACTGTATGGACAAAGTGGTAAATAATGTGATCATTATCATTGTGGAAAACTGTATGGACAAAGTGGTAAATAATGTGATCATTATCATTGTGGTAAACTGTATGGACAAAGTGGTAAATAGTGTGAGCATTACCGTAGTGGTAAACTGTATGGACAAAGTGGTAAATAATGTGATCATTACCATAGTGGTAAACTGTATGTTCAAAGTGGTAAATAGTGTGACCATTACCATAGTGGTAAATTGTATGTCCAAAGTGGTAAAGAGTGTGAGTATCAATATGAGTATCAACAGAATGATAAACAGTGTGAGTGTCAACACTGTGTATCTACATACAGATTAATAGTGTGAGTCAGATTATAGGGGGAAATTGTGTTAGCGTCAATATGAGTAACATCATAGTGGTAAATAGATTCAATGCATCAAAATAGTGGCACATATCTATGACGTCATAGCGTTCCTACAATTTTCTTCTGGCCTAACTATGGCTCTGGTCAAGGCAAGACTGGCAACAAACAACTACTTGGTGTCATGAAGTAAATGTTTTGGTTTTTTTAAATTTTGGAGTGGGGTGGAAGGAAGGGGAAAGGGGTCGAAAGACAACTATTTTTCCTGAAAATAAAAACATGTCAGTCTTGAAATAGTAGACAGCAAGTAATCAGCCTCTTACTAAACACCATCGCTCAAAGAACAAACACACAACCTTTGTCGAGAACCTGTCTATGTCATCTGATTCAGTCGATCCTCCCTATATGTGTGGTTTGACCGTACCTTCACCTGACAGTCGATCCTTTCTACATGTGTGGTTTGACAGTACCTTCACCTGACAGTCGATCTTCCCTATATGTGTGGTTTGACAGTACCTTCACCTGACAGTCAATCTTCCCTACATGTGTGGTTTGACAGTACCTTCACCTGACAGTCAATCTTCCCTATATGTGTGGTTTGACCGTACCTTCACCTGACAGTCGATCTTCCCTACATGTGTGGTTTGACCGTACCTTCACCTGACAGTCGATCTTCCCTACATGTGTGGTTTGACCGTACCTTCACCTGACAGTCGATCCTCCCTACATGTGTGGTTTGACCGTACCTTCACCTGACAGTCGATCTTCCCTACATGTGTGGTTTGACCGTACCTTCACCTGACAGTCAATCTTCCCTACATGTGTGGTTTGACAGGACCTTCACCTGACAGTCGATCCTCCCTACATGTGTGGTTTGACCGTACCTTCACCTGACAGTCGATCTTCCCTATATGTGTGGTTTGACCGTACCTTCACCTGACAGTCAATCTTCCTGACATGTGTGGTTTGACAGGACCTTCACCTGACAGTCGATCCTCCCTACATGTGTGGTTTGACCGTACCTTCACCTGACAGTCGATCTTCCCTACATGTGTGGTTTGACAGTACCTTCACCTGACAGTCGATCCTCCCTATATGTGTGGTTTGATCGTACCTTCACCTGACAGTCGATCTTCCCTACATGTGTGGTTTGACCGTACCTTCACCTGACAGTCGATCTTCCCTACATGTGTGGTTTGCAAAAACGTTGGTATCTCATTGATGTTTATCGGGTGTCCTTCAACATGAGTTATATTTGAATTCCGTGTCTATATTAGACAGGTACATCTCAGGAGAGGACCATATTACTTACTTTCTTCCTGGTACAATTCAAATAAGCCATCTTTCCGGATCAGGGACTTTGAAATGGAAGCAGTTTAATTTACATGGGGTTGTGCCATAAGATTGGATCTTGACGCTGTGTATACCTTTGACATTGTAAAGAAGCTTTGAATAGAGCCGTGTGTGGTTTTAACTACTTGATTAAAAACAAGCGGGGTGTTCCTTTGAGGAATCGCCATTCCAGGACTGGTTCATGAGCGTTTGTAATTTGTGAAGGAATCCAACGCGAAACCAAACCACCACTGGGTCTCGTCAAAACAGATAATTAATCATAAACCACAGAAAATACCCCGGATATACAAGTTAAAAAATATAATTCAGGTACACAAATGAACCAGTAACTTAACACAAAAAATACACATCATATACAAAATTTTCAGCTCGAAAAAACTCCACCTTACAGGAAACTCCGTAACCAAAATTACCTTTTCTATTACATATAAAGACACACTCACACATACACACGCCCACACACATGTTATTATTAATAGGCATCATACTCTTTAACCGCCCTGGGGGAATTAGTTTTAATTGTATTTACCGAAATCCCTGATTCCTCTTGTTAAATAATCTCTTTCGGTGTAGGAATGAAGCATATAATCCCAGGCTTTGGTAATATTCCAACAATATCACGGCGGGGGACACCAGAAATGGGCTTCACACGTTGTACCCATGTGGGGAATCGAACCCGGATCTTTGGCGAGTCGAGCGAACACTATGTTACCCCACCGCGCTATTGATATAGATAGTTTACGTTCGGGACACCATGATGGGTAGGTTTAAAGATACAGGTAACAGATAATAACGGTATCCGTTGGGGTCATGTGCGGATAGACGATGCAAATATGAAAGGTCTGTTTGTCCTTGTCTGTCGGCTATACAACTGAAAGTTAATTAATGTAATATTATAATTAACAAAAACACATCCTCATAGCAAAAGGCAACAGTCAAAGGTAAACAAAGTTAACAAGCGAAGACAACAAAGTTAACAAAGACAGCAAACAGGTGAACGACAAAGACACAACATAAATCCTTGATAAGAAGGAACCCTTATCATCCTCAAACATTCTGTCCGTAAGTCATCAATATTTATTTACAACATTCTTGTCGGAATGTTGTTGTAGTGTGCACGTATATACAAGAATAGTTATTACAATAACTACAAAGGGGTTTTCTTGTCCTAAGTCACAGTACAAGCAAAGACGACGTCATAGGTTAAGATACATACAATTATATCTAAACACATGTATTATGTTGGGAATACAATATAATTACATCAACAAACGTAAGTAAACGCATGGAGAAACACAACGTTGGCAGTGCATAAACAGATTGATGTTATCCAAGCCTTCATGAAATGGGGGCATAGGTAGACAAGTAGCTCAAACGATGATATTGGAGAAAAACCCTATGTCATGGGAGCCCTTACCAATTAGCAATGATGCATGAGTATTAAACACTAAAGGTGTGCTCTTTTTTGGGTGTGGGTTTGATCTGGACTGAGCTTAGTCACACAAATGTCCCGAGGTCAGCCATGCGCACAGACGCCTAATCGTGACAGCGGTTTTAGAACAGATGAAAACAGTTTTATAACAGCAGAGACCCTGGCAAGACTCGCCGTTCCCCGAACCCACCCAGCGTGAATATCGGCTGGAGAGAGGTTGTACCCGTAATCACGGCAGTAACGAGATTGAAAATGGGATAATAGCCCAAAACATCATAAATAAGTGCTGCTTTGAGGGACAAACACCTCATCCATATCTATTGGTTGCCGATTATGAAATATTTTTCTGTTATTGTGTAATTGTATGACTGGTGTGGATGAGACACTTCACTACAGTACGGAAGATGCTGTGATTAAATGATATATATAGTACACATTACTAACACATCCGGATATCCAGTCACTATCTCAAATAAAGTTCAGACCTTTGTGAAAGGTATCTGTTGTATGCGATGAAGATGAAACGCTTGACAAGCATTATTGTATTTCCTGCGTGAAAATATTGCTGAATAATACGATTGTAAGAAATAAAATAAAATTAACGTTTTAACCAATCGATTATTTGGCAATATTCAGTTAATGTGGGGTTTGACGAACACAACAAAATCGAAAAAAATAACAAACAATCCAAAACAAACCCTCTCCGAACCCGCCTAACCCCACCCCAAAACAACAACAACAACCCAACAACAACAACAAAAACCAGAAAACAACAACAACAACAACCCAACAACAAACAACAACAACAACAACAACCAGAAAAAACAACAACAAGAAGCAAACAAAACAAAACAAAATCCCCAAAACCAAACCAAACCCAATTTTTTAAACAAAAATATGCCTGACCTAAAAATAAAAAAGGTTTTTAACAAACTATCATTAAAATATCGACACAGTTCACTATTTGTTACGAGGGAGGAGTGCAGTGAAAGGGACAGCCGGGTGTGCGAGAAAGGATGGAGACGGCACAGCACAGGTAAATGAATCAATAACTTTATCGGCACTTGTGCACGTGCTCCTCTAACACCTGGCTGTCCCTTTCTCTGCACTCCTCCCTCGTAACAAATAGTGAACTGTGTCAATATTTTAATGATAGTTTGTTAAACAACTTTTTAAATTTTAGGACATAATTATGGTGGCTCATTCGGGCCATCGCTTTATCGCCCTGAAAAATCTAGGCGATATTGCGACAAAGCGATAGCACGACACGATATTGCGATATTGCGATACAGCCCAAAAACGAAATAGCGATAACACGACACGATATGGCGATAGCAAGACACGATATAGCGATAGCAAGACACGATATAGCGATAACTCGACACGACATTGCGATAACACGATACGCAATGGCGATAACACGACACGAAATGGCGATAACACGACACGAAATGGCGATAACATGACACGAAATGGCGAAGCAGCGATATTACGATATAGCGATACGGCGATAATGCGATATAAACAGGCGACACGGCGATAGTGCGACATAACGATATGACGATATAGCGATACTGCGATAAAGCGATATATTCATCTTTATATGAGTTTGTGTGTATGTGGTATGTACTTATGTGTATCTGTGTGATGCGTCCATGTTGTATTTGAATTAGTCTCGTATTAGTTTAAGTGAGAAAGCAAAAACTTTCTACGGATTTCACGTAATGATAATATTCGGTGTATGCAAATGGATTTTATGCACTAGTAATCTTCTATGCATGCCCATCATAAATATGGTGCTATTGTGTAACTCATCGTCTGAATCATCAAAATGCAGCAACAACCGAATAATACAAACAGAAAGAAACAAACATGATCGACGAAGCACTAAAAGGTGGAGTGGTTATTAGTATTTAAGACTAGATCTTTTATAGCAACTTCGGCGTCATATCACCACTAAATAAAGCACAATGGAACAACGTCGGCGAATGGAATCACTGTTCCATCCAAAAGTGTTGAAAATTACACTAAATGTAAAAATGTTTGACTTATTTACCGGGTTTCTTTGAATTGTCATTACTAGCATATCATTTGGCTGATTATATTCAATCTTAATACATACAACACAAAGTAAAAGTTCGTTATTGTACACATTTATCATTGTCTTATCTTTAAAACCATCGTATGAGCTACAACCAAATCGAGAAAGTGTTACTCTTACTTTGTAAAAGATACGGTTCTACTTTTTTAAAAATAAAGTGTACTATTCAGCTTTTTCTAGAATTGGGTAAACTGCCATGCCGTTTTGAGATGTACATGTCTTTTAAGGCCCATGTTAAACGCCTTATCAACATCTGCAGCGAGTATACGTGTTGTAACTAAATATACACATGAGCGTTAATTAAGCACAACTTGAAACTAAGGGCAATTTTAAAACTTTTAGCTCAAACAGTCGATCATACTAGAATGCACATGTAAAGCACGTGCTTCACCCAGTCTATAAAATGCAGTGGGTCGTAGGCTCATGTGCTGCGAACGCGCCTGATACATTGGGGTATATATTTCAAAATTGCAGTATGTGCAGTCTGAACTGATATAAAAGATGACACTACATGTATCTTTCCAGTAAAATCCTAATGCTCTTGCCTCCACAAATCTGATAAAAATAAATGAATTGGACCTACTTTTGAAATCAAGTACTTTAATCCAATCATGTGTAACATTGTATCCCGGGCTGTTTAGTTGGGCTATCTGTCTCCTTAAACAAAGAAGTTCCTCAGCGGGTCCACAACACTTTATTCGGCGTCAAATATGCAATTACATGATAGTACAGCAACGCACAGATAGCATACCAGAGGGGATCATCAGTCCCCCTGCCTTGCCGTTTTATGAGGGTCCAGTCCCGTTGAAAACCAGAATTCTACATACATTCTCACTTTCAGGCATCTTTGTATCGTATGTACAGTACATGTATGGTCAGTCTGCAGTACCCAGTACCTCATCCACAATACTAAGCTTCCGTGGCCAACCGGCCATTTGCTGCTGGCCTACACATGGCTTTGATTTTAACTGCACTGTAAAGATTTAGATATACTACTTTTACTTAACTTAGTGAGTGAGTTTTGTTTTACGCCGCACTCAGCACTATTCCAGCTATATGGTGGCGAAGGAACCGATGACATGTGTCACCCAAGCCAGCGAGCCTGACCACCCGATCCCGTTAGTCGCCTCTTAAGACAAGATTGGGTTACTGAAGATCAATTCTATCCCGGACCTTCACGGGTGACTTAACTCAGGAATACACGAACATATCTATACTCCCCTTTAAAACCTACATCCCGCCAAATTGCCAACAATAATTGTCAAAAACTCTGAGACTGATTTACTATACAGTGGACTCTGAATTATCCGACAATCTGTGTATTCCGACATATATTTTGGGCCCCGGCAGCGTTCTTCTATATTATCATCATATTAATATTGAATAATCTGACTTCTGTACATTCAGAATTCCGACACCATTCTCTGGTAACAATGACACTATCACGCTGTACAATCCGACATCCTCTCCCCATATTAGACTAAAATAGCCAATCAACCTGTCAATGGCTACAATGGAGGATTTTTCATGAAAGTGTGAATATGATTGTGATTGGGTAGTCCGCATGGTATGTACATTGTACAGAAGAGAATAAATACCAATGATACATGTGTATGTAAATACTGATTTTTTTTTTTTCCCTTTATTCACCGAGTAAATAGCTATCAAACATTAATTTCATGAAGCCAGTTACAATGTATGGTACTGTTTGAAAAGTATTCAAGCAACGAAACAGTGAATTAATCGATACGCTGTATAATCCGACATTTTCCCCCGGTCCCAGTGAGTGTCGGATTATACAGCTTCCACTGTACCTACTGAAATTATTTTGGTGTGCAATGTATTGTTTACTTATTTATAGATAGAAGAAGAAAAGTATTCTAGAACTTTTCGTTTATAATGATATTTTCCTTTCTTGATAAGCAACCGCCATTCTTAAAAGTAGACACTTCAGAGATCGATTTCCCATAAGATTAGGCAGATCGATCAGGCACCGTAAGAGCCCAAATCTATTCTGATGAACTCTTATAGCCTACATAATTCTCAGGATCTTGACATGGACAAGTATCACAGTTTGGAATATGTCATCTCTCATTGTGCTTTTGGATGAGCTATTTCAGTAGAATGGACGGTTTTACGATGCGTTTATCTCACATACTATTTTTTCACATTTTTTTATTCACTTCACTTGGATACACTTTGTATGAAACAATCCGTGGACATAGTTTGTAATGATATATTATGAGAAATGGCATGTCACTTTGTTTCAATTTCACTGGGAAATAAATATGTAAAACTGGAACAAACGCAGATACACTTGTGTAGAACTATTTCATTGTCATAATCACAGAACATTTTGGAGCCTAATCCATTTTCTCTCAAATAAATTCATATTGAAATTGTTTCTTGCAATATATTTCTCAATGTAATATACATCTTTTAGTAACCCTTTATATGTGGTGAAACTTGGTTTCACAACCTTGATATTCCTGACAAAAATGTGGCGCTTGGCTAGTATGATCATATGGTTGAGCAAGGGGTCGCTATTGGCACAAAATAGTATATCTTGAGCTGAGAGTACGAATGTTCTGTGCAGAACACAATTAACAAAACCGGTGAATTCTTTCCAGAATAATCTAATGATGGGACTTTCAATATATACATGATAAATATTCTCACTTACGTCACATGATATACATATGTCATTATCAACTAGTTTCATTTTAATGTATAAATAACTCTATGAATAAATTTGTATTGAAAATCCAAAAGCTTTGGGTCTTTAATGGTTAGTCTATATTGTACAAATATGGTCTTCCAATCGATATGATCGTTTACTTCACTTTCCCTTTTATCGCATACGTTTGGAAAATTGGATTTCGATATGAGACTATCGTAAACTGATCTAGATCCTTTAGTCGGTATAATAAGATCATTCCAAGGGGAACTTATCGATACCTTTGTTATGTTTGGGTGTCCAGCAGTTTGAATGACTTCTTTCCATTTTGGGGGAATACTGACGATGACACGATTTATGTCAAGTACTGTGCCCTTAATATCAAATTTTGTTTTTAAGTTCTGCAAATGAAAGTACCTCTTAGTCATTGAAAATGTCTTTAATATTAACAATTCCTTGTTTGAACCAGTTATTGATTATCAAATATGTGTTGCGAAACTAGTGATTTAACCAGAGAGGTTGCATAACAATGTCGTTTATGTTGATATGATTCACTACATATCCCTTTATATATCTATGCCAGGCATCAAGTGCATCTTTATCTCACATACTTCCCGCTATCTTATTATTGAATCCTAAGAATGAATCAACTTACCCGCTTTTCTACACATCGCCATATCGCAATGTCCCTGTATCGCCATATCGCCATATCGCTGTATCGCCATATCGCGTCGCCATATCGCAATATCGCCTTTTCGCGTTATCGCCATATCGCAATGTCGCCTCTTTTTATCGCCATTTTGTGTCGTGTTATCGCCATTTCGTGTCGTATTATCGCCATTTCGTGTCGTGTTATCGCAATGTCGTGTCGAGTTGTTGCCATTTCGTGTTGCGTTATCGCTATATCGTGTCTTGTTATCGTCATATCGTGTCGTGTTATCGCTATTTCGTTTTTTGGCTATATCGCAATATCGCTATATCGTGTCGCCATATCGCAATATCGTGTCTTACTATCGCTTTGTCGCGATATCGCCTAGATTTCTTCAGGGCGATAAAGCGATGGCCCGAATGAGCCACCATATTGCAAACAAATCACAGAGTTGGTCTGATATTTTGATTATGATCAGCGTTTCATTGAGTATTATATGTTTATTAGTTTTTTGAGTTAGATTGCAATTCATCGATCCGCTTTTGAGCCAAACGCACTATAGTCTCCACTTATTGATCTGTGTGGGAGTAACGTGCCATACAGATCAGCATTGAAACTATTCAATATCAGCTTGGATGGCTTAACACATTTCGCAGCAACTCAGTATGACAATGTGTTACAGACACTGGCGAAGGCATGTGCTACATATATACCTATAACGCTATGATATGAACTACTGGAATCAATATTATGTTGGCAGCTGGTTACGTGCGCTGTAGTAAGAATGTGAAAGGTTGAATCCGATTTCAGTATTAATTGAGTAAGGGATAATCCTTGTGATTTACAAGGAGTGGGATTGGGTGTGTGTTCAGCTGTTTCCCTATAGTAACTGTACCCAACAAACGGTTAACTTACTGAGCACCATCAAATAAGGTATACATTTCACTATTAACACAAAACATTCTGTATTTACTACAAAACAAACTATTCATTTTGTTCATCATTTCCAACAAACTATTCATGTGGCATCTTTTCAAAAAGAACCTCTTGTTAAAAATGTCTGAGGAAAGTAACTCAGGTCACTGACGTCAACAACTTTGGTTAAACTCCCGAGCACGACTTCATGCTGAACGAGCATTAATTAAAGCATTGGGGTTTCATCAACCGAGACGGACACAGAGGGACGAACATTCACGTCTGCTGCTGGGCCGCTAATTATACATAGGACGTATAATACATAATGTTTGAAAAGTCATTTCTGTTTCACCTTCATAGCTCTGTATGAAGGTTGCCGTTTACATAAATTGGATATCTTTATTCCTTATACCGGTATGTAAGATTTGTTTTTAGATGTGCACAGAAATATGGAACACCAGCGCCTGGGAATAATAAGTCTCGGGTATCAGCAGAAACAATGTCCATTTGGCGTAACAGGCAAAATAACTGTGAAAAATGTATGAATGGATCACTGAAAATAATGACGCATGGTGCTCGCGAAAAGGGTAGCTATGACCTGCCCTTCGGGTACCACCCGCCCACCACACAGTTTGCCTTAATAGTGAAGTGTTTGGTGCCTGACGCCCCACAGCAGCATTCCTGCTGTCAAACATGGTCATACGTGTCTAACAGACCTGGGTGCCGTTCCACTAACCGATCTTACCTAAGATCAATCTTAGCAAGTTACGCCAATTTTACAATCGTCTTAGCTAAAAGTTACACCCGTTCCACTACCCGATCTTAGGCCGATCGTAGCCGGTCCCGATCTTACGATCCAATTCAAGCTTAGATCGAGACTCTTTCGTGCGAGAGATAGAGGAATGCGAGGCACGAGTTATCTCCCTTTGCATAGTCTAGCAAATGATAGAAGTAGTTTGCGAACCAACTGAGTGAGTGAGTTTAGATTTACGCCGCACTCAGCAAAAGTCCAGCTATATGGCGGCGGTCTGTAAATATTCGAGTCTGGACCAGACAATCCAGTGATCAACAGCATGAGCATCGATCTGCGCAGTTTGGAACCGATGACATGTGTCAACCAAGTCAGCGAGCCTGACCACCCGATCCCGTTAATGGCCTCTTACGACAGGCATGGGTTA
Source organism: Haliotis rubra (assembly GCF_003918875.1). NCBI lineage: Eukaryota > Metazoa > Mollusca > Gastropoda > Lepetellida > Haliotidae > Haliotis > Haliotis rubra. Next base: position 2,241,181 of record NW_025767579.1, read on the forward strand.
TTGAAGTTCAATATTCTAACCCGGGCGTTCATGAGTATTTTTCCAACCAAGTGTAAACGTGGAAAAAAAACCTAGAACAAAATATTAGGGTAGTGAGCACCTTGGTTTCAGGTGCAAGTGCGTGTGAACGCTGGGTATCAGGCATAATATAACAATAATAAATGCATATTTATAGTGCGCCTATTCCACATCCTGGGGCATGCTCAAAGCGCTATGTACAGATAATTTACACGAGAGTATTTACAGCCGAGATTATAAGTAATATACTGAGAACAGGTTTTAAGTCTGGACTTAAAAAATGTCAATTGTGTCAGAGCTTTAATATGTGCCTGAACCTTGTCAATCAGAATAAACAAGGCGTGACGAGGCATCCTCTATAACGTATGTAGAATCTGTCAGTGGTCTTGAATAACACGCGGCCTGCCTTTAGAATTCCCCACCAAATATGCGCAGTGAAATCAAACATATTTGTATCTTTTTGTTTCAGAACATTGTTCACTTCACGGCTGTCGTTATTCTTAACCATGACGTTGCAATATTGTTGTACAAATGTGTTACACCGACTCGCTCGGTTGTGTTCCCATGAGGACAGTGGTCAGACTGGCCTGACATTTGTAAGGCTTCAGTGCAGTGTTTGTTTACATCACAGAAATATACAAATTCATTTCATGTGGGATTTTAGGGGACGCTCACGGTGAAATGCTCGCTCTTATTTTTCACATAGAATAGGAAAGCCACCATTTTGGTTTCTCTACGATTGATTTTAGCTACCCTAAGTTGGTCATGAGCAACTTAGACTTTGAATCTTAACTTTACGATTGACTTAGGTAAGATTGGTTAGTGGAACGGTACGCCGATCGTAACGTCACGCTAAGATTGGGATTTTAGGGGTTTACGATTGGCATAGGGCTAAGATCGGTTAGTGGAACGGCACCCAGGCCGGTCTTGTAGGTTCATGACTTTGTATCGATCGCCGCAAACAACATACTCTTCTCTTGCCATGCTACCTGTATGACATATTCGCGATTTGTTGACTTATGTATGTAAGATGACACATATGTAATATGACACATATGTAAGATGACACAAGGAACACAAATACAAAATATTTCTAATCAAGGTGAATATAAACAATTTTGTCACGAGTGCGTGTAAACTCATTTCCTTCAAAGGGTTTTTCATACCACGTGTTTTTAATCGTAGAATATGTGTTATTTTAAAGTATGGCTAATTTTGACTCCAATCGCCAATGACTGAAAGAATGATGTAAATCCAGCTAGGGTCCATGCAGGTAGCAAAGGTACTATAAGTCCCCATGGTCCCTAGTATGGTGATGTACCTTCGGTTGTTGGTGATCTATAGCCAGTTTATTTTGTACTGTCTATAGTGATTTAATTTTACGATTGTGTACTAGTGTACTATATATCTGTGAAACTCTAGTATTTTTACTGTCCTTCGATGACAGGGTTTTATGTTCTGTAAGGCAGCATTGTTTATATATTTGAAAATCTCTCTCTCTAAAAAAATAAATAAAAAATGTACTTATCACCTCATGGCGGTCAGTAAACAATGGGGTGAAGCCAGTGTTTGACGTTACCATCAACTTCCCAAGCACTCGGGGCGATGGCATGCCTGACCGCCCACTCCATTCACACACCTCGGACAAGCGACACGGAGGACTGACCAGGACCACCTGCTGGGGATCTACATAGGACGCTTCACGTATACTCTGATTATACAAAAACGAGACAAACCTTTTGTGTGTTTATATGTCCCATCTGACAGATTAATGTAAAATTGAGGTTATCTTTGCTTAACTCGTTCAGCTGCTGGAGGCTGTGTGTAAGTGGGACTAGTTGTATCACATGGACACAATCTCAGCGTTGCTTGGTTTTGTTGGGTTTGAGAGGTTTCTGTTCCTTTCATTTATTGGTATGGGAATGAAATTTGTAAACACAAAACCAATGAATGACTAAATATATAGTTGTAGAGTAGACCAGTGAAAACTGCTGTTGTCGATATGACAATACTGACATATTCCAGCAACTGCGGAATCGAACCCGGACCTTAGCAGGATGAGCAAACGCCTTTTTACCACTATGCGACTCCACTGGGCCCATTAACATATCAGGGTGTATAAGGCGGAGGTGTGGCGGGGGTTGGGGTGGGGTTTGCTTAGGAGAGGAGAAATAGCAAACATACCCCTTAAAATATGCCACCAAAGGCAAATTGCGAAATAATAATAGATTTATTTTACAAAGATTTCACATTTTGTTATTTACACCTGACACACGAAGTGGCCCCCCCTGGGGTCTGACTGGGTCCTGTACATGTGCCACCAGGCCGTGTTCCTGTTAGAGATAAGATAGGGGTGTCCTGTTTATCTAATGCCCCGGACGTACTCAGGAATGCAGGATTAAGGATGAAGTAATATTTCTGGGTTCGATCCCCACAACAGAGGAATGTTGGAATTTAATCCGTGTGTCCACTATCTATGTGTCATCTAGTTCAATAAAACCCATATGAACAGGAATACCAAGCTCTAGTCGATATTCCCTTCATGCTGTTGATTCCTGGATTGTCTGGTCCAGATCCGAACATTTACAGACCGCCGCCATATAGCTGGATTATTGCTGAGTGCGGCGTAATACTCAACTCACTCACCCTATCGATATTCCCTTTTACCAAACTACCACCAAGTTTACTTGTGTTTACATGGGACTGAATTAAAGATAAAAATACCGTGACCAATGGCATTTACGTCATCGCCTTATATCATGTGGAACAAGACGTCTTAAGCCGTGTACGTACATTCAACAGCGACCACTCACTACTTTATGTACAGGAGAAACTTGAAAGCAGTGGCCATACATAAGTGCATTTCTGAGCCTGTCACTAACTCAGACACCTAACCTCTGTCAACACATAGGTTTATACAAGTGTGTACTGGAGTGTGTGTACTCACTGATCATAACTGGCCTATTGAAGTAGAGAAGTCTTGACCAAGTAAGTATAAATACCTACGTCAATAAAGCTACAAAGAAACGCTTCTGCTAAAAGTGGTCTCTTTAGTGGTACGGGAATGGGTAAATATATAAAGAATTTTCATAATCTATTTTATAGGAACGTTCAGTGTTATTGTACCGTATTGTGTATTTACAGGAGCAGATACGTGATGCATTGGAGACAGACTTTAATGTCGTGGGGTTTAACCGCCTGGATGAGTAATCAGTGTGGTATGAACTTTACATGTCTCAGATCATGCTTTAACGACTATATGTCGATAAATCAATTTACAACCACCACCACCACCACCACCACCACCACAACAACAACAACAACAACAACAACAACAACGACGACAACGACAAGGGCGACATAGTTGACATCCACGACATAACTGGAGGGTAAAAAAGTGGATATTCATATTTTGTGTTATTAGCATATAAGTTCAATATTTATCCAACACAGTATTAAGTTGCCAGGATAAACTGATTTAAAAGGGAAAACTATAAACAATAACAATGCCATCGTTCTCAGAAACACAAATGTGGAACCTTGATACGAAACACTATAGCAACAGACAACGTACCTGTAGAAAAACCGCTACTCCACTACGCCAGGTGTAATCCGGGTATGAATACTTCCATGGAAGCAGCTACTGTTATGAATGACACGTTGTTATCGAGTTTCTGTAACAGCTTGGGGCGGGCGTTCAAATATCCACCCGACCGACTACTCGGGGCCTGTATGGTCGGAGTAAACTGTTATTGTATTTAATGAATGTGGACGTTCTTCCTTGTGGAGACGAACCATCATTCACCTTCTGGCACTCCTTGCCCCTCCTACCCGGTTATAACGCGGGAACAACATCCGCTCTCTAGGTGGACAAAAAAACCAACTATTGTGAAACGCCGGTTTATGAATCACGTGATCGTCGTGGGACATTTCACGACGTCTCCGAACATTTATTGTATGGCGAGTTTACTTGGTCTGTATTACTGAATAGAAACTTGCTTCTTTAGAAATACTGGCTGTCGTTTGAACACAATCCATATTAAATTGAACCTGCTTAATTTAATCCATACTACATATAGTGGATATGTCAGCTGGCATGTGTTGTATTTGATTCAAAGCATGACTGCCTTCCTTTGAACAAGTAGTTATATCAGAGGGGGTATAACTGTGTGTTTCTTTGACGAATACAACGTATTTGATAGAGTCGAGGTTGTAATTTAGGCTCCAGGTAGGACGCTTCCTAGGATAAAACCATTGGCTAAAACATAAGCTGCTCTTTCTGATAAGCGCACATCCAAAGTGGTGTTTCACAAGTGGTTGAGCAACACTAAGCTGAAGTGCGGCACGGTAATATGGGAATATCAGCTTACAGATCATAGTTATGATAATCTCGTAGATCATGTTGTTTCCTGGTCTTAGCAGGAAAATTTAGTCACGATAAAAGATTTCACTATATGATTTAATTAACATTTACAAACATTATTCCCCAATTACAAAGGCGGAGGATTCCAGATATGAGTTTCACACATTGCACCCACAGGGAATTAGAACAGGGTCATACCTGGCGTTGTTAAATATTATATCTGTATGAGGGCGCCCTGTAATATTGCGAGATACCGGTGACAAACAATATATTTATTCAAATATTGTAGTAACATAATTTCTAGCTTAGGCGAAATAGCTCCCTCTTAATGATCCCACCTATGGAATTGAACCCGCCCCTCAGTTCAAAACCCCCATATATGTGACGTGTGAAGCCCATTTCTAGTGTCCCCAGCCGTGATATTGGGGGAATATTGCTGAAAGCGATGTAAAACTTAAACTCACTCACTCACCCCATATGTGTGCAATCGTCTTGAAAGCGGAGTTCAGCCTCTTCCCCCGTCTCCATACACCTTGGTGGCTGGCCGTCACTTGTACCTGGACAGCTGACATGGACAGACCCATCAACCCCAAACCCTTCTAGTTTGTTTTCATGCTGGTGTAATGCTGACAAAGTGCGGGATTCTCATCAGTGTCACGTTCAATAATAACAAATTTATATATTATTTTATTTTCTATGTCGTCCATGATGTTAAAATGCAAGTAACCTCTTTCGAACTTTCCCTCTTTCTCATTCACCCGGATCCGCTGAGGTATCTTAAAGTGTAATTGTATGTTTGATATAGGATATAGCCATTGCTTTGATTTGAATGACTCAGATTGCTTTTACGTCTTTATCAATCAGTTCCTTCTTTGTTATTTGATACAGGCTGATCTGATCACACCTTCGGTGGGTAATTAGATCCGCCACCATCAAGCCAAGAAGAAATGTTGGGCGGGGAGGTATGTCATGTCACGACTGAAGCCGGACTTGGTCGACAGCTCACGTGAGCAGTACATCACGAGACCATGGTGACAGCACGTCTTAGACGGACCAACGTGGACTAATTATGTTACACTTAAATGTACTGTAAAAAAGCCACGGAGCTGCGTTAGGTGATGGCGTCAGGTGGTCGTTGTAGCTGCAGGTGGTGTAACTAAAATGCTATTCAAAGCGGTACCAAACTCCACTCACTCACTCACTCACTCACGTGTGAATTCTAACCCCGCCATACCAAGCTACAGTTGGTGGTTAACTGAATACTGTGACATGTACGTGTCATCGTACCCTGCGTAGATCGATGCTCATTAAGTCAGTCACTGGTTGGTCTGGCCCAGGCCCCGTTTCACAAAGCTATCGTAGCGCTACGACTGTCGTACGTCCTATATTGTAACATAGACTTATGACAGTTGTAGCGCTACGACTGTCGTACCTCCTATATTGTAACATAGACTTATGGCAGTCGTAGCGCTACGACTGTCATAGACTTACGACAGTCGTAGCGCTACGACTGTCGTACCTCTATATTGTAACATAGACTTACGACAGTCGTAGCGCTACGACTGTCGTACCTCCTATATTATAACATAGACTTACGACAGTCGTAGCGCTCCTATATTGTAACTAGGGCTGGGACGGATACTCGGGTACTCGAATCCGGGTCGGGTACAGCTGGAATCGAGTCCTATTTCAAGGAATCGAGTACCCGGAAAGGGAGAGAACTCAGTAATGACAAGGGCAGGTAACTCTAACCTAGAGCAATATGGACGACACGCATGCTAAGTTGAGTGTTTGGGCTCAATTTGAGCTTGATGCAAATGGCAAGAGAACCAAATGCCGACTCTGTGGTATCATGTCTGAAATTGATAGTACAGTCTGCTTATGGTTTTGAGATTTATCAGTGTTAGACCCTGCAAGTGAATTCTACTGAAGTGGTGAAGGTGTGGGACTTGCGCTACTCCTGGGCTTCATCCCTTATGAAGCTGACACGCCAAGATCAGGATATACTTAATCTCATAATTTAACACAGTTACAAATTTGAAGACCCATACGGTTTTTCAATCTAATATGTCAATCTACTGCGGAAGTTGTACAAGGTCAATGCAAAAACATCTTGCACTAAAACACAACCTAAACAATAAACGTGTTCATTACATTGTGTACTTGTGTTCATTGCTTATCAAGCTTTTAAGATTACATGTACATTTCTATTTTATTTCAATTTCATGAAACACAGTTTTTTACATTTGCGTTTAACATGAATACATTGACTATTAAAGAGATTGCAATTAAATGATTGAATGTGTTGGGAATATAAATTAAAACTAAGGAATTAACATTCTGGATTTGCAAATACAATGTTCGACTGGTTATCATTACAATAAGAAGGAAGATGATCAGAAATAGAAGCAGAACTCACGTAACATATACATTTTATAGTTTAACAAATATTAATCAGCATACAGTTATTCCAATGAAGAGAGATACAATTTTAGAATATCGATTTAACAATAGTTTTGTTTTTCATTTAATAGGAAACTGTAATGCAACTGAGTTGCGCAACAGAGCAAAATGACCAGTCTTCCCAGATGCGAGCCAAGCATTTTGCTATATTGCTTAACTCAGTTGCATTAGAGTTTGCCTGTCTGTATATCTCGTACACAATTCTCCGGTCAGTAAATACATCAATCAAATTGTATTCTATGCAAGTTTACATAAAGTCTGCATGTAAAAACATTATATGTTCAGTTAGAATATCACACATGAACGTAGTTGTCCACTGGCTGAATGAATAACTGGTCTTTTCATTATTAACGTAACACACATTTTTGCATTGTCCAGTTAATGGAGGTTATTATCAACGACGGTAATTTATCTGCGCATGAGCAGTGAGAAGTCAAATCACAGTAACAGCGGGAATGAAAACTTCTGTGTTTTAACAAATGTTTTGTGTTTTAAGTAACAATGTAAGTAATGGTGTTACTCTTTATATTAGTTATAAACAGACGTAAATCAAATAGCCTAAGATCAGTTCCAATGTCCCATTGCCATCCTTTGAGGTTTGGTCAAATCGTGATTGAATATTCAGAAAGTTGACTGAAGCTATGTATTCCTTACATTTCCGGGTACTCGATTCCGATTCGGGTAAGTACATGCGGGTACTCGATTCCAATTTTTCCTACCCGTCCCAGCCCTAATTGTAACATAGACTTAGGACAGTTGGAGCGCTACGACTGTCGTACCTCCTATATTGTAACATAGACTTATGAGAGTCGTAGCGCTACGACTGTCGTACCTCCTTTATTGTAACATAGACTAATGACGTTGTAGCTCTACGACTGTCGTACCTCCTATATTGTTACATAGACTTATGACAGTCGTAGCGCTACGACTGTCGTACCTCCTATATTGTAACATAGACTTATGACAGTTGGAGCGCTACGACTGTCGTACCTCCTATATTGTAACATAGACTTATGAGAGTCGTAGCGCTACGACTGTCGTACCTCCTATATTGTAACATAGACTTATGACGTTGTAGCTCTACGACTGTCGTACCTCCTATATTGTAACATAGACTTATGACAGTTAGCGCTACGACTGTCGTACCTCCTATATTGTAACATAGACTTACGACAGTCGTAGCGCTACGACTGTCGTACCTCTATATTGTAACATAGACTTACGACAGTCGTAGCGCTACGACTGTCGTACCTCCTATATTGTAACATAGACTTATGACAGTTGGAGCGCTACGACTGTCGTACCTCCTATATTGTAACATAGACTTACGACAGTCGTAGCGCTACGACTGTCGTACCTCCTATATTGTAACATAGACTTACGACCGTCGTAGCGCCACGATAACTTTGTGAAACGGGCCCCAGACTACTAACAGACCGCCCTCGAGAAACTGGGATATTACTGATTGGTCATGCGGCGTTACTCAATAAACTAACAAAACATTCACACATGAAAACATTAACATTTGTTCCACCTGGGTGCTATGGCAGGTCTGTTGACATGATAATGACTATATTGGTATTTCTTTATGTATGTACTCAGTTACACAGAAACGTGCACAGTAGATTAACGTCAACCACAAACTGTCTCTCCACAAACTGATGCCTCAGTGCCTGTATTGTACGTTATACCAAAACGTCGACGGGGGTAATGAAACATGATTAATCATACAGTCGTTTCTTTGTCATGCAGTCGTTTCATGAATGAACTGGCCTAAACATGCAAGGAATGGTCTTACGTTTAGACCTAGCCATGTGTGCTGTCATACGAATTGCTTATGTATAAGATCGGGTCCTCATTAATACTGACTGACTGACTGAGTTTAGTTTTACGCCGCTTTTAGCAATATTACAGCAATATCACGGCGGGGGACACCAGAAATGGGCTTAACACATTGTGCCCATGTGGGGAATCGAACCCGGGTCTTCGGCGTGACGAGCCAACGCTTTAACCACTAGGCTACCCCACCGCCCCCCTCATTAATACAGAACATGGCATGGCTCAAACACATTTCTTTCACAGGTACATCTTAAAAGTGGATGTTTTATGATAATTTAAACAGATATATTCAGTCAGTCTATATGTGGCAAAGTGTGGCTATATGATATATAATGGGGTACCCCTTCCTTTTCTTAGCCTGCCCTTATACTATGATTGGTCAGAAATATTGCGCCATGCACAAGGATGTATATGTTCATCTGATGTCAGGTTTTTTCGTCGAAGGTTATTTGATTGCTTCATGTGCAGCATGCCATGTAACATGCAACACAACATTGCATTTACATACATTTATTTTTTGTTAAACGCCACACTCTATTACTGAGCAAGCCAAGCTGAAGTGCGACACGGTTATATGGTAATATCAGTTAATATGCAGGTACAGGTTATAGTTATTATAATCTCGTAAATCATGCCGTTTCCTGGTCTTAGAAGGAAACTTTAGTCACGATAAAAGATTTCAGCAATATGATTTAATTAACATTTACAAACATTATTACGCCATTATGAAGTTTCAAACATTGATCCACAAGTAATCGAACAGGGCGATATCAATTTTACGTTGTAGATTAATAACGGAGTCAGCAAACATTGCAATATCGTCAGCAAACAGTAGTAGGAAAATCTCTTCTATATCACTATCAATAAATATTCCATGTGTGTCTTCGGAAATAATAGTGTGGACTGGCTCGTCAATATACATGAGAAACAATACTGGGGACAACATGCAACCCTGACGAACACCAGCTGACGACGTGAAGACATTAGTTTAGGTACTGGCGAAATAGCTCTCTCATACTGATTCCACTTACGTACGGAATCGAACCCGCCCCTCACTTCAAAACCCCCATATATGTGACGCGTGAAGCCCATTTCTAGGGTCCCCAGCCGTGATATTGAATACTTGTAATTATATTTGTTTGTTTATTGTTAAACGCCACACTCAGCAAACATTGTATATATACTATTTACTAAGTGATTACGGATTATTTTGTAGGTGTGTTTGAACTCTTCCGAGTGAATGAATTGTATTAATCTGCGCTCGCGCGTGGACTTGCCACATACTTAACAAAGGGTAGATAATCCATAAACCCGAGTTTCCACAATGTCTGACGTCAAAAGTAATTATTCTCAACAATGGAGCTTTAAATGAACTGTAAGCGCCAAAAGCGCAAATACGTATATGTTAGCAAAGTGAAGTGTGCTGAAAGCATACACAGTAAATCTTTTAACTTACGAAAAACCAGTTGAGTTAATTCACATAAGCTGGATGATATTGGCTGATCCACTTACACCCCCCAAAGGTCAAGGTTATGTTTCACCCAAAAATAACGTTACGGCATTTCAATTTTTACCTTGAAATGACATACGGCTCACAAACACAGGTTTTCGTGGTAACGATTATTCTTGTATTTGTTTACTTGCATACTTCACAAGATGTCTCAGAGATAGCACGAGACCGATACTATCCATCCACTGGGTTCAGCTGTTACACAGAGACATGGAGCAGAAGAAGATTTTGCGATCTCATACATGGATGAAACATGCTGATTTGGGGTTCCTCGTTGGGAAGGCGTCCCGATCTTTTGATTAGAGTGTGTCCAATCCAGGAAGACCACCATCGACGTTTCTCAAACAAAGCTAATTATGTTGATTAAAAAGAACAGTACATGGTAGTCTGCATGTCCAAACTGTATGTCTAGAAAAGATAAAACATTCTCTCCAGAAGAGCTTTTGTTTGTGTTTGCAACACTCAGCAAAATTCCAGCTGTGAGACGGCGACCTGAAAATACTCCAGACCTGAGCAGACAGGCCTGTGATTAATATATCCGATGACATCACTCAGGTCATCCATTACGTCACCTTATACTACCAGCATAGGTTGGGGAGGACCTACTGCAACACGAAATCCGGAGGAGGTTTCAGGAGTTAGGTGGCTGACAGATAACAATAATTATCTTTAGAAAATATGCTTCTTCCCAAAATAATAAATCTATGAGAACCTATTACTGTGGATGTCATTTTCTGTATTGTGGATAGTCACACAACGTTTCTCAGTATGTTTCTCTTTTTTGCGCACAGTCCAGTCTCAGTCTTCATTTTGGAGAGTCACACAACGTTCCTGGGTATGATATTCTCAGTCTTCATTTTGGAGAGTCACACAACGTTCCTGTGTATGACATTCTCATTCTTCATTTTGGAGAGTCACACAACGTTCCTGTGTATGACATTCTCAGTCTTCATTTTGGAGAGTCACTTAACGTTTCTTAGTATGACATTCTCATTCTTCATTTTGGAGAGTCACAGAACGTTCCTGTGTATGACATTCTCAGTCTTCATTTTGGAGAGTCACTTAACGTTTCTTAGTATGACATTCTCATTCTTCATTTTGGAGAGTCACACAACGTTCCTGTGTATGACATTCTCATTCTTCATTTTGGAGAGTCACTTAACGTTTCTTAGTATGACATTCTCATTCTTCATTTTGGAGAGTCACACAGCGTTTCTGAGTATGACATTCTCATTCTTCGTTTTGGAGAGTCATACAACGTTCCTGGGTATGACATTCTCATTCTTCTTTTTAGATAGTCACACAGCGTTTCTGAGTATGACATTCTCATTCTTCGTTTTGGAGAGTCATACAACGTTCCTGGGTATGATATTCTTATTCTTCATTTTGGAGGGTCACACAACGTTCCTGTGTATGATATTCTTATTCTTCATTTTGGAGAGTTACACAAAGTTTCTGGGTATGATATTCTCATTCTTCATTTTACATAGATATGCTCTTCTTCTTCTTACATAGTCATACAACATTACTGAGTATGCAGTATGTTACTGAAACAACTCATTCAATCATTTTCCGGAAAAGATGATTAAACACGAAACTCAGCACTACCCTAATCCTCACCTCCGACCTATCCCCTCCTCTCTCACTCCCTCTCTCTCACGCGCGCGCACTCACATACCGCACTGCAGGAATATGAAATTCCCCAATGTTTTTATTTTGATGAAAGCAAACGGATGCAATATCATGCGGAGGAACGTGATGGTGAATATGTTACCGGCTTCTCTGGGAGATCGGCGTGGCTTCACGGAGAACGTCCACCAGTCTATACTGTAACACGACTACCTAGCGACCCTACCACACAGGGTGTCATCGAAATCGTTACTGTGCACAGTGTCAGAGTTCGATGATGTGATCGAGTCGCTTATCGTCATGATATTGATTCTTGATATGTCAGTACACACGGTATTTATAGCATGGATATATTCGGCAACAATTGTATCGACATTCCTTATAATCTCCAACACGGGGTACTGGCTACCTAGGTTAGGCCTACTCTTATACACGTTCAACTTCCTATCTGGGATTAATCTCATTTCATTTCACCTGTAAGGTCCCACCTTCCTAGGCCTGATACCTTTCAGTCACCACTATGGACCAACCCCGAGTTCTGGCTCCCTTCGCAGCGATCCTGTTTAAATCCCCACAAAGGTCCAACTAAGAATGCTGCTAAGCATAATGCTCTACCTAGTGCAGATCAACCTGATCATGTATACCATTTCTCCATTCTATGACATATTCAACCTTAGTTTCGTTTTGAACTACCGTTTGAATGTTTGGCTGTGATTCGTATGGAAAATAATATTTGTCTCAGAAAACTGTGTCGTTGTTTTTACAAGAAAGAAAGTTGTTTCCAAGAAACGACGATATCAATAGTGTTCTACTCACAGGTTTGCTCGGGATTTACATGTGAGTGAGTGAGTATGGTTTAACGCCGCTTTCAGCAATATTCCAGCAATATCCCAGCGGAGGACGCCAGAAATGGGCTTCACACATTGTGTCCCTGTGGGAAATCGAACCCGGGTCTTCAGCGTGGCGAGCGGACGCTTTAACCACTAGGCTACCCCACCGCCCCAGGATTTACATGTAGCTGTGAAAGCCATAAGCCTATACTTAACTTGAGATTTATAGTAGTCAAAGTCAAACATCAACCTCAGTTCTCCACAGACTTCAAACAGTGAAAATATATACCACACGGAAACACGCCACCAATACAATAATATACATATATCTTACCTTTGCTATTTGTGCGATTCTCTCTGAGTGTTCATAACCTTACATCAACCATATTCCAACATGTCTAAATCAATGTAACACAAGAATTAGGTAATTGAAAATAAAACCTCGGTTAAATGCTGGAAGTGTTTATTTACACCATTCCCGACAAATATAAAGCAGATGCCAAGATATCCATGAAGCAAAGCCACGCGTTTCTGTACAGCTTGAAGCTGATAACCTGACAACTGTTTACGTAAATTAACTCTTACAATATCACACAACTGCCAATGGTAGGATTATGAAAATATCCAATTTATCGGGCCAACTGGGGCATTAAGTACTGGACTTAGTCGAATATTCTCGGCGATATGCTACACCGAATCAGGATTAGATGTAATACCTCGTTTAATCCTTTCCTCGTAAACGTCGAGTGCGAGAGGTTAACGAGAAATGCCGTTTTCCAGTAGTATATTGGTATTACAGATTTAACCGTCTTAAATCAGTGACGGTGGGTACAGGGGAGTGAGGTTTGGTGTTGTGTTAAATCCAACACGATTTATCTATTTATTAGCTTTGGGGTCTTCCTGTTTAAAACGACCGCCTCCGTGGTGTAGTGGTTAGAGCGTCCGCCCGGAGAGCGGAAGGTCGCGGGATCGATCCCCGACCGCGTCATACCAAAAGACGTTAAAATATGGTACTTGTTGGTCCCTGCCTGGCGCTCGGCATTAATGGCTACAACAAGGACTGGTCGGCTCGGAGTCAGTATAATGTGTCTGAGTGGGGTATTCATGCTTCACTGCGGCATGGTATCTCAGTGGGCTAGCACTATAAAACCAGCTTCAGTCTGGGCTAGTACAAGCAGCCGCACATACAGATACACACGCATGCATGTCGTCATATGAGCGAAATATTCTCAAGCACGACGTTAACCCAATTTCACCTCACCTCCTGTTTAAAACAATGCTGAGAAGATTTCGATCTCTGTTAATGCTTCTAAAGTCATGAAATATGGTACCTCCAGATATCGTCCTCTTGAAGATACACATAATGTATACCGTGAATAATAAGTTAGGGATCTTGACTATTCTGGGTGATATATTTTTCATGAAATTATGCATTCTGTCCTCGCCTGAACAACCAGTGAAGATCCGGGTTAGATTTGGTCTTCAGCAACCCATGTTTGTTGTAAGAGGCCACTAACGAGATCAGGTGGTCAGGGTCGCTTACTTAGTTGACACGTGTCATCGTATCCTATTTGCGTAGATCGATGCTCATGCTGTTGATCACTGGGTTGTCTGGACTCTATTATTTACAGACCGCCGCCATATGGCTGGAATGTTGCCGAGTGCGACGTTAAACAACAAAGCAAGCAACCAAACTCACCCGAGCAATCTCAAAAGATGCCCATCATTCCGAACCTTGTTCAGAATACAGATCCAGTCGTTGTAGACCTGTACATCAATCTGTCAACCTGCATGTCTGTCTCATCAGCGGATTCAGACAAGGTGCACGCACTGGTTTGAAATTTGCTTTATCCCTATGTGGGGTGCAATAAAATAATACAGTTATTACAGTTTTCGCCCGAGTGCATTGGTGCCCTTTTAGTTCATGGCAAAAGTGTGTCCTTTTACATAACACAGAAGGTTGTACGGGGTTATGGGGCTAACCGACGAAGGAGAAGCACCTACATGGTGAGAAATTAGTACATTTGAAATATAACAAACCATCACAAAAGTGCCTAAGACATATTAAACTCGCTCACATCGTGTTACCGTTCGGTGAGCGAAGCCCTATCAATTGGCTGGAAACATACCGGGAATGCATTGTAGGACCGCACTAACGCATGAAACTACAGCTTAAGTTTGGTGTTGCAGGGTATTGAGAGTTTATGTGCTTTCTGTCGTAACAGTTGGAAGCCATGAAATAGTTTGAATACCGAGTTGATTGTACAACATAATAGCGTTACCGACTTGAGTCTACTTCTCGTGTCGTGAAGCGGCGACCCAGGGCGACGAACATGATAGAAGGAAAGCGACAGGGGTGGTTTTGTTTGACTGCAGTATATTGTTAAACGCCCCACACTGAGCAGTAGGTGGTCAGGAAAGTTTTCTGGGATTGCTTCTGCTTGTACACCACCACCACCACCACCACCACCATCACCAACAACAACCGACATAGTTCCCGGGGCACCGACCTCCGTCTCGGGACCTTGTCGGTGCTGTATCAGAAACGGCGTAGCCGGAGGATGACTGGCATTGGCGCATCCAAAGAGGGGTAGGGGTGGGGGTTCGGTCAGACCCCCCTCTAACTGACTAACAACCACATTGAAGTTGATGCTTTGCAAAAAAACAAACAACAAACAGCGTTAACCCTTTTGCCTAGCAACTATTGTTTCTGTATTTCGTCGCCTGTGACGTCAATAAACAATTGAACGTGGCATTAGTGAAGACGGATACCATAGGATACCATAGGAAGGACACTCGTGTAGTATTCTCTATTTACTGCACAAATGTACATGAATATAATGGATAATAAAGAAATTATTACACTCGAGCGAGTGTGTCATACGACTTATACGAAACGAGTGTGAAATGTTGTATTCGCGAGAGCGAGTGTAATAATCTCTATTTATGTAATGACGACAGTACGTATGGCCACATATGTATTCGCCACAAGACCAGGTCAGCCAACCCTTAACTATTCTACTCAACACGTATTCCCAACACAATTACCGGCTACACTTATTATTTTCTGTCTGGATCAGGTTACAACAATTATGTCGAACAATCTCACCTTTGACAGTCTGCGCAGGCGCAATAAGGCGGACATGACGTCACACGGTCTGTCTTTATTAGCCACATCAGTCCCGCACCCAGTTTTCATCCTCCAGTGTTTCAAGCCAACGACCTGTATCTGTACCCTCCAGCCACCCGGCTCCTCCTGTATTTGATTGTGTCAAGTTCATACATTGTATGCACTTGTATAGTCTTCTATATCCAGGGGTTGCCTTGGCACTAGGGCATCACAAGCTACTTCACACTCAGAGCATGGAAAGGTTTATGGACCTAAAAGGCCATTACCTAGTCATGGTAGCGTCTGGTCAGCAACTCCCAGGACCAGCATATATATCCCCAGGGAACGTCCGACTGGCTCTGGGATCAGTGCATATATATCCCCAGGGAACGTCCAACTGGCTCTGGGACCAGCACATGCTAGTATATACCCAGGGATCGTCCGGCTGGCTCTGGGATCAGCATATATATCCCAGGGATCGTCCAGCTGGCTCTGGGATCAGCATATATATCCCTAGGGAACGTCCGACTGGCTCTGGGACCAGCATATATATCCCCAGGGATCGTCCGACTGACTCTGGGATCAGCATATATATCCCCAGGGATCGTCCGACTGGCTCTGGGACCAGGATAAATATACCCCCAGGGATCGTCCGACTGACTCTGGGATCAGCATATATATCTCCAGGGATCGTCCGACTGGCTCTGGGATCAGCATATATATCCCCAGGGATCGTCCGACTGGCTCTGGGACCAGCATAAATATCCCCAGGGATCGTCCGACTGGCTCTGGGATCAGCATATATATCCCCAGGGATCGTCCGACTGGCTCTGGGATCAGGATAAATATACCCAGGGATCGTCCGACTGACTCTGGGATCAGCATATATATCCCCAGGGATCGTCCGACTGGCTCTGGGATCAGCATATATATCCCCAGGGATCGTCCGACTGGCTCTGGGACCAGCATAAATATCCCCAGGGATCGTCCAACTGGCTCTGGGACCAGCATATATATCCCCAGGGATCGTCCGACTGGCTCTGGGATCAGCATAAATATCCCTAGGGAACGTCCGACTGGCTCTGGGATCAGCATATATATCCCCAGGGATCGTCCGACTGGCTCTGGGATCAGCATAAATATCCCCAGGGATCGTCCGACTGGCTCTGGGATCAGCATAAATATCCCCAGGGATCGTCCGACAGCATATATATCCCCAGGGATCGTCCGACTGGCTCTGGGATCAGCATATATATCCCCAGGGATCGTCCGACTGACTCTGGGATCAGCATATATATCCCCAGGGATCGTCCGACTGGCTCTGGGATCAGCATATATATCCCCAGGGATCGTCCGACTGACTCTGGGATCAGCATATATATCCCCAGGGATCGTCCGACTGGCTCTGGGGATCCCCAGGGATCGTCCGACTGGCTCTGGGACCAGCATATATATCCCCAGGGATCGTCCGACTGACTCTGGGATCAGCATATATATCCCCAGGGATCGTCCGACTGGCTCTGGGACCGGCATATGCTAGTATATCCCCAGGGATCGTCCGACTGGCTCTGGGACCAGCATATATATCCCCAGGGATCGTCCGACTGACTCTGGGATCAGCATATATATCCCCAGGGATCGTCCGACTGGCTCTGGGACCAGGATAAATATACCCAGGGATCGTCCAACTGACTCTGGGATCAGCATATATATCCCCAGGGATCGTCCGACTGGCTCTGGGATCAGCATATATATCCCCAGGGATCGTCCGACTGGCTCTGGGACCAGCATAAATATCCCCAGGGATCGTCCGACTGGCTCTGGGACCAGCATAAATATCCCCAGGGATCGTCCGACTGACTCTGGGATCAGCATATATATCTCAGGGATCGTTCGACTGGCTCTGGGATCAGCATATATATCCCCAGGGATCGTCCGACTGGCTCTGGGACCAGCATAAATATCCCCAGGGATCGTCCGACTTGCTCTGGGATCAGCATATATATCCCCAGGGATCGTCCGACTGGCTCTGGGATCAGCATAAATATCCCCAGGGATCGTCCGACTGGCTCTGGGATCAGCATAAATATCCCCAGGGATCGTCCGACTGGCTCTGGGACCATCATATATATCCCCAGGGATCGTCCGCCTGGCTCTGGGACCAGCATATATATTCTCAGGGATCGTCCGACTGGCTCTGGGACCAGCATATATATATCTCCGGGATCGCCCGACTGGCTCTGGGACCAGCATATGTATCCCCAGGGATCGTCCAACTGGCTCTGGGACCAGCATATGTATCTCCAGGGATCGTCCAACTGGCTCTGGGACCAGCATATGTATCTCCAGGGATCGTCCAACTGGCTCTGGGACCAGCATATGTATCTCCAGGGATCGTCCAACTGGCTCTGGGACCAGCATAACCCAGGTCACCATGACTCCAGGGGTTCACACTACCCAGGTCACCACGACCCCAGGGGTTCTCACTACCCAGGTCACCACGACCCCAAGGGTCCTCACTACCCAGGTCACCACGTGCACGACCCCAGGGTTTCATACATCCCAAGTCACCATGACCAAAGTGATTCACCCTACCCAGGTCACCATAACCCCAGCGGTTCACAGTAGGCAACCAAGGCCACCCCATATTCATACGTGAACAAATGTTCTTTCACGCACTGCTTGATTTGTGCTTTGGTGTACAACTGGCCTTTACAGTATCAAGGCTTCTTGAAAGCTATGATCATGCAAACACAACACTCCAAAGTTCCGAGCAAACAAAATCCCAATGGACAAAACCTGGTTTTACAACAATAACTGTCTGCCGTTTTACGACAATATCTGTCTGCCAACGTACTTGAAAGAGAATGAGCTGGCTGTATGAGGAATGTCTATTGTACTTTTATGGCTGTATAAAACCTAACCATTTTAAGTGGCGCCTGGCGTCTTCCTTTGTAACTGCAGAGCTGCATTGGTGTTGCGATGTGTTATGTCTATAGGATCATAAAGCTTCTCTCGATGATCCAGTGTTCTTCAACGTTAAACTCTCCGGGGTGTCTTTTCATATTAAATTTGTAGTCCAAACATTTCATGTCGACTCGAACATGAGATTTAAATCATTATTCTTCAAATTCTTTTCAGTTTATATGCAATATTCTCACCATTGATTTAGGAAATAGCCGATTCAGATGCCAATCATTCAGAAGCATAGATTCAAATTACCACCTCTGATTGGTGCAATCGATGATACGGTGGGCAGTATTAACAGAGAAGGACTCTTTTCCAGTCATTGACAGTAGGCATTTATACATATTATATGTACACAAGGGGCTGTGGGGTAGCCTCGTGGTTAAAGCGTTCGCTTGTCACGCCGAAGATCCGGTTTCATATCCCCACATGGGTACATTATGCGAAACCCATTTCCCCCGCCGTGATATTGCTGGAATATTGATAAAAGTGGCGTAAAATCCAACTCACACACTCACTCACTATTATATGGGCAATATCAAAAGTATGTGCGGAAGTTCATTTAGTGGGGAAACCCCATAGAATTCGTGTGAGAGCAGTTTCAAGTTTAGGGACATCATATAACCTGGAATTTGTGCTTTTCGTTAGCCGACGGTGTCTTCATAGTTCTTGGTCACAATGAGAGGAATGAGGTAAGAATAGTCACGTAGAAATGGTTACAAATAAGGCAGTTACAAAATACGCTTTGCAAGAATTGCTTACTCTTCTCGAGAGGTGCCCACTTAATGTTCAGTGAATACTAAGTAGCACACACACAAAAGTATTAGTTGATTGAAGGATGCTATGGGTGATTCCTGAATATGGGTTCGTCCTAGGTGTGATATCACCAAATCCATCTCCCATACAATTAGTGGAGAGTTTCCGTCGTTATACGTTCAACAACCTCTTCCAATCATGGTGAAGTGCAATTTAATTGCAGCATTCTTCTTTACTTTTCAATACTTTTTAAACCATTATTGGATCAAATTGATTTTTTTTCAGAGCCAGAAGCCTCTGGTAGAATACCCACTGACCGGCTCCTCGTCCTGCTCCTCGCCCTGCTCTTCGCCCTGTTCCTCGTCCCGCTCGTCGTCCTGCTCCTCGTTCTGCTCCTCGCCTTGCTCCTCGCCCCGCTCCTCGTCCCGCTCCTCGTCCTGGTTCTCGCCCCTCTCCTCGTCCCGCTTCTCGTCTTGCTCCTCGTCCTGCTCGTCGCCCTGCTCCTCGCCCTGTTCCTCGTCCTGCTCCTCCCCCTGCCTCTCGCCCTGATCCTTGCCCACCACACAACCTCACCACACATTCAATATATGGGTTAGTGAGTGTTTTCAGTTTCGAATGTCTACCTATCCTCGGTGTAGGAAGTGGGAAGTCATAACATTGCATCGTGTTGGAGAATCGTTGACATGAGAGTCGTGCATGTTGTATCTGTGTATACGAGACACTGATAAAAAGAAATACATCATACACATAATGTTGATTGAAGCACATTGTAGTAATATTGTTTTGCTAGTTTGGAATACAGTGTGTCGCATCTGTATAATAATGACTGTTAAATGTGCGTGAAATATCAGTTTTATCAGAAATATATTTAGGAAGCAGTATATCGAGCTGAAAGTGGGGTGAAAGTGTGTGCGTGAGTGAGTGAGGGACAACACCAGCGAAAAAACGGGTGAAATGTGACGTCACATCGGTAATCTCTCAATCAGGTATATCTCATTTCTCATCGCTTCTGGGGGAAAATAATCCCTGGTTAGCCAGTGACTATAGTGTGTAAAGAAACGTCCATAGCTCCTGATTTGTCATATTGTAGAAAAATCCCTGGCAACTAAATGAGATCACAATCAGGGCAAATAAAAGATTTGAACCAACCGTCACCGGATCCTGACACACCTAACGGACGCTATGTTTGCACGGCTAGTCACGGCGTCTTAAAGGACTTAATATACCGAGATAAGTCAGAGTAACTTAGTATAATGAAATCGACCAACAAAGGTATCGAATGTAATGTAAACTGTTTAAAAATTTAAAAAGTACTTGAGCATGCATAATGCAAGCGGCGCCGCCCTTTTTCATACACTGGCAACGCTTAGCCTGACAACGCTTAATAGGCTTTAGTTATGTCATGCAACAAACAACCGTTCTGAACCGGGTCCTGTAACGTGGACTCAGTGATACCTGCAAGCCTCCACGTAACGTTATGTTACATAATATTGGTCTAATCAAACACACAATGGAGGTTGTCATTCAAAACACGCCGTGTTGTGTAGCTGGTGCAGAAGTCAAGGCCAGCATCTTTTAAATTGTTCTCATGAGCTAAATACGATCGTGTTTAAGTAGCTGTGAAAGCTACTTAACAAGTACTGAGGGTGGTCGGTTTCCATATCTAGAAGTGTTTTCTTTTACAATAACATGATAAAAACACTAGTGCAGTGGAAACGCTCAGGTGTACCTTACTTAGGTAATGATACCATAGCGCCATTTATCAGTTATCGTTGGACATCATGTAAATCTTTGACGGGCACTGACTATTGCATGGTGGAGATTAAAAAGTTTGATGCAAACAAACACTTGTCATAGGGGTAGACAAAGTGCGTGATCTAGACTATCAGTTCCTGCTTCCATTTCTGAGGTAGAGGCTGAATGGGTTAAATCGCTGACTTTGTTTGCTGGCGATTAGGTGTCTTGCTCTGAGAGTGTGAGTTCGAATCCTGGATGGGAATCACCCTAACAAAAGTAACTTAGTATCTGGGAAAGTGTAATCCCAAATATAACATATGTTGCAGGATTACAGTTTGATGTATGTTTGACGGGATTTAATATACATTTGAGATGAGCTGACATAACGTTTAATGTTGACTGATTAATCTCTGTCGTGGTCTGAAGTGCATTTGACATGAACTGATGTAAAGCTCTAAAGAAGACCTATTACTGTTTGGAATGGTCCTAGATTCAGGAAAACCAAGTTGAACATAATCACTGATTTGTATGGAGACAACAGGCAATACAACCAAATAAAGATAAATGTCATTACCGCATCAAGACCCATCCAGGCTGTAACAATGTGACGCTAGGACGAGAACCAACAATAGACGACTGAACAGCACAAGTTTAATTGAGACACTGAATGCGATGTGTACAAGGTGACACTGTTCGCGAGAAGCACGCGCGAGGCAGTCACATCCGGGTAGGGGGCGGGTCCGGCTCGCCTGGCTCAGTATACATGTAGACTGTGTGCAAGTCTCTTATCATTACACAGGCCATTAACTACCCCTTCAGCCAGACCTCTGTCATGACTGCATCAAGACCCATCTAGGCCATCAACTACCCCTTCAGCCAGAACTCTGTCATGACTGCACCAAGACCCATCTAGGCCATCAACTACCCCTTCAGCCAGAACTCTGTCATGACTGCATCAAGACCCATCTAGGCCATCAACTACCCCTTCAGCCAGAACTCTGTCATGACTGCACCAAGACCCATCTAGGCCATCAACTACTCCCTTCAGCCAGAACTCTGTCATGACTGTCATGACTGCATCAAGACCCATCTAGGCCATCAACTACCCCTTCAGCCAGAACTCTGTCATGACTGCATCAAGACCCATCTAGGCCATCAACTACCCCTTCAGCCAGAACTCTGTCATGACTGCACCAAGACCCATCTAGGCCATCAACTACCCCTTCAGCCAGAACTCTGTCATGACTGCGGCTGCACCAAGACCCATCTAGGCCATCAACTACCCCTTCAGCCAGAACTCTGTCATGACTGCATCAAGACCCATCTAGGCCATCAACTACCCCTTCAGCCAGAACTCTGTCATGACTGCACCAAGACCCATCTAGGCCATCAACTACCCCTTCAGCCAGAACTCTGTCATGACTGCACCAAGACCCATCTAGGCCATCAACTACCCTTCAGCCAGAACTCTGTCATGACTGCACCAAGACCCATCTAGGCCATCAACTACCCCTTCAGCCAGAACTCTGTCATGACTGCACCAAGACCCATCTAGGCCATCAACTACCCTTCAGCCAGAACTCTGTCATGACTGCACCAAGACCCATCTAGGCCATCAACTACCCCTTCAGCCAGAACTCTGTCATGACTGCACCAAGACCCATCTAGGCCATCAACTACCCCTTCAGCCAGAACTCTGTCATGACTGCACCAAGACCCATCTAGGCCATCAACTACCCCTTCAGCCAGAACTCTGTCATGACTGCATCAAGACCCATCTAGGCCATCAACTACCCCTTCAGCCAGAACTCTGTCATGACTGCATCAAGACCCATCTAGGCCATCAACTACCCCTTCAGCCAGACCTCTGTCATGACTGCATCAAGACCCATCCTAGGCCATCAACTACCCTTCAGCCAGAACTCTCTGTCATGACTGCATCAAGACCCATCTAGGCCATCAACTACCCCTTCAGCCAGACCTCTGTCATGACTGCATCAAGACCCATCCAGGCCATCAACTACCCCTTCAGCCAGACCTCTGTCATGACTGCACCAAGACCCATCCAGGCCATCAACTACCCCTTCAGCCAGACCTCTGTCATGACTGCATCAAGACCAAACCAGGCCATCAACTACCCCTTCAGCCAGACCTCTGTCATGACTGCACCAAGACCAAACCAGGCCATCAACTACCCCTTCAGCCAGACCTCTGTCATGACTGCATCAAGACCCATCCAGGCCATCAACTACCCCTTCAGCCAGACCTCTGTCATGACTGCATCAAGACCAAACCAGGCCATCAACTACCCCTTCAGCCAGACCTCTGTCATGACTGCATCAAGACCAAACCAGGCCATCAACTACCCCTTCAGCCAGACCTCTGTCATGACTGCATCAAGACCCAGCTACCTTCAGCCAACCTCTGTCGCCAGAACTGCATCAAGACCCACCAGGCCATCAACTACCCCTTCAGCCAGACCTCTGTCATGACTGCATCAAGACCAAACCAGGCCATCAACTACCCCTTCAGCCAGAGACCTCTGTCATGGCTGCATCAAGACCAAACCAGGCCATCAACTACCCCTTCAGCCAGACCTCTGTCATGACTGCATCAAGACCCATCCAGGCCATCAACTACCCCTTCAGCCAGACCTCTGTCATGACTGCATCAAGACCAAACCAGGCCATCAACTACCCCTTCAGCCAGACCTCTGTCATGACTGCATCAAGACCAAACCAGGCCATCAACTACCCCTTCAGCCAGACCTCTGTCATGACTGCATCAAGACCAAACCAGGCCATCAACTACCCCTTCAGCCAGACCTCTGTCATGACTGCATCAAGACCAAACCAGGCCATCAACTACCCCTTCAGCCAGACCTCTGTCATGACTGCATCAAGACCAAACCAGGCCATCAACTACCCCTTCAGCCAGACCTCTGTCATGACTGCATCAAGACCAAACCAGGCCATCAACTACCCCTTCAGCCAGACCTCAAGCATCGAGACCTCTGTCATGACTGCATCAAGACTCAAGACCCATCCAGGCCATCAACTACCCCTTCAGCCAGACCTCTGTCATGTCAGACCAAACCTGCCATCAAGACCTTCAACCAGGCCATCAACTACCCCTTCAGCCAGACCTCTGTCATGACTGCATGCCACTGCCAAGACCAAACCAGGCCATCAACTACCCCTTCAGCCAGACCTCTGTCATGACTGCATCAAGACCCAACCAGGCCATCAACTACCCCTTCAGCCAGACCTCTGTCATGACTGCATCAAGACCAAACCAGGCCATCAACTACCCCTTCAGCCAGACCTCTGTCATGACTGCATCAAGACCAAACCAGGCCATCAACTACCCTTCAGCCAGACCTCTGTCATGACTGCAGGCCATCAAGACTTCAGCCAGAACCAGGCCATCAACTACCCCTTCAGCCAGACCTCTATCATTAAGACCAAACCAGGCCATCAACTACCCCTTCAGCTTCAGGAGACCTCTGTCATGACTGCATCAAGACCCATCCAGGCCATCAACTACCCCTTCAGCCAGACCTCTGTCATGACTGCATCAAGACCAAACCAGGCCATCAACTACCCCTTCAGCCAGACCTCTGTCATGACTGCATCAAGACCAAACCAGGCCATCAACTAGCCCCCTTCAGCCAGACCTCCTCTGTCATGACTGCATCAAGACCCATCCAGGCCATCAACTACCCCTTCAGCCAGACCTCTGTCATGACTGCATCAAGACCAAACCAGGCCATCAACTACCCCTTCAGCCAGACCTCTGTCATGACTGCATCAAGACCAAACCAGGCCATCAACTACCCCTTCAGCCAGACCTCTATCATTACCGCATCAAGACCAAACCAGGCCATCAACTACCCCTTCAGCCAGACCTCTGTCATGACTGCATCAAGACCCATCCAGGCCATCAACTACCCCTTCAGCCAGACCTCTGTCATGACTGCATCAAGACCAAACCAGGCCATCAACTACCCCTTCAGCCAGACCTCTGTCATGACTGCATCAAGACCAAACCAGGCCATCAACTACCCCTTCAGCCAGACCTCTGTCATGACTGCATCAAGACCAAACCAGGCCATCAACTACCCCTTCAGCCAGACCTCTGTCATGACTGCATCAAGACCAAACCAGGCCATCAACTACCCCTTCAGCCAGACCTCTGTCATGACTGCATCAAGACCCATCCAGGCCATCAACTACCCCTTCAGCCAGACCTCTGTCATGACTGCATCAAGACCCATCCAGGCCATCAACTACCCCTTCAGCCAGACCTCTGTCATGACTGCATCAAGACCAAACCAGGCCATCAACTACCCCTTCAGCCAGACCTCTGTCATGACTGCATCAAGACCAAACCAGGCCATCAACTACCCCTTCAGCCAGACCTCTGTCTGTCATACTGCATCAAGACCCATCTAGGCCATCAACTACCCCTTCAGCCAGACCTCTGTCATGACTGCATCAAGACCCATCCAGGCCATCAACTACCCCTTCAGCCAGACCTCTGTCATGACTGCATCAAGACCAAACCAGGCCATCAACTACCCCTTCAGCCAGACCTCTATCATGACTGCATCAAGACCAAACCAGGCCATCAACTACCCCTTCAGCCAGACCTCTGTCATGACTGCATCAAGACCAAACCAGGCCATCAACTACCCCTTCAGCCAGACCTCTGTCATGACTGCATCAAGACCAAACCAGGCCATCAACTACCCCTTCAGCCAGACCTCCTCTGTCATGACTGCATCAAGACCAAACCAGGCCATCAACTACCCCTTCAGCCAGACCTCTGTCATGACTGCATCAAGACCAAACCAGGCCATCAACTACCCCTTCAGCCAGACCTCTGTCATGACTGCATCAAGACCCATCCAGGCCATCAACTACCCCTTCAGCCAGACCTCTGTCATGACTGCATCAAGACCCATCTAGGCCATCAATCAGCCAGACCTCTACCCCTTCAGCATCAGACCTCTGTCATGACTGCATCAAGACCAAACCAGGCCATCAACTACCCTTCAGCCAGACCTCTGTCATGACTGCATCAAGACCAAACCAGGCCATCAACTACCCCTTCAGCCAGACCTCTGTCATGACTGCATCAAGACCAAACCAGGCCATCAACTACCCCTTCAGCCAGACCTCTGTCATGACTGCATCAAGACCCAAACCAGGCCATCAACTACCCCTTCAGCCAGACCTCTGTCATGACTGCATCAAGACCAAACCAGGCCATCAACTACCCTTCAGCCAGACCTCTGTCATGACTGCATCAAGACCAAACCAGGCCATCAACTACCCCTTCAGCCAGACCTCTGTCATGACTGCATCAAGACCAAACCAGGCCATCAACTACCCCTTCAGCCAGACCTCTGTCATGACTGCATCAAGACCAAACCAGGCCATCAACTACCCCTTCAGCCAGACCTCTGTCATGACTGCACCAAGACCAAACCAGGCCATCAACTACCCTTCAACTACCCCAGCCAGACCCTCTGTCATGACTGCATCAAGACCAAACATCAGGCCATCAACTACCCTTCAGCCAGACCTCTGTCATGACTGCATCAAGACCCACCAGGCCATCAACTACCCCTTCAGCCAGACCTCTGTCATGACTGCATCAAGACCAAACCAGGCCATCAACTACCCCTTCAGCCAGACCTCTGTCATGACTGCATCAAGACCAGGCCATCAACTAGGCCATCAACTACAGGCCCAACTACCCCTTCAGCCAGACCTCATCATGACTGCATCAAGACCTCATCTAGGCCATCAACTACCCCTTCAGCCAGACCTCTGTCATGACTGCATCAAGACCCATCCAGGCCATCAACTACCCCTTCAGCCAGAACTCTGTCATGACTGCATCAAGACCCATCCAGGCCATCAACTACCCCTTCAGCCAGACCTCTGTCATGACTGCATCAAGACCCATCTAGGCCATCAACTACCCCTTCAGTCAACTGTTCAAAACAAAGTACACACCTGATTCTTTGGTAAAACGTTTTCTTGAAAACAGCATTAATATCTAAAAAGTGTTTTGATTCTGCCTTGTCACAAACATTGTGCAAGTGTTTCCAAAACACCACAGATACTGTACCCAATTACAACCTTGCTAGCAAAATATTTATAGTTTTATTGGGAATAGTCCCAAAACACCAGGTGTGTACTTTCTTATGTGCGTCAGTATAGTTTGTGAACAACCATCAACATAAACGCATATAGGACACAGATAGCCTTCTGGACATCAGAATGTCGGGATGTCAGGACTCCACTCTATACATTGCTGTTTGTACCGCCATGAGGCCCGGCCAGCAGTGTTGCAGGGCTTGTATGTTTATGCTGGAAACATGCAAACTATGTGCTAAATGATACAAACGATTAGAGGTTCATAAATCAACAGTTATGACAGTATTTAGATTGAAGCAGCATGCCTTGTGTTTGATAGGTAATTGATCTGAAGCAGCTAACTCGGGCCGTCTGTGAACCTCGTATAGAGTGGATACCTTCAGGTGTTTCTGGTTGTCTCTCATTACACAGATTAAGACAAGTAAGTTGTACTTAGATGCACTTCACCGCTAACTCCACGGTAATGACGCGGAGATGAGTGTATCGCTACCGAGGTATTTGGGGAATTGATGTGTTCCTGTTGAAACGAAAACTGAGTGAGTGAGCGAGTATGGTTATACGCCGTTTCAAGCAATATTCCATCAATATCACGGCGGGGACACCAGAAATGGGCTTCACACATTGTGCCCATGTGGTGAATCGAACCCGGGTCACAGGCATGACGGGCGGACACCTCTCGGATCAAATCTTATTCAATCAGTTATTTTCTTCTGTTCTCTTAGAAGTGAATGTGCATCCGGTACAGTGTGAAGTTAATGGTACGTTTTACCTTCTAGAACCTCACAGGAAGCTTGGGTTATATACTCAGAGCTGAGAATGAAAATCGAATGCACAATTTCCCATTGCCCGGGTACGATTGCAAACCTATCGTGGCCCGAAGACAGTTTAGCAAATTGGGATTGGATAGTGCGCTATATTAAGTACAAACGGTCAACAGTTCTCCATACTGACGAATCAGAGTGGTGTCTTGTGTTTAAATGTTGACATTTATGACAGTGATCGCTGCTCGAACGTGGGAGTTTCCGGTGAGTTTCCACTGTACATAAATTAGCAGCACTGTAGACAGTCATACTGTGCATGGTTTAAGAAGGCATACCGACATGTCTATAGCCAATATGAATTAGGTGAATAAGGATTATATTCTACCTGATGAATACATCTTCCTTCAAAACATTTCGTTTTCTGTCGTTTGCTGTTTTCTTGAAATACTGATGATAAATACAACACGAAATTATCATAAAAGTGAATGAGTATGGTTTTACGCCGTTTTAGTTATAATCCAGCATTGTAATGATGCGAGACACCCGCAAACGTTTTCTGTGTGCAACTAATGTTGTTCTCTAATGATCAAACTAACGTAACACCATGTTGCAGCCCTATCCCAAACATTGTCTGCCCACGGTATGGCGACATGATTCCTATCTAAAGTTACAATGTTCTAGAACTCTTTAGATAAACAGAAGTACAAAAGAAAGTACACTTCTGGTGTTTGGGGGATATTTTCCCCAACAACGTAAATATTTTGAACAGTGTTTTGCCTGTGACTTTGTGCATGGGGTATCATGAAAATAATGATTTTGTTGAACGTTATGCACCAGCAGCATATATAGCGGTAGATTGAGGTTGTTGAAAGTATACATCAAAATGCACACATCAAAGATCGGCAGCGGAGCGACAACTAGCCATCGGCACGCTTCGAACAGCCATATGGCCGAAACGTTCGGCTGCAAATGGCAGACTGTCTTCAGATACATGAGACGCTTCAACCAGACTCGCCAGACATCTGAGAGAATCTCCGAACTGGAAGACCGAGAGTGACCACCCTGCAAGACCATCACTTGACTATTCTCCATGCTCTCTGCGACGTCATCAGCAGCGTAGTTTCATGTCGTCTTCTTGGTATATCATGACAGTATACATGTCATGAACCCGTCAACATCGACAGAATTGTCTACGCTGGGTATATCGACATGTCATCAACCCGTCAACATTGTCTACGCTGGTCAATGAACGTCAGGTATCTGGGTATATCGACAAATCATCAACCCGTCAACATTTTCTACGCTGGACAATGAACGTCAGGTATCTGGGTATATCGACAAGTCATCAACCCGTCAACATTGTCTACGCTGGACAATGAACGTCAGGTATCTGGGTATATCGACATGTCATCAACCCGTCAACATTGTCTACGCTGTACAAGGAACGTCATGTATCTGGGTATATCGACATGTCATCAACCCGTCAACATTGTCTACGCTGGACAAGGAACGTCATGTATCTGGGTATATCGACATGTCATCAACCCGTCAACATTGTCTACGCTGGACAAGGAACGTTATGTATCTGGGTATATCGACATGTCATCAACCCGTCAACATTGTCTACGCTGGACAATGAACGTCATGTATCTGGGTATATCGACATGTCATCAACCCGTCAACATTGTCTACGCTGGACAAGGAACGTTATGTATCTGGGTATATCGACATGTCATCAACCCGTCAACATTGTCTACGCTGGACAAGGAACGTCATGTATTTGGGTATATCGACATGTCATCAACCCGTCAACATTGTCTATGCTGGACAATGAACGTCATGTATCTGGGTATATCGACATGTCATCAACCCGTCAACATTGTCTACGCTGGAAAAGGAACGTCATGTATCTGGGTACATCGACATGTCATCAACCCGTCAACATTGTCTACGCTGGACAATGAACGTCATGTATCTGGGTATATCGACATGTCATCAACCCGTCAGCATCGTCTACGCTCGACAAGGAACGCCATGTATCTGGGTATACCGACATGTCATCAACCCGTCAACACTGTCTACGCTGGACAATGAACGTCATGTATCTGAGTATATCGACATGTCATGAACCCGTCAACATTGTCTACGCTGGACAAGGAACGTCATGTATCTGGGTATATCGACATGTCATCAACCCGTCAACTTTGTCTACGCTGGATAAGGAACGTCATGTATCTGGGTATATCGACATGTCATCAACCCGTCAACATTGTCTACGCTGGACAATGAACGTCAGGTATCTGGGTATATCGACATGTCATCAACCCGTCAACATTGTCTACGCTGGACAATGAACGTCATGTATCTGGGTATACCGACATGTCATGAACCCGTCAACATTGTCTACGCTGGACAAGGAACGTCATGTATCTGGGTATATCGACATGTCATCAACCCGTCAACATTGTCTACGCTCGACAAGGAACGTCATGTATCTGGGTATATCGACATGTCATCAACCCGTCAGCATTGTCTACGCTGGACAATGAACGTCATGTATCTGGGTATATCGACATGTCATCAACCCGTCAACATTGTCTACGCTGGAAAAGGAACGTCATGTATCTGGGTATATCGTCATGTCATCAACCCGTCAACTTTGTCTACGCTGGACAATGAACGTCAGGTATCTGGGTATACCGACATGTCATGAACCCGTCAACATTGTCTACGTTGACAATGAACGTCATGTATCTGGGTATACCGACATGTCATCAACCCGTCAACATTGTCTACGCTGGACAAGGAACGTCAGGTATCTGGGTATATCGACATGTCATGAACCCGTCAACATTGTCTACGCTGTACAAGGAACGCCATGTATCTGAGTATACCGACATGTCATCAACCCGTCAACATTGTCTACGCTGGACAATGAACGTCATGTATCTGGGTATATCGACATGTCATCAACCCGTCAACATTGTCTACGCTGGACAAGGAACGTCAGGTATCTGGGTACATCGACATGTCATCAACCCGTCAACATTGTCTACGCTGGACAAGGAACGTCATGTATCTGGGTATATCGACATGTCATCAACCCGCCAACATTGTCTACGCTGGACAATGAACGTCATGTATCTGGGTATATCGTCATGTCATCAACCCGTCAACATTGTCTACGCTGGACAAGGAACGTCATGTATCTGGGTATATCGACATGTCATCAACCCGTCAACATTGTCTACGCTGGACAAGGAACGTCATGTA
This sequence comes from Haliotis rubra, assembly GCF_003918875.1. Classification (NCBI taxonomy): domain Eukaryota; kingdom Metazoa; phylum Mollusca; class Gastropoda; order Lepetellida; family Haliotidae; genus Haliotis; species Haliotis rubra. The sequence continues at coordinate 2,272,606 of NW_025767579.1, forward strand.
TCTGGGTATATCGACATGTCATCAACCCGTCAACATTGTCTACGCTGGACAAGGAACGCCAGGTATTTGTGGGTATATCGACATGTCATGAACCCGTACACATCGACAGATTTGTCTACGCTGGACAATGAACGTCAGGTATCTGGGTAAATCGACATGTCATGAACCCGTCAACATTGTCTACGCTGGAACGCCAGGCGTTGGTAACGTTGCATTTGTATATGATATCTTGGCAACAGGTATACAATGTTTTGTCATTTGTAATTCAATACACTTTTAAACATTTTTACGTTCTTTTTTAAATAAACCCCAAAGCAGCGGGCGTGTACTTGTAGCGATCTCAACAGCGTCTCAATGGTAGTCATTGAGAGGTATATAGTTGCTGACTGTTATACAAGCGCATGTATGTGACATGGATTTACAACATAAACACTGAAACACTTCAGTCTCTCGCTGCAACAAATCACGCCTACTGCTGCCACACCCCACGAATGGTGTGTTGTCAATAACTCTCACAGTGGGCCTACAGTTGTCTTCATGTAAAGACTTCAAAGGGCTTTACCTTGGAAAACGCGTTTTCATAAATGAACACTGCACCTGCTGTCAATGATGTAAACATTTTAAAGGAAAGTTAGCTTAATGTCCTAAGTGGTACATTTGCACACCCGGTATGCATATTTCTAGTTGTGCATTGTGATCCATCACAATTGTGACCAAGACAGGAATGATATGGACAGACATAAGCCATACCGATATGCTACCTTGTGCACTCACTATACAGGTCATAAATACACTGGTTCAAGCTACTGGGAGAGAATACAGAGTCTGCAACAGAGTAAAGTATAGAAATAGGCATTTCTGAGACAGACTCGATGATCTTTATCGCATTTAAACTTTATATGATTCTGAAATCAAATGAACGTAAGAATACGCATACAATGATAATGACGACGACAATGATGATGATGATGAAGGTAATACTACCATATCTCCTCCTCCTCCTCCTACTACTACCACTACTACTACCACTACTAGTACTACTACTACTACTACTACTACTACTACTACTACTACCACAACTACCAGTACTACTACTACTACTACTCTTCAGAATGTTGAAGGATATTCAGCTGTTGAGTTTTTCTCGAGCAAGTCAACCAGACTGATATATTTGACGTCCCCATGACGTCGGTAAAAAACAGCAGGTGGCGACACCAATTCACCGAATCTGACCACCTAATCCGAGTCGCCTCTTTCGACCAGATCCGGAATCCCAAAGTTTATAATATCGTTGAGTAGCCATGTCAGACCGATTCCGTGATTTCCCCACCTTACCCCAATCTAATCTGGATCATGGGTAGCAGTAGTCTGCCATACAGACCCTGAAACAAATATATCCAAGAAATCACATGCAAGTCTATATTTCCACAGTTTCTGAAGATGAAGTAATTCTCTGGGCTCCTTTTCATTGCAAAATTTATAATTATTTTTAGGAACAGTTTTAATCTGTAAAATATGTTCAATTCAATGTTAGTCTAGGGTAGCAGCTGCACAAGGCAGCGTCACGGCCTGAGTAAAGCTATGCATGTTTATAATACCACATATAGAGATGAAAGCATTTTCTACATACATTTAAATATAATGTACGTGGATGCATCATCTACGTACATGAAACTCGCTCCACGTAGATGATACTGTGGCTCTACTTGGCTTCCATACCCATAGGTTGACATTACTAGAAACATAGTAAAGATGAACAGTTATATGAGACAAGTGCAAGGGCTGATCCTTTGAAGAACACGAGGCAAACCTCTGGGGCTTAAAGTATGTCTGGTATTAGGTCCCCCGCCCACACATCAGTATATGTTCAGATATCTACCCCCCACAGATGGAATAAAAACCGAACTATGACACGCCTCATTGGTTATCGCGTGACGAAGTAATCAATCACATGTAGCATATTGGTACCTCATATCACAAATGTCACACTCCAAGAATGACATGAAAACAGCCATTAACATACTTTTTTGGGAAAAATTATACACGATGGATTGTTTGCAACATGTTTTTATAAAGACAAGAATCTTTACGAACTTGTTTTGCGAAATGCTTGGCTTGGATAGCAGTATGTGACGCCATCTTGTAACCGCGGAGAAGCGTTTTTAACGAAGCTGGATGTGTAAACTTGTAGGATCAGATTCAGCCTCTATCACATACGTTTGTTGATAGATGACTATCAAGACGTGGAGTTCTCTTTTCCTTTCATATATCTTGAAATGTTTCACATTAGCTTACCAACCTGTCAGAGAACTACAGAAAAAGGTGGCGGTATCCAGCGCATGACACAAGCGGCGTCGACTAAAGTGGTCAGATGTGGGACATTGTTCGCCAAGGAAGTTTTGCTTTGGTACAGACTGTCATTTACAGGTTACCGTGATCAGAGACCATATAATAGATGTATTATATGGTCTCTGCCTTGATATAACTGGTATATTGCTGACTGCGGTGTTAAGCATTCACATTATAACTACTGAATATACTTTGAGCTTGACATAAAGGGATGCAGACGAAAATTATGCATTGAGTGTCAGTTGTCGACAACTTCCGTCAGAGCGCAAAATGTTCGTTCCGGTGTGGAGATCTAAATACTTCAGTTTACTCAAGCCAGGTTCACATCTGCTGTCATTCCCCCGGATTGCTGTACATCTTTGGTAATTTCTTGGAGGTGGAGATCATTGTATTCTGCTGTTTACAGTGTGATGTAGTTTATGCGTATCCTTTGCACATATAGGTAATTTCAGCATGGATCATTAACAATCTTCAATATCATATTGTTCGCAGATAAACGCCACACGAATTATGAACGTGTGATTGTTTTCATAAGAAAGTGACAATCTAGTGTTGTATGTGATATTTCTTATTTTTATACAAGTGTTTGAAGATCTAAAGTATTTTGCACCTGAATGTAATTTCATAGTCACAGGGCCGTAGATCCAAAGACGCGCCAACAGCGTTCAGTTTTCAGATCCTTTGAAACTGTGAGTCACAAAATCATTTCGCAACAAGCGGTACCCGAGTGGTACCTGTAAATGATCACTATTTGCTTAATAACTTAAATTTCAATGTTCAGTTCCGAGCCACATAAGATAAGATGTTATACACTGGATAATGTAGGTTGATATATCTACTACACCTAAGTTATGTTCAGTGTATTAAATAAACTAAAGTTAATAAAATTATCACTGGTTCCGATACGCAAATTTGGAGATTATTTTGGGCTTACAACTCAATTTACGGCTAACGAATGTTCAGTAATGACATTTTCGATGCATTTTTTAAAAATCAGTGCGACGTCAGTATAAAAGACATAGTGGAGCCTGACCAAGCTGGGCGTGACGTGTAATAAACGAGCCGGTCATAATCAAGACGAATCTTGGATTCGAACATATACAGTAGATTAAAGAATGCAACTCTGATTAGTCTGTCGTACAGACCCTGAATCAAATATATCCAAGAAAGCCCACGCAAGTCTAGAAAATGTGGCAAGTCTAGATTTCCTCAGCTTCTGAAAATGAAGAAAGTCTCAGGGCTCCTTTTCATTATATGATATTTTTCTTTACTATGAACATTTTTCAGTAAAATATGTTCATTTCAGAGACTAGTTGTTAGTCTAAACTCTGATCAGCGGCGGGCTTCATCGTCTAGACCAACAAGGTCCTCGTGACCGCATATTGACAGCATTACCACAATATGGGTCAACCTTCCAATATCGGACCCAACGTCAGTTCCCGACATGTAAGCACGAAGAGAAGGTTGTCCGTGCTAGATTTCTGCTTAACTCAATCACAGTGGGCTAGTAAGTTAAGATGGCTTCACACGGAAGTGTTTTTATCAAAGGGCGCGTGTGATTGCCAACAACAGTCACTGGGCCTTTTAAGTTTTACCTCCTATTGACAGTAAACGATATCTTAGTCAGTCTTCTCAACAACTGTTTAGTGTTTACAAACTTGTATTTGAAGTGTGAACATTTGTCTCACAAGTGTTTGGCTCAACAGTTTATGAGAAACCTCCGTATCGCGTGACGACTGCTCTCAAGCCTAAAGCCCCCGAACGATGATATTGAATACCTCAATTATCTTGCGAATCTTTATAAAACTTTTAAATGTTTATGTGCCCACGTGAATCTAGCTTCGAGGTGTTCAAAAGGTATGCTACATAACTTGTCTATTGGGGTGCCTTTTGTACATTGAAGTGTTGGAATGTGTCCGTACAGACATAATTCTATCAACTGATCAACGATCTCAGGGCGTTAAGTAGCTGATCTGCACGTGCACTCCGTACACTACTGGTGCGTAGAACTCGGAGAAGGGTAGTCCATACAAATTGGGGTTGTTACGACGTAAATTGTAATAATACGTAAACTGTAATACGCAAAATGTAATAAATAGTTAAGTAAATTGTAGTAACAGTTTAAATCATTCGTAAATACGCGTGTGTTCGTTGTTAGGGCGATAATTCAAGAAAGAAATAATTGATTTTGTTCAAATTTGGTACCAAGGTGTCGAGGCGGGATTCACCGACACCAGTTGAATTTAGTGACCTTGAGATAACTTGCAAGGTCACAGCAAAAATCTGAGGGTTTTGCCAATATAAAAAATGTTAGCGCGATAACCCAAGATAGAATTGACAAATTATGCTTAAAAGTAGTACCCATGTGCTTTGCCAGGTACTGTGGACACCAGATGGATTGGGCGACCTTCAGATCGATACATACGTATCATGGGTGCTCTTAGCTAAATAACTAAAAATGATATTCGTCCTGATATATAATCGATATAAAATCTCCAACTGTTCTCTGTATCATGTTTTTTGGGGCAAATATCTGTTGAGGTTTTGATATGTAAACATATACAGGGGGTGGGGTGGGGGGTGTTCTAACGGGTATATCTAACATACTAATGAATGTAGAGTTAGGCGTGGTGTAGTGTTCTAACGGGTACATCTACGTGGGCATTCAAAAAGTAGTCAGCCTCACCTAGAATATGATACAAATCCGCTGTTTTTATGTTTAATTTTTCTACATATTATCTGTCAACCTCAAGCAAATTTGTTTTGCTATGTTCCAGCCTCACGATCCCCATTTTGTTTGACTTTTTATCTTGATACTCCCAAAAAACGAAAAATCTGGAATAAATGTATCACAACCTTCAGGAAACAAAATGTGCAAGTGAGTGGGTTAAAATTTTACGTCACATCGGCAATATTGCAGCCATATCGGGACGACAAAGAAGGTATGTACTAAGAATAAATATGTAGACTATTATATACTTTTTAATAAAGACAAGATTATCACACATTAATAAAAACTAGTTTGAGTTCAGTGTAAAATGCTAAATCTTTTCAAAATAACACAATATAAAATCGGGCTTTAGATCGCCAGCAACTGAAGGTACATCACCATGCTAGGGACCATGCTGGATTAATATCATCCCCTCGGCTTTAGACGAATTTTGGCGAAGCCATAAATTAAAACTACAAACATTGTCCGATTAAAATTCTGGCAATGATCAACAAACATTGAGTGATGTTGTCTTAAGTACGCTCTTCGGAGGACAATATTTTTCGCTACTTCAACACCCTTCGAGGGTACAGCTACTAACAATAATAGTTATGTATTCATTCGACCAAATTTTAAAAAGAACGTATTAATTACAGTACATGATCGATCAGAGTTCGGAGGGAATGGTTGTTGCATAACCACACTTGTTATATCAGCTGCATATTTAAAAATTGTTCATCTAACGGAAATACACATCTGCTCTCGTTGACCGTAATATAGCAATATTTCATTTACACTATGCAGATCAACAGTTTCTAATTTTCCAAGGTTCATGTTCAAGCTCATGCTTTGAACCCTTCCCCTTTGTTTATGTACAGTACATTTACAGTTTGTACCATTCTTATGCAGTTTATAATGTTACTTGTCACCCACACCCTCAAATCTTAGACGTGGACTGTGTGATACATGCAGTGGGGGTAAACCTTGTTTGTTGTCAGTAACCTGGACATTCTGTGGCCAGTTCCAAGGCGATACGATATTCTAGAGGTGGAAGGTGCTGAGAGATTCTACACGATAGACCCTGCTATTACTTTGGGCCAAGGACGAAGTTTTTTCAGTGTCCGGGGGCTGGGTGACCTCGACTTTGTTAACTGCTGAACATTAGAAATAATTAGATAGCATTTCTAAGCAGAACTATTGTGGTGATCTGCTGCGGTTCAGCCTAATGAGCCACAAGAAAAGTGACACAACCATTACACAAATTGTTTGATGTTTTCGATTTACATAAACTAGTTCACATGATAAATAACAATGTGTTGAGAGGTAGTCGTTTAATATAAGATAGTGATTTTGTAGGCATGTTTACGATACGTTTCATCTTAGCCTAGCCAGTGGTTGCATCATGAAGGTCAACCAAATGAACAATGGCCTTTTCCAAGAAGCCGTCTTCAAACGTCATAAATGACGAGATTGCATTTCTACCCGGAACTATTGTGGCGATCAATTACTGTTCAACAAGAAAGGCGACACAAATATTACCCAAATTTTATGTATCTAATGACTGACGTTTACGATTACATACACTTCCACACACTTTAATAAGTTAGGATAATGTTTAGAGTAAGTGGATTTTTTCTATTCGCCGTCCTCGGTGATTAACTAGGATTGAGTGAGTGAGTTAAAATTTAAAGTCACATCGGCAATATTTCAGCCATATCGTGACTAAGAAAGTTGTAAATTTATAAATGAAAAAAAAAAAATTAAAACATTAGAGAATATACTTACTTGTCTATAGAAGGACAGTAAAACAACTAGATTATCACAGATATATATTTAAAACTAGTGATTAAATATTAAAATATTTTTACTAAAAATGACAATACAATATAAAAACAGGCTTCCACCAACTAAAGGTAGATCATCATACCAGGGACCATGGGGACTTACAGTACATTTGCTTCCTGCATGGACCCTAGCTGGGTTTACACCATCCCTACAGTTGTTGGCAATTTTGGGCAATCTAGCCATAAATTAAAATGACTATATATACTGCGGTTACAAAAGTAGTAAGTTTAGATTTACTTTTAACGTTTTGGGACTTACGTACCCTCTCAGGAGGACAATTTGTTTACAGTACTTTAACCCCATTTGAGGATACAGCCCTGAACAATCCCAGTTGATAACTAAAATACTAATTATAAATATTTATCTATTTACATAACATATCAATATTTTGCAACAATTCTATTGCTTTTAAAAAATACAATAATTTAATGAAAATCTACAGTAGTAAAATGATCCTTAACAGTTTTTACCTTGAAATACTTATCCTTGTGAGGGAAAAATCAATACAGTCAAGCAGGACATGTTTGACCGTGATTCTTTCACGAAAGGTCAAGTGCTCATCAAAAATTAAACCCAAGAATTTCGCTTCTTTTACCACTTTAATAGGTGTGTTATCTAAATATAAGTCTTGGTCTTTGTGAGGTTTATATTTGCGACAAAAATGGATAAAATTAGTTTTTATTTTGAAAATTTAAATCCAAACACCATTTATTAAACTTGTTTAAACAAAGCTGCAGTTGTCTTTCAATAGAATGGATATTTTTCCACGACAAGAAATGTTAAAATCATCCACAAATAACGATCCATCAATTGAATCATTTAAAACCTTTGCTAAACTGTTAATCTTTATACTAAACAATGTGACAGACAAAATACTACCTTGTGGTACACCCTGTTCCTGACTATAATGATCAGATAAGGTAGAACCCATTCGTACTTGAAATTGCCTGTCATTGAAAATTTGGTTGAGGCAAACGGTCTCTTAAAATCCAAAGCCATGTAAATCTTTTAAAATACCGTATTTCCATGTAGTGTCGTATGCTTTTCCTAGATCGAAAAAGATCGACACTGCATGTTGTATAATTATTACAGCGTTTTTGACAAATGTTTCTAAACGCACTAAGTGATCAATGGTAGTTCTATTTTTACGAAAACCACAATGAATGTCAGTTATTAGGTTCAAAATGTGCAAGACACATTTTGTATGTTTGAGATTGGTAGAAGTCCGCTAGAATCAAACGTAGATATTAAAGTGCAAAAAAGGCAATTTGAAACTACAATCGCTAGTTCAAGTGACTCCCCCTTCATGTTTACTGAAAGACCTTGTTTTGGAGACACTACGCACCCCCCCCCCCCTTTTTTTAGATGACGTAATTATAAGGACATAACTTATTCCAATGTTTTCACTTATTCATACGTAATACCAAGGGTTCAAACCAAAACTTAATGGTCACACAAGTGTCAGCTCTCAATATATTGTATATCTGGACACAGTGTTTTTGAAACATTAAAATGGGGTGTCCTTAAAAACCAGTCCCCGTCTAAATATAAAGCAAGCAATCCAAATCTTTGACTGTTGAATATAATGGGAAGTCATCCAATACTATACTGAACATATTTTATATGATATTATCTGAAGGCATACCATTATCAAAGAGGTACCAAATGACAGATCGTTTTTCATGTTCTGCAAATTTTTAAGAAATATTTTACCCCAATGTGTTGTGATAACTAAAATTTCGGATATGACTTTGCTAATTATTCCTTCAAAATAAAACGGAAGCTTTTCAAACATTGGACATCGAGAATATAGTTAGGCTGGTCTCTGAATACTTCTGTCCTATTTACATACAAAAAGCAAAGGAATAAAGTCTGAAAATAATCTGAAAAGAATAGCCAAAGTAAACTTTTATTCTAAAATAATGATCTTTAATTTTTTGTTGAAAGGTACTACTTCATCGGGACCCATTCCCCCCCTCTTGTAACTAATGATTCTGGGATACCTTCAGTTTTTACAGATTTGGATAAAGCTCAAACATTAAATTATTATTTTGTATATGTTTAAAATGTTAATGATGGCGGCAAGACATTGCCACCTGTAAGCCATCGCTGTGTTAACAGTATAACAAATGCCACTGTAACCAAAAAGGAGGTATCTGATATGATTAAGACAATACCAGCAAACAAATCTTGTGGACTGATGGCATTAACATGAGAGAGTTAAAACGAAATGGTACATATATAGCTGAATATCTTTGTTGTATAATATACCACTGTGTGACTGTATTTCCGACAATGTGGAAAACGGGTAATGCTGCTACTATTTTGAAAGAATGAGATACATCCCTCCCAACTAATTACAGACCTATTATTCTTGAAAGAATAATGGTAAAGCATGTGCATAACCATTTCCATGAACATAGCATTTTAAGTAAATCCCAGTCAGGTTTCACTGCTAGTCATCCTGCTACATCTCAACTCAGTCCTAGATAATCGCCGCCTTTACTGTATGGTATTTTGTGAAATTTCAAAAGCTTTTGACAGGGCTTGGCATGAAGGTTTATTGCACAAATTAGAAAATTATGGTGTTCCTGGAAACGAACTTAGTTGGTTAACTAACTATCCATCTGATAGACGACAGTGTGTCTCTGTTAATGGAACATTATGACAGACTAAATGTTACTGCAGGGGTTCCTCAAGGATCTGTCCTTGGTCCATTTGTGATCCTTGTATATATCAATGATTTAACTGGACATTTATAAAATATCGCAAGAAAGTTTACCGATGACGCATTAATCGCTGTTGCGGTAAAAAGATGTAAAATCCAAAGAAGCTACTCAACAATGAATAAAATTAATTGAATAAATGGGCAGAAAAGTGGTTAGTTAAGTTTAACCCTAATATGACTAAATTTATTCTTTTCAACCATGAACATTGGCCTGAAGTCCCTGACTTGATCTTCAATAGTCAACATTTGGAGTGTGTACATCAACATCAACATAAACATCTTGGTGTTGGCGATTTTTTAATGAGCTTCGTCCTTCAAGCCGAAAATCTTTCAATTTGGTTGTCATTTATCAAACAATTAGTGAAGTTGGGCATTTTTATTATAGATTCTAAAATCTATGGACACTATTGGGACGTTGGTAACTTTTATAAGACATTTCTCGTGGTTGGAATATAGCCGACTTTATAGAAGATAAATATGAGTGCCCTTGTCTTATCATGTTTACGACACAACTGCCTATATCTTGGTATTTTCTGAACAAGAGAAGGCATATGCCGATATTTAGGTCGTTAACATAGCTATGGACACGAATATAATTTTTCTATTCATTACCGAAGTCTTTAAATGAGGAAATTACGCGATAATCGACTTTCCAACAAAGGCAGGCTCCCCGTCATCGTTGTATTTAGAAGGCGGCTTCTTAGAAACAACGAGGCGTCACAACGGTCAATGATATAGAAATATAGACTTTGATAATTATGTACAACTACTGACAGTGTCGTGTACAACTCTCCGCAGTGATATATACAACTACAGCCACAGCGGTATCCACAACACTGTCAGCTCTTCTATGCTGCATACAGCGGATATATTACTGGGTAAACATTTCCTTTCATGCATGTCTCTTTCCCCTGCCAATCACCCGATCTCATATTTCCCGACAATCCAGGAGAGACATCAACTTCAGGTATTCATCTATTAAGGATGTTTTTGAGGTAATCCGTGTTCTCCAGCTCGCTTTTAACTGTGAAGAGTTTCGTCCCATGGTCGGACCAAGATTCAACAAAGAGGTAAACTGCAGCCACAGTCACCGTTTTATGCGTTCCGTTTTAACTGCTGCACGTGAAGCACGCGACCCGCCGCGACGTAACGGGAATTATCTATCTTACCATAAATATACGTCTACTGAGGAGGATATATGATTCTGGAAACTGCTTTGCGTGACGAATTAAAGAATGTGACTTTCAGTTCTGAACATACTTCGCACCTCTGCATGCTTTATCTCATCGATACAGTCAGTTTTCATCTAAGGAGATGTTCCTCAGGTCTGTTTATTCATCGTAGTACCTCCTTCACGTCAAAGGTTTATCTCTACTGTACAAAAAACATTTACAGTTCAACATGGATGCCAGTTCATGATGGTCATTGAGAAATATGCGGTACAATTTGAGTCAGTTATCTCTTTTGTAGAGGCCATTTAAATAGCTTGGTCGCGGGACAGCGTAATGGGGTTCAGTGTTTTATGATTCTAAAGATCAACAATGAAATATAGTCGAATCTGTGAAACCGTGTTCATGTTTGTTTGTTTGTTCTCTGACTCACTCAGCAATGGTCCAGGTGTTCGGTGATAACGGTCGGTTGTTATGTCGGTGTCACTTACTGTTAAACTCTGTATCTGTTCATTGACAGCTAACTAAATGCCTACTCCTAAAACATAATGGGTCGTCACACAATACAATGACGTCATAGGTGTGTTGAGAGTTTCGACTCCACAGTCTAAACTGCCGGGCAAATGACACTTGAAAACTGGATATAAACGTTATCCAAATTGTTACTAGAGTGAAAAAGTAAAAAAATCTCCACAGAAATGATACCCCTAGCAAAAGCATATGATTTCTTGTTTGTTTCGAGTCGAACGTTGGTGTATACTTTCTTTTGTAGACACTAGCAGGGAAGGGATAAAGACTTAGTCATTCCGCGAATTTTATTTCAATTCAAGTGGTTTAGTAGCGCAATTTTCACTGGTGAAGTGATGATCTAAACTTGCTATCAGACGTTAAGAAGAGAAATGTATTATCCATCTTCTTACTATACGGTTATGCTCTGGGAACCATAATATAAGTATAGTTCCGGTGTTAAGCATTTTTATCCGAGTGAAATAGCGTCATTATACGCTCGAAGGTAAACTTGAAGCTATTATGACAAACAAACAACACACAGTGTTGAACATTTACTGCCGCGAATGAAATGTTATTATATGGAAAGACAAATGTTTCAAGGTGTGGTAACGATCAACAAGTCCAACAGAACAGCGCGCCTGGCATATGTGAATGAGCCACAACACAACACGGGGTCTAGGAGCGAGTTCACAAGGTCAGTAATTGGTGTGTCCACCTTGTGCATTGATGCAGGTCTGGCATCTTCACCTCATTGATGCCAGTAAACGTTGATGAAGGTCCCCGGGAAGATCATTCCATATCCGAGGAAGGATTTGGCGGCGTTCCTGTAGCGTTCTTGGAGGATTTTGATGATACAGTGGACGTCGTTCCATTTCACCCCAGACAGGGGCGGTGGGGTGGCCTAGTGGTTAAAGCGTTCGCTCGTCACGCCGAAGACCCGGGTTCGATTCCCTACATGTTTCCCAGGTAGCATGCCATCATCGGCCCGACGTCGGCTGATAGTCGGCACCGTCGGCTAAAATCGGCATCGTTGAACAGCGCTGGGCCGACAGCGGGCCAATGTAACCCAGATAACACATAACATTTTCAAAAACATGTTCATAAAGTTTCAAACTGATTTAACAAAAATATTTTCGTCAAAACACAGTCACAATCTTAAAACAATTCTCTCAATTATTTAAAAGCATTAATTATTCATTTAATTATTAAAAGTTGTTCATGAAGAAAGAAATGTTACCGCGGGAAAGGACGTCGGAATGACGTCACACCGTCACGTCATATTTTCGCACCCGCCATCTTAGTTGAAGTTTATTGAGGACGGTACAACAATGTCATTGTGCAGCAACAAATGGAACAGTATCATCGATCTGACCTCGGTTGCGGTAAGTTAACTTTACAGTCACTACACGGTTGTTGTTATGTTTATGTACATTTTGATATTCACTCGATCGTGCTACTCAGAAATCGCGATGTTTTGAGCAGCCGTACACGATCTGTTAGATTCGGTGTTGTTAGGCTTCCAACAGAAAGTATTATGTATGTTGTTGTGAAGGAGACCTAAGGGAGTTTGCACCATATTAATTTTATGTTGGATACAAAATTTTATTCAGCAATCAATGGCATGCAGTATGTTCTTAACCAGAGTTCATGTCAGGCGGACATTTGTCGCTATTACGTTCGGTTTTCGATCTAGTAAGCGTATGCACAGCTCACAAGCCAGTGACACTTATCGACATTAATTTTGTTCCATGTTATTTCTGAAATAAATATTTTTTAATTTAACATTACACCTTACTATCAAATTTCTAAGCTATGAACAGTTCGCTCACTTCAGTCGGTGGGAAAAGTTGCATCAAACTTATAACACGAAAATGGGGAATCAAATACTTTCTGGTCCACCTGACTGTAGGCTATTAGTTACTGTCATAGTCTAAGTATCCCGTTATTTAAAATGAATGTTCAGTCAGAAATGACCGAAGCATACTTGGTAAGTTACTGTAACACTGACTAAACTAAATGTTGATCATCCGCATGGTTGTTGTGGTTTTGCTTGTCTAACATTCCCACGTTATTTTCAGTAAAATGCTAGGTCTATATTATCAAAGTAAAGTGTTTACATTGTGTATTCTTCAATTTTCCCCAAACGAATCAGTTTAACATTTTCGGACATTTATATTTCTCTTCTAAACGAGAGCCAGAAATAAATATGTTTCCCGCGCTATAACGGGGCGTTGGCGATGACCGGTCCTCGGCAATGTTCATTCGGTTTTCGATCACCATGAATTTTTCATGATACAGTATTAATTATTCAAATTTACTTAGTCTTTGTTCAGGATATGTAGACCAAATAAATTTATTATGGTTTACTTGGTTCACCGAAACATTTTGCCAATGAGAAAAAAAAAATATAGTGATCGAAAACTGAACGAATCTGGTTACAGTGCTTGCAACGAAATCATACTGCAGCAGTAACTGTCCCGCGTGTAAGACGTGAATCATGTAGCTAGTTACAATAGCTATTTAATATATTAATTCAAGTTTGTATTCCAGGTTAGAATGTATAGAAGCGCTGTCCAGTAATCCATGTCTGTTGTAAAGGGGCAGAGTTATTTCCACCCCAACTTTATACACGTTGGTGTTAAATCTACACACGTTGACCCCCAAAAACTTTAGGCTATAATTATTACACAATATATTTCAGCATCGGACTAACTAGATTTATATATGCTTGGGGAATCTAGTTCAAGTTGTAACTTGTTATAATGTGGAACATTGTTATTTTTGTTGCAGCAAGGGCGAATATGAGACACAAGAATTCCGGCAGATGCAAACAGAAGTGATGGATTTGTTGAGGATTAAATCAAATAATCCAGGAGCTGTGAATCAGTAAACGTAAGTGCATCTGTTAAATATCACTGTCTATATACTTGTTGGTGACGTTTTGGCTTTTTATTGCAAAAATTGGATTTGTACCTGAACTCAGCCTCTGACCAACAAGAGTGGTGGGGTAGTGGTTGCTATGCAGTGTGATTTGATAATATTATATATATATATTCAAGGATTTCCATTATTTTCCATTGTGTACTGGTGTCCATCAAACACTTGCATATACATATGTGCTGGAAGACTTCATTAACTGATTATTGTCTCTTGATTTGACTTAATACACATACTATACATTTGTTTTCGTTATTTCAGAAAAATGGATAAAGTCGAAACCAAAGAAGAAGCTTCTGAAATAATCTCGAAAAGTGTACGCGTTTTCTGAAAGAAATTAATAAAGAGTGTTGATTACATGTCTGCCGTTCTGTTTTTTATGTTCTTGTTAAGAGTAACAATGTCTATTTTCTATAGACATGTAACCTTATTGTAACGGTTAGTGTTTTACTGAAAAGTTAAATCCATATCTTGACAGAAAATGTTATTACAACGTTTCCTGAACCATAAACATTCTCATGGATAAAGGTTTTCAGAAGCCTTTTTGGTGGTTACTGAATTTTATAACCAAACGTTCATAGAACACACTGTTTCTGGAACCATACAAATTCATATGAATAAATTGTTTTAAAAACATGATATGTTTAGGGGATGTTTCTTCACATTTATATATATGTTTTGATACACATTTAAGATAGTATTCATTTATGAATTGTGGTACGTGCTATCAAATATGTATTCACGGTTGAGAAGTGAAGTGAGCAACTAAACTAACGGGTAAAAAGAAAACGATGATAAGTCGAAATCACTGATATTACAAAACGACAAACCACCATTGTGTAAAAGGAAAGTGAATTTTAATAACAGGTGTATGGGCATGTGTATGCACATGCATGTTGCCCATACACCTGTTATCAAAATTCACTTTCCTTTTACACAATGGTGGTTTGTCGTTTTGTAATGTCAGTTTTTTCGACTTGGTATCGTTTCTTTGCCCGTTAGTTTAATATTGCAGTGCCTATAAAATGACGACGTTGGGCCGATGCAGTGCCAATAAAGTATGCCGACGTTGAGCCGACGTAGGGCCGATGCAGGGCCGATACAGGGCCATTGAAGTTTGCCAACGTTGGGCCGACGTCTATACGATGAGCAAAACTTCATCGGCCCGATGAAGTTTGCCGACGTCGGGCCGATATTGCACACGACGTCGGGCCGATGTCGGGCCGATGATGGCATGCTACCTGGGTTATCCCACCCCAGATCATACGTTCATAACACACCAACCTTCCACAACGACCCCTGTTCACGTTCACCTGTGCGCCGCAATGACACGTGTACCGCTGCCAGCTCGGTGAAGAAGAAAACGTGACTTATTGGTAAAGAGAACTCTTCACGCGCTCCACTGGGGCGGTGGGTAGCGCGCTCTCACGCCGAAGACCCTCATCTCGTTGTCTGATCCAGTGGAGACGTTAGCGTCGATGTTCTGACCTTAGCTTCGATGTTCTGGCTTCAGAATTGGCCATCGGGCTCGGTTTCTTGCAGCGATGCCGTTTGCGCGTGAACGTTGTTGAACTGTTCTCGAGATAATAATAATAATGAGTATTATAAAACGTTGTCCATATCCATCCACAAGGCGCATGCTCAAAGTGCATACAATGTGAGAAAAGGTAAACGCAATGAAATAATAGTATGAAATAAACCTATGAATAATAGCCTGAAATATGGCCTATGAATAATAGCAGGAGATAAAGTCTATAAAGAATAATAGCAGGAGATAAAGTCTATGAATAATAGCAGGAGATAAAGTCTATGAATAATAGCAGGTGATAAAGTCTATAAATAAAAGCAGGAGATAAAGTCTATAAATAATAGCAGGAGATAAAGTCTATGAATAATAGCCTGAAATAAGGCCTATGTATAATAGCAGGAGATAAAGTCTATGAATAATAGCAGGAGATAAAGTCTATAAAGAATAATAGCAGGAGATAAAGTCTATGAATAAAAGCAGGAGATAAAGTCTATGAATAATAGTGAGTGAGTGAGTGAGTTTGGTTTTACGCCGCTTTTAGCAATATTCCAGCAATATCACGGCGGGGGACACCAGAAATGGGCTTAACATATTGTACCCATGTGGGGAATCGAACCCGGGTCTTCGGCATGACGAGCGAACGCCTTACCCACTAGGCTACCCCACCGCCCCTTCTATGAATAATAGCCTGAAATAAGGCCTATGAATAATAGCAGGAGATAAAGTCTATGAATAATAGGGTGAAATAAGGCCTATGAATAATAGCAGGAGATAAAGTCTATGAATAATAGCCTGAAATAAGGCCTATGAATAATAGCAGGAGAAAAAGTCTATGAATAATAGCCTGAAATAAAGTTTGTGAATAATAGGGTGAAATAAGGCCTATGAATAATAGCAGGAGATAAAGTCTATGAATAATAGGGTGAAATACAGTTTGTGAATAATAGGGTGAAATAAGGCCTATGAATAATAGCAGGAGATAAAGTCTATGAATAATAGCCTGAAAATAGGTGTCCTCATAGACTCGTGTGTGTGTGTGTGTGTGTGTGTGTGTGTACGTGTGTGTGTGTGTGCAGTGCGTGCGTGCAGGGGTCCCCTTTGTCCCGAAAGTGTATTAAATGACACTGAAGTGTGCACCCCCCACCCCAAGACTGTGTGATACGGTTTGATGATGATGATGATGATGATACACTAAATTGCCTTACCAAATCAGTTTTTATGAATTACATACAATAACTGAACTAATGTTATGATTTACCATTGACTCCACCCTGTATTGTCTATTCCAATTCTATGAAATGCTTTCACAAATACATAAAGCCCTGACAAGACTATAGAATGACAAAGAGTATTTGACTCGGGAGGTCAATCTTCCTTCTAGAAATAATCCCACTGCTTTCATGTCTTCGACTTTTGAAAGGATATTAGAACGTTACCCTGTGTGCACCCGACTGTACTGAGCAACAAATTAAGTGTAATTGTGTTTATGCAGTTTCGTCATTATGTGGGTCTTTCAGACCGGATCACGGCAAACTGGCTGCGGTAATATATACTGTTGATTTGAAAGCCTTCCCAACCGGGCCGTTACCGCTACACAATTATCTATATAACAAACCAGTTATTTGCTGTGTCATATAGTACGTGGGTAATGTCTTGCAGAATGTTGCGTGTTATAGCGGCATCTGAGTGCATTGGGACTTGAGACATCGTCGGGGATATAGTGTGCTTTAATTTGAAAGTGTGTTGTAAGAACGTTAAACTGCTAGAAGAGTGGGGAGGTTTAGGTTGAATAGCATTCATTACTGTTTTGTGAAAGTAGAAGAAGGGAGACTGCCTGGGTTTGATTAAACCCGGGTTTTTTCCTGCTGCAGCTTTATCCAATAGTTTTTCATGATTATCTGAAAAATGTTCGCCATTATCAGCAGCAGGTACATAGTATAACTGATTCCAGAGAACGGAGGTCCCTGTTACTGCTCAAACGGAACATAGTTAATGGGAGACAACTCTTGTTGTTAAGCAACTGACATCTACACCGCTTCAGGTGGTATATGCGGTGTATGAAATAAGCCAAAACCCCAGCCAGACATCAGGTCTGGTACCTTCAAAATGTTACCAGTTCCAAATGGATTTAACCAGACCAGACACCAAGATATGACTCAAATGTATATAACATCTATTTTTTTTACCAGAGCATCGTGCCGGTTAGCTGTAAATCTAGACCGTCCGTCTGAAATCTAACCCGTCTCGGGCGGTCGGATGGGCCTTATTTCATTCACTGGTACATGTCAGTTATAACCTACCGTGTTTGCTAAATGGTGACGAAAATCCCAAGCGACACAACTCCTTGACGTTTTCAACTTGTCTGAACCCAAGGATTCAGTCAGAAAAACACTTGAATTCTATATTCACCAAACTAAATTTACTGGTTTAAGACCAGTTGTAATGTCTCTAAAACAGGATGATTTTTTCCCAGCATTTGGTATTAGGAAAACATCGCGGTACAAAGATCTTGGCATAATGTTAGACCTTAATGATCCAGTTTGTTTTCATGACAATATTGAAATGTTAGTAGAAACATTCAAGCAACGCTTTGGTGTATGGAATGCAAGAAAATTAACAATGTATGGAAGTATGTTAATTAATAAATCATCAGATTTATCTGGACTCATTCACCAAGCAAGCTGTATCTCTTTACCCAAGCACATTGTAAAGTCAATAAATACAGAATTGTTTACCTTTATATGGAAAAGTAAACAGAGAAGATATCAAGTAATCGTTTATCACAAAGCTATGAAAACGGGGGTATTAAGGCAATAGGTTTCTATATCTTTAATAATGCCCTAAAATCATCGTGGTTGATTAAATACTTGAAAAGGGCAGCTTTTCAACATACCGAATTAGAGCTCTATTGACTCTGTTGGCCGACTTGAATTTTTAATAAAGTGTAATTTTTGCATTTTAAGGTTAAAGTTAATAATTCAATTATTCTATGAGGATATTTTAAATCTATGGAAAATGTATTTTTACAAAGAGGTAGATATATTTAATAAAATAATATGGAATAATAAAACTGTTTGCATAAACAGAAAAAGTATTATTGATGCAGAATGAAAAAAGCAGGCATCATTTATATTTGGCAGTTAATCAAGAGAAGTTGTGATTTTTTCAAGAGAGAAGCTTCATCAAGAGAATATGGCTTTGACATTTCACCAATAAAATACAAGCTTTATTCAAATGCCATTAGAAAAGCAATTGGTTTTAATGTTTATTTCAAATACATGAAGTGTACTTCTACAGACTTTTTACTTCCAACTGCTGATGGTATTAAAATGAATAATAATAATTACAATATTTAAGCCTTTTACTCATTTTTCCGCACACTATTGACATATATTGTCACTCAAGATTACCCGGCCATAGATTATATTTAATAAACTCTTGCAGCTATGGCTGATGATTAAATTTTCACAACAGTTAATACAATTTACAATTACATAAAAACACCACCTCGGTATGCTCTCGTTTGCCCACGACTTTATTTCCGGAAAATGTGGATACAGGCCGGCAAAGACACATTTCAAGATGTTATTCATGCAGGTATTCAGTAAATGACATCGTATCATAAATTGCAATTCAATAGCGACGATGGATTTTGGCGTCGTGTACTCGCATATTATAGAAACTGAGAGTTGAAAGTGGTATGTAACAAACTGCAATCGCAAGAGTTACCTCCCTTAGAACAAATTTCCCTACCAGCAAGGAAGCATGGCTGCCAAATCAGGACAAACTGTCGATCTTACGACTCTTCCTGTACAACAATTAAATCAGCTGTCACAACAGTTAGATCAGGTTTGGCATAATCTAAATCCAAACAATCTATTTGAATCATATTCATCTTGACGTTGTGCGAGGAGCAAAATTGTCATCAGTTGGCTCTGTCACGAAATTAGATATGCGTGTTTGTTACTATGTTAGTCTAGTTTGTTAGTGTGTGACTAGATGTCGAGTGTTTTAGCTGTTGCCGCAGACATAACGAGCAGTTTGTTTGTTGTTGTTGGTAGTGGTACATAGATAAGAACTTCAGTGTAAAGTTCGGTTTGATGTGAACTCAACTAATATGTAATTAATATTCAGAAAGTAACGCAAGCGTCCAAATTTCTTTGCAAATTGCAGGCCCAAGGTTTGTCATAGCAACCGAGAAACGGGATTTTTAGGGTGTGTTCCCAGAGTGGCCTCTCTGTCTAGCAGACTTTTAGCACAATAAGTTTACTTAGAAAAACAGAATGATCATTCATCATGTTTGTACAAATATGGAATTTGTAGAAATTATGGATGTCCAGAAACTTTGGTTATTGAATTTTATTGACACTGATCATGTGCGCCATCAACATCATCAAAGGGTGGTGGACTGCTAATATTACACTCCGAATGCCTTGATTTAGAACAGTGCATGACGGGTACTGCTGAGGTGCATTATTCTCTTTTCTCTTTTGCACTTTTTTAAATCAATAAATATCCATTGATCTGTTTCCATTGATATGATTGAAGCTGGAATGGTTTTCATCCCACACACTGTGAAATGTAATCAATTTTTAACTTGTGTTCCAGGAGGTAGAGTTTTTTACCAATTCTATGAATCAGCTGAAGCTGGCTCAGGGGAAATTTGTCGAGTCTCAGGAATGTCTGAACAAGGCCACACCCGACAACCTCAACAAAGACATCTTAGTGCCTCTCACAAGTTCTGTATCCTTATTACACATGTTGCTGATGTGGTGAACCGTAACGAAACTTATGTCGTTGTGGAAAACAAATTCTTGAATTCCATTCAAACAATGAGTGATGAACTGTACCAGCAGTCTTCAGGTTTTAAATGGAATTCCAAATCAGTCCCCAACAAATCAGTCCCCAAATTTGTGCTTACATGTTAAAAGGAAGAAGTAGTGAGCACACTGCTCACTGCATTTCCATCCTTTTGTGTGAAAACAGAGCAAGAATTAAAGGAAGACAGTTTTATGGATGTCAACTACTTGATAATAAAAAAATTGACATCCATAAATCTCTCTTCCTTACTTGTATCACTTCTACAATTAAGACCAAATGTCATTCAAAGACCAGAGCAAGAATTTCAGTATTTTTTGTAAATCTTTGGTATACACAAGTTTCCATAATGATATTTCATTTATGCATAACTTAAAAAAAAAGCTTTTGAAGTAGATAGCCTGTTTGTTAGATTCAGCATGTTGAAGGATTCAGTATTCTCCTTGATCCTATGCTAGATGTATGTGCCTGGGGAGCTGAGTGATGTACAGAATGTCCTGGTGGATATTGGGACTGGCTACTACGTAGAAATGGTAGGTATGCCCTTCAGGAATGGATAACTTCTGCAGCGTGTGTGCGTTGGGAGACAGATTGTCTATTAGTCAAAATTTGTAACAGAATCTTTTCATTGTTGGTTTGAATCCTGTTGTCCTGATAATAAGGTTGTAACCATCTTTGATGAAATTCTGTTCGAAGGTGCATAAAATTCTATCTCCCTAATGAATTGAACTGTTGGTGGAGAATCGGTTACAAAGCTCACACTAGACAGTAAGTAACTATTTACTGAAAGTGAAGGAACTAGTGGTTACTGCTGTGAAAAACGGAGAACATCTTAAGCCCATCAACTGCCATGTAGTATATTGCTGTAAAACTCTCAGTTTCAGACTGTGAAAATACATCTACAGGGCAAGGATTATTTCAGAGAGGATTATTTCAAGAGGAAAGTAGAGTTCTTAACAAAACAAATTGAAAAAATCCAGCCCATTATGCAGGAAAAGTATAGAATGAAACAAGGTGAGGATTTAGTCTGTTAGTTATCATTATGCTCTTCATAGGCATTTACTGTGTTGACATTTACTCAAGTACATGCTGATCTTGAGTTATTTTGCAATTCAACATTCTCAGTTGGAGACAAACGGAACATAAGACACCTCTCTACTTAAAACTAACATCTGAAAAGAATTCTCATTACCACCTTCAAAAATGTTTTAGCCTTCAAACAGAAGCTATGTCTTTTATGTTGTTTGAAACAGCAACCTTCCAGATTTTGGTGTCTACCATTTCCCCTCCACTATTTGTCCAAATTGGCCCCAAAAATCCAAAAAAGAATCAGTGTTATCTTAGTGTCTTCCAAATGTGGTCCAACTGAGTGTCACTAGGAAACAATGAAACAACACTGTTTTCCAATGCATGGCCAATGAAACAAGATATTGATTTACAACCCCATGAGATACATAGAGAATACTACACGAGGTCTCATTACATACTAATTATACGAAACGAGTGTCCTTTCTATGGTATCTGACCGAGCGAAACCCCATGAGATACATAGAGAATACTACCATGAGATACATAGAGAATACTACACGAGATCTCATTACATACTAATTATACGAAACGAGTGTCCTTTCTATGGTATCTGACCGAGCGAAACCCCATGAGATACATTACATTATACTGGGTTAAAAACGTGAATAATTACTATGTTCAGCCAGTTCATGCAGATCCTCTAGCCTTTCATGTAGGCTGTAAAAGAAAGGTACAGTCTTCACCCTGACCTTGAGTGAACAAGGTTGTGCCCTAAAAAATTCCATCTATAATCTCTGAAATTTCGTGACTACATTGTATTATTGCACCTTCGTTGCTGTTTCCTGGGGGTCAAATACTCAGTAACACCCTGAAAAGTGTTTACCTGTACTTGTGTTGGTTTGTTGCAGCTGTGTTGGAAGTGATCCAGCTGAAGGTCCAGGCTCAGATAGCAGCACAGCAACAGGCAGGCAATGCACCCAAGGCATAGACTGGTATATGCTTGCAGGCATACACCCAAGCTCCATGTCTCATGACATCCACACCATTGACAATGACATCATTAACATGTGACATCGGACCACTGCTCACCGACAGGATTAACTTGTGGTTGTTTCAAAAGCATTCTCCCTCACAGACATTGCTCTCTTCATCCTGTTTTAGTGCAGGAGCCTGTTGTGACTCGCATGTTCTCATGAACATGTTCAGGGTTTGGTTGCCGAGTGTCATCAACTACTGGTACAACTGTGTACCTCAGGTATATCAATTGGAAATTTACTTGTTCTGGTCAATCTAGAATATGTTTAGAATATGGCATAGCCAGAATATGTGTAGAATATTATTTATTCCATATTGGGAAAATGTTTGAAAAGAGAGAAGAGCATTGGTTTGTTGATGTAATGGTTGATCAGTCAACTCAACTGGTTACTATTTGAAAACATTTTGGAGACAAAAATAGGAAATGTTGTGTAACATACATGTATGACTATGAATAAACTAAATTAATTCCTCTTTTTTGCTTTCTAAATATGTGAGTCAGTAGATTTTGTTTGTAAATAGCAGCCTGTCAGTTCATTACTGCAACCACCTGGTCTATTTTAGACAGCCATGGCAAGCATGAATATTCAGCCAGTTCAATACTGCAACCACCCGGTCTATTTAAGACGTTTTGGACAATAATCAGCCAGTTCATCACTGCAACCACCCGGTCTATTTTAGACAACTATGACAATAATCAGCCAGTTCATCACTGCAACCCCCGGTCTATTTTAGACAACTATGACAATAATCAGCCTGTTCATCACTGCAACCACCCGGTCTATTTTAGACAACTATGACAATAATCAGCCAGTTCATCACTGCAACCACCCGGTCTATTTTAGACAACTATGACAATAATCAGCCTGTTCATCACTGCAACCACCCGGTCTATTTTAGACAACTATGACAATAATCAGCCTGTTCATCACTGCAACCACCTGCAACCACCCGGTCTATTTTAGACAACTATGACAATAATCAGCCTGTTAATGCTGCAACCCCAGGTCCTTTTCTAGACAGGGCAAGCGTGAACAGTACACACCTGTTATGTTCTGGAATCCTAACTATTGTTTGTGGCGATTTCTTAAATTGACAACGTCTGTGCTCTGGTTGATAGAGCAACTGAAGGACCTGGTTTGGCCCTGCCTGTGTCTGCCTGGTGGCCAGCATTCAGTGGAGATAACAGATACTGGCTAGCTATTCTCCAAACTTTTGTAGCCCTACAAACTTCTTAAGCCCATTCTTAACACATTGGCTCACGATCAAAGTTAAGAATTCTTAGGACTAGCTAGCCAATGGTATGATATGTCGTCTGAAATTGAACCATGGGCGCTGGTCCATTTGGATTCAGTTCGATTCTTTTTTTTAGAAGGTACTCCATGTTAAGCTGCAGCATGTTATTTAAGGTGACTGGCACTGTAGAATTTACATTAGTCCCAGCTAGTACAAGCATGCGCACACACACACACACCTTGCTGTAAACGTTAAATGATCTTGACCCAGAACCCATTCCATCCCAGGGTCACCATATCTAAAACACACTGACAGAGTGATCCAGCAGACCTGATGCCCTGCTGGCCATTACTGCTGCCGAGTCTTATACCAGGGGGATATAAGCCCCCGGGTGGGTTGTAAAGAAAGCAATTGTACATTGTAGGTTCAAGCACGTTAAAACACTGTATTGAGAAGCAATTTGGAATATTTCGAAGTTTAATGGTCAAAATGAAAGCATCATCTTGAATACAACAAATATATGCCCAGGGACAGGTTCGATCTCATACCTTTGGGTATTTTGTTGTTTAATGCGGCACTCCCAATATTCCGGTGGTCTTTAAAGTAATCCAGTCTGGTCATAATAAGTAGTTGCTGGATTGAGTAGTTGGGTGAGCGAGTGATACGAGTGTTCCGGTGAAATAAGGCTGCACCAGCTGAATGCAACAAAATCATTTACCAGTGAATTCAACAGGGCACACATTAACCTCAAATCTTTGATACAATGTCTTTTGTCTTCATATGACGGGGCAATTCGAGTTTGTTATATCTTCAATATATATGACACACCCATACCTGAAGAACACTTTACACTGATTTAGTGGAGCAACACTTAACACTGTTTTAGTCGAGGAACCAGTGCAGTGTGCTTCCTACGCTTCCTACTTCATTAGGAGAGAACACCGTTAATGGATTTGAAACAATTTGATGATTTTTACATAAAAAGGAATAATACATCATTTAGACTTTTTACAATATCTCATTTTATATTTTTGAAGTTTGAACCCATGGGCCAATACAATGTCTATGTGAACATATACATATATGGCTTGAATGATACACTGGGTTTGAATTGTCCTTGGAAGGAAGTGGATGTCTTTGTTAAATGGATGACATAAACATAAGTGATTTGGTATGTTGTTCTCTATTGCTAAACTGAGGGGCAAAATGAACTATACATTGATTTTGTCATATGTATCATATGGGCTATTTAAATATGATATGTTACGTCAAAACTATGAACTATACTGGCGCTTGTAAAAGAATACTTCCACGTATATATATATTTTTAAGTAAGCTAATTGGTATCTCAGACATCTTATCTTAGAAGATCTATAAATGTTTTGGTTTTTGGCACAATTGTCCAACATTTGAAATGGTGTGGCTGCAAATTCGTTTCTTATCCGAATCGTCTCTGAATCATATT
Organism: Haliotis rubra; assembly: GCF_003918875.1. Lineage (NCBI taxonomy): Eukaryota > Metazoa > Mollusca > Gastropoda > Lepetellida > Haliotidae > Haliotis > Haliotis rubra. The sequence continues at coordinate 2,297,965 of NW_025767579.1, forward strand.
ATTTTGATTTACACAAAATGTCAAATCACAGAATACTTTTCACAAAATGTTTCAGGAATGATGCTGATCGAAGACAATCCATTCTTTCAATTGTGAATTACATAAAAACTACTCAGTATGCTTTTATTCTTCGTCTAATTAATTTAATTATCTATTTATTAACACTTAAGTTCTCATAAAAAGTTGAAATTAAAATACTGATCGAATTGAAAAGTAAAAATCGGATTGCATAAAATTTGGATGCTGCTAGACTTCGAAGAAAAAACAAAACCATCACAAACGTTGATTCGCGAATAATGTGCTTTCGGCACCACAATAAATCTAGTTTATAAAAACAATGATAAGATTTGTTATGGTTTTAGCGTCATTGATATTTTCAACCGCCGATCACAAGTCACAAGACGTTAGAATGTATGATGAAATTAGTTCTCCGTGAGTCCTTGTACTAAGTGCAATTTAGTGAGGAAGCGTTTGTCGCAATCAGAATTCCTTGCTAGTTGCTGTCAACTTGTGTAGTGTCATCACAGCTTGTGTTCTACGTAAGGTCGCGACAATATGACGTCAGCACTGTCGAACGCCGTTGACCTTTCACTCTGTGACGTCATAATAATACCGGGACAACGAAACTTGCAAGAAGGTAAGATTTTTGCTCCGGCAAATAATCCAATTATTCAGTATAACACGCTGATGTTAGGACAGGAAAAACGGCCGGTCATATCCTACACGTGTGGGTACGCAAACTGACAACAGGAAGGCTTCGGAGTTCTACGTGTGGTGTTAAAGCCATGTTCTAAACACATCGTTTAGACGATTTATTCTAGCATTCGTTTTCGCGCCACCAGAGACAGAGGAATGACATGTAATGAAATGAATAAACGTCCTCGGCCAGTATATTGTGCCGTACCCTGTATTATTGATACCGGGTGTATTTTAGTTTGCATGCCCGTGAGAAATATCTTCAGACACGCATGCTTGTCGTAAGAGTCGACTTACGATATTGGTGGTCAGACTTTGATCGTAGCCAATGTGTTAAGAATGGGCTTAAGAAGTTCGTAGGGCTACGAACGTTTCGAGTATAGCTAGCCTGGTTGCTACATGTGATCGTGTTACATTGCGTAGATCGATGCTCATGATGTCAGTTTCTGGTCTGTCAGGTCCACACTCATTTATTTACAGACAGCCGTTATATAGCTGGAGAATTGATGAGTGCGGCGTTAAACAAACACAAATTAACCAACCAAACAAACTTATATATGTATTTACAAGAGTCGTGAAGTGTGCCTGTGTCGCGCACCTTCTTGTCACAGGTATGATCGAATTACACTGGCCCACTAACCGGAGTCAGTTGATGATCAGGTGGACATGCAGGTGGACTAAGCGATGTCTTTCAATGGCATCACTGTTCGGACTAGCAAACGTGTGTGGTTAAGTTTCCTTCCTGCTTGAACAAACCTAGTGACGGGCAGCAATGTGCCTGGAACACACAGCCAATGGAACATCAACCTTCCCCCTTTATACATTGTATTTGGCATGGACCCAAACTGGACACGATGCCGTTGTATATTGATTGGGGTATTAATATTGTCAGTTTTCACCTTGTGTATGGAAGGTAGCCCAACGTATGGACACAAACATCTCGTTTGCAGAAATTACCTTCTTTTTCGACCCAAACAAATAGAAATGATGATGGCGGTTTTCTTATATTTCAAGCAAACATTTCGACAAACGTGTTCTACGACTCACTTCCTCGACAACAGACGTTCTGCAGTAACTTCAGCAAGGATAATGAAGTCTTACAAACTCGATTGGCAGTATCTAAATTATGTTATATCTTAGGTTTGGATTGCATTACACTGAAAACCACTACGCCATTTTGGTAAAGGGCTTTGTGGGCGTAAACACCACGTTTCATGTGTCATTTGTGCATTACTTACATGCATGCAGTGGATTGGGTGGATTTTTGCTCAATATGTTGATTTTAATGTAGTCATACCTAAGTAGGAAGTACTCTTAGAAGACAGCATGATCTGAAATGTGCATATGCAATAATGGGCATGTTCAAGAAGTCGCGCTCCATCGCTGCTTGACTTTTTACTCGCTTTACTTCCGACTCCAGAGTGTGTTTAGCTATAAACACACATTTTCAGATTTCTGAAGCCGGCATTATAAACATCACAATGATGTGACTGACACGCACGCACGCACGCACGCACGCACGCACGCACGCACAAAACTTGACACAAGTGGACCATCATCCGCCTTCCGTAATTCTAACCAGGGCCAAGATTTTCGAAGCTCTTTTAAAGCTAAGATAGTCGTAACTTAATGTTAATGTATGGCACTTGCGACTATCTTAGCGCCGAGAGAGCTTCGAAAATCTAGGCCCAGGTACGGCAGTGTATCTTCTGAAATATCTAAGCTGATGTTGATACAAAGTAATTGTGGTTCCTATTCAGACCTCTCCTAACTACAAAACCTCAGAATAATAACAACCTGTCGTCTTGAAACAGTATATTTCAGGGGCATGGACACTTTGCTGAACCTCAGTGACAACGAAATCGAGAACATCAGTCTCGACGACGAACTAGTATTGTTCGACCGCATAAAGAAGTACTACTCCCCCACCTGTGACCTCCGTGTCTCCTATCTCCTCGGGGAGGCCGTCGTAGCATCGTCGTACGACTGGGTTGGGCTGTACCGGCCGGGGTGGGCATCAACTAGCGCCTACCTCAGCTACCAATGGGCACCGGTACAAGCTGTCAGTGCGCATGCTCCGAGAAGACGCCGGGTTGTTGTACCCCGGTCGTCATGGGTAAGTGAGTGAGTCAGATTGGTTTGGGAGTTATCAAAAGTGGTGTCACAATGCCTCCAATATATGATCAGTGTCTTTTACAGACACAATGAAGGGTGTGTTACAAAAACGTGTTATTTATCAATAATAAAAGCGACATCTCTTCCTTACAGGGGTATTTGTCTGTCGCTCAAATCAGGAACATCCATAGCGGCAGTCACCGTATCCCGTTCATTGTGTCCATTTTCTGTGCCATTACTTTGGGCTATGCAGATCATGCGGCCAGATTAGTCGACCAGAGTGCGCTGAAGGATATATTGTACACTCAAACATCTGTGCCTGACTACAAACAAAGAAATGTGTTCAATATATTCGACACACCAATCTGTTCATTAACAGCACCTCAAATACATATTCTTTGTTTTGATCGAAAGTGAATTTTAAACGAGGATTCCAGTTAAAAAACAAGACCGGTATGGATTTTGAAATGGCCGAAACAAATGGCGGCTCCAACGAAAACCTGTACCGGGTTTGTTTTCGATCTGGAATATCCCAGTTCAAAAGCCGCTTATGACAAAACGTAGTCCCCAGCAGTGCCACTATGAAAGGATGAGGGAATACAGTAACCGCACCTGGAGGATGCCGGGTTATGTCGTCGCGTTTGGGCTCGTCATTTTCCACGCATTTATTTCAGTCAAATTACCAAAATGAAGACAAGTTGCAGCTCCTCTACGTCTCCGCCAGTGGGGACGTCATCGGCGTCAGCTGCTCATTTCGTATCGGTGAACCCGAGGAACCCGATCTCAACTTTAACGTCCTGGAGCGCCCCCAAGATACAGCGTCTTCCGTGTCGGTGGTGGAGTCCTTCAGCAACAACTTTGTAGGCAAGTCCCATAACGCTAATGCGTGAAAATGATGTGGTCTCGGAACACATGAGAAACACATCTGGGGGAGTTAGGAAGTTTGGATTAAGGCCGATCTGAACAGTCAATATTTTAACGATAAAAAGGTTTATCGGTCTCACGTGGGAAGAAATCCACTAATCCTGAAGATTGTGGGCGTTTGCCACACGATCAACCCAGGAAACACGAGTATGGCGCTGACAGAGCTAGGGTGATAATAAGGAGAATCTGAGGTTCGAACCCACAATCAACCGATCGTTGTTTGCCAAAGGGACAGAATCACTTTTGATAGCACCCAATATTTTTGTTGACCCCTGAATTACATGTTTCATCGGAATAGTGAGTGAGTTTTACTGACTTAGTTAGCCTCTGGTCATCTTTCGGCGTATCAGCTTAATGTTGGCGGTCATAGATGTTTATCGCTTTGATGAAAACCACGAGTATTGGACAAAACAAGAAATATGATCGGGTCTAACGTTCGAACCTCGACCCGCGGATCCGATATGAACTCTGTGTTGCAAACCCATACAGTGGAATGGGTTACCATAAAGCACCAATGCCTAGACGTAATGCTATGCCAGACATGTACATTTTAAGAATTCAAAAAGTTGATGAGTACCTTTGACCTCTTATCTTAAGATGAGTGTTGGTTAAATACCCAAGAATGTATATACTTTACCCCTTAATTCCTTATAACTTGATGAGTTATGTTACACTGAATTCTAACAGCGCCCACTCATGTGATTACTACTGTATGTTATTAATGAAGGGGCGGTGGGGTAGCCTAATGGTTAAAGCGTTGGCTCGTCACGCCGAAGACCCGGGTTCGAATCCCCACATGGGCACAATGTGTAAAGCCCATTTTTTTGGTGTCCCCCGCCCTGATGTTGCTGGAATATTCCTAAAAGCGGCGTAAAACCAAAACTCAATCAGTCAGTCAGTTATTAATGAAAGCTTCCTTGCTATGTCAGACTTGGAAACCATCAGCTTACTGAGTGAGTCGGACTCGGGAAACAGCTCCCCTTCTGACCTAGATGTGGACGTGGACCCACCAGTGAACGTGGCGTGGGACTGCAGCACCTTGTCCGGAGACTTCACTGGAAAGAGTTGGTTGGAAGAACTAGAACTACTGCCTGACAACACCATTGTTAAGGAGTACGAACCCGTCAAGGATCGCTGCTTGGTACCTTACATGCCGGTTCTTCTGAAAGACTTCTCTGGAACTCCTAAAACGTACCAACCCATAACCGACGTTAAAGATCGGCGATCGTATTCCATCTTTTTCGACGAAGATGCAGACGAGGAGGGGATGTCCCTTCTCTTCAAGAAGGATGGTTTAAACACACCAGATGAAGCCAAAAAGGTTCCTCTTCCCAAGACAGCAGTGTCTGAGTATCTTCCCATAGAGTGTGCTATAAAGAAGCTGTATGAGGAGATTTCACCACAACATCCTCAGGACAAGGGGTCATCCATCGCCTTGGAAGAAGAATGTATTCCATTGCTGTCCGACGATGACCTTACGTTGTCAGATGTCCCTCTAGATTCCACTAAGTCACCGACTGAAGTTGAGGTTGATGGTTGCCCGCCTACCTTGTTTTCCGACGAGGATGCCTTTGACAAAGTCATGCCACTCTACAGTGTTGACGAAGGCAGAACTGCCGTAGCAGTATTCAGTACAGAGAAGAAGAAGAGGGTAAGTGAACATGGTACATAAGTCTCAACAATTGTTAATGCTCAACGCCCTGTTTCAGAAACAACCATACTGGTTCAACTATCGTAACATATACTTTAATATAGGCAGTGATATTTATAGTTTAATACATAATATATCAGCATATTTCTTGCACAAACCTATCACGGCTGATGCATTCTTGCTTCGTGCTTTGTAGTGGCGTTTCCTGACAATCTGTGATGATCGTCGGCCATACCATTCACATTGCTCTATCAAGGCTTGAGTATCCCCAGCTAAAAAAGTACCCTGACAAAAGACAGTTTCGTTATGCTATAGCAAACCTATAAATTCACAGTCTGATGCAGATAACGTAAGAGATGGAAATGGGTGAATTTGCTCATAACTATTTATGGTTTCAACAGGCAAAGCAAGAGAAGATAAGAAAAGCTATAGAGATCCTCCACGGCCTCATCAGGCTTATTCCCTCCACCTCCCTGCCACGACCTCTCGGCTGCGCTCCTGACTGCGCCGGGTGTGTTGTGAGTCAGGGGATCCTGAGTCATTACCACCAGCGCTTCCTGGCAGCAGAGGAGGACGTGCAGAAACTCAAGGAAGAGGTGCAGGCTCTCCAGAAGAGCTTGGATGCAAAGGTGAGAGGTGACTCACCCATGAGTCTTATTGTTCTACCTTTACGGGACCGTTGGGAGTATAATTAAGATCACTTTATGAGTATCACAGTACACCATTCGTCTATAGATTTGGCAGGGGCATGGATCATGTGTTTTCGACCACCAGTTTTTCTTGCTCAAAGTAAATCGTTTCCAAACTAGCGACATATAGTGTTATTGCAGACTGAGGTCTACATCAACACTTATTCTTTCATCCAATAGACCGCCTCCGTGATGTAGTGGTTAGAGCGTCCGCCCGGAGAGCGGAAGACCGCGGATTCGAACCCCGACTGCGTCATACCAAAAGACGTTAAAATATGGTACTTGTTGGTCCCTGCCTGGCGCTCGGCATTAATGGGTACAACAAGGACTGGTCGGCTCGGAGTCAGTATAATGTGTCTGAGTGGGGTATTCATGCTTCACTGCGGCATGGTATCTCAGTGGGCTAGCACTATAAAACCAGCTTAAGTCTGGGCTAGTACAAGCAGCCGCACATACACATACACACGCATGCACGTCGTCATATGAGCGAAATATTCTCAAGCACGACGTAAAACCCCATTTCACCTCACCTCTTTCATCCAATAGAAACCAATGACCCATCATAGGCATACCGAGTGTATAGATGATCCTATTTTGTTGTTAAAGGATGCAGCGATTATCAGCGCGAAGGACCACCCCAGCCCCATCCTAATGAGTTCCTTGTCCAATGTGATGGGCATGGTGAGATATGTCCAGAGGACAAACGAAACAAACGCACTCCTGGACCAGGCCCTCACGGTCACCCTGGCCGAGAAACACCAGCTGGAGAAAGGTCAGATTACATCATCCCCAGAGGTAGGAACAATACCGCAGGGTTCTGTCCCGTCTTAACGGTAATGTCGCTTTGTGAAAAACAATACGGCCCTTTAGGTTTAGGTTTTTGAGACAAAACAACAGTGAGGTGGTGATTGTGTTTAACAGGGGTAAAGGGCTGCCCAGTGGTCGGGTTCGCCGCGAATCTCTGTAGAGGTCACCCAGTGGTCTGTTGCGCTGCGAATCTCTGTAGAGGTCACCCAGTGGTCTGTTGCGCTGCGAATCTCAGTAGAGGTCAACCAGTGGTCTGGTTCGTCGCGAATCTCTGAGCAGAGCTCACCCTGGGTTCTCTGGCCCCCTAATCACTGTTTAGAGATGTACCGCTTACTCACATTATGGTCCGCTGATTGTAGGGTGGATATCTGTATTCTGGTGGTCGAAGTAAACCTGTTTGACCTGCGTTAGTGATTCAGCTTTCCCCCGGCATTGGATTGTGAGCGAGTTGGGTTTACGGCGTTTGAACAGTATTCCAATCAGGCCATATCAGCTGTATGTGTGGAACGCCGAAATGATGCAGATCTTAGACGTTTACTACAATGGTGAAGCCCACGAGGTTGTGTAATTGCTTGTGTCAAGGCAATTGTTTGGCAAGAATCTTAGTGTCTTTTTTCCTCAGAGTGCATCCGAAAAAGGTCAGCAGACGGAGGTGAAGGTCGTCAGAGATGAGTCCACAGAATGCCTCACCTCGCCACAGGGTAGGTGTCCTACCACAATGTTCACAGCAGCAGTCACAGGTAGAGTTGTAGCAACTCTGCTCTGAACGCTCATGTAGCAAAATATCACATTGTGAACGCTCATGTAGCAAAATATCTCTTTGTGAACGCTCAGCAGCAAAATATCTCTTTGTGAACGATCATGTAGCAAAATATCTCTTTGTGAACGCTCAACAGCAAAATATCACTTTGTGAACGATCATGTAGCAAAATATCTCTTTGTGAACGCTCAACAGCAAAATATCACTTTGTGAACGCTCATGTAGCAAAATATCTCTTTGTGATTGCTCATGTAGCAAAATATCTCTTTGTGAACTTTGCTCATGTAGCAAAATATCTCTTTGTGAACGCTCAACAGCAAAATATCACTTTGTGAACGCTCATGTAGCAAAATATCTCTTTGTGAACGCTCAACAGCAAAATATCACTTTGTGAACAATCATGTAGCAAAATATCTCTTTGTGAACACTCAACAGCAAAATATCACTTTGTGAACGATCATGTAGCAAAATATCTCTTTGTGAACGCTCAACAGCAAAATATCACTTTGTGAACGCTCATGTAGCAAAATATCTCTTTGTGAACACTCAACAGCAAAATATCACTTTGTGAACAATCATGTAGCAAAATATCTCTTTGTGAACGCTCAACAGCAAAATATCTCTTTGTGAACGCTCATGTAGCTAAATATCTCTTTGTGAACGCACGTGTAGCAAAATATCACTTTGTGAACGCTCATGTAGCAAAATATCTCTTTGTGAACGCTCATGTAGCAAAATATCACTTTGTGAACGATCATGTAGCAAAATATCTCTTTGTGAACGCTCATGTAGCAAAATATCTCTTTGTGAACGCTCATGTAGCAAAATATCTCTTTGTGAACGCTCATGTAGCAAAATATCTCTTTGTGAACGCTCATGTAGCAAAATATCTCTTTGTGAACGCTCAACAGCAAAATATCACTTTGTGAACGCTCATGTAGCAAAATATCTCTTTGTGAACGCTCAACAGCAAAATATCACTTTGTGAACGCTCATACAGCAAAATATCACCTTGTGAACGCTCAACAGCAAAATATCACTTTGGGAACGCACTTTCTGTACTGATTGCTCGTGCAGCACAATATCACTTTCCGGACGCATTTGCCGTGAATTGTTACTTTGTCCACTAAACATACGTGTAGCAAATATCCCCTTCTGAACGCAAGTTTTGTTGACTTCTGTACCGAGCGCAGTAGCAAATGTCACTATATGCTGAACAATCTGGCAAGAACTTTACAACAGGTGTCGTTACCACAGATACGTGCCACTTTGAGGATGAAGAGCAGGACGGATGGAACCGGAAGAATTCAAGGAAAATCGGTAAGCGACCATCTGCGATTACGCACCCCAGTTGGGCGTGGTGACTTATCCCACCGCCTATAGCAATATCTGGATGGAAATACCATCGTTGGGGTCACAGGATTCAAGAACATGAAATATTACGCCGTGTGGTTCCATTGCCACTAATTTTTGGTCTTTCTTGTCAGTCAGAGCTCATGCTCATTGGTAAGATGATGAAGATATCGTAAAAACTTTAAAGTGGGAAATGCAATAGTACATTTTGAATTGTAGATCGTTTGAAGAGGACAATTGTCCACAAGGAGGAGGACCTGGAGACAATGCAGGACAAGTTGTCAGGGCAGCAGGTCCAGATAATCATGTTCCAGGACACCATCAAGGAACTCAGGAAGAACGTCAGGGTACGTTGTCAGACAGTGGGATATCTTCACAATTAACATTCAGCTAAATCTATCAATTCATTTACTGTAATTATGAAAAGCTGAAAAATACACAACTGAGTTCAGTCTTAGACAGTCGTACCCACATTTCTCTCTGTCAGTGTATTTCCGTGTACGGCTGACGACACAGACATTATGTTGTTTCCAGGAGGAGAGAAGACTAGCTAAAACAGCCCGCCAGGAGGTGCTCGCGCTCCGACGTCAAGTCAGTGCTATGACGTCCAGTCGTAAGCGGTTAGCATGGGGAGGTCACGTCACCAGCAAGGACGTCGGCGTGTCCATGAAACCTCAAACCGCCACGGTGGGGACTGAGTCACGTTACCCAAGACGTCACACGTTCGGAGCTCAGGTTTACCCGAAGCCACGGTTCATGTCTGGAGTCTCAGCCTTCTTCCCAGAGCGCAAGGCATTTAGAGAAGACATGAATATGCAAATTAGGACAGGGAAATGCCGAACATGTGGGATGCGCTTCTCGCCCACTGTGGACAGGAGGCTGATCGAGGAACACATCACATTCCACCTTCAGTTCCACATGTAGTTAAACTGATGGCTCTGCCAACAACTTCATCTCTCAAATCTGATTGTCTCGGACCGTCCATGGATCATGCATTATAAATTGGCGACACCGTTTTGTTATTTAGTTGCTATTGCGCCATTTTCATGTCATTTTTTTTTTATGTTGAAAGGGGTGGCTGTTACATTTTGTTATGTCTATTTGGAACACGGGTTGAACTGTTCTGTTGTACAGTTGTAACATTTCTTATGTAATTTTATACCATATTTGGGAGTGTTCGTGAATTTCGATACGCATATTTTAGTTATATTTTACAATCTCTGTTATTTTGTATTCGTTGTATTTTAGTGTCATTTAAACGTCTTATACCTTTTTTGGAGATTGTATAGATAAATATATGAATATTTTCATGGCGTTTGTGTTTGATTAGGATTAAAATAACTATATATTACACACTACCACAACAGAATTACCATCTAGAAACTCTGAGAACAAACAATGTCTCTTTTAAAGTCACCTTGTGAAAGTACACTGGGCTCAGTCAAATTACAATGTTGTATCTGAGGCTGAATTTAAGTGGTGCTGTGCGCCTTTGGGGTTTGCTGGGTTCCAAACTTTGGAGGTTCCAACCTCCCGAGTGTGCTCGACATGGGTTTAATGGGGCCCGAAACCCACATCGGATGCATAAAACAGACGAGCGTTATAAATCTCACAAACGCCCGAGAAACTGACAGTGTCTTATCCAAGTTGTGAAACGAGTTTTGTAAACACATTGCAATATTCACTACATCAGAGTTCAGTTGCCCCAGACACTGATTCATCCATGCACGCCTTGTCAATTTAACATGTGTTCCTGACAACACGCTGTCGACAATTACCAAGAAATATGCAGAAGCCCAAATGGATCTGTTGAAACAATTCAAAATGAGATGTTATTGCACGCATCTTTTCTGACAATTTAGAAAAAAAAAAGACCCGTGAAATTCTGGGGTAGGTCTTCTGCAACCCATGCTTGCCACAAAAGGCGACTATGCTTGTCATAAGAGGCGACTAACTGGATCGGGTGGTCAGGTTCGCTGACTTGGTTGACACATGTCATCGGTTCCCAATTGCGCAGATCGATGTTCATGCTGTTGATCACTGGATTATCTGGTCCAGACTCAATTATTTACAGACCGCCGCCATATAGCTGGACTATTGCTGAGTGCGGCGTAAAACTAAACTCACTCACTCACTAGAAAAAAAGAAACCACACACTACCGATAATAATTTCTAACATCCCAAAACACGACGTTTAAATGTTTTTCCACTGTTACAACAGCAAGATATCTTGTAATGTTTGAGTGTTCGAACCTCAGTAGCGGAAGCTATATTAGAACAGATAATGTCGCTGGGATATTGCATGCACAATCGCCAGGTTAATTAAACAGCTTTGAGAACAATGAGATGGGATGGAGAATGTGGACTGTTACAGCGCACAGACGTGTTCTGTAAGCAATATGTGACCCCTGAGTGTCACGTGGTCTAGGTCAAGATGACCTGACCCGATAGTTATTCTGCCATTTTCATGTAACGCGGACGTACTTGTACACAAGGGGGAAACTAAAGTATCGGAAGTAGGCAGTGCTAAGTATAGCTTTTAGATCCGAACTTTGTAAGTGTGGCTTTTGTTGTTTATTTTACAATGCCAGTCATTATGATTACCATCGAAGAAATAAGGCATGGATCCAGGCAAAACTGATATCAAGAAGATATCATTAATACAGCATGGATGCTCCACCAATGTTCGATCTAAAGGTCCTGAAATTACAAGTAAGTCACTACTGTTGCTGCTGCTACTACTACCACTACTACTACTACCACTACTACTACTACTACTACTACTACTACTACTACTACTACTACTACTACTACTACTACCACTACTACTACTACTACTGCTACTACTACTACTACTACTACTACCTGGTCAGGCTCGCTTACTTGGTTTGTGCATGTCATCGTATCCCAGTTGAGCAGCTCTAATGAAATCAATCACTGGATTGTCTGGGATTCGATTATTTACAGGCGGCCGTGTGTCTGAAATATGATTAACTGTGGAGTTAAACAGCAAACATCTACTACTATTACTACTTCTACCACTGCTGTTGCAGCTACTACTACAGCAAACCAAGCTTCAGATACATACAGTGAGGAGTTTGTTAACAAAAGCATACAATTTCATTATTTTAATCAAAACCTCGTTCATGGTCACATATCGTGGTTAGCGGATCCTTCATTAGGCTGTTCACACGACAAACACGCGATAACGGAAATATATCCTACCCACAATCCAACCACCCGAAACAGACACTGTGGTACAGTCACACAGTCCCGACTTACGTTGAACTTCCGACCTCTGGTGCGTACAGAGATTCTCGATGTACACACTTAACGAACACCTAAGTATCATATTCGAAACTGACTCATACTAAAAGTATAATTACAAACGCTATCACAACGTTAGCTGTCTGATAACCAATCCCTGAACCACTGCACACTGAAGGTCCAACACACGACATTCCTGCATCAAGGACATCGCCATTGAATAACCACCTTTTGTTTGTCAGCCTCAAACATGGTCGTGTACGTTCTAACAGTTTAGTAATCATATACCATATTAAAATAGTACGCAGCAGAAATACTTAAGCTTCATCCAAAGTCCTTGAATACACTGTAACATATACGTGACACTCAAATATCAACGGTATGACCAACACATGATCAATATATATTTACCTCTTCGAGGCTGCAAGGATAAACCAGACGAATAAACATTGTATATACCTTGTATAACCAGATAAGTAAATGCACTATAGTGCCAGATACAAAGGTATCCTATTATATACGTATATACACCTTTATACATACGTCACATTGTTGAGCCTCGATACCACTAGGGTCGAGTCGGCTATCAGTACAGCTGACATAATTACAGATAAACTCAGTGGACGTATATCTGACCTTGGCTAGTGTGTAAATATCTCCGCCATCTGTGTGTTGTATATAGTCTGTTGTAGTTGTAGGTGTTGCTGCAGACCACGATGTTGTGGGCCATTATTTCCTTCATACTGTCGCTGTTCGGACAGCACTCTTTGGGACAAGGCAACTACGGCTTCACCTTGAATTCATGGGATGTCATTGGAGATCTGAATCATTTCTGGAAAAGTACCGGCTTCTGGTGAGCTGAATGTGGTATAATTCCAGAGTTTATTTAGTCATTTGGTATGTGTTAATCATATTGCAGCATCGTATTGCAATATATTCTACACCACATACATGTATATTGTTTACATCGTGTAAGACGAACGTGGCTCATGAAAACTGTGATGTTTTACTTTCTACTTCAGTGCCTCTGTCTTAGGTAAACTAGTTCTCTAGGTGGTTATTGTTTGAGTGGCCTCGGACGTGTTCGAATCCCTGTTCCTCAAGCTGGCAATGTTTCTAGGTTGGTCAGCACCATATCCATGTGCGTGAATTTAAAAGTGATGGTTTCAAAATGTCCATTAATCTCAAGTTTCAAGCTTTTCTTATGACACTTCTTCTAAATTCAGTCCAAACAATGAAGGAATAACAGTAACTAAACATTAACTAAACATTAACTTGACACTGGCTGGACAGTGGCTGGACAGTGGCTGGAAAAATCGTCTGTCCTCTGAGCCCACAGCACACAATCCTATAACGCTCTCTTAGAAACTTAAAGTCATGTCTTACGTCCTCAGTATCTTCTCACAATCTTTCGTTTCACATGTGTATCTTAAATTCTTTGTCGGACACTTATCGTTGTTGATCAGGTCAGAACCCATAGGACCCCCAAAAGACAATTAGTCTATAAGTGTTAGTTACAGTGGTGTATCACAGCTATCACCAATCCTGGGAAAAGTATCCTCGGACATCCGCTGGCAGCAGGGGCTGGCAGATTCTTAGATTTGTCCCTGTGTTTAAATTTTGGTTTCAGCCGAGGTGTTGCCGTTGTCGATGACACTGTGTGTGACACTGAGACAGTGTCTTTGGAATAATGATACTAATTACTACAAAATTGATTGACGTCATGAAGCTAAACACAGAGTGAGGTTTCAAACAGATTACGGGCTATTTGGCTGGTAACGTCAAGTTGTAGAGTTGAAATTAACTGCAGATATGACAATTGCAAATGGCTGAAACTAACGTTTTTAATTCCATACATTAAACAAGCAATTTCTGAAAAACTTTGAGTCAGCCAGTAAGGTATTTTGCACATATTGGAGTTAGTAAACCTTTAAGATGATATAGTCGATTTGTCTCAAGTTAGGTTTCAAAGATTTGAGTCAATACACGAGGTAGGTTACGGACTAATTGGTTGGAAATGTCACTTTGTAGAGTTGAAATTAACAGTAGATATGACAAATGCAAATGGCTGAAGCAAACGTTTTTACTCTCATGCATTCCCAATTTGAACAAATGGTTCCCGAGGAGCAAGGTCTTTTGCAGGCATTGGTAAATTGGAATTGGTAAGCGTAATTGGTAAACATTTCATATGATTAAGGTTAACACATTAAATGTTTTTGCACATTTTACTTTAAGTCCTCCACTTCCGCATTCCGATGCCGCCAAGTTTGACCTGAACCCAGACATGCAACAGAACCTGGCCTACATTGGCGCCATGCCACACAGAGGGGATAGAACAGGTCCGGATACACTGGCTACTCGAGCTCATCAAGGTCACAAGGTCAGTTGGTGGGTCGCGATACATACATAAGGACGACCGCAATCTTGGTATTTAATGATAAACTAAAAGCAAACCTTTCACGGATCTACATACGAATCCGATAATAGGATGCCCTTGTGTCCTTGAGCGTTTTTTATTCTTTTTGTCTGTGAATTAAAAGACAATATATATTATAGTCTCGAAAAGTCAGACCGAAGACAACTGAGCATTTACAATTTACAAAATACTTAAGGCAATATAAATAATAACGTTATCTATACTCGCACCTCGGAATAACGGATAATCAGTACCTCTTGAATTAATCTTTGAAGTTAAAAAATGTAATGCTAACGCATATATGTGCAGTGTCAACAACGGCAACGCGACGTACGACTTCTCCGACCTGGACAGCCTGATGGACCTGCTGTACGTGAACGGCCTGAAGCCGGGGTTCGAGATCATGGGTAACCCGTCTAACGTGTACACGGACCTGGAACAGAAGGCCCAGGTGTACATGTGGAGGGACATGGTACAGGCCATAGCACAGAGATACATCAGTAAGTCTTGGGGTCTCTCACTGGAACCATACTATTTCACATTCTATAGGCATATATAGGGCTTGGTTAATTGTGTTGGTGTCAAGATGCTACCAACAAGGCACAGTTGCCACCAACTGTAACTGATGACGGTATAAATGGTGGTGAATGCTTTTAATGATGTAACCGACTATAACACAAGAGACTGGGGTCTGTGCTTGTCACGTTATGTTTCAGGTAAGTATGGGCTGGACTACGTGAAGACCTGGAACTGGGAGACATGGAACGAGCCTGACTGCGGGGACTTTGATAATCTCAAGTTCACTATACAAGGTATTCACATCACACTGGACATCATCGCCGTGAAGTCCTTATAACATATACGGTTATCACGGATAACAAGACTGAAGGCCTGAGCGTAATTATATTTTAGGTTACCATTTCATTCAGTCCGCACGAAAACCTTTTAATAAGACTAATAACCGCCAAATTGCCAAAATGATTTTGATATTTGTTTTTTCAAAGTTCATCGAGTACTAGGCCAAAACATGAAAGACAAAAAAAAGTTTCCCAAGGTCGTGGAGGTCATTTTGATTTTAACAATTCAGTTATTTCATTCCGGTTCCGATTTCAAGTTTTCCCAATTTTTGGCATTTCAAATGTATATTTTTCGCTCATCTAGCGCCATCTTTTAACTAAATATTCATTTTTGTTTCTGGATGTGGTATTTTCATTCGCTCGTCATCTTGCCACTTTATAGATCCAGAATGTATGAGGACCATGTATTTGGTTGATGGTAGTATGGCTCCCTTTCCTATACCGAATCAGTTTAAGTTAGAAGCCGGAAGTAGTCAATGTGTTTCAACCTTTCACAATATGCAATCTGCTTGCTATGATATTTGCCAGCTTTGAATCACACAGATTTGAAAAAAAGATGTGAATTGTCAGAGGAATGAGGCTTAACGTCCTTTTAAACTTACATGTGACCTACTTTGTGTAGGCTTTCTGAATTACTACGACGCATGCTCCGAAGGCCTGAAGGCGGCTGACCCCTCCCTAATACTGGGCGGGCCTGGGTCGGGCTGCGATTCCCTCCGGAGCGGGATTCCCAGGTTCAAGAAGAAGTTTGCAGAGACCTTGCTGGATCACGTGGTCAATGGAAGAAACTACTTCACTGGCGAGAAGGGCGTCAGGATCGACTTCATCTCCCTGCACAGGAAGGTAGGTTAAACTCTGGAGCAATATGTATACAGGGGATTCATTAGCTGTCTGTGGGGATCGACTTCATCTCCCTGCACAGGAAGGTCGGTTAAACTCTGGAGCAATATGTATACAGGGGATTCATTAGCTGTCTGTGGGGATAAACTTCACCTCATGTTACAGGAAGGTTTGTTAAACTCTGGAGCAATATGTATACAGGGGATTCATTAGCTGTCTGTGGGGATCGACTTCATCCTCATGTTCAGGAAGGTTTGTTAAACTCTGGAGCAGTATGTATACAGGGGATTCATTAGCTGTCTGTGGGGATCGACTTCACCTCATGTTCAGGAAGGTTTGTTAAACTCTGGAGCAGTATGTATACAGGGGATTCATTAGCTGTCTGCGGGGATCGACTTCACCTCATGTTCAGGAAGGTAGGTTAAACTCTGGATCAGTATGTATATAAGGTATCCATTATCTGTCTGGTGAGGATCTGCCTACACGGAGGCAGGTCTGATGTTGTGTGTACATGAAAGACACGGTGCATTAGCGGTCGTGCACAAGACATCGCAAACCGTTCCGCGGAGTAGCGTCCCTTAGTTGCACAAGAACCCGTTGATTCTAGTATCAGTATCAGAGACTGTTGATTATCATTCGTACAATGGTAAATAGGGATATTAATAAACGTGTACCATGTACTGTATCTCATATCTGACATATATCTTGTCATTGTCAGGGGGATTCCCACGCTGCCAACATTATAAATGCCGAGGTCGATTCTATGGGGGTCATCCGGAAGCTACACCCTAGCCTGGCCAACAAGCCTTTCTATAATGAGTGAGGATTCCTGTATAGTATGAACAGATGGGAAACGCTGGTCCACAAGATGGTTGTGAACTAACGACCTTACTTGATGCCATTTGAACTTTTGACATTTCTGCGTCCACGTCAGAACTGAAGTTGATAGAAGTTTCACGGTGCCAGCCCCAGCTTCATACACTGAATTCTGAGAACCGTCAATATTTTGCCTCTGGCTCTCATTGCTCACCGCTATATATATACACTTAACACAAATCTCACAATCGCGGTGAAAGAGGTGCGATTTTTAGATACGTACCTGAAAATATATCGAAAACAAAGTGAGTTGTAACATATATCATTATATCATATGCGTAATACATATTCCAAATAGTGAAGCATCGTCCATGCATCCTGAGCGGTCATTGGTCTGAGCACTGGCAGGTTTCTTTCTGGTAGGAACATTATATTCATGTGAATGGTGCGTGATCGTAGTGTATAAAGACCTGGGTCTGGCCCTTAGTCTCGAAACGTTCCTAGCCCTAAGAATTCTTAACTTTGATATAGCCAATGTGTTAAAAATGGGCTTAAGAAGTTCGTAGGGCTACGAACGTTTCGAGACTAAGGGCCCAGACCCAGGTCTTTATACACTACGATCACGCACCATTTACATAAATATAATGTTCCTACCAGAAAGAAACCTGCCAGTGCTCAGACCAATGACCACTCAGGATGCATGGACGATGCTTCAATATTTGGAACATGTATAAGGACACTGGTTCGTAACTTTACGACCTGTCGCAGTTCAATTTACTATATGCTTACGAATGTCATAGCGCTACGAATGCTTTGTGGACCGGAACCCTGTAAGCCTCTGATGACGAATACTGGGTTGTGGATTGAATACTGTGTATATGTCCTGCTTCACAGCGAGGCTGACCCCCTGGTTGGATGGAGTAGACCGGAACAGTGGCGGGGAACGTCCAGATATGCTGCTCTTGTTGCCAAGGTAACAGTTGATTACTCCATCAGGATCATCAGTATCAAATTATATATAACTATACATATGAGTACATATGCAAACAACATCTGTAAAATGTATACGTCTCAACCGAATCACTGTAATTGCTAATGGTCATGTTTTTCTCTACTTTGCATCAATATAATATCCGATTCGATCATAGTAGATGAGTTATTTGCCATGGTGTGACAAATATAGCAATATGAAAGAACAGGATTCCAAACGGCATTACCATATCCTGTGTTTCAGTGTTTGGTCAGCATTGAGCTTTTTATTGAAATTTGCATCATATTTTCTATTTATTTCAGATTGTAGCACAACATCAAAATATCATCATACGTAACCAGACTGGAAATATTAATTATCAGTTGCTAAGCAACGATAACGGCTTCTTAAGTTATTACCCAAATCAGTTTACACAGCGCACTCTTCTAGCAAGGTTTCAAATGAACAACACCAGTCCTGCTCACGTGACCTTTGTCCGGAAACCAGTCTACGCTGCAATGGCAATGCTCTCGTTGCTGGGCGACCAACAAGTTAGTTTAGACAGCGGTGGTGAGTTGTTTTTCCGTTTAATGTAACGTCAAAAGTTACAAGACACTCCATAAGTTCCTGCATGGTTTAGAGGTAATGCATAGTAGTAGGCCGTGATGGTTATGGGTTCATAACATCAATCACTAGATTGTCTGGTCCACATTAGGCTGTGTGAAGTCCAGCTTCATATAGTGAAAGTATTGATTAGTGCGGCATAAAACAACATCGACGGTCACTGACCCCCTGTCACATCTGTTGCAGGCTTCAACTGTGTGACACTGGGCTCGGTGTGTGGCCTGGCGACCCTCCATCAGCCGCCAGCCGACCACAACAGTTCCGACAGGTACAGTACTGGTCAAACATACCTTAACACTGCCCGTCACATAGCCATTCCTTAATAACGTACACAAACCGTGAATTCGTTTGTACCATACTCTTGGACAGTGGAGAATACATTACCATTGCAACAAACTAATTTTGAAAACCTTTCTCGAATGTAATCTTCAGATAGATACTAGTAACAGATAGATTTTTGAACTCAGACAATTTAAATAACATACTTACAAAATTAAGACAAGGCGATTCAGTCTTAATTCAGGTTTGAACAAGTATCTCAACTGCCGATATGGCCGCTGACAAGGGATTCAGATATCCGGTAAATATTTGAAAAAGTCACCAACAGAGTAGTTCATTAAGCTATTTCATTTATCCGGTCAGTGTTTGAGAAAGGTCATCAGCCGAGTGATGCAAGACGATTATTTCACTCCTGGACAATATGGACACGGTGGTAGCATTGTTCTCTTCTGCGACAAGTACCTACTTGGGTGATTGAGGGAACATTGTGATGTACGATCTTGAAGATGGTTGACATGATTGAATAAAGCAGCATTGCCACCGTCACGTCAATATTAACTTGTTAGGTTTGTTTTCTCTACCTCTCCTACTACCTACTCACACGTGGACATCGTGAACGTCTTGACATGTACGTCTCAACAGCTGGCAGAGTGCTCTGATGATCTACAACAGCAACGACGTCGACGATGGCAACTGGGGTATTCTCAATGTGGACTGGAACATCAGACCTCCACAGGGCACTGAAGGTAAATATATCAATATTTGAATTGTCTGCTAAGTAGCAAGTATCAGTTGTGAGTCCCTTAAAATTTTGAATCTAGCTTCTTTCATTATATTTCGTGGAGACAGGATTGACCTTCTTTTCTTGCTTGGCAACATTTCCGAAGAGATTCTTTTAGCTTCCACCTTGTTTCCCGTCTTTAACGATACCTTAATATTTGGGCGGTGGGGGTAGCCTCGTAGTTGATGCGCCAGCTGGTACCGCTGAAGAACCAGGTTCAGTTCTCCACATGTGGACAATGTGTGAAGCTCATTGCTGGTGTCCCCGCCGTGATACTGCTCACTATATGAAAGGTAACTGAATTTGGCGAGGATATTGTTCAGCTCAATTCATGCGGCGTTAAGGACGGTAAGCGGTGTTATCTGTAAATCACCATTGTTTCCAGAGCTGTTCATGGTCCAGTACGGGGTCAACTGGGACATGGGTGATCCCATGGGGGTATGGGGAGGCCTGTACAAGGCACCCGACTTCCCTACAGTCGCACAGTTCAAGTCCATCAGGCAACAACAGGTAACGCCAGCAGTCTTAATGATTTCTTCATGATGAAAGATCGGGTGTGAATAGTGCATCGATCTACTCTACCATCTCACTATATAACAGACACAGGCTTGACAACCCATGATGCTTTTCTATGGGGAAAATGCGGGAGTTAAATCTGCCTGAGTAAAATGATGCCGAAGGCGACAGCTGGAGTAGCAATAACTTTGACATTTGGGTGGCCTCCGAAACCCTTTACAGATCAGCGTCCCTGTAAACTGAACCAAGTAACATACAATACTATGCAGGTGTCGGAATAACCCGAGTGTATAGGCCAAACCTTTCACCGCCAAACTAACCTGACCTTGGGATACCTTTACTGTACAGTATTAAATAGGAGACTATGCAGGTGTCGGAATAACCCGAGTGTATAGGCCAAACCTTTCACCGCCAAAATAACCTGACCTTGGGGTACCTTTACTGTACAGTATTAAATAGCAGACTGCATACCCGTCAGTCAAACCCAGCGTTGAAGAGTGCTGGTCGACCAGCTGTGTTGTATTTGTCTAGGATGTACTTATATCCACGTTATATCTCAGGGTCCAGTGAAGTGGACATCGTACCCGGTGCCGGCCAACGTTTCCCAGGTGCCGATTCCACCCATGTTCCAGCTCCTCACAGACAACGTGCTTCTCATGCACCTGTGTGCCAAGTCCAAAAACCCTCCGGAGCAGGTGCGTGGCTTGTGAGCCAGAGGTTCTTGGGTTGTGGGTCAGAGGTGCGTGGTCTGTGAGACAGTGGTTTTGGGGTTGTTGGTCAGAGGTGCGTGGTCTGTGAGACAGAGGTTCTTGGGTTGTGGATCAGAGGTGCTTGGTGTGTGAATTGTGATTGGAAAGCTACAGGCATTCTAGCAGAAGCCTTAGCTGAGCGAGCAGCTTTTATCAATATCCTAGCAATATCACGGCTTCACATATTGTATAAATCTAACTCGGCCTTATAAGTAACGAATGAATGAGACAATTACATATGAATCAGCCTCTCTACGTTATCCTTTCCATGTGTTACAGGTGACTGGTCTACGCTTCATCAACATCACCTCAGGGCAGATCCTGGTTGTCTGGTCTGATGACAACATCAAGACCAAGTAAGTTATGTCAGTGCTGCAGAGGTTCTGGCACGATGGTCAAGTGCAAAGGTTCTAGTATTTCAATGGTTCAGGCACAATGGTCAAGTGGTGTAGAGGTTCTAGTATTTCAATGGTTCAGGCACAATGGTCAAGTGGTGTAGAGGTTCTAGTATTTCAATGGTTCAGGCACAATGGTCAAGTGGTGTAGAGGTTCTAGTATTTCAATGGTTCAGGCACAATGGTCAAGTGGTGTAGAGGTTCTAGTATTTCAATGGTTCAGGCACAATGGTCAAGTGGGTGTAATGGTTCTAGTATTTCAATGGTTCAGGCACAATGGTCAAGTGGTGTAGAGGTTCTAGTATTTCAATGGTTCAGGCTAGGATGTTCTAGTATTTCAATGGTTCAACAATGGTCAAGTGGTGTAGAGGTTCTAGTATTTCAATGGTTCAGGCACAATGGTCAAGTGGTGTAGTGTAGATTTCAATGGTTCTAGTATTTCAATCAATGGTTCAGGCACAATGGTCAGGCACAAAGTGGTGTAGATGTTCTAGTATTTCAATGGTTCAGGCACAATGGTCAAGTGGTGTAGAGGTTCTAGTATTTCAATGGTTCAGGCACAATGGTCAAGTGGTGTAGAGGTTCTGGTATTTCAATGGTTCAGGCACAATGGTCAAGTGGTGTAGAGGTTCTAGTATTTCAATGGTTCAGGCACAATGGTCAAGTGGTGTAGAGGTTCTAGTATTTCAATGGTTCAGGCACAATGGTAGTGGTGTAGAGGTTCAATGGCACAATGGTCAAGTAGAGGGTGTAGATGGTTCTAGTATTTCAATGGTTCAGGCACAATGGTCAAGTGGTGTAGAGGTTCTAGTATTTCAATGGTTCAGGCACAATGGTCAAGTGGTGTAGAGGTTCTAGTATTTCAATGGTTCAGGCACAATGGTCAAGTGGTGTAGAGGTTCTAGTATTTCAATGGTTCAGGCACAATGGTCAAGTGGTGTAGAGGTTCTAGTATTTCAATGGTTCAGGCACAATGGTCAAGTGGTGTAGAGGTTCTAGTATTTCAATGGTTCAGGCACAATGGTCAATGGTCAGGCACAATGGTGTAGAGGTTCTAGTATTTCAATGGTTCAGGCACAATGGTCAAGTGGTGTAGAGGTTCTAGTATTTCAATGGTTCAGGCACAATGGTCAAGTGGTGTAGAGGTTCTAGTATTTCAATGGTTCAGGCACAATGGTCAAGTGGTGTAGATGTTCTAGTATTGCAATGGTTCAGGCACAATGGTCTAGTTGTGTAGAGGTTCTGGCACAATTGTCAAGTGGTGTAAAGGTCCTGGCACAATGGTTTAGTGGTGTAGAGGGCAGTGGTTTTGATACAAGTTCAGTTGGCATCATCATCGTCATCGACCCGAGACATTATTCTCAACAAAAGGTATTTTGAAACAGATCCAAACAAACGTTTGGTTTTGATTTTCGTGCAGTTTTGAAGATGTTCACTTCGTACTTGCAAGGAAGTCTTTACCTTCATTCACGGTGATTTATTATCCATCTGATGCTAATGATACGATACTGTCTTAAGACAAACGCCAACTAAATTCTTTCACGGCTGAAGCACCTGCTGCCCCGCATGCCGTGGGACACACGCCCGTAACATATTTAGCATCTGGACTTCCGTAGCCATTTTAGTGATCAGGGAAACATCTTTTCAAGATAAAGTTTGTTCATTGCAGTCTTCTGATTCAGTGAGAGTTATTGATGGCTAGCGGTGTATAGGCCAAACGTTCGCTTGCAGAATAGACATAGGTTTTGTCAGGTTTGTTGTGTTTTCAAGCTTAGGTTACAATGAGAATTCTCGCTCTGTTAGAGACAGTTACATGTGATCACCGTACACCACATGATACAAAAGCCAGAGTTGAGGCAGTCAATATTAAAGATGGTCTTTGTTTGACTTGTATTGTAATGGTTGCGGAAAGTCTCTTTCGTTTCAAATGATTTCGCCAGAGCCTGTTTGGATATTTTTAAAGTTGCCTAATTCATGCTAATCTTGGTTCTGCGGAAACATTCATATCAGGTCTCTTCAGCATTTGCTTCATGCTAAAGTCATTCATATCAGGTCTCTTCAGCACATCAGAGACATCTGAGACACTCACCCTGCCTAAATGTTCCTTATTTCAACAGATGTATATTCACGTACATCGTCGAGTACTCTGCTGATGGATCAGAAGCCGGGTTCAAGAGGGCCAACGAGGAGGACACAATCGTCACAGCAGTCGTCATTGCGCCGCAACCTAATCCTGCCACAGGTACGTTCAAGATACTAACCAAATGTTTCTACCAGTAGACACCTGTGAAACGTTAAATGTACACTCCACTCGTAATGTTATATCCTACCCATGCCCGTGGGTGGGTGTCACCTGAGTGGTAAACATGAAAACAGAAGCGACATAACCATATGAAGCAGAATGCACTGAGTGCTTCTGACTGAAGCCTATGGCTCAGACACGCTGACTTGGTTGACACATGTCATCGTATCCCATTTGCGTGGATCGATGCTCATGCTGTTGATCATTGGATTGTCTGGTACAGACTCGATTATATACAGACCGCCGCCATATAGCTGGAATATTGCTTAGTGCGGCGCAAACCTTAACTCACTCACTCACTCACTCGATGCGACATGAATCTCACTCATTCAGCAAACGGTAAGATTCAATGTCTGTTGTTGTGTCCAGGTTACATCGGAGACAAGATGGTGACTGGGAGCTACAGGGTCAAGGCCGTGGACTACTTCAAGAGATCAGGGCCATACTCACAAACTCAGATATACAAATAACATCTCCCGGTGCTATTTCGGGGTATATAACGAAACGTTGATCATGTATTGAAATATGAATTATAACACAAATAAAAAGTCAACTGTGTATGTAGCTTATATATTCAAGTGTGAGTTCCACATGCTTTGATATTACGTACTGGAACCTTTCCTGTTTAATACATGCTGACGTCACTGATCAGATCTGGGTGAATGTTGTCAGCAACAGGTAACTCTAGGGCATTGCCGTTACTCCGCTTTGAAAAGAGGATTGTATCTATGTTCACTCCAATACCAGCGCTGCTGCTACTACTAACGCCACATTTAGTTACACTTAGATACGTTGATATGCATCAACCATCTCATCGAGCCTGACCACCCAGGTAGTAGTAGTAGTAGTAGTAGTAGTAGTAGTAGTAGTAGTAGTAGTAGTAGTAGTAGTAGTAGTGAGAGAGAGAGACTTTTATTCAGTAAAGGGGCCACAGGCCCATTATACATCAGGTGTACAGAATATACAATCATTAAGCACCGTACAACATCATGAGAGCTGCACAATTATACATTTGTGGGTACGAAGACTGAAAGAAATTTATTTCGTTTTTTTATGGCGAAAAATATATATTTTGCAAGACAATTTATAATATAAGTATTCATTGATGTAAACAACTGAGCTAATTTCACTTCAGATGGATATATGTGATAATATTTAGGGAGGATATTTCTTAATTTCCCATAAAAAGGGCATTCCAGGCAAAAGTGATAGTAGTAGTAGTAGTAGTAGTAGTAGTAGTAGTAGCAGTAGTAGTAGGAGGAGCAATAGTAGTAGTAGCAGTAGTAGCAGCGAAACTGATTCATACTAAATATATAATAAATTACAAACGCTATCACAACATTAGCTGTCTGATATCCAATCCCTGAACCACAGCACACTGAAGGTCCAACACACGACATTCCTGTATCAAGTACCACCTGTTGCTTGGTTCATTGTTTGTCAGCCTCAACATGGTCGTGTACGTACTAAGAGTTTAGTAATCATATGCCATATTCAAATACTAAGCAGCTCGAGAATACTACACTGTAAAATATACGTGACAGTCAAATATCAACGGAATGCCCAACGCATGATCATATATATACATCTCAGTTTCTCTTCGAGGCTACAAGGATAAACCAGACGAATAAACAATGTATATATATCTTGTATAACCAGATAAGTAAATGCACTATAGTGCCAGATACAAAGGTATCCTTTTATATACTTATATAATATGCACCTTTATAAGTACGTTACATTTTTGAGCAAGGTCGAGTCGGCTATCAGTACAGCTGACATAATTACAGATAAACTCTATGCAGCGGACGTGTACCTGACCTTGGCTAGTGTGTAAATATCTCCGCCACCGGTGTAGTCTGTTGCAGTTGTAGGTGTTGCTGCAGACCACGATGTTGTGGGCCATTATTTCCTTCATACTGTCGCTGTTCGGACAGCACTCTTTGGGACAAGGCAACTACGGCTTTACCTTGAATTCATGGGACGTCATTGGAGATCTGAATCATTTCTGGAAAAGTACCGGCTTCTGGTGAGCTGAATGTTTCCAGAGTTTATTTAGACATTTGGTGTGTGTTAATAATATTGCAGCATCGTATAACAGTTGGCCTACCATACCTGCCTACAGCACATACATGTATATTGTTTACATCGTGCAAGACGAACGTGGCTCATGAAAACTGTTATGTTTTACTTTCTACTTCAGTACAACTGTCTTAGGGAACTTCGTTCTCTAGGTGGTTATTATTTGAGTGACCTTAGACGCAGTCGAATCCCGGTTCATCAAACTGGTTATCTTTCTGGGTTTCTCAGCCCCATTTCCATGTGCATGGCTTTCACTATGGTGGTTTACTGTTTAAGAACTCACTGAGGGTTTTGTCCCACGTTAAACTGTGGTGACGCGACGTGACGTGACGTGACGTGACTGAAATATTGTTCACGGCGGCGTCAAACACAACTCACTCACTGACATATTCGATTTGTCTCAAGTTAGGTTTCAACGATTTGAGTCAATAGACGAAGTCGATTACGGGCTAATTGGGTGGAAATGTCACTTTGTAGAGCTGAAATTAACAGTAGATATGACAAATACAAATGGCTGAAGCAAACGTTTTTACTCTCATGCATTCCCAATTTGAAAAAATGGTTCCCGAAAATCCTGAAGTCATCCAGGAGGAGCAAGGTCTTTTGCAGGCGTTGGAAATGGTAAACACGTTATATGATTAAGGTTCACACATTAAATGTTCTTGCACATTTTACTTTAAGTCCCCCACTTCCGCATTCCGATGCCGCCAAGTTTGACCTGAGCCCGGACATGCAACAGAACCTGGCCTACATTGGCGCCATGCCACACAGAGGGATAGAACAGGTCCGGATACACTGGCTGCTCGAGCTCATCAAGGTCACAAGGTCAGTCTGTGGGTCGCGATACATACATGATGATGACCGCAATATTGGTGTTTTATATGAATCTTAAAACAAACTAGGAAAGTTATTGTACACAGAAAGGACGCCCAATTGTCCTTCAGCGTCATTGATTCCATTTGTATGATAATTACAACATGTTTGTTTCGTTAAAAGGTAGCAGTTGTGACCCATTCCCGATTGTCTCGTATACTATATCTCCTTTTATTATGCAATTTAATATGATTGTACCATTGACCAGTTCCTATCTTTGGCGTTATTCACTCGAATCATGCTGAAGCTCATTAAAGGATGGTATAACAGTGGTGACTGCAATAGGTATAATACGCTTGATGATCGAGGATCATCTATTATAGAATGTTTAAATCCCATATATACAGAGAGAATTATCTGTCTTCACTAAATATCAAGAAATTTCGAAAGGCATTTGGTCGGTTTAGGTGTTCCTCACGTGACTTGGCAATCGAAACAGGGAGATATCATAAAATAGAGAGAAAATAGAATTTGTACATTTTGTGATCTTAATTGTGTAGAAGATGAATATCACTTCCTCTTAATTTGCCCATTCTAATGTGAGTTAACAATAAATATGTCCCAACATATTATTCTGTATATCCCGATAGGGTGAAAGTTTCTTTGTTAATGAGTTCTGATGACAATGTTCTTATCCGTAAGTTGTCATCCTTTATCTATCAGGCATTGTCCCTAAGAAATAAACATAATAATTCATAGAATGTATGTACTTATATTGTTATTTGATATGATATGGTATGATGTGGTGCGATATGATATGATATGATATAACGCATGGTATGATATGATATGGTGTAATATAATGTGTTATGATATGATGTGATACGACAAAGTATGTGTAATGCGATGTTATATGATGTGATACATTTTGATGTGATATGACATATTGTGATTTGACTATTTTTATTCTTTTCTATGATATTGTGTACTATGTTCTTGTATACTATGGGCCTGTGGCCTTCAGTATGAATAAAGATTGATTGATTGATATTATACAATTTAATATTATCGTACCATTGACCAGTTCCCTATCTTTGGCGTTATTCACTCGAAATCATGCTGAAGCTCATTACAGGATGGTATAACAGTGGTGACTGCAATAGGTGTAATACGCTTGATGATCGAGGATGTCTTTTTCTTTATAAATCAATGGTTTCTGTAGTCAATGTCCGGCCATCTTGGACGCTGCCGTGGAACTGCAGGAGAAGTGAGATGAAGATAAGGTTCCAGAGTATTTAACTTAAATGGCTATGTGTGTCTCGGTGCCTATAGCAACCAGGACTGGGTTTCTGGTGACAGCCCACTAAGGAACCGTGTCGTTGTTTAACATGGATGCCTCTCTCAGACATGTCGACGAGCCCTTCTTGTATTCCCTTAATACCGAACGCCAGGTTTGGCAACAAGAATAGTTGTAACGTCCTTTGGTATGACACGGCCAAGGGATCGAAGATCCGACCTTCCGCTCTCTAGACAGACACTCATCCATTATATCAAGGTGGAGTTCCGCTAACGAAAGCATGGACGGGGTCCAGTCTCGCCATATTATTTGCTGTTTTAGTGGACAAATTTCAATGCCGAGATCGGGGGACATGCTTTTGGTGACAATCGACATGGTCATAATGTGATTGTGTGTCATCAATTGTAACCCAATAGCTTGATAAATGATAGGTCACTGATTGGTTTGTTTGGAACAGATCCATTTATAATAGGTTTTGGCTGTGATAATGTAATCATAATTACTATTCATCCGTAGGGCGAATAAAGAGTATTTTCAATGCTAGACGCCCATGTCAGTGATGACATTGATGGGATGTATTACCAACAGAGGTGGAGAGATGGGTGAAAGTATAGCCAGTTATTCTCACTGAGTGATGGTTTTTGTTACATTGCTCTTTTCCAGTTGTCCAATTGACCAATATGACCTCATATGAACAAATCGTCTCAGACGAATTAATCCATTGTTGTGTGGCGTAGTTCCAGCAGATGACAACTGACCAAATACAATTTGCACGTTTTCTAAAGAAGATACTTGAGGTAATATGAATAATAACGTTCTCAGCAGTTGCAACTCGGACTAATGGACCATCAGTCACTCTTGAATTCATATTGAAAGCTAAAATATTAATAGTACTGCATCTATGTGCAGCCTCAACAACGGCAACGCGACGTACGACTTCTCCGACATGGACGGCCTGATGGACCTGCTGTACGTGAACGCCCTGAAGCCGGGTTTCGAGATCATGGGTAACCCGTCTAACGTGTACACGGACCTGGAACAGAAGGCCCAGGTGTACATGTGGAGGGACATGGTACAGGCCATAGCACAGAGATACATCAGTAAGTCTTGGGGTCTCTCACTGGAGCCATACTATTCCACAGAGTTCTCGGTCAGTGAGTCTGACATGTTCTAAGTTAGCGTGACCATCAGACTATCCATTTGAAGGGGTTCAGCCTATCGGCTGTCGTACATTATCGGTCATGTTTCCCCCTAAATCACACGCTTCGAATTCTGGGTAGGAGAGGGTAATCTTCTACCGCTTAGTGCATGCAATGTTCAGGTCAGAGAAGTATAGGCATATACAGGGCTTGGTTAGATCAAGATCTGACTCTGCTTCACAAAACATGCTATTCATGTTGGTCATGCGCATCACGATGTTACCAACAAGGCACAGTAACCACCAAGTGTACGATGGTGATAAAATGGTAGTGCGTGCCTTTAATGGTGTAGCTGACATGTAAGGCGACACAAGAGACTGATGCTCGTCACGTTATGTTTCAGGTAAGTATGGGCTGGACTACGTGAAGACGTGGAACTGGGAGACATGGAACGAGCCTGACGGCGAGGACTTTGATAATCTCACGTTCACTATACAAGGTATTCACGTCACACTGGACATCCTAGCCTTGGAATCACCAGGCTGCATGTCCCTATAACATGTAGGGTTATCACGGATAATAAGAATGAAGACCTGAGCATAATGTAATGATATTCTGGATTACCATGTCACTCAGTCCGCACGGAAACCGTTCAATAGGTTTAATTACCTCCAGATTGCAAAAGTGATTTTGATATTTGTTTTTCAAAGTCCACCGAGTATTAGGCAGACATATCACAATCTTTGGATCTTTGGAATTGTGAGAGCTGTGAGACTTAACGCCCTTTCAAACCTACATATAACCTACTTTGTGCAGGCTTTCTGAATTACTACGACGCATGCTCCGAGGGCCTGAAGGCGGCTGACCCCTCCCTGATACTGGGCGGGCCTGGGTCGTCCCGTGACTCCTTCCGAACTCCCTCCCTCCCCAGGCCCAAGAAGAAGTTTGCAGAGGCCTTGCTGGATCACGTGGTCAATGGAAGAAACTACTTCAGCGGCGAGAAGGGCGTGAGGATCGACTTCATCTCCCTGCACAGGAAGGTAGGTTAGACTTTGGTATAGTATCGGTATGGCAGAGACATAAGGTGCCTGTTAAGGGTCGACTTCGTCTCCTTCACAGGGAGGTGTAATGTATTGTGCGTTGACAAGACGTAATCATTAGCTGGTATAGTATGTATAAAACGGGTTTCATGAGATATCAGTGAGGATCAACGTCACCACCTGTGCAGGAAGGTAGGTTAAACTTTGGTGTAGTATAGGTATGACAGATTCATTAGATATGTGAGAGTCGACTTCACTTCCTGCACAGGAAGGTAGGTTAGACTTTTGTGTAGGATGTATATACGGGATTCATTAGCTGTCTGTGAGGATCGGCTTCGTCTCCCTTCAAACCTTTGGTGTAGTGTGTATTTATAAGACTGAATCATTAGATGTCGTGTTCAAGAGATCGCAAAGTGTTGTATGGAGTTGCGTCCCTCAGCTGCACAGACACCTGTATTTGTTCACCTGACATATATCTCGTCATTGCCAGGGGGATTCCCACGCTGCCAACATTACAAATGCCGAGGTCCATTCTATGGGGGTCATCCGGAAGCTACACCCTAGCCTGGCCAACAAGCCTTTCTATAATGAGTGAGGAGTCATTTTTTGTAAAGACAGATGAGAAACGCTAGTCCACAAGATGGTTGTGAACTGAACAACGGGGACAGTTCTATGGATGTACTATTGCTTTATTATTGATATGAGCGCCGTTTCGGTGTAGCTACTGACACCGTTATCAAGCAAGTGATGTATATATATGCAATACATAGTATAGTTGAACAGTAACTTGATAGATGTTTACACAATTAATAAGGTTGATGTATAAGGTTGGAGGATGTTTATACAAGAAGGCAATTGTTACACAAGCAGAATTAACAGTGGAGGGAGTAATGAGGGGAAACCAGTGACATGATAGACAGGAGAATAATTGGATTAAGACTGACTGACTGACTGAGTTTAGTTTTACGCCGCTTTGAGCAATATTCCAGCAAAATCACAGCAGGGGACACCAGAAATGAGCTTCACACATTGTACCCATGTGGGGATTCGAACCGGGTCCAGCGTGACGAGCCAACGCTTTAACCATTAGGCTACCGAACCGCCCCTTATTGGATTAAGACTGCTCGGTGATGAGTTGGTGGCAGTCTCTTGATGTGAATGGCTTCTAGTAGTTTCCTGATTCGTGTAGTGGGTGTGATTACTAGGAGTACATTGATGCTGTTCCAAAGGATGTTGTGGTATGGTTGAGCTTGGGTGTAGTCAGAGATGTGGAATCTTTCTTCTTCACAGTGGTTTGGTGTTCTTTGATTCTACAAGGAGGGGTATTGATGTTTCGCCGATGTACGAGTCACCACAGTCACACTTTATGTGGTAAACTGTGCCTGAAGGATCTTCTTTCGTTGTGGAGGGTTGGTCTGCCATTGGCTTGAAGAATGTTCTGTATAGTTTTGCCTCCCTGGAACACAACATCAATGTTGGCTTGGTGTTTTTAAGAGTCGGCTGTTCTGGTAGCTGGCTGAACCTATATAGGACAGGCTAATGATGAAAGGAGCTGTTTGTTGGCGTGGGGGCTTGTCTATCGGGTTAAGGGTGTCGTTGATGGTGCGGTCTACAAGGCTGGCAGGGTAGTTGTTGTAGGTCTTGAAGACATGGCGCAGGTGTTGGAGTTCGGCTTCCAGTTGTTCAGGTGTGGAGCAGATGTTTTTGGCACGTCGAGTTAGGGTAGCCATTATTCCTCTCTTGACTTGTTGGGGATGGTTTGATGAGTGCTGAAGGTACTGATCAGTATAGGTGAGCTTACAGTACACGCTGGTGTGGTGCCATTTGAACTTTTGACGTTTCTGTTTCCTGGTGAGAATTTAAGTTGATAGAAGTTTCACGGTGCCAGCCCCACGTTCATACACTGCATCCTGAATACCATCAATAGTATGCCTCTGGCTCTCATTGCTCACCATTAAATATATACTTAACACAATTCTCACAATCGCGGTGAAAAAGGTGCGATTGGAGATACGTATCTGAAAATATATTTAAAAAACCCAAAGTGAGTTGTAACATAGATCATTATATCATAACCCATGTTGCGATGGCAAAAGTTTGCAAAACTCTATAATTTACCATAGGATTACGAATGTCATAGCGCTACGAATGCTTTGTGGACCGGGACCCTGTAAACTTCTGATGCCGAATACTGGGTTGTACATTGAATACTGTGTATATGTCCTGCTTCACAGCGAGGCTGACACTGTGTATATCCTGCTTCACAGCGAGGCTGACACTGTGTATATATCCTGCTTCACAGCGAGGCTGACACTGTGTATATATCCTGCTTCACAGCGAGGCTGACACTGTGTATATATCCTGCTTCACAGCGAGGCTGACACTGTGTGTATATCCTGGTTCACAGCGAGGCTGACACTGTGTATATATCCTGGTTCACAGCGAGGCTGACACTGTGTATATATCCTGCTTCACAGCGAGGCTGACACTGTGTATATGTCCTGCTTCACAGCGAGGCTGACTCTGTGTATATTCC
Organism: Haliotis rubra; assembly: GCF_003918875.1. Lineage (NCBI taxonomy): Eukaryota > Metazoa > Mollusca > Gastropoda > Lepetellida > Haliotidae > Haliotis > Haliotis rubra. The sequence goes on from NW_025767579.1 coordinate 2,330,679, forward strand.
TGCTCCACAGCAGAGGCTGACACTACCTATAAGTCCTGCTTCACAGCGAGGCTGACTCTGTGTATATGTCCTGGTTCACAGCGAGGCTGACGCTGTGTATATATCCTGGTTCACAGCGAGGCTGACTCTGTGTATATGTCCTGCTTCACAGCGAGGCTGACTCTGTGTATATATCTTGGTTCACAGCGAGGCTGACCCCCTCAAGCTCTGGAGTAGACCGGAACAGTGGCGGGGAACGTCCAGATATGCTGCTTTTGTTGCCAAGGTAACAGTTGATTACTCCATCAGGATCATCAGTATCAAAGAAGTATAAATAAGTATGCACATGAGTATATATGCAAACATCTGTAAAATATAACAAAAACATTCAATTCTTTCATATCAGTTATTTGTTTGCCATGTTGTGACAAATATATTGTTTCAGTTAGGGCCTGATATGACAAAATGCGTATAAAAATTAATTCTAAACGGCATTAGAATCTACCATATCCTGTGTTCCAGTGTTTGGTCAGCGCTGATAATTTTTATTGAGGTTTGTTTAATATTTTCTATTTATTTCAGATTATAGCACAACATCAAAATATCATCATTCGTAACCAGACTGGAAATATTAATTATCAGTTGCTAAGCAACGATAACGGCTTCTTAAGTTATTACCCAAATCAGTTTACACAGCGCACTTTACTAGCAAGGTTTCAAATGAACAACACCAGTCCTGCTCACGTGACCTTTGTCCGAAACCAGTCTACGCTGCAATGGCAATGCTCTCATTGCTAGGCGACCAACAAGTTAGTTTAGACAGCGGTGGTGAGTTGTTTTTTCCGTTTAATGTAAGTCAAAAGTTACAAAACTCTGCATAAGTTCCAGCATGGTTTAGAGGTAATGCATAGTATTAGGCCGTGATGGCTGTGGTTTCATAATATTAATCACTAGATTGTCTTGTCCACATTAGGCTGTGTGAAGTCCAGCTTCATATAGTGAGACTATTGATTAGTGCGGCATAAAACAACATCGACGGTCACTGACTCCCTGTCACATCTGTTGCAGGCTTCAACTGTGTGACACTGGATTCGGTGTGTGGCCTGGCGACCCTCCATCAGCCGCCAGCCGACCACAACAGTTCCGACAGGTACAGTACTGGTGGAACATGCCTCAATTACTGCCCATCACATAGCAACCCGTGAAGATCCGGGCTACAGTTGATCTTCAGTGATCCATGCTTGTCGTAAGAGGCGACTAACAGAATCGGGTGATCAGGTTTGCTGACTGGGTTCACACATTTCATAGTGTTCCAATTGCGTAGATTCTCAAGGTGCTGATCAGTGGATTGTCTGGTCCAGACTCGACTATTTACAGGCCACCGCCATATAGCTGGAATATTGCTGAGTGCGGCGTAAATATAAACTCACTCACTCACTCATCAGATAGCGTGGGTGGGTGTTTAGCCAAGTGGTTAAAGTGTTCGCTCGTCACGCTGAAGATCCAGGTTCGATTCCCCATATTGTTCAATGTGTGAAGCCCATTTCTGGTGACCCCCCGCCATCATGTTGTTGGAATATTGCTGAAAGTGACGTAAAACTAGACACACTAACTCAATTTAAACACGTATCTCAACTGCCGATATGGCAGCTGACAATGTCTTCAGATATCTGGTAATTACCAACAGAGTAGTGCAAGAAGCTATTTCGTTTATACGATCAGTATTTGAGAAAGGTCATCGGCCGAGTGGCGCAAAATGGTTATTTCATTCCTGCACAATATGGACGAGGTGGCAGCATTGTTCTTCTCTGTGACAAGTACCTACGTGGGGTAATTCAACGAATGAGGGAACATTGTGATGTACGATCCTGAAGATGGTTGACATGATTGAGTAAAGCTGCATTGCCAACAAGCATCCCGTAAATATTAACACGATAGGTTTTGATTTCTCAACATCCCAACAATCTACTCATTCGTGGACATCGTGAACATCTTGACATGTACGTCTCAACAGCTGGCAGAGTGCTCTGATGATCTACAACAGCAACGACGTCGACGATGGCAACTGGGGTATTCTCAGTGTGGACTGGAACATCAGACCTCCACAGGGCACTGAAGGTAAATATATCAATATTTGAATTGTCTGCTAAGTAGCAAGTATCAGTTGTGAGTACCTTAAAATTATGAATCTAGTTTCTTTCAATATATACTGAACTTCATTGAAAACGCACCACTTATAAAAGTTCAGATTATTAAGAGTATGTGTAAGGAATTGATATTTTTTGAGTGGATAATAACAGATTGAAGACTGACAAAAACAACAACACAGAAAAGACGCTTATTCATTGAAATGTTCCACAGTCAGAAAGGATCAAACACACGTGGGGTCAAATTGAAAAGTCAATATCGCGTGTGACCGCCATTTGCATTGACACATGCAGTTCAACGTCTCCTCATGGAGTCAATAAGCGTCCGAATAGAGTTCTTGGGGATGGCATTCCACTTCTGCAGTAGTGCAGCCTCAAGTTCCCGGATGTTTCGCATCTGTTGTCGCCGCGAAAGACTTTGACCAATTTCGTCCCACAAGTACTCCATGGGGGATACATCTGGCGACTGTGCTGGCCAATGAATAACCTGGATGTGTTGCTGGGCCAGATACTGTATGGAAAGTCTTGTTGTGTGTGCCCGTGCGTTGTCCTGTTGAAAGTATGGACATCTTGGTGGTGATACGATGTGATTCTGAAGAATCTGCTCACGGTAATAAAGGGCATTAACTCTCCCTTGACAGACATGAAGGCAGTCCTGTGATTGTAATTTATTCCACCCCAGACCATGACGCTCCCACCACCCAAAGGTCTGTCTGAACCACACACTCATCAGCATAACGTTGACCACGTCTACGCCAAACACGTAATCGGCCGTCAGCATTACGTAGATGAAGACGTGACTCGTCAGTGACTACCACACCATGCCATTGTTGTAACCATTACTGAAAATGCCTGCTAGCCCATTGTATACGCTCATTACGGTGTCTGTCAGACAGAATTGGTCCAACGTAAGGACGTCGAGCATGGAACCCTGTGGCGTGTAGACGGCAGCTAGTGCAGCAGTCCTGGCAGTCGGCAGTGTTCAATCACTGATATGGACATGGTCAATATGGCGATCTTGATGGAGCGTCGTAACACGTTGTTGCCAAGGTCATTGAAGGTCACGGGTGTTGCCTGTCTACTGATGTCGTTTATGAAGCCTAACGATGGTGGAGTGGCCAAGTCCAAGTTGTCGAGCAATATCCCTGCTGCTGGTGCCAACCTGAATTATGCCTAGTGCACGTTCTCTTTCGTGAGGTGTTAACCTCGGCATCTCTGTCCTCGTTTCACAATCGTTAGTGAAGCAATGAGAATCGGTTCTCATACACCTGCTTTTAATGTCACAGTCAGTATGATTTCAGAATGAAATTCGCACTTTTTTCATGGCGTGGCTGCATGTTGGTGCATTTTGGAATTAAGAGTCATACTGTGGACAGGATTTGTTTCTAAAGCATTTTTTCAACTGGACATGCCCTTCGACTTCATGTTAGTTATATTCACTGATCATTGTCATGCTGACATCCATCCACGATGAAAATATGGACAGTTTTAGACTGGTGCGTTTTCAATGATGTTCAGTATATTTCATGAAGACAGGATTGACCTTTTATTCTTGCGGGGCGAAATTTCCGAAGAGATTCTTTTAGCTTTCTCCTTGTTTCCTGTCTTCAACAATACCTTAATATTTGGGCGGTGGGTGTAACATCGTAGTTGATGCGCCAGCTCGTCACGCTGCATACCCGGGTTCAACTGTCCACATGGGTACAATGTGTGAAGCCGATTTCTGGTGTCCCCGCCGTGATATTGCTCACTATATGAAAGGTAACTGAATTTGGCGAGGATATTGTTCAGCTCAATTCATGCGGCGTTAAGGACGGTAAGCGGTGTTATCTGTAAATCACCATTGTTTCCAGAGCTGTTCATGGTCCAGTACGGGGTCAACTGGGACATGGGTGATCCCATGGGGGTGTGGGGAGGCCTGTACAAGGAACCAGACTTCCCTACAGTCGCACAGTTCAAGTCCATCAGGCAACAACAGGTAACGCCAGCAGTCTTAATGATTTCTTCATGATGAAAGATCGGGTGTGTTGTGTGAATAGTGCAATCAACTCTACCATCTCACTACTTAACAGACACAGGTTTGACAACCCATGATACCATTTCTATGGGGGAAATGCGGGAGTTAAATCTGTCGGAGTAAAATGATGCCGAAGTCGTAAACTTAAAGCAGCAATAACTTTGACATTTGGGTGGCCTCCGAAACCCTTTGTAGATCAACGTCCCTGTAAACTGAACCCAGTAACATACAATACTCGGAATAACCCGAGTGTAAAGGCCTCACCTTTCCCGCCAAAATAACCTGACCTTGGGATGCCTTTACTGATCAGTATTGAATAGCAGACTGCATAACCTTCAGTCAAACCCAGCGTTGAAGAGTGCTGGTCGACCAGCTGTGTTGTATTTGTCTAGGATGTACTTATATCCACGTTATATCTCAGGGTCCAGTGAAGTGGACATCGTACCCGGTGCCGGCCAACGTTTCCCAGGTGCCGATTCCACCCATGTTCCAGCTCCTCACAGATAACGTGCTTCTCATGCACCTGTGTGCCAAGTCCACATACCCTCCGGAGCAGGTGCGTGGTCTGTGAGACTAAGGTTTTGGGATTGTTGGTCAGAGGTGCGTGGTCGGTGAGACTGAGGTTTTAGGATTGAGTTTCAGAGGTGCGGCAGGCGGTGTGTGAATTGTGGTTGGAAAACTACAGGCATTCTAGCAGAAGCCTTGGATGAGGGAGCAGCTTTAATCAATATCCTAGCAATATCACGGCTTCACACATTGTATAACTCGACCTTATAAGTGCCGAATGAATGAGACAATTACATATGAATCAGCCTCTCTATGTTATCCTTTCCATGTGTTACAGGTGACTGGTCTACGCTTCATCAACATCACTTCAGGGCAGATACTGGTTGTCTGGTCTGATGACAACATCAAGACCAAGTAAGTTATGTCAGTACTGCAGCGGTTCTGGCACAGCGGTCTAGTGCTGCAGAGGTTCAAGCACAATGGTGTTGTGGTGCAGCGGTTCTGACACAACAGTGTTGTTGTGTAGTTGTTTGATACAGTGATCCAGCCAGCGGTTCTGGCACAATGAGACTCTGTCTTTGGCAGTATGTGTGTGTCAGTGTGGTACTATCCTCTCAAAGGATACCAAATCACATGTATAAGTAATCATGGTATTTCAGATGGCATCATTGTCATCATCAACCCGATGATCTCAACAAGAGGTACCAATCTCAACAAGAGGTATTCTGAAACAAATCCAAACAAACGTTTGGTTTTGACTTTCGTGCAAAGGACAGTCTGTGATACGTTCATGATAAGTCAGAGTTGTGGCGAATGACTCCAGGGTGTTGTTGATGATCCATAAATGCTGCAATGAGAATTCACGCTCAGTCTCATTATATACTTCCTTTCAAAAGTTTAGACTCACTGAAAACACTCACTATATGTTATGGATATATATGTGGTTACATCGAAGATTGATTTCTCCACGAACTTCGGGAACCAACTGCAAACCTTACGCAGATGAATTGCAAGAGGATCATGCATCAATGCAAATATCGTGCATGTGAACAGCCGCATTTAGGTGTAAAATTTTGTTAAGAATTCGCCAATTTTCACTGATTTTGATCATTTATTGAATTCATGACAATAATCTTGTCAACGTTACGAATTTGTTTTACAATACATCAGTATTGTAAGCAATACCTTTAAACAGTATGGAATATTTTGCAATATTTAGTTTAGAACAGTTGCCTGAAGTAAGTGGCTATATTTACACTAGTGATTCTAAACTTTTGAAAGGAAGTATATGTTAGAGTTTACTACTCGCGATCGCAACATGAACATCTGAGGCCAGCCCATTACAGATTACACCAGAGAGACATTTTGCAAAATTTGATCCACGAATGAAAGGACACTAGTCAATCAATATTAGCCTTCAGAAAGCAGCTTCATCTAGGTCTATGGGAAATCTTTGAAAACATGAAAAAGAAAATGGGAAAATTGTGGAATTTCCTACAGATAGCCTAGTATGTATGGTAGTATGGTTGTGGAAAGTCTCTTTCGTTTCAAATGATTTCTTCACTTTGAAATGGCCCGTTTGGATGTTTCTAAGGTTGCATAATAAGACGACACATTCGCTTTCATGATCCCGTAAGCGACGCTCTGATTCATAGGATGAAAGATGGTCTTGTGACTTGTAAAAGCGTGTCGCCAGACCTTCGTATTGCTTCATGCTAAACTTGGTTCTGAGGAAACATTCATATCAGGTCTCATCAGCACTTAGTCAGAACATCTGAGACACTCACCCCTGCCTAAATGTTCCTTATTTCAACAGATGTATATTCACGTACATCGTCGAGTACTCTGCTGATGGATCAGAAGCCGGGTTCAAGAGGGCCAACGAGGAGGACACAATCGTCACAGCAGTCGTCATTGCCCCGCAACCTAATCCTGCCACCGGTTCGTTCAAGATACTAACCAAATGTTTCTACCAGTAGACACCTGTGAAACGTTAAATGTACACTCCACTCGTAATGTTATACCCTACCCATGCCCGTGGGTGGGTGTCACCAAAGTGGTAAATAAGTAAATAGAAGCGTAAATAGAAGTAACGCAACCATTTCCATAACCATATGAAGCAGATTCCACTGTATGCTTCTGACTGTAGCTTAAACTTATGTTCAGGAATTACTTTAAAATAGTCATGACACCTGGTGTTCCCGAAACCCTGCATGGCTTCGTCTTTCCTCCCAGTCTTATCACTGAATTAATGTTCCCACACACATGAATCTCCCTCATTCAGCAAACTGTAAGACTCAATCTGTTGTTGTGTCCAGGTTACATCGGAGACAAGATGGTGACTGGGAGCTACAGGGTCAAGGCCGTGGACTACTTCAAGAGACAAGGGCCATACTCACAAACTCAGATATACAAATAACATCTCCCGGTGCTATGTGGGATATATAAGGACCATGTGTTGAAATATAAATCATAACACAAATAAAAAGACATTAGTTTACAGGGGCGGATACAGCTTTTTTAGAAAGGGGGGTCCACAGTTCATTTTCACCCGTTTTTACGAGAGTTTAAATGGTCATTTAAAAACTTTCAAGATAAAACAAGGGAAGGAGGAAAGAGAGGACTCCCCGGATCCACCTATAGTTTATATATTCAAGTGTGAACCAGAATTCCACATGCTGAGATAATACGTACTGGGACCTTTTCTGTTTAATACAGGCTGAAGTCACTGATCAGTCAGATCTGGTGAATGTCATCAGGAACAGGTAACTTCAGGGTATCACTGTTACTCTGCCTTAGAGATGAGGGTTGTATCCATGTTCTATCCAATACCACCATTCTACAACTACAGTTACAGGTTGTCAGGCAAAGGAACCATTAGACTTCCTAGAACTCTTGTTCAGCCTTATTTACAATGCCTGATACTGACAGTTTGGAAATGACTTTCTGACGACATGACTAAAGGTCCGGATGACTATATTTGAAGCATGACTGACAATGACGGTGTGTGTGTGTGTGCGTGTGTGTTGGTTTTGTGGAAGAGGCAATTGTCTTGAAACCGTATATTGATATTGCCTGTTGTCTAGAGTAGTAATACAGCCATATGATGGCAAGACTGACCACCAGTTCCTGTTGGTCGCCTTGTATAAGTACAGGTTGCTGAAAATGACCTGTTTCTTCAAGTTTGCATTTGGATGATTACAGGGCATAGTACAAACTCTCTTGTAAGATTGTTCATGGATGACTGACAACATGCATCAGCTCAGATCCACTTTCAAGTGTGTCACTTGATTGACAACCTGCACACACTGATTTGCACCTGTGATTGTACAGGTATGATTGACAACCATCAGTATGAGGAACTTTGTTCCAAAGAAGCTTGAATAACATAAGAATATATCACATAACATATAAAATCAAAACATCTGGCTCCATTTTCAAAGACAAAAATCATACCTCTTAAAGCATGGTCGAAACATATACGCCTCATTTAAATATTTATATAGTTACAGTCTTGACTGTGATTGTTCATACATGGCCAAACTAAACAGAACAGTTGGGGATCATGGATATTTTCAAGATTTCAAATTTTCTTTGAGTGGCATATTTAGAAGCTGGTGAATCAGGTAAGGATAATCTTTATGGATGAACTTCTTTATTCGGGAGCTGCGTCATTTCGATACAGATTCTTTTATCATTGTCAACCACGCATGAGATACTTGCTTGACAACAATACAAGAATCTGTATCGAAATGACAAATTTCCCTACAAAGAAGTTGTTCATCCATAAAGATTGTCCTTATCTGATTTTGAATTTTAGCTAAGAATAAGCGCACATTTAAACAAAACTATACGGCCAGAATTATCTGTGTCCCTAATGCTTTGTTCAGTCTGTATCACCCTCCAGCTAAAGTATTAATATGCCATCATGCATAACTTCACGACAAACAATCTACCATTTGTACACCTTTGTCCAGCCCTGGTTACACTACCTCCATCAAAGCTACAGGTGATGAACTGAACCTTAAACACAGCCAACAATGGTGCTACACCCTCTGGGTGAGGGAAACCAAACATGACAAGCAAGGCAGTTGATAATGTTTATTACTCTTGGACTTTGTAGCGTACTCAGTGATGCAGATGTATTTCAGGGGAGTCCATACAAAAACAGTGACAGACATGAACAACATACAAAGAGATAACATTACTCTGATGTTTACAGTGGAGAGTCCAGGTGAAGCTATGTTAACACATCATCTGTTCTTAAAAACAAAACGGTTAATGAAATCATTGAATGGTCATGAAACATGTCCAGATGAAAATGTATGGAAAAAGATGGATGAAAAAAGTTTCGAACCTCATTTCCAAATAAAAATGTATTGGAGAATATACTGAAATTATATTGTCCAGGGGCGGATCTAGGATTTTGGATAAGGGGGGGATGCACATAAATCATGAAGTCCAAAAGTTAGGGGAAAATGCGCCTCAGAAAAAAAATTCAGGAGAGAGGGGGGGTTGCGCACCCCTGCAGCCCCCTCTGAATCCGCCCCTGCTGTCTGAGAACCTAAGCCCTGGCCACCCCTAAGTACAACAGGGTCAGTCCTGTATGAAGCTGGAAACCATGTTTCCCGTTTTTAAGGACCAACTGTGCCATTATTTCCACCCAAATCCATGAAAGGCATGGCGATCATACATCTTAACTGGATATCTAAAAGCTAATGTTACAGTATCTGCACATTTTACTTTGTCCTAACAGTCTTTGTAATGATAAATAGAGAAATGATACATGACCAAACTTTAATAAATAGGATGTATTTCCTTGGCTCCATAGTGATATCACATATCAATTATATTGTGTCTTTAGTTAATACACTAATATAATAAATCACAGATGTGTCGCATAAATATGTGACAGTGAAACAATGTATGTCAGGAAGATTCTGTCAGGAATGTCTACAAAAAGAGTACTACTTGTTTAACTGAACACCTGTTAATCGAGACTAGGTCACGGTGAACAAACAGCTGATGAAAATCTCATATTACATATCTCATCGTGGATGATACCCTACCTGTTTTCATGTGTAAATTAAGTTCTCTTGATTTGGCACAAAAACCTTTTGAAGTGTTTGACACTTTTCATATAGTTTTCTTCCCATACACTGCAAAACTTTCATGAACCTCAAGATGTCAAGGCCATATTTCTAATAAGTGCAATTATGAAAAATCACCTTATGCTAATGTTTCACTGTCACAACATGCAGAAGATCCTAACCATGATGTCATCATTCTAATGTAATCCTGTGTATGGGAGAACTTGAAGTAGCTCTCTACATGCCTGTTTCCTCACACTCTCATCCCATCAACTTCCTGTCTTTCACATAAATAAGTGGAGTTAACATCCAACACACACGTCCTTATTTAGCATACTGTGACTACAATTCCACCTGCAAATCACAAATGGTCGGTTTGAAATAACTGACATACAACACAATTGTACCTGTATTCTTAAACAACAGAAAATACACATTACAAAAGATTTCCACACTGAAATCATTACCAAAATTAACTTAAAAAATACATGAACTCTGATGTTAAGGAGTTGTTTTTTATACTTTCATAATACTTTCTAATATAAGGTTACGTTCTAACTCATGTTGTCACTTTTGATTATTTCCAGGGAAATTACTTCAAATACAACCAGAATGATATCCTTACAGTTTATTACTGACAAATTGAACTCAGTAAGTTCTTGAGGTCTCAAGCATCTTTCATAACCTGCTGATTTAAGTACATGTTGAAAAGGAATTTGGGAATTGTTCCTCACAGCTTTCCTTGTCTGTAAAAGCATTGTACTTATGTTTTACCACCATGGTGAAACCAACAACTTCAGGTACCTGACAAACCCATGATCACAGGTTTCCATAGTGGCATTCCTAAGTCAACTGTGCCTCCCACACCTCTGTTGGCCATGTTGCACATAGTGGAACACATACCCTTATACTGTACTATGACAGCACACGTGTGATGTGAGTTGCCTATATCTGGTGGTTAAACACTGGTGGACAACAGGAGAAGCATGAGTGTTCAGTGAGACAAACAAGGACACATTAATAACATTGTGTACTATTACAACTCCATGTGCTGGTTTCACTTCCTCCAATCATGTAACATAGCCTTACACTGGTGGATGACAGGAGAAGCATGAGTGTTCAGTGAGACAAACAAGGACACATTAATAACATTGTGTACTATTACAACTCCATGTGCTGGTTTCACTTCCTCCAATCATGTAACATAGCCTTACACTGATGGATGACAGGATGTGATCTCTTGGACTGTTTGCAAGAATCATTTTAAGGATGGAAAAGAAAGATGCCTACAAAAGAACTAGGCCAAATACATTCTGGACAAGTTTGACACTGAAACACAGTAAGGATACCATCCTCATAACAAAAATCTTTCTTGATTTCCAGCTTTCTTCCTTTCCAGTCGATTCATACCCAAAACAGTCAAATGTCTACATTTCACGTTCACATGTATCTTGCATACAGTCAGTCTGGTCAAACACAGCTATACAACATTCACATGAAGAATGGACAGCAGGTAGTCCTGGAACTTCTTACAAGCAACATAGATGTTGGAAAGTGTCATGTTTCTGATTTAGTCTTCTGGTAAAATCTGACAGGTTTCTCAGCTGAACACATCATTCCTTTTGACAGTAATCTCAGATAAACACACATTCCTCACTGATCTGCAAGATTGTCACAGTTGCAAGATCTCAGGAACATCTGCAGTTCCGTTGTCAAGTATCCCAAACAAACTCATATTGACCATTGTCACAGATCTCAGCCAAACATCGAGTTATCTTCATGCTACTTAGTCTGGTATACCATATATTTGACAAAGACTTCAGACAAAATCTGTTGTCAAAGCCCTGCATGAGTTTCACTCCAACTGCAGGATAAGAATATTAGACAAACCTAAGAAAAACAATCAGCTATCTTGGATAAGGATATTATAAACTCTGCCATTACACTGACAGGGGTCTTTTCCAAACCATACCAGTATTTTGAAAGGATCTCAGGCAACTCATCAATACTCTTTCACAAGAATTTCAGACAAGCAACAATCAATCTTTGACAAGGATCTGAAGACTACCATTTATCTTTGTCAAGAACCTTTGGCAAACAACCCTGCTGTCTTTGACATAGATCTGAGGCAAAACACCAGTCATCTCAGATAAGGATCTTGGGCAAAGAACCATTTATGTTTGATAAAGATCTGAGACAAAGAATAATTTATCTCTGACAAGTATCTGAAGCACACCACCATTTACCCTTGCCAAGGATCTTGGGCTAACTGCCAAGTATCTTTAACAAGGATCTCAGGCTAACTACAATTTGTCTTTAACAAGGATCAAAGGCAAATCCGTAGTTTCCTTAGAACAACTTCAGCTAAATATATCATTCTCATCAAAAATGATCTTGCCAAACATCTATCCTTGACAGTCCTATTCTTGCCAACAAGGACAGTTGGTTTGATTTGTGCTGTCAGTCAAACGACCAGTCCTCCTCCATGGACACCTCCTCAAGCTGCTGTGTCAGATCAGACATGGCGAGTTGTCTGAAAGAAAACATCAAAATAACTCTGATTCCTTATTGTTAAAAGCGGCAGTCACCAATATTCATGCTACTGGTATATCTTGACTACCTGTAAACTATGTAATCTCACAAAGCAGTGATTGATATAATGACCAATGTCCCTTGCCATCAAGCACAATGTTATGGAATCTGACCAACATATCTATTTTGCCTCCTCTAATTACAAGTAAAGGTTATTTGTGTGAAAAATATTTATTGAACCAAAGAAGGAACATGTTGGTCATTTCTCATCAATTTGGAAATTTTAATATAAATTGTATATTTATATACTTATCCTATCTTATGATAGCTTTATCATTACTTGAAGAGTAATACGTGGATATTTAGTAACTATAAACCATGATTAAAAATTATCATCCACACATAACCTGTTATTCCATGTCATTCCATCCCTAAAACAAAAGGAATATATATACATAGCTTCACTAGGCACAGGGTGTTTGCTTAATTATCAACACCAAATTTCCCTAAATGTAAGTCCTTTAATTTTAACCTGATTCAATATGATGCATTATCATTACTTGTAATAATATCTAGCCATCTGATGATTGCTGTCTTGTACAAACCCATATCTACAGACATCCTGACATCACCATGCTAGCTGTGATGTCACCTGCTTGTCATGTCACAAGCTTGTCATGTCACTGTGATGTCACCTGCCTCTATTCTCATGTTTGGTACTGAACCAATGTAAATACAACGTTGTAAGGCAGGGTGTTTGCTAGTGATGAGTGAGTGAGTTTAGTTTTACGCTTTTTTTAACAATATTCCAGCAATACCATGGCGCAGGACACCAGAAATGGGCTTCACACAATGTACCCATGTGGGGAATCGGCATGACAAGTGAATCCCTTAACCACTGGGCTACCCTGTCATATCACGAGCTAAGGTAAGCAACCTAGAGTTGCCTCCCCTGATACCACGGGTCTTCAGTATAATGAGCGAACACTTTAATCACAAGGCTACCCCACCGCCCCTTGCTAGTGATGTGTGAGAGATGAGGAACTGTGTCTGACCCTTGGGCAGTTTACTGATGTCCGTCAAGGGTGTGACTGGATGCAGCAAAGCTGGTAAGGCCTCCGATGTTTTCCGTCGCAAATTCTTAAACAGTGGGTGATTAAGTAAAGATGTAGCAGTTGGCCTGGAAGAAAATACAAAATCTGACTCAATATTTCATTTATAAATAATGCAGCACAAACCAGTACCTTTCATTCTTGTTGATACATATTACAACAATCAGTAGAAACACAAGACATATCAATGTTCTTGCAAATCTGACTCTTACCTTTGTTCGATATCTCTTTCTACACATAGTGACACAAAATTGTGAAAATGTTGTGAAAATGTTCTTTCAAAGAATACTTTTTCAGGTCTGTTTGCATCATCAGCTCGTGCACCATCTGAAATTTTTTTTAGAACAATTATTCAATATATGTGAAGAAATGCATAATTCAGCTCACTCTGTATTTGTTTGCCACTACAAGCAGTTCTGGAAATAACACAACTTAGAATAACAAGGCTGAATTGTCTGAAGCATGAAGTTTGGCTGCAGTTTTTTCTTTCAAGAATAAAGTAGCAAAACACCTCACGGCAATTTCAGTATAGGAACAATGCAGCATGGTAAATTTAACACAGTTTAATGTAACCATTGTTTTATATCAACTTCATCCTACCAGATTCTGAAATAGCATCCTCTGTTACAAAATTCCCTACAGTTGTTGAATCAGCTAACATTGGCTTAGTTCCATTCAGCTTTTCAAGAAGCATCTGAAAATCAAAGCAAAATACTTCAAATCTTAATTTCGTTCAACCATTACATCATGTAGACATAAACATCAATCTGCAGTTGATCTAAACTTGTGTCTTGACACTTGACAGTACTTCCTACTGCTACGTACCTGTGTGACTGGCATGTCTGTGAAGGGAGCTTGGCCATTGGCTAGTTCACAAGCTGTAATGCCCAGACTGTAGATGTCAGACTTTGTATCGTAGCCTGATAAATTCTGCAACATGTAACATATGAAACACATCTATTAAATTAAGAATGGGTTGAGAATGAGTTAAGAATGAGTGTAAAGCAAATTTCCTTTGGGATAATAAAGCATTATCTTATCTTATCTTCATAAAGAGTTCTGAGTGGGTTCACAGTGGGTTCAGAGTGAGTTAAGAGAGTTATGAGAACGTTTAGAATGGGTTCAGAGTGAGTTAAGAGATGGTTTAGAATAGAGTTTAGAGTTGTTTCATAATGAGTTCACTGTGGGTTCAGAGTGAGTTAAGAGAGGGTTTGGAACAGGTTCAGAGTGAGTTAAGACATGGTTTAGAATGGGTTCAGAGTGAGTTAAGAGATGGTTTGGAATGAGTTCAGAGTGAGTTAAGAGAGGGTTTGGAATGAGTTCAGAGTGAGTTAAGAGAGGGTTTGGAATGAGTTCAGAGTGAGTTAAGAGAGGGGTTTGGAATGAGTTCGAGTTAGAGAATGAGGTTTAAGAATGAGAAGTTCAGAGTGAGTTAAGAGAGGGTTGAGAATGGGTTCAGAGTGAGTTAAGAGAGGGTTTGGAATGAGTTCAGAGTGAGTTAAGAGAGGGTTTGGAATGAGTTCAGAGTGAGTTAAGAGAGGGTTTGGAATGAGTTCAGAGTGAGTTAAGAGAGGGTTTGGAATGTGTTCAGAGTGAGTTAAGAGAGGGTTTGGAATGTGTTCAGAGTGAGTTAAGAGAGGGTTGAGAATGGCTTCAGAGTGAGTTAAGAGATGGTTTAGAATGAGTTCAGAGTGAGTTAAGAGAGGGTTGAGAATGGCTTCCAGAGTGAGTTAAGAGAGGGTTTGAATGAGTTCAGAGTGAGTTAAGAGAGGGTTTGGAAGTTCAGAGTGAGTTAAGAGAGGGTTTGGAATGAGTTCAGAGTGAGTTAAGAGAGGGTTTGGAATGAGAGAGTGAGTTAAGAGGGTTTGAAGAGTTCAGAGTGAGTTAAGAGAGGGTTTGGAATGGGTTCAGAGTGAGTTAAGAGATGGTTTGGAATGAGTTCAGAGTGAGTTAAGAGAGGGTTGAGAATGGGTTCAGAGTGAGTTAAGAGATGGTTTGGAATGGGTTCAGAGTGAGTTAAGAGAGGGTTTGGAATGAGTTCAGAGTGAGTTAAGAGATGGTTTGGAATGGGTTCAGAGTGAGTTAAGAGAGAGGGTTTGGAATGAGTTCAGAGTGAGTTAAGAGAGGGTTGAGAATGGGTTCAGAGTGAGTTAAGAGAGGGTTTGGAATGAGTTCAGAGTGAGTTAAGAGAGGGTTTGGAATGAGTTCAGAGTGAGTTAAGAGAGGGTTTGAGAATGGCTCAGAGTGAGTTAAGAGATGGTTTAGAATGAGTTCAGAGTGAGTTAAGAGAGGGTTTGGAACATGGGAAGTGAGTTCAGGAGAATGAGTTAGTGAGAGAGGGTTTGGAATGGGTTCAGAGTGAGTTAAGAGATGGTTTTAGAATGAGTTCAGAGTGAGTTAAGAGAGGGTTGAGAATGGGTTCAGAGTGAGTTAAGAGATGGTTTGGAATGAGTTCAGAGTGAGTTAAGAAAGGGTTTGGAATGAGTTCAGAGTGAGTTAAGAGAGGGTTTGGAATGTGTTCAGAGTGAGTTAAGAGAAGGTTTGGAATGAGTTCAGAGTGAGTTAAGAGAGGGTTTGGAATGTGTTCAGAGTGAGTTAAGAGAGGGTTTGGAATGTGTTCAGAGTGAGTTAAGAGAGGGTTGAGAATGAGTTCAGAGTGAGTTAAGAGAGGGTTGAGAATGGCTTCAGAGTGAGTTAAGAGAGGGTTTAGAATGAGTTCAGAGTGAGTTAAGAGAGGGTTGAGAATGGCTTCAGAGTGAGTTAAGAGAGGGTTTGGAATGAGTTCAGAGTGAGTTAAGAGAGGGTTTGGAATGGGTTCAGAGTGAGTTAAGAGAGGGTTTGGAATGAGTTCAGAGTGAGTTAAGAGAGGGTTTGGAATGTGTTCAGAGTGAGTTAAGAGAGGGTTTGGAATGAGTTCAGAGTGAGTTAAGAGAGGGTTTGGAATGTGTTCAGAGTGAGTTAAGAGAGGGTTTGGAATGTGTTCAGAGTGAGTTAAGAGAGGGTTGAGAATGAGTTCAGAGTGAGTTAAGAGAGGGTTGAGAATGGCTTCAGAGTGAGTTAAGAGATGGTTTAGAATGAGTTCAGAGTGAGTTAAGAGAGGGTTGAGAATGGCTTCAGAGTGAGTTAAGCAAGGGTTTGGAATGAGTTCAGAGTGAGTTAAGAGAGGTTTTGGAATGAGTTCAGAGTGAGTTAAGAGGGTTTGAGAATGGGTTCAGAGTGAGTTAAGAGAGGGTTTGGAATGAGTTCAGAGTGAGTTAAGAGAGGGTTTAGAATGGCTTCAGAGTGAGTTAAGAGATGGTTTAGAATGAGTTCAGAGTGAGTTAAGAGAGGGTTGAGAATGGCTTCAGAGTGAGTTAAGAAAGGGTTTGGAATGAGTTCAGAGTGAGTTAAGAGAGGGTTTGGAATGAGTTCAGAGTGAGTTAAGAGAGGGTTGAGAATGGGTTCAGAGTGAGTTAAGAGAGGGTTTGGAATGAGTTCAGAGTGAGTTAAGAGAGGGTTTAGAATGTGTTCAGAGTGAGTTAAGAGAGGGTTGAGAATGAGTTCAGAGTGAGTTAAGAGAGGGTTGAGAATGGGTTCAGAGTGAGTTAAGAGAGGGTTTGGAATGAGTTCAGAGTGAGTTAAGAGAGGGTTTGGAATGGCTTCAGAGTGAGTTAAGAGAGGGTTTGGAATGAGTTCAGAGTTGTTTTATAAAGAGTTCACTGTGGGTTCAGAGTGAGTTCAAAATGAGAGGGTTTGGAACAGGTTCAGAGTGAGTTATGAGAATGAGTGAGTTAATATTTAGCGTCACATCGACAAGATTGCAGCCATATCATGACGAGAACAATTTCATTTATATCAATATTAAAATCAATAAATTTAGAACATAAAAGCCTGTCGTCGAAAGACATTAAAAATACTAGACTATCACAGCTCTTAATTCAAAACTAGTACACTACCATAAAAATGAATCACTAGAGACAACAACACAATATAAAACACGGGTTATAGATCACCAACACTGAAGGTTGATCACCATACTAGGGATCATGGGGACTTACTGTACCTTTGCTACCTACATGGACCCAAGCTGGATTTACATCATCCCTTCAGCCGCTGGTGATTGCAGTCAAATTAAACCATAATTAAAAATCACAAAAATTCTACGCTTAAAATCCTGGTAAGTTTTAAATTTACTTTGAAAGTACCGGACTTGGGATATGAGAAGGTTTAGAATGTGTTCAGAGTGAGTTAAGAGATGGTTTGGAATGGGTTGAGAGTGAGTTAAGAGATATTTTGAAATGGGTTCAGGGTGAGTTAAGAGAGGGTGCAGAGTAGGATTAGAGTGGGTTAATAGAGGGTTTGGAATGGGTTCAGAATGAGTTAAGAGAGGGTGCAAAGTAGGATCAGAGGAGGTTAATAGAGGGTTTGGAATGGGTTCAGAATGGGTTAAGAGAGGGTGGAGAGTAGGATCAGAGTAGGTTAATAGAGTGTTTGGAATGGGTTCAGGGTTAGTTAGGATTGGGTTTGGAATGGGTTCAGAGCGGGTTAAGAGTAGGTTCAGAGTGGATCAGAGTTATATCAGAGTGGGTTCAGAGTAGGAACAGAGTGGGTTCAGAGTAGGTTCAGAGTAGGAACAGAGTCGGATCAGAGTAGGAACAGAGTGAGTTCAGAGTAGGTTCAGAGTAGGATCAGAGTGGGTTCAGAGTAGGAACAGAGTGGGTTCAGAGTAGGAACAGAGTGGGTTCAGGGTAGGTTCAGAGTAGGAACAGAGTAGGAACAGAGTTGCTTTAGAGTAGGAACAGAGTGGGTCCAGAGTAGGAACAGAGTGGGTTCAGAGTAGGAACAGAGTGGGTTTCGGAGTGGGTTCAGAGTAGGAACAGAGTAGGGACAGAGTGGGTTCAGAGTTTACAAACAGAGTTGGAGTAGGATCAGAGTAGGTAGTATGTTCAGAGTAGGATCAGAGAAGAAACAGAGTGGGTTCAGAGTAGGAACAGAGTGGGGGTTCAGAGTAGGATCAGAGAGTGGGAACAGAGTGGGTTCAGAGTATGTTCAGAGTAGGATCAGAGTAGGGATCAGAAACAGAGTGGGTTCAGAGTACGAACAGAGTAGGAACAGTGGGAGTGGGTTCAGAGTGGGACTGGGGTTCAGAGGAACAGAGTTCAGAGTAGGAACAGAGTGGGTTCAGAGTACAAACAGTAGGAACAGAGAGGCTTCAGGTAAGAACAGAGTGGGTTCAGAGTAGGAACACAGAGTGGGTTTTGGAGTGGGTTCAGAGAGAGTAGGATCAGAGTAGGAGTGGGTTTGCAGAGTAGGATCAGAGTCAGGTTCAGAGTAGGAGTGGGTTCAGAGTCAGAGGGAACAGAGTGGGTTCAGAGTAGGAACAGAGTGGGTTCAGAGTAGGATCAGAGCGGGATTGAGTAGGATCAGAGTGGGTTCAGGGACACAGAGTGGGTTGAACAGAGTGGGATCAGAGTAGGAACAGAGTGGGTTCAGAGTAGGTTCAGAGGTTTCGGAGGTGGGGGACAGAGTAGGGACAGAGTGGGTTCAGAGTACAAACAGAGTGGGATCAGAGTAGGAACAGAGTAGGAACAGAGTTGCGTCAGAGTAAGAACAGTAGGTTCAGAATGGGTTCGGAGTAGGTTCAGAGTGGGTTCAGAGTAGGTTGAGAGTAGGATCAGAGTAGGAACAGAGTGGATTCAGAGTAGGAACAGAGTGGGTTTCGGAGTGGGTTCAGAGTAGGAACAGAGTGGGTTCGGAGTGGGTTTAGAGTAGGATCAGAGCGGGTTGAGAGTAGGATCAGAGTGGGTTCACAGTAGGGACAGAGTGGGTTCAGAGTAGGAACAGAGTGGGTTCAGAGTGGGTTCAGAGTGGGTTTCGGAGTGGGTTCAGAGTAGGAACAGAGTGGGTTCAGAGTAGGGACAGAGTGGGTTCAGAGTACAAACAGTAGGAACAGAGAGGCTTCAGAGTAAGAACAGAGTGGGTTCAGAGTAGGAACAGTAGGTTCAGAGTGGGTTCGGAGTAGGTTCAGAGTGGGTTCAGAGTAGGTTCAGAGTAGGAACAGAGTGGGTTAAGAGTAGGAACAGAGTGGGTGCAGAGTGGGATCAGACTGGGTTCAGAGTGGGTTCAGAGTAGGAACAGAGTGGGTTTTGGAGTGGGTTCAGAGTAGGAACAGAGTGGGTTCGGAGAGGGTTCAGAGTAGGATCAGAGCGGGTTGAGAGTAGGATCAGAGTGGGTTCAGAGTAGGGACAGAGTGGGTTCAGAGTACGGAACAGAGTGGGATCAGAGTAGGAAAAGAGTAGGAACAGAGTTGCTTCAGAGTAAGAACAGAGTGGGTTCAGAGTAGGTTCAGAGTAGGAACAGTAGCTTCAGAGTGGGTTTGGAGTAGGTTCAGAGTGGGTTCAGAGTAGGTTCATAGTAGGATCAGAGTAGGAACAGAGTGGGTTCAGAGTAGGAACACAGTGGGTTCAGAGTGGGATCAGACTGGGTTCAGAGTAGGTACAGAGTAGGAACAGAGAGGCTTCAGAGTGGGTTCAGAGAGGATCAGAGTAGGAACAGAGTGGGTACAGAGTAGGAACAGAGTGGGTTCGGAGTGGGTTCAGAGTAGGAACAGAGTGGGTTCAGAGTAGGAACAGAGTAGGAACAGAGTGGCTTCAGAGTGAGTTCAGAGTAGGAACAAAGTGGGTTCAGAGTAGGTTCAGGGTGGGTTCAGAGTGGGTTCAGAGTAGGAACAGAGTGGGTTCAGAGTGGATATTGAGTAGGAACAGAGTGGGTTCAGAGTAGGAACAGAGTAGGATCAGAGTGGGTTCAGAGTAGGAACAGTGGATTCAGAGTGGGTTCAGAGTAGGAACAGAGTGGGTCTACAGTTGGTTCAGAGTAGGATCAGAGTAGGAACAGAGTGAGTTC
Source organism: Haliotis rubra (assembly GCF_003918875.1). Classification (NCBI taxonomy): domain Eukaryota; kingdom Metazoa; phylum Mollusca; class Gastropoda; order Lepetellida; family Haliotidae; genus Haliotis; species Haliotis rubra. The sequence goes on from NW_025767579.1 coordinate 2,350,945, forward strand.
AGAGTAGGAACAGAGTGAGTTCAGAGTAGGAACAGAGTGGGTTCAGAGTAGGAACAGAGTGGGTTCAGAGTGGGTTTGGAGTAGGAACAGAGTGGGTTGAGAGAAAGTTCAGAGTGGGTTCAGAGTAGGAACGGAGCGGGTTCAGAGTAGGCTCAGAGTGGGTTCAGAAAAGGTTCAGAGTTGGATCAGAGTGGGTTCAGAGTAGGAACAGATGGGGTTCAGAGTGGGTTTGGAGTAGGAACAGAGTGGGCTCAGAGAAAGTTCTGTGTGGGTTCAGAGTAGGAACAGAGTTGGTTCGGTGTAGGTTCAGAGTGGGTTCAGAGTAGGAACAGAGTGGGTTCAGAGTAGGTTCAGAATAGGAACAGAGTGGGTCCACAGTTGGTTCAGAGTAGGATCAGAGTAGGAACAGTGAGTTCAGAGTAGGAACAGAGTGGGTTCAGAGTGGGTTTGGAGTAGGAACAGAGGTGGTTGAGAGAAAGTTCAGAGTGGGTTCAGAGTAGTAACAGAGCGGGTTCACAGTAGGTACAGATTGGGTTCAGAAAAGGTTCAGAGTGGGAACAGAGTGGTTTCAGAGTAGGTTTAGAGTAGGAACAGAGTGGGTTGACAGTAGGAACAGAGTGGGTTCAGAGTAGGAAAAGAGTGGGTTCAGAGTAGGAACAGAAAAGGTTCAGAGTGGGTTCAGAGTGGGAACAGAGTGGGTTCAGAGTAGGAACAGAGGTTCAGAGCGGGTTCAGAGTAGGATCAGAGTGGGATCAGTGTAGGTTCAGAGTGGGTACAGAGTCAGATCAGAGTGGGTTCAAAGTAGGATCAGAGTGTGTTCTGAGTAAGATCAGAGTAGGAACAGAGTGGGCTCATAGTAGGATCAGAGTGGGTTCAGAGTAGGTTCAGAGTAGGAACAGTGGGTTCAGAGTAGGAATAGAGTAGGTTCAGAGTAGGATCAGAGTAGGTTCAGAGTAGGATCAGAGTGGGTTCAGAGTAGGTTCAGAGTGGGTTCAGAGTAGGGACAGAGTGGGATCAGTGTAGGAACAGAGTAGGAACAGAGTTGCTTCAGAGTAGGAAGAGAGTGGCTTCAGAGTAGGTTCAGAGTGGGTTCGGAGTAGGTTCAGAGTGGGTTCAGAGTAGGTTCAGAGCAAGATCAGAGCAGAAACAGAGTTGGTTCAGAGTAGGAACAGAGTGGGTTCAGAGTGGGTTTGGAGTAGGAACCGAGTGGGTTTGGAGTAGGAACAGAGTGAGTTCAGAGAAAGTTCAGAGCGGGATCAGAGTGGGTTCAGAGTAGGAACAGAGTGGGTTCAGAGTAGGTTCAGACTGGGTTCAGAAAAGGTTCAGACTGGGTTCAGAGTAGGTACAGGGTGGGTTCAGAGTAGGAACAGAGAGGCTTCAGAGTGGGTTCAGAGTAGGAACAGTGGGCTCAGAGACGATCAGAGTAGGATCAGAGTGGGTTCAGAGTAGGAACAGAGTGGGTTCGGAGTGGGTTGAGAGTAGGAACAGAGTGGGAACAGAGTGGGTTTAGAGTAGGGACAGAGTGGGTTCAGAGTAGGAACAGAGTGGGTCAGAGTAGGAACAGAGTGGGTTCAGAGTAGGAACAGAGTGGGTTCAGAGTGGGTTCAGAGTAGGTTCAGGGTGGGTTCAGAGTAGGTTCAGGGTAGGAACAGAGTGGATATGGAGTAGGAACAGAGTGGGTTCAGAGTAGGTTCAGAATGGGTTCTGAGTGGGTTCAGAGTAGGAACATAGTGGGTCTACAGTTGGTTGAGAGTAGGATCAGAGTAGGAACGGATTGAGTTCAGAGTAGGAACAGAGTGGGTTCAGAGTAGGAACAGAGTGGGTTCAGAGTGGGTTTGGAGTAGGAACAGAGTGGGTTGAGAGAAAGTTCAGAGTGGGTTCAGAGAAGGAACAGAGTGGGATCAGAGTGGGTTTAGAGTAGGAACAGAGTGAGTTCAGAGTAGGAACAGAGTGGGTTCAGAGTAGGGGGTTCAGAGTAGGAACAGAGTGGGTTCAGAGTGGGTTTGGAGTACTGACTGAGTTTAGTTTTATGCCGCTTTTAGCAATATTCCAGCAATATCACGGTGGGGGACACCAGAAATGGGCTTAACACATTGTGCCCATGTGGGGAATCGAACCCGGGTCTTCGGCGTGACGAGCTAACGCTTTAACCACTAGGCTACCCCACCGCCCCCCGGGTTTGGAGTAGAAGAGAGTGGGTTGAGAGAAAGTTCTGAGTGGGTTCAGAGTAGATACAGAGTGGGTTGAGAGTGGGTTTGGAGTAGGAACAGAGTGGGTTCAGAGTAGGAACAGAGTTGGTTCGGTGTAGGTTCAGAGTGGGTTCAGAGTGGATATGGAATAGGAACAGAGCGGGTTCAGAGTAGGAAAAGAGTGGGATCAGAGTGGGTTCAGAGTAGAAACAGAGTGGGTCCACAGTTGGTTGAGAGTAGGATCAGAGTAGGAACAGAGTGGGTTGAGAGTGGGTTTGGAGTAGGAACAGAGTGGGCTCAGAGAAAGTTCTGAGTGGGTTCAGAGTAGGAACAGAGTGGGTTCGGTGTAGGTTGAGAGTAGGAACAAAGTGGGTTCGGAGTAGGTTCAGAGAAGGAACAGAGTGGGTCTACAGTTGGTTCAGAGTAGGATCAGAGTAGGAACAGAGTGAGTTCAGAGTAGGAACAGAGTGGGTTCAGAGTGGGTTTGGTGTAGGAACAGAGTGGGTTTGGAGTAGCAACAGAGTGGGTTCAGAGCGGGATCAGAGTAGGTTCAGAGTAGGTTCAGAGAGGTTCAGAGTAGGTTCAGAGCGGGTTCAGAGTAGGATCAGTGTAGGTTCAGAGTAGGTTCAGAGTAGGATCAGAGTGGGTTCAGAGTTGGATCAGAGTGTGTTCTGAGTAGGATCAGAGTAGGTTCAGAGTGGGTTCAGAATAGGATCAGAGTGGGTTCAGAGTAGGAACAGAGTGGGTTCAGCTAAGGAACAGAGTGGGTTCATAGTAGGATCAGAGTAGGAACAGAGTGGGTTCAGAGTAGGATCAGAGTGGGTTCAGAGTAGGATCAGAGTGGGTTCAGAGTTGGATCAGAGTGGGTTCAGAGTAGGTTCAGTGTGGGTTCAGAGTACGATCAGAGTGGATTCAGAGTAGGATCACAGTGGATTCAGAATGAGTGTTAACACCTTCCAAGCTATATTACAACAGTCTGAAAATATTCACACCTTGATTAGACCAATTTAGAAAAGCATGGGATAGTGGGGATCAATTTCAACCCAGAATACTAAGATGGACCAAAGGACAGAAGCACAGTACTGCAGACAGGCAGTTGCTACATATGAGATTGGAAAACAAATTTATCAAACATTGACAATTTTCAAGTTATTTCTGACAACACACAATATGAGATGTTTGTGACTTCAAATTCATTCCATGGATCCAACAGAAATGTCAGAAGGAAAATTAAGGGTTCCCCAAGGATTGAGTGGGTTGGGTTGGCAAAGCTTTGAACAGTATTCAAGTTACATGATGTATATCATGGCATGTCAGCTTCATGTAGGAAGGAGGATGTGGGGTAGCCCAGTGGTTAAAGCGTTCAATTGTCACGCCGAACACATGTTTCGATTCACCATATGTGAAGCACATTTCTGGTGTCCCCTGCTGTGAAATTGCTGAAATATTGCTAAATGCGATGTAAAACTGAACTCACTCGTGTGAGAAGAAAGCCTGAAGATTAAAAGGTCCCAGACCCATGAACAAGGGCATATCTGCTGACTAAACCAAATACACTATCAGGGCAAAGAAGTATAAACCTGGTGGTAAAAGTGAATATAAATGAAATGTTACAACAGAAGTTCACATACAGACCTGTTCTAGTATTTCTGGACTGAACCACTGCAGGTGCTCTATAGCATTCTCTGGGTAGTCATGGACAACTCTTAGTCTCTTGCCATCCTGCATCATGAAGATGGCTGTCTGTAGCCCAGACAGACACACCTTCCCCGCTGCCGAGATCAGAATATGACTAGCTTTGATACCCCTGGAACAAATATGTCACCGTCTATTGTGATAACTCAGCATATTGTCAGACAGAATGAAGATTAAATTACTTGCATTAAACCTCACACTATACTGTTTTATTCCAATATGTCATTGGATTCTCCTTGCAAACAAGGAATACATACTGGAATATATGATAAAAACTAGATGTTACCCGGTACATTTTCTGAATTCTCGAAGTTTCCAGGGTATAACATGTAACATTCAAGGTACTGGGACCTGTTGTGATGTCAATGGTTTGTGCTTCACAGTATAGTCAAATATTTTTGGCATGTTTTGCTTTGATATGATTTGCTATTCCCGTTTAATATACTACGAATATTCTCCTAAAAGTAGGTTTTCACTAATTGATTGATTGCTTTCCTAAAATAACATACCCTAAGTACATACCGGTAAAACTGTCTCAAACAAACACACCAGCTACTGGGTCCTCTTAAACAACAGTCTCAGCACAACGATTAACTTGCAGAATAGTGGCAGGATTGAATAACTGTGGTTAATGCTCACCTGTGAATAATTCCTCGATTGTGTAGATACTCCAGTGCTAACAGAGTGTCTCGCAGAATGTAAGCTATAGCTTGTTCGGGAAGTCCAATGGTGAAGAAAGCGTGGACCAAATCACGACTCGAACCTATGTATTATACAAACATATTTCCTCACAGATACAACCAGGGACTCTAGTAATTCAGGGAGTTCTAGGCATCATAGATCCAAGATCTTAGCACTAAACTGATCATAACTACAATACTTTAACACTGACTTATGACAGACAGGCTAAGATGGCTATGTAGAATTGGGTCCAGCTCTAAGGTAAGTCAGCAAAAATCCCACATTAGAATTATAAATGCCTGATTATATTGTGCAATGGTGTCTAGTATTTCACAATAGGATATAATTGTAATGAAGTAAAAACTGGTCTGATGCATCAATTCTAGGAGCATGATGGAAGTTGTGTAAAGTCTCACCAAAGGCCATGAGTGGCATGATTGACCACAGCTCCTGCCCGTGGATGAAGTTCTTGTAGTGCGGCAGTATCTTCTCATGCTGCAACTGCTTACACAGGACGATCTCCCGCTGGGGAAGCAGATAAACATGAACCAATGTAGGCTCAGAAACACACATTTCATCTGCTCTCAGTCTGACACGGTGCAGTCAGAGCAGAGAGAATTATTGAGTCTTGATTTAGAAAACATACTCAGAGTTTCAAACTTCATTTATAACTGTCATTTGTTCACTCAGAACCAGGTAATCTCTTTCAGTTAATATCTTATTCCTTCTGCAATGGAGAATATCCAATACCCAAGACATTACAATCAGATTAGCTGTAGGTGGTATTGACATACAGTGGAAACCGCCTAAGTAAAGACCGCTTAACTAAACAGACCTGATAAGTAAACACTTTTCGTTGGTCCCGGCAAATTTCTGCATTAATTATCACTATTAGAGTCTTGAGGTTAGGAGACTCGCATTATCTTGAGGTTAACAGGTATTCATGTTATTTTGAAATTAAAATTGATTCATGTTACCTTGAAATTGATTCATGTTATCTTGAAATTGATTCAAGTTATCTTGAAGTTAAAAATGATTCATGTTGTCTTGAAGTTAAATTTGATTCATGTTATCTTGAAGTTAAAAATGATTCATGTTGTCTTGAAGTTAAAAATGATTCATGTTATCTTGAAGTTAAAAGTGATTCATGTTGTCTTGAAGCTAAAGGTACCTGTTTTGATGTGATCAAAAGTGACTTGAACAATTAAGGAACAGGATTGCCAACATAAACACCAGTCTGTTCCCAGAGGAGCTTGTGTTCTGAACCTGCTCTATTACCTGTAGTAAATTCAGATCCAAATCATTGGCCTCCAGGTCAGTACGTTTGATAGCAATGGTTGCTCCAGACGTCAGGTGCTTCGCCAGTGATATGGTGGCAGTGTCCTGATGCCCTTTGCCTAAGAAACAGCAAGGTCAGAAATGAACAACTTCTAACATAACTGATGGCCATAACTGATGTTAACTGAAACTGACAAACACAAGTTAAAGAAGAGTTAGTGAGTGGCATGATGCTGACTTGAACCCTGATTCCATTATACCATGGCATGTCAGCTAATGTGGGCAGAGAGTCTACAAGCATTGAGCAGCATGCACGAACATGGGTGAGGTGAGGTGAGGTGAAAGTGGGTTTAACGTCATGCTTGAGAATATTTCGCTCATAAGACGACGTGCATGCGTGTGTATGTGTATGTGCGGCTGCTTGTACTAGCCCAGGCTGAAGCTGGTTTTATAGTGCTAGCCCACTGAGATACCATGCCGCAGTGAAGGATGAATACCCCACTCAGACACATTATACTGACTCCGAGCCGACCAGTCCTTTTGTACCCATTAATGCCGAGCGCCAGACAGGGACCAGCAAGTACCATATTTTACGTCTTGGTATAACGCGGTCAGGGATCGAACCCACGACCTTCCACTCTCTGGGCGGACGCTCTAACCAGTACACCATGGACGGTACATGAACATGGGTATGATGCTTACAACTTGTAACACATTATCACTGTAATCTGAGATTTGCAACTATCATGATAGGATCCTGGCATATCAAAGGAATGTAACTCTGCACATAACAATAACATGGCATTAGACAACTGATTTGAATAAGATGATTTTTGAATAAGAGGTTTGAACATTACCTATGACTGAGTATAGCTCATAGCAAGAGGCATCTGACTCGAACTCCAACATGGCGGTCGTGGAACTGAAACTATCGGACGAGGAAGCCTCGGACCGGGCAGTCACATCACCTCGATCATCACCCTGGAAATAGATAAAGCATCATCTACAACTGACATAAAGTTGACAACGTTTTACTGTTATCATAGGGAAACAATTCAGATCACACAAAATACTCAAAAGAATGAATGCATGTTGTTTAACTCTGCAGTCGGCAACCGATTCCCAGAAAGGCTAACAACGGTCAGTACACTGTCATTTCTACTGCTACATGTGTTTGGTCCTTAGTGTTTCTGTTTGAGAGAATGCTACTAGTGTTTGTTGTAGCAAAACATCATTATCTTCAAGTTGATACACTAATATACCCTGTTGCAAGTCTTACCTCAAAACCTGTTTCATGACAGCGAGTGAGGGAATTGAGTTTATCAACACTTTGAACAGTATTCCTGTTAAATAACGGAGTGATAATATGATATAGGAGAAAAAGCAAACATGACACAGATTTTGACAAAAGTATGGTGCTGACAAAACCATGGTCATAGTCAAAGTAATTCTTGATTGAAACACATTTTCAGCAGATAATGCCATGGCTGGAGATAAAACTCCTAATTGCAAGGTCCTGAAGTTCAGACAACTGTATGTCAGTATCATGATAGATATTGTGACAGTGTTTGTGGAAAGGAATATAAAATAATCTGACATTTTCTTTTCAACAAGTAAGGACAGTCTGAATTCTCTCAGGGGAAGTCTACCCTTTTGAAAGAGAATGAGTCATGTACAGTTCCACAAAGTGATTTCAGTGCTACAATTGTCAAAAGTATATGTTAAAGTATGGGCTTTATGACGAGTGTTGGGAATTGGTCAAAATCTCATAATTTGATGACTGGTTAATTAAAACTGTTCAATCGTCGAAAATAATCGGTTAGCACCATTTCTCAAATTTTCCTGTTATTGCAAATTTCACATCCAGCTTGCAACTTGCACCCTTGTAGCAAAGACTAATATATTAGGAACATAAAGTTCCTGGAGTATTTAAGATATATTCAGTCATGACTTGGAACAAGATTGCAGTGCTTATAAAATGTAATATTAACAATACATACAAAACCAACCTTGTGACAAATATTGTTAATGCAAACAAGTGTTCTAAAATTGTTTGTGTTTGATTATGAGAAAACTTGGTCATTCAGTCAGTGCAATCAGTCTTCGATCACTTCAATTAATCGGAACACCACTATTTATGACTGCCTTAGAACTAAACTCGCTTTATGTATCTGGACCTTGCAGAAAAGGGTGTTGAGGTGTCTATGAGTGAGTGAGTTTGCTTTTAAACCGCTTTTAGCAATATTCCAGCAATATCACGGTGGGGGACACCAGAAATGGGCTTCACACATTGTACCCATGTGGGGAATCGAACCCGGGTCTTCGGGGTGATGAGCTAGTGCTTTAAAGAACAAATAAACTTTGTTTATTTGTACTCTTTTAACTATTAATTGTCGCCTGCTTCACTCTCGCCCGCCAACGAAACCACAGACAGGTTACGTAACTCTGTCGCCAGAGCACTGCAGTGACGTCATATGAGGAACGATTTTCAGTTAGTTGTATAGAAAGTGTGTAGCAAGCTCGTCATTTTGATGATTTCTCGACATCAACGAAGACATGCCGAATCGTTGCGTTGTCGTCAATTGCTCCTAGGGGTCGGGCGATGGTGTCCCCATGCACAGATTTCCACAGGACCCCGCAGTCCGTGCTAAATGGGTTATGTTTGTGAGTGCGCGAAGCGAGCGTTGTGGAAGCCTGAAACGATATCTTACTTGTGTTCAGATCGCTTCACGGAAGTTAAAGAACCAATAAACTTTGTTTTTTGTTACTCTTTTAACTATTACATATGAAAGATTTGTGGTTAGTCTTATGCGGAACACCAAATTTATTCTTTAAAAACTTGTGGTTAATTAATACCGAGCGATTAAAAGTGGCCCAAAAGTCGCCTGCTTCACTCTCGCCCGCTAACGAAACCACAGACAGGTTACGTAACTCTGTCGCCAGAGCACTGTAGTGACGTCATATGAGGAACGATTTTCAGTTAATTGTATAGAAAGTGTGTAGCAAGCTCGTCATTTTGATGATTTCTCGACATCAACGAAGACATGCAAAATCGTTGTGTTGTCGTCAATTGCTCCTAGGGTCGGGCGATGGTGTCCCCATGCACAGATTTCCACAGGACCCGCAGTCCGTGCTAAATGGGTTATGTTTGTGAGTGCGGCGGCGTTGTGGAAGCCTGAAAGCGATATCTTACTTGTGTTCAGATCGCTTCACGGAAGTTAAAGAATCAAAACTACTTACTAGTTGTAGTAAAATATGTATATGATTGATGACCATAAAGATTTTCCATCACACAACTTGTAACATAACGATTTCTTCCTCGGAAGCTTAAGGCTGTGGTCGAGAGTAACAATAATATTGTAAGTAGTATTATATTGACACCCACCTGCGCTGCCCGAGAGAGAAATTGTTATGTTATAGGCTATGTCTTGCAAAATCCTATTGGCCATCAATAAAATACATATTTTACTACCAGTAGAAAGTAGTTTTGATTTTGTAACTTCGGTGAAAACAAACCTAAATACCATTTATCCTCAGACTGGCGGATGTTCCCGACAGAAGCCGCCATTTTAAAAATAAAAAATCTGTTAGAATTAATGAGATTATAGTTTGTTTTCATCAAGTTAGAAAATCAAAACTACTTTCTACTAAGTAGTTAAATATGTATTGGAATCATAACCAAACGGATTTTGCATGACACAACTTATAACATAACGATTTCTTCCACGGAAGCGAGGTGGGGGTCGAAGTCACAATACTGCGAGATAAATTTCTTGCTACATTCACATGGTTAATGTCCACTCACCAGTATGTAGATACTAGTCAATGTGCGTCTTTATATTTGGTCTTATAATCCTAATTAGTTTATTATCATACTTGTATGCATTTTGAAACTAAATAAAAAGCAGACGATCTGCTGATACTTATAGTGAATTTATAACAGAACTGTAATATCTAGACATTTTATAGTTTGCCAATGTGAATCATAATTCGCCACACACCCTAGTGCATGTTGTCTGTCTCATTACACTTCACGGCAAAAACAATGATTCTGTTGAATTCTACGACAAATGAATAAAAACATATGCAAATATTTAAATTAAAACAGATTAAAGTTATAGGAACAATATCAGGCCATTACCTTGTTCGAGGAATGTATCCATCAATATCCACAAAACTGTTCAAAATGATGTGTCTTTTAACAGTTAAATAATACGAAAAAGTGATAAATCTTTTCAGGTATTGGTGTATAGTCTCATTGGTCACCCAAGATAGCACACCTGGCAACTAATTGCATAATGTCCGCCTTTCTTTAAAAACAGTAATTTAGTTAGCCAATAATGGGCAATCAATCAATGTATTGCCTGTTAATCCTTTGAAAGAAAGACGTTGTCTTGACGCAGACACCGACACGACAGAGTGTATTCAGTATAGTTTAGTAAATCTACATACATAAACACTACCTTTTGACAATTCCGCTGTGTAAGATAAAAGTAATTAATCAATCAGCGTGTTATCGTTTAATCCTTTGATCGATGTTTATAATGTTTAATATTTACTCCAGACACAAGAAATGCCAAATGGGAACCTTTGTCGGGTAATCTAAGTGTGTTACCACTAATTATACCTGTTAAAAATTCATTAACTGACCATCAAGTGAATGATGACAAATAACATGTGTAGGTTTATACCACCTAACACGGGTTACAGCAAGGGAGTATTAATTGCTGTATTGCATGTGAAAACTCATGGGCCGACACTGTTTGGAGAATACAAACGAATTTTTACATGACATGATCAAATATCGAGGTGAACAAACACAGAAATGGGATCAATTTGGATCAGTCAATAAACAAATTGGGTCTAACGACACCAATCGATTTTGACAGAATCGTCTATGAAAACAAGTTGTAACTTGGAAACTAGGCAAAGCAGGAGACTTAAACTTAAATGACAGTAGATTGTGAGAACATATAGCTTTCATTTTCCACAACAATTGTCACGATTTCAGGTTTATACAAGCCTGTAAACAAGATAATTTAACCCCTAAAATGTAGATGAATTCTGTATTGGCCCTCAAAGCTATTCCTCATATGACGTCACAGAGGCGCGCCGCTCTGATTGGTTGAAATTTCGTTCGCGGGTGAGAATTGCGCACTGTTTTCAAAAAGGTCGATTTAAGTCAATTAAAGGTCGAAATGAGTAGTTTTAATGACGGGGTTTCATTTATAACGATGCCAGTTAGTGATTTATGTATTTGTACCCCCTAGGGTTTATGTGACCTTTAAAGAATCAAAACTACTTACTCGTTGTAGTAAAATAAGTATATGATTGATGACCATAAAGATTTTCCATCACACAACTTGTAACATAACGATTCCTTCCTCGGAAGCGAGGTTGTGGTCGAAGAAACAATAATACTGTTAGTAGTATTATATTGACACCCACCTCGCTTCCACGAGAGAAATTGTTATGTTATAAGCTATGTCATGCAAAATCCTATTGGCCATCAATAAAATACATAATTTACTACCAGTAGAAAGTAGTTTTGATTTTGTAATTCGGTGAAAACAAACCTAAATAGCATTTATCCTCAGACTGGCGGGTGTTCGCGACAGGGCGCCGCCATTTTTGAAAATCGTAAAGTTACGGGCTAAAGTCTGTTAGAATTAATGAGATTATGGTTTGTTTTCATCAAGTTAGAAAATCAAAACTACTTTGTACTCGTAGTTAAATATGTATTTGAATCATGACCAAAAGGATTTTGCATGACACAACTTGTAACATAACTATTGCTTCCACGGAAGCGAGGTGGGGGTCGAAGTGACAATACCGCGAGATAAATTTCTTGCTACATTCACGTGCTTAACGTCCACTCGCCAGTATGTAGATACTAGTCAATGTACGTCTTTATGTTTGGTCTTATAATCCTAATTAGTTTATTATCATACTTGTATGCATTTTGGAACTAAATGAAAAGCAGACGATCTGCTGATACTTAACAGGACTGTAATATCTAGACATTTTATAGTTTGCCAATGTGAATCATAATTCGCACACACGCCCTAGTGTATGTTGTTTGTCTGATTACACTTCACGGCGAAAACAATGATTCTGTTGAAAGCTACGACAAATGAATAAAAACCAAATGAAAATATTAAAATTAAAACAGATTAAAGTTATAGGAACAATGTCAGGCTATTACCTTGTTCGAGGAATGTATCCATCAATATCCACAAAAATGAGTTATATGCCATTCATCTGCAGCTGTTCCAAGTGATGTGTCTTTTAACAGTCTAATATACGAAAAAGTGACATATCGTTTCGGGTATTTCACATTGGCGTATAGTCTCATTGGTCACCCAAGATAGCACACCTGGCAACTAATTGCATAATGTCCTCCATTCTTTAAAGAAAGTAATTTAGTTAGCCAATAATGAGCAATCCATCAATGTATTGGCGGTTAATCCTTTGAAACAAGGACGTTGTTTTTACGCAGACACAGTCACGACAGAGTGTATTCAGTATAGATTAGTAAATCTACATACATAAACACTACGTTTTGACAAATCCGATGTGCAAGATAAAAGTAATTAATCAAGCAGCGTGTTATCAGTTAATCCTTTGATCGATGTTTATAATGTTGAGTATTTACTCCAGACACAAGAAATGCCAAATGGGAACCTTTATCGGGTAATCTAAGTGGTGTTACCACTAAATATACCTGTTAAAATTCATTAACTGACCATCAAGTGAATGATGACAAATAACATGTGTAGGTTTATACCACCTAACACGGGTTACGACAAGGGAGCATTAATTGCTGTATTGCATGTGATTTTAATTGCATGTGAAAACTTATGGGCCGACACCGAACAGAACTTCATTGTTGCATAAGAAATACATATAAGCATTTGCTGTGTGCTAAAACTGTACGTACCTATTTCAGATTCTTCTAGCAATGGCAAAGTAGGGTTGTTTAGTTTACGGATTCAAATAAATCAAATGTCAATTTTTAATATCATACGTAATAGACGTCATATTTTTACATGACATGATTACATATCGAGGTAAAAACACAGAAATGGGATCCAGGCATTAGAAAACCTGAAAAGCCCACACTGCTTTGATACTTTATTACAATCAGGCAAGAACTACCAGGGATATTTTCAAATAGCTGCATCTGATGGGCATCCACCCTTCTTAATGTCGCATTGTTTAGGTTGAAGAAATTAACCGTAACCGTGATGAGCGAGGCTGATCATCGTTTTTGCTATCACTAGCGTCTGGCTCGAACAAATAAGGCCTAGCGACACCAAGCGATTTTGACAGAATCGTCTATGAAACAAGTTGTAACTTGGAAACTAGGCAAAGCAGGAGACAAAAATAAATGACAGTAGATTGTGAGAACATATAGCTTTCATTTTTCACAACAGTTGTCACGATTTCAGGTTTATACAAACCTGTAAATAAGATAATTTACCCCCTCAAATGTACATGAATTCTGCATCGGCCCTCATAGCTATTCCTCATATGACGTCACAGAGACGCGTTGCTCTGATTGGTTGAAATTTCGTTCGCGGGTGAGATTTGTGTACCGTTGTCAAAAAGGTCGATTAAGTTAATTAAAGATCGAAATGAGTATTTTTAATGACGGGGTTTCATTTATAACGATGCCAATTAGTGATTTATGTATTTGTACCCCCCTAGAGTATATGTGATCTTTAACCACTAGGCTACCTCACCAGCCCATGGTGTCTATGACAGGGGAAGAGAAACAGATAAAGCATTCCATGGAATAGAAAATGACAAAAGGAAGAAGATACATCTACATACCCATGATTTCTAAAAATGTCTTTAGAACAATGAACCAGTAATCTTTCCTTTCCAACTGGATGATATCATGTACAGCACATCAACACTTGTATGTTTTAAGTTGTCATATTGAAAAGCGTACTTGTGTCAGCCAGTTGCATTTACATAAATGTTGACATATATAATAGGTTGCATTTAGCTGACAATCCAATTTCTTCTGTGTTAATATGTGAACTGCAGACATATATAATGTTGCTCAGAATTCACCGATTATATGTATACTACAAGTCAAATGCCTTGAAACAAGTCTCACACAAATTCAACTTGGTCAAGTAAGTTTTCACATGTATTGACAAACTGGCAATTCACATGTATCAGCTGTAGTGCAAATAAGCAACAATTTATTGGCAAACAAGAATAAGTTGGACTGGCGCAGAGAACGCGTTTACGACGAGAAGTAGGCGGTGCACGGCAGTGAGCAAACCCATTTGGTTTGTGAAAGGTAGAGATGTAGGCTAGTGCACGTGCATTGCATGATGATGAAGTTGATTCTACGTGTACCTGCACTCGGAGTTTGCTGAGACAGGCCACACGCTTCACCCATCGCACTACACTTGATCGCGGACAACCTGGGGCCGCTTCGCTCACAATGGTAAGCACCAGTGGGCGGCACTCATACATGCTTATATGGGTTAATTGTCAGGTCGATGCTCAACTTATCCTTGTTTGCCAGTAAAAGATGGTGGATAGCTCACCCCCTTAATACAGAACTTTGAACATGAAAGTTTTGTGAAGGAGTCTTTGACCTTCAGGCCCAAGTTCATAGTTAAACTGACATCAACCTGGAATAGCTCTAGGAAGATCAAAAGAACATTTCCATAGTGCACTGAAGTAGAAAACACTACCGGTATATAAGTTAGTGGCTCACTGGCCCATAACAGAAGTCAACCATTTTTATTGCAAGAGCTGCTGAAAGCCTATGCACAGTGTCATCACAGGAGTGGGAATATTGCTGTAAATATCACTAGCCAAACAGCAGCATAGCTTCAGTCAAACCTCTACCTCTTCACAAACAAACAATAAGCATAATTTTGTTAACAATTTGGAATTTTCTGAAACATCCTAATGTTTTTAAATTTAGGGGTATACTAACATCTCCATCAATACAAAACTAGAACGTCTTCTTGTATATTGGTCCTGGTGTGAGAGTCATGTAAGAAACCCCTGCAGAACAATAACCGTAAATCTTACCACAATAACAACTACAAGTTTTAGTGACATTTGCTTCAAACTCGTTATGGAATATCAACCTCTGAGTAGATGTACATAGAAACAACACGAGTATGTCTTGTCACTGAACCTAACACATCAAAGTATGTCTTGTCACTGAACTTAACATATCAAAGTATGTCTTGTCACTGAACCTAACATATCAAAGTATGTCTTGTCACTGAACCTAACATATCAAAGTATGTCTTGTAACTGAACCTAACATATCAAAGTATGTCTTGTCACTGAACCTAACATATCAAAGTATGTCTTGTCACTGAACCTAACATATCAAAGTATGTCTTGTCACTGAACCTAACATATCAAAGTATGTCTTGTCACTGAACCTAACATATCAAAGTATGTCTTGTCACTGAACCTAACATATCAAAGTATGTCTTGTCACTGAACCTAACATATCAAAGTATGTCTTGTCACTGAACCTAACATATCAAAGTATGTCTTGTCACTGAACCTAACATATCAAAGTATGTCTTGTCACTGAACCTAACATATCAAAGTATGTCTTGTCACTGAACCTAACATATCTAATGTATGTCTTGTCACTGAACCTAACATATCAAAGTATGTCTTGTCACTGAACCTAACATATCAAAGTATGTCTTGTCACTGAACCTAACATATCAAAGTATGTCTTGTCACTGACTGAACCTAACATATCATGTCTTGTACTGAACCTAACATATCAAAGTATGTCTTGTCACTGAACCTAACATATCAAAGTATGTCTTGTCACTGAACCTAACATATCAAAGTATGTCTTGTCACTGAACCTAACATATCAAAGTATGTCTTGTCACTGAACCTAATATCAAAGTATGTCTTGTCACTGAACCTAACATATCAAAGTATGTCTTGTCACTGAACCTAACATATCAAAGTCATGTCTTGTCACTGAACCTAACATATCAAAGTATGTCTTGTCACTGAACCTAACCATATCAAAGTATGTCTTGTCACTGAACCTAACATATCAAAGTATGTCTTGTCACTGAACCTAACATGTCTTGTCACTCACTGAACCTAACATATCAAAGTATGTCTTGTCACTGAACCTAACATATCAAAGTATGTCTTGTCACTGAACCTAACATATCAAAGTATGTCTTGTCACTGAACCTAACATATCAAAGTATGTCTTGTCACTGAACCTAACATATCAAAGTATGTCTTGTCACTGAACCTAACATATCAAAGTATGTCTTGTCACTGAACCTAACATATCAAAGTATGTCTTGTCACTGAACCTAACATATCAAAGTATGTCTTGTCACTGAACCTAACATATCACTGAACCTAACATATCAAAGTATGTCTTGTCACTGAACCTAACATATCAAAGTATGTCTTGTCACTGAACCTAACATATCAAAGTATGTCTTGTCACTGAACCTAACATATCAAAGTATGTCTTGTCACTGAACCTAACATATCAAAGTATGTCTTGTCACTGAACCTAACATATCAGTATGTCTTGTCACTGAACCTAACATATCAAAGTATGTCTTGTCACTGAACCTAACATATCAAAGTATGTCTTGTCACTGAACCTAACATATCAACTGAACCTAACACATATCAAAGTATGTCTTGTCACTGAACTAACATATCAAAGTATGTCTTGTCACTGAACCTAACATATCAAAGTATGTCTTGTCACTGAACCTAACATATCAAAGTATGTCTTGTCACTGAACCTAACATATCAAAGTATGTCTTGTCACTGAACCTAACATATCAAAGTATGTCTTGTCACTGAACCTAACATATCAAAGTATGTCTTGTCACTGAACCTAACATATCAAAGTATGTCTTGTCACTGAACCTAACATATCAAAGTATGTCTTGTCACTGAACCTAACATATCAAAGTATGTCTTGTCACTGAACCTAACATATCAAAGTATGTCTTGTCACTGAACCTAACATATCAAAGTATGTCTTGTCACTGAACCTAACATATCAAAGTATGTCTTGTCACTGAACCTAACATATCTAATGTATGAACAGTTTTTATGTATAAGTTTGTATTTTGCAGAACACAAGAATCAAATTACGTCAAAGTATATTTTTTTCACATTTTGTTCTTTAGGAATGTTGGATTACGCATTTTTGAAGAGGAATTCTCATGTTATGTTAAAATCTTATACATGTGACAGTCATACAAATACGGCATGAAATGCTAACTCATTGAACAAGAAAATAAGGAGTAAGCCAATATTTGCCACAGTCATTAGCTTAAGTAGTTAGGAATACCAATACAAAAGTTTGGTTCAACTGGAAAAATAGTATTCTGGGACAGAAACATAACAGTGAGGATGGGTGATAGTATTCTGGGACAGAAACATGACAGTGAGGATGGGTGATAGTATTCTGGGACAGAAACATGACAGTGAGGATGGGTGATAGTATTCTGGGACAGAAACATGACAGTGAGGATGGGTGATAGTATTCTGGGACAGAAACATGACAGTGAGGATGGGTGATAGTATTCTGGGACAGAAACATGACAGTGAGGATGGGTGATAGTATTCTGGGACAGAAACATGACAGTGAGGATGGGTGATAGTATTCTGGGACAGAAACATGACAGTGAGGATGGGTGATAGTATTCTGGGACAGAAACATGACAGTGAGGATGGGTGATAGTATTCTGGGACAGAAACATGACAGTGAGGATGGGTGATAGTATTCTGGGACAGAAACATGACAGTGAGGATGGGTGATAGTATTCTGGGACAGAAAACATGACAGTGAGGATGGGTGATAGTATTCTGGGACAGAAACATGACAGTGAGGATGGGTGATAGTATTCTGGGACAGAAACATGACAGTGAGGATGGGTGATAGTATTCTGGGACAGAAACATGACAGTGAGGATGGGTGATAGTATTCTGGGACAGAAACATGACAGTGAGGATGGGTGATAGTATTCTGGGAAAGAAACATGACAGTGAGGATGGGTGATAGTATTCTGGGACAGAAACATGACAGTGAGGATGGGTGATAGTATTCTGGGAAAGAAACATGACAGTGAGGATGGGTGATAGGTATTCTGTGAGGATGGGTGATAGTATTCTGGGACAGAAACATGACAGTGAGGATGGGTGATAGTATTCTGGGACAGAAACATGACAGTGAGGATGGGTGATAGTATTCTGGGACAGAAACATGACAGTGAGGATGGGTGATAGTATTCCTGGGACAGAAACATGACAGTGAGGATGGGTGATAAACATTCTGAGGACAGAAACATGACAGTGAGGATGGGTGATAGTATTCTGGGACAGAAACATGACAGTGAGGATGAGGATGTATCTGTGATAGTATGAGGGGACAGAAACATGACAGTGACATGATGGGTGATAGTATTCTGGGACAGAAACATGACAGTGAGGATGGGTGATAGTATTCTGGGACAGAAACATGACAGTGAGGATGGGTGATAGTATTCTGGGACAGAAACATGACAGTGAGGATGGGTGATAGTATTCTGGGACAGAAACATGACAGTGAGGATGGGTGATAGTATTCTGGGACAGAAACATGACAGTGAGGATGGGTGATAGTATTCTGTGAGGATGGGTGATAGAAACATGACAGTGAGGATGGGTGATAGTATTCTGGGACAGAAACATGACAGTGAGGATGGGTGATGGGTATTCTGGGACAGAAACATGACAGTGAGGATGGGTGATAGTATTCTGGGACAGAAACATGACAGTGAGGATGGGTGATAGTATTCTGGGACAGAAACATGACAGTGAGGATGGGTGATAGTATTCTGGGACAGAAACATGACAGTGAGGATGGGTGATAGTATTCTGGGACAGAAACAAACAGTGAGGAGTGTATTCTGGGAAAGATGAGGTGATAGTATTCTGGGACAGAAACATGACAGTGAGGATGGGTGATAGTATTCTGGGAAAGAAACATGACAGTGAGGATGGGTGATAGTATTCTGGGACAGAAACATGACAGTGAGGATGGGTGATAGTATTCTGGGAAAGAAACATGACAGTGAGGATGGGTGATAGTATTCTGGGACAGAAACATGACAGTGAGGATGGGTGATAGTATTCTGGGAAAGAAACATGACAATGGGTGATATGATTCAGAAACATGACAGAGAGGATGGGTGATAGTATTCTGGGACAGAAACATGACAGTGAGGATGGGTGATAGTATTCTGGGACAGAAACATGACAGTGAGGATGGGTGATAGTATTCTGGGACAGAAACATGACAGTGAGGATGGGTGATAGTATTCTGGGACAGAAACATGACAGTGAGGATGGGTGATAGTATTCTGGGACAGAAACATGACAGTGAGGATGGGTGATAGTATTCTGGGACAGAAACATGACAGTGAGGATGGGATGACTTGGCATGGCGTAACCTCACATGACTTGGCCCTTTAATTTTAAAACACAAGCATACCATAAGATAATCATAAGGACATCAAAATCCAGTTTAACCAACTTACTTGAAAGACAGAATAAAAAATAAATTGCAACAGAAATCTAGCTAAGTTGCACCAAAAATCTGAATGCAGGTATTGGTCTGGTATGGCAAAAGATGGCCTCTACATGATAGTCTGCCCAGGTATGGAGGTGCTGCAATAGCAACATGGTGTCCTTGTATTCCTACATGCTACAGACTCATAGTTTCTGCACTACATCTCACCATTGCTCACATGTGGATATCTTCAGAGATGATCACATTTCTGTACTTGAAACAAAAGAAACATGAAGGCAATGGACTTTTGTAATTTTGTAATGGCTTTGCATATCTAACTCTTTGAATGAAATTGTGCTAAGTCAGTATTTCTGAGTAACAGATTATTTTCTCACACATAATCAATTGCTTTAAAATCAAATTTTGACTTTGATGTGATGCATCACTCCATGAAGATATGAAGACACCTTGTCAGGTTAATTTTTGAATCAACAAGTCTGTACAGAACCCTCAAACTATTTCAAATAATCAAAATACTGGTTCAAGTAATTTCAATGGACAGTGACATTACTAGAAATACTACATTGTGCATTGTCACCTTTGTGACACTAAGTTTTAAATGATGATCGGTCAATGTCCTAAAATTTGAACCAGTCTGAAATCCTGAGAAGACACTTTATATACCATACCAGAACATACACACAGACAGCATGTAGAATGTTGAAAAATCAGAACAAACAAAAATCAAACAAAAATTCTTTGCATCCTTACAAAACAGCTGTGTTCCCTGGCCATTGAACAAATCTAGGTGATTCCTGAAAACAGATTCACAATGTTTGAGATATTTAAACTCAAGTTACCAAGGGAGTGTAGATGCTTCTATCGAAGGGTTTGTTGGCAGAAGGAGAGTCGCTAACGCGTGCCTTCGTGCAAGCACAGTGCTGAAGATAGAAAAGCAAAACATGTACAAAATAAGTCTAAAAAAGGCACAAAGAAGTCTAAGTTTCCTCCCTATCAGAACTATTAAATAGGTATTGATCCTTGTAAAGGGTCATATGTATTACTGACATATCAAGTTCTTGATTGGAAATGATCTGATCAACATTTCTACAGCACATACATGAGATGTCAAAGATTTCATTGGATGAGTGAGTTTAACACTGTTTTGACCACTAGTTCTGTTTTACCATGGCATTTCAGTGTAGCTTGACATGCAGGTGTCAGAGAACCTCTTTCAGAGACCCACAAACATTGGGTACGGCATAAACACACCATGCAGCATATTCAATAGGATTTAAACCCATGAACTGGCACAACAAAGGGATGCAACTCTGCAAGTGCAGAGCCTTGGACAAGTGGTCTATGGGTCTCATCACTTTACTCCTGAAGCCCAGGCTCTTCTCTGGCTTATCACCATGACTACTGTAGAGCCTCATGTATAACAGGCAGTCATCACGAGCTTCAGTTACAAACAACAGAATGACTATCTTGATACAAGGAAGCAAGGCATTTAGTGTGGCTTATGTCTAATTTCTGTGTGGAAAGCAAACAAACTGACAGCTGTTCCCAATATTGACAGAGGCTGTGCTGTGCTATTGTTCAGCACCCTGTCAACATGGGCATCTGCATTACAAAAAGGTGCATTACTGAGAGAATATTAGACTGACTGACGAGTTGTAAACATTAATAATACAATATCACTTAGTATACAGTTAAATCAGTCTACAGACACAGAAACTTCACACATTACTATAAACAGCTACATTAAAGAATCCAGACCAAACAATCCAGTGACTGATGTATAGTCTCTGATAGAAGCAAATCTCCTAGTGCATACACCCAATCTACCTTGTAGCCTCTACTGATAAGCAGAGATTACTAGGGACCATTTCTAAACTGGAACCCTTCCAGTACCTACAAGGTGCATCTACATGTATAGTCAGTGGGTAGGGTATTACTGGTAAGCTGTTTTCAGCAACATGCCAGCAGTATCTCAGCAGACACCAGAAATGGCCCTTACACATGTAGGGAGTTGAACCTTAGGTTTAACAAGCACCTTAACCACTTGCCTAAACCACCATCTCTAAAGATCCATGATTACAGGTCTTGTTACACCACAACAGATACCACCATGACAACTGTATTAGCAGCATAACACAGACCATCATTCCGGGTTAATTACAGCAAGCCTTCGTGCAAGCACATAGCTGTAGAGGTGTTAGGGAACATTACAATCTGCCAAAATAAGTTTGCTTCATGAATGTTTTTTACAAACAGGCATATGTTAATAAACAAATTTTAACTTGACTAACACATTTGCAAAACAAATTTTATAGTCACACACACTTGCTACTCATGTTTCACATCCAGATGTTTAGATCCATGGAAAACATTTTTCATCACCAACAATCTTCCATGCATTAAAGGTGCATTATTAGATCTTCAATGTTTATGCACTGTTTTCTTTATATTCTTGAGGACCAATATTTGACCTTCAGAAAATCTGATTTAGCACAGACAGCTGTGTTACACAAGTGCTGTTTATGTGAATAGCTGACATCCACTCCATGCATCAGTTTATACTAAACATTAATAACAAGTGAGACTGGAGACTGTTAGTTGTTGACACACAGGACAGACTTGAGATGGAAGTGGGTTCACCATGCACACACAGAACAACCACAATATTCAGGATACATCTACTACAAAACTACAACTGTTGCTTTTTCTAACGTTCACATTACTGTGGCTCTACTGGTCCAAAATACTACTGCTGCTGCAACTATTTACAATATCATCTACTATTAACACCACTACTACTTCTACTGGTATATATACCTTGTTCATATAAATTTGTGCATATATATTTGATTTTACAGCATGTAACACCTAGCATGCTATGAGAAGGTAAACTTTGCTATACTTCTGGATCTAAGTAAGAGTAGTCTCTGCACCTTGTTATGTACCCTGACATCTGAGAAATGTGAAACTTTCTAATAGAATTGTTGTGACTACCATTTCCACTACCACTACTACAACTACTACTACTACTACCTCCACCATCACAACCACTTTGACAGACCATACCACAACCTCTACCGCTACAATGTCTATTTCTGGTCCACTACAACTTTATCAATTTCCCAGGGTATTTTTAATATCCATGATGATCTCAAATATGTTATGATTTTCAAAAGATTTATTAATTCATGGCTTCTTTTTCACATTCACTGGGTTCATGTGGTTTTAGTTCCAAAACTGTAGGGTCAGTACTTGATGTTTCTTTTCTTGAAAAAATAATAATTTCACATGCAAATGATTAAGAAAAGGAAAAATGATTACTTCTGTTACTAGGGCCTATATTGTTTCATTGCTGAAATTATTTAACTGGCACAATGTGTATAAGAAAAGGACCCTTAAAATGTACATTTTCTTCAACATTTCGGAAATTTTGAATCAGCAGATCAGTGAAGTAATCATACAATAACTGACCATCAAACGTAATGTTGATGCACCAGCATCATTCAACTATCCCATGTCCTCTATCAATGGCAGGCACTGATGCATGCCACCATATCTACTATGTGGTTCTGTAAATGCTGCAATGGCTGTTAACATTGCTTATTCTCGTAGAACTTTGACCTACATAATTTGACCTGCACCAAATCATATTTCTTAGGGCTTTTAAGAAATGAGTCTCATGTTAGAACATTGCTGAGCCAATCTTTACAAATAGATATTTCTTTTTGTTGGTTTAGACATGTTAAAGTGAAACATATCTCTTACAGGAAAAATATCTGATCATAAGTCAATGACAATTAAAACTAAAACAGTAAATAAGAAAAAAAAAATCTATGTTTCAACATGAACATAAAATTACCCCAAGAAGTTCAAGGATTGAAAAAAAGATACTATTTGGGTGACAGCTGTTTTAATTACAAGATGATAGGACATGTACTGGAAGCACCAGAAGGTTTAGCATCCTCCGACTCACCAAGAGAGACATGGACAAGTCTCAGCTGGAAGCACTTTGTTACTGTTATTGTTGAATATATTTTAGGTGTGCTGAAAAAACAATCAACAAGACATCACTCCTCAACTGATAAACAAGCAAAACTCACTGTGACCACTGGACACTTCCCCCTAACTTCAACACTCCTGATCAATCTTATTTTTAGCAAAATCTAATTTCAAGTAAATAATAAGCATATCTGATATTAATGAGAGGATTAATTTTTAAAAAGATTGGGGTAAACAATAAATGACGTTTCTACCATAGATTTTTCACCATGTAAAATATTCACTTATCAGATTTGAATTAGCAGGGCTCCAGATAATTTTTCATCAGGAGTACGTACTCCTTATTTTTTCAATTTTTTCGTTTCATATATGCACCACAACACTGCAATAATCAATAAAACAATACATTTTCAGATAAATACGTCTATAAAGGATTCTAAGACCGTACACCATTGCTGTGGTGCGTTTCTGCTATGTTTTCTAAATTATTTCCTACCGTATCGTGCTTATTTTATATCCGTACATACGCCGATACGACCCTTATCTGGAGCCCTGATTAAGGCATACCAGTTAATTGTGAATTATTGTGAAAAATGGTGAATATTACACTCTAAACCTAGAATGAAAAGATACAGACAAGCAAACGTTACAAGAATGATTGACAACCAATGGTTAGTTACATCAAAGACATATCTAATGATAATTTACAATGTTGAAAGCTAGCAAGCCAAGGCTTTACAAGTACATAAGGGGACATACACTTACAACTTTTTAGAGCAATAACTGGCAATAAGGCAATAGTTTGCTGGAATGAAAATGTATTCTGCTCCAATTTATATTTTCCTGTTGATACACATCCAGTAAATAAAAGTAATCTTAATTTTGTCAAGTTTGTCATACTTTCAAACACATAAAATCATATTTGGTAATAATAACTGAACAATATTAGTAGTAGGTGTGTTTATGCAGAAAACTTTAATCAAATTCTTCTGCAATAAGAAAGCAATATGTGCATTGTTACAGTATATATGCCAGTCAATTACACAGCACAAAACGTCATACAATCATTATCAGATTATGTCCAAGTGGTTTTGGTGCTAAATGACACACTCAGCAATTTTCCAGCTATATGACAGTGGTCTGAAAATAACAGGCTAGACAAAACATGTGACTGACGTCATGGGCATCAATCTATGCAACTGACATACGATGACAAGCATCGACATAGTCATTGAACCTGACAACCTGATCCTGTTAGTCGCCTCTTATGACAAACCTTATCTGACAAACCTCAATTCTAATTTCTAACCCAGATCTTTACCGGTAATCTGAGACCATACATTAGGTATATAATCTAGTATATGGTCTCTACGGTAATTTTGTACAAGTATTTGTTACATGCCATATATAAGTCTACAGATATATCACATAGTGTAGATATATGGTATAGTATGCTTTTCCATATTTTTAATAAAAATGCCTAAATTATAGACAGAGGTTGATATCGTGAAGACAAAATTACAGATATAACATATAACGGATAACGTATATGTACATGCATGTTTCGATGCACATGGCAATGATCCTGATATATCTAGCTAAATGGTGGCCTGTGGTGGCCCAGAAAGTGAGAATCTAAGATTCCGTGGTGAATGGAATTCTCTTTCTTCTAGCACATCACATAATACTTGGTAAAACTGGAACTACAGTTGAACATCATTGTGTTGTTGTAGTCGTGAGGACCTGGGAAAACGTTTGTGCTATCCGGGGCTGAAGTAAAACTAAGTACCCTCCTAGTTCATATGAATAAACTCGTATTCCAGCCAAGCCCTACACCTTGGTATAGTGCAAAGTCGTCTAGTTATATGCTGGACTAAGTACCCTCCCTACAACCTGACAATGTGGATATTTATTTGTCATTGATCTATTCAGTACCTCCTACAATCGTCCTCTCGGTGACAGTATTTTATTTAAACTAGGATTACACTGACGATCAAATTAACAGTTGACTCGAACTAGAAAAACTGCCGCAGTGTCTGTCGGTGTCGCTGCTTCAAGACCGAAGGCAAAGTATTTGGGGGATTAATCTACATCTTCACATCCTCCATTACCAGCTGTTTACTGTACTTGTAGTTGTATATTGCACCTGTTACCTGTAGTGTAGCTATAAATGTTGTGATTGAATCCACTAAATAAATTTACTTCTCTGCGTTGTTTACAGCAATAATGGAGTAATCATTGAAGATGTATTGCTTAAATTAGTTAGTACGAGTTATCGTCGTCTTTCGAGCAAAATATCTGTAGAATGTTTAGAAATAATTGTATATTTTCTATATGATATTCATTAATAGAAATATGTGAAATAATTTGTTAAATATCAAGAATAAGTTTACTATGTTCACGCAAAGAAATAAGTAAGGGAGCAAAGTATTTGTGCTACAACTATTAACATTACGAATAATAAATCTAACAATCATATAATTAAACTTGAAAACAAAAATACGTAAATGCAACGATATATTATTAATGTACTTATAGAAGTATAAATGCCAAATTTTACTTTTAAAACTGAATTATGATCAGTCAAGATTTCTTAGAAGCTTCACTTTAAACATCAGTTCTAAGGGTATTCGATATTTTGCGACAATATTTAGACTGGGCTCTGTCTTTGCATAGCACTTACTGAAAGTCTAACGCTTTAGACTTGCTTTGCAATCAGAACGGTCAAATTGTTCTGTTTGCCAAAACTGGCGAAAAAGGTCCTTTGAAAAGCCACTCATATTAAGTTGGCAAATATACAGGATATGTCACAAACACATTCATTGTGTATGGTATATTAGGGACCGTTCATAATTTATGGATAAACAAAATTGATTACCTCCCCAGAACAAAGTTCACCCCCAAGCCTACAACTTTAGGGGCTACAACTTCTTGGTTATAATTATATTGCATATATATAGGACGACGTTTACTATGTGTAGCAGGGCGTGGAGTCATCCCACAGATGACATCCTTACCTTGTCAGCTTGCTGACGGGGTTAACCTCTTTGGTCATGTGGACAAGGCTACATATGCAATAAACAAGATGTTGTTATCCATGAAGTCTTATGCTTCATTATTGACTCACCAACTTCTAGTATGCCGATCAAACAATTAGTCCTATGCGTTGTCAGATAGTTTATTTAGATACACACGTGAGAGAGTTTAGTTTTACGCCGCACTCAGCAATATTCCAGCTATATGGCGGCGGTCTGTAAATAATCGAGTCTGGACCAGACAATCAAGTGATCAACAGCATGAACATCAATCTGTGCAATTGGGAACCGATGACATGTGTCAACCAAGTCAGCGAGCCTGACCACCCGATCCCGTTAGTTGTCTCTTATGACAAGCATGGGTTACTGAAGATCAATATTCTAGCCCTGACCTTCACCGGTCAGATACACACGTGAAACTCTATATATAACTGTGATGAATGATATCGAACGTCAGTATTATTTCGATCATTAAATGTTTGTTCTATGATTAATTTGCTCCACAACGATGCAACAGCTGAGTGCAAGTTTGCCGTGTGGTACAGAGCAAGGATTCACTCTATATTGTACATAAATTCTGCCAGGCTTTGTAGATTCCACAATAGGCTACATGATATACGTGTTGTCTAGATGTGACGCTCCGTGGTATTCTAGCTGAACACCAGTTTCAGGGGCATGCCTTTCCTGATTAACATATTGTGCTAGGCCTGGTCAAATTTTGATGATTAAAGTTAACACTAAAAACACCCGCGTTAAGAATTTACTCTGCACAGGTGAGGTGAAATTGGATTTAACGTCGTGCTTGAGAATATTTCGCTAATTAATATGACGACGTGCATGCGCGCGTGTGTGTATGTGCGGCTGCTTGTACTAGCCCAGTCTTAAGCTGCATGGTTTTATAGTGCTAGCCCACTGAGATACCATGCCGCAGTGAAACATGAATACCCCACTCAGACACATTATACTGACTCCGAGCCGACCAGTCCTTGTTGTACCCATTAATGCCGAGCGCCAGGCAGGGACCAACAAGTACCATATTTTAACGTCTTTTGGTATGACGCGGTCGGAGATTGAACCCACGACCTTCCGCTCTCCGGGCGGACGCTCTAACCACTACACCACGGAGGCGGTCTACTCTGCACAGACTGCTTGCTTGAAAGCTAGTGTAGGTATATCGATCGTTTTGGTAACAAAAGGCGACAAGTTAACATGCAAGCATAGAATGAATGCAGATATAACCTTATGTGATATGTATAGATAATGATATAAACATATCACGGATGAGTTGGTTATTATGTGATAATAAGCTTACACTTAGCATACCCTAACATCTGTACAACTGGATACAACATGACGTAGGCCTACAGAGCCCCGATCAGGATATATATAGAAATGGGAACATGGAACATACGGCCCGGCTGTTACTGTGTATGGTATATTTAATATATTTATACACATTACGCTGCTCATCACAGAAAAATGTTGGGATAGATGGCGAGTGTATTTGAGCTGACACCATATCAAAGGTCTTTTAAGAGGTCTCTGATTTGACCGTTGTGAAAATACCTTTAAACATTCTGGAGGATTAATCAGAACTTTTGATCATTATCAATATTCTTGAGAATTTAGATGGTTTTGGGGGATGTCGGAAAACAAGTGAGTGAGTGAGTTTGAGTTTTAAGCTGCTTTTAGCAATATTCCATCAATATCACGGCGGGGGACACCAGAAATGGGCTCCACACATTGTACCCATGTGTGGAATCGAACCCGGGTCTTCGACGTGACAAGCGAACGCTTTAACCACTAGGCTGTACTGTTTGTTTTCTTTTGAGAAATTAAACAATATGTGTAATCTTGAAGGGGTGACCAAAAAATACACTTCCGTATTGAGACTAATAAATGATTCCGGTAAAGTTTCTCCCCTGACATTATAATAAACCTATTATGAAAACAATAAAACTGTAAAGTAAAATTTGTCTAATTTCTATCACAACCGCTGTGAAAGCTGGAAAGCGAGCAATGGTGTCGTCTGCAGCGCAACATTTACGCATAACCACCAATAAAGGGCAGATAACTCTAAATTAGTAGCTTGAAAACGTGACCTCGGTGGTAGAAACACTGTGCGAGCTCATTACAGGAGTCAAAGGATATGGGACAGGGCATCAAGTGATTCTGTCTGGATTGTGGAGATGACAATGGCAGCAGAAAATAGCCGGCGACATGGAATATATATCACTCCATTTCAACAAATGGTTGCATCATGTACCGGAGCCATGCTCACCTCTATTTCAAGTAAAGCCCTACTTTTTGCCCCATTACCTGGCAGTTTAGCCTTGATCTGTTAATGTTTGACTAATGCCAAACAGTCTTATGGGCACGTAACAATTTTGAGTGCAATATAGTCAGAAGTGAAGCACGTTATTTATGTACACGTGGTGTGATACGCTTATGTAGTAATGGGGTTAGACATTAAATTGTCACTGTTTTCTACTTCAACTAGTACTTGCCTGATGCAACCTGTACTTCTATTATCAAAGATGCTTCTAGTCCTGGATTTGTAGATAGGTTATTAGCCACTGTCAATACAGTGTCCAAGCCTTTTTATCACAGCTTTCTTTATTCTTGTCATTTTTGTACATTTAAAAATAGGACGCTCATATCGTACTAAAATAAGAGAGTGCATTCTAATAAAAAAATAAAAGTGACTTGTTATGTCAGACATCTGATGAAAGAATTCATGTGTATTTACATGGGTCTCATGTTATGACTAAAGCATTAATAAAGGTTATTATTTACATGTAAATAATGGAATTAATAATGCAAAACAAATTTCAGTAAAGGATCTTGATAATACATCCTATAGGTAGCAAAGAATAGATGCCAAATACTAAAAAGAATAATGAATACTGATAAAAGTGTCAGTACACAAACAACACCAATTTCTCTAAAATAACAATCCCAATAAAGAATGCCATGTATTCAACATTTTAACAGGTTATTTTGATGTATATTTGCTTTATTGATCCATTGTGCAATACAAACTTGAAGTACATAACACATTCATTATTTCATTCCTCTTGCAGCAGAGGACATTTTCTATGTGATGTTTTGGAATGCATTGCACATGTTGTTGGTGTTTTGTGAATATCTATACATACCTGACAGCAATGCTAATTGCATTTCAGTGACTCCTTTTGATGTTGTCAAAATTCGGCTGCAAGCTCAGAGGAAACCATTTGTAAAGGGGGACTGTTTTCTCTACTGCAATGGTCTAATGGATCACATCTGTGCTTGTTTAAATGGCCAGCCTGCTTCGTCTAGTCAGTGGTACAAGCAGCCAGGGGCATTTAATAGCACAAAGGTTGGTGAAATACTAGTATAGTGTTAACAAACTGGCATACAGGCCATCCAGGGATAGGAGTGTTAGTTTTTCAAGTATGTAACACAGGCCTACCATACAAACGGTGAACAAATCATCAAAACTGAACTCATATACACCAATACAGAACAAAAATCACCAAAACTGCTACAATATCCTCTAATACGGAAACAATACATCTGTAATGGAAGACAAATCGTTTGAAATGGAAACAAAACTCGCGTATCAGCTACAAGAGCGCGCGGGAACGGTCGCCGAGCGTACAAACCGCATTCATAGCATCCCAACACGGCAGTCATAGCATCCCGAAACGGCATACAAATCGTCAAAGATGGCGGCGAGGGGAGACGAATAGGCTTTGGTATATAATTGTTTTTCGTCACTATGAGTCTAATCTTGAAAATTTGATATCGGGATGTAGTGCATAAACCCTCTGTTGTAGTAAGCTTCAAACCTATGTCCATACTTCTCAGTGTCAGGCTTGCAATTCTACACAATTTGGTCCCTCGTTCGACCGAATAGGATTTCTTGTCAACATGCCGCGGTCCTGTTTCTCTTCAGTTTTGTAAATAAAGTGTTCATAGCGTCACATTCAACATTACTATATTTTAGTGATTTAAAAAGTTTACAAAAACTTTGTTCATATTTTCTGTGAACTGCATATATAAGTGATCATTTTTAAAGTGTACGAGTGCAAACTCAATCCACTGATTAGGGCAGGGATTTCTGTTTCAAGTCCACAGGAGGCGACTTCTTGAGACTTACAATAACAAAGACGGACGCATGTTTGTACCTCAAGTTTAGCTTTATTTTTTGTTAAATGATGTAAAATGTTTGTGATTGCATGGAATAGTTTGAAGTACACGGAAAAGATAAAATTGCAGAATGATAAAATCTTCCTGACACACAATTCACAGTTGAAATTATAAGCAAGTTCATGTTTCCTTCTCTGATGAGAACGCAATGTTATCCGATATTTGAACTTCTCTTTATATGCATACACTCAAACGTTGGAATTTTCGGAAGGTTCGGTATCACAGAGATATCTGAAAGAAATATATTCACTGAATGACTTCATAAAAGTAAGATGAAACTAGAAGATCTTCGTCTGAGAACATGACCATACATGCATAGTGAAGTGGTGGCATACAAACATACAAACTAAGAAGAATATGTCAGATGATGAGAGGACTGACACGTCTCTCTCAGGAATCTGTGAATACAAGTTTGAGAAATTAAAAAAAAGGCAGTTTGGGAAGTCAAAGTAGAAATGATCACTTAGATATGCAATTCACGGAGAATGAACAAAGTTTTTGTAAACTTTTTAAATCACTAAAATATAGTAATGTTGAATGTGATGCTATGAATACTTTATTTACAAAACTGAAGAGAAACTGTAGCACGGCATGTTGACAAGAAATCCTATTCGGTCGAACGAGGGACCAAATTGTGTAGAATTGCAAGCCTGACACTGAGAAGCATGGACAGAAGCTTACTACAATAGAGGATTTATGCACTACATCCCGATATCAAATTTTCAAGATTAGACTCATAGTGACGAAAAACAATTATATACCAAAGCCTATTCGTCTCCCCTCGCCGCCATCTTTGACGATTTGTATGCCGTTTCGGGATGCTATGACCGCCGTGTTGGGATACTATGAATGCGGTTTTGTACGCTCGGCGACCGTTCTCGCACGCTCTTGTAGCTGATATGCGAGTTTTGTTTCCATTTCAAACGATTTGTCTTCCATTACAGATGTATTGTTTCCGTTTTAGGGGATATTGTTGCAGTTTTGGTGATTTATGTTCTGTATTGGTGTATTTGAGTTCAGTTTTGATGATTTGTTCACCGTTTGTATGGTAGGCCTGTAACAGGACATTCATTAAGATGTTAAGATGATGCCATTTAGAAGGTAACTGTGGCAACAAGAATTCTGAGTGTAAGTAAACTTAGGCTCAGTATTATTCTTTACACTGCTATACTGAGTCTAACAAACCCAAGTAGAAAGTCACGTCAGCTTACTTTGAGCGACCTATGACCGTCCAATCAAACGCGAGACAGTCAAACAGATTTAACCAATCAGACAACAACTTGTTAGGGTTCGGCGGGACTTACAAAAACAGTATTTGAATTTTCTCTTCCCTGGTCGCTGACACTGATCTATAAACAAAAAAACCAAAATCCACATAAAACACAGATATTTGACCTGCAATATATACGCTTAGGGGTTTCTGATGACATGGTTACTATTAGCCTACATTTCCGCAAGATGACATCCTTGAATATTGACAAAACTGCTATTTTCAGCGATCGCGTCAAAAATAGCATTCAGAATCGTTCGAGTTTTTGAGGTACAGGTTCAAATGGTATGTGCGATTGTTAACTTTTGTGATTTGGTAAGCTGTGTTCTGATTGGTCAGTCCAAAAGGTTAGACCTTCTACTAGGGTTTGTTAGACTCAGTATAGCAGTGTAACGAATAATACTGAGCCTAAGTTTACTTAGACTGCAATAATTCTTACAGTTTAACTTTGAACTTTGTTTATGCCCTACCTCCATCTAGATTATGAATGGTCACAAAATGTAAAGTTTGCCCCTTTCTTTTTCAATGAAATTGATAATACCTGTATTTATTTGTGAGTCCCCTCCAACTTACATTGTATTCATTCTGTACATTAATTGTCATATGTTCATCATTTTCCAAAAGGATAATATGTCATTGGCTTCATATATTGCCTATTTTCACAAGGTTTTGTTCTTAAAAACATTAAATTTCGGATTAGGGAAGGGATGGACTTGGGTTAGGGTAAGGGGTGGACTTGGTGATTTGGGAAGGGGTGGGATCAGTTGTTAGGGAAGGGTGGACTTGGTGGTTCGTAAAGGGGTGCATTTGTGGATTAGGGTAAGGGGTGGACTTGTTGGTGAGGGAAGGGGTGGGGTTAGGTTAATTATGGACTTGGGGGCTGGAAAGGGGTGGACTTGGGGATTAGGGAAGGGGTGGACTTGGTGGTTAGGAAAGGGTGGACTTGTTGGGGAGGGAAGGGGTGGACTCGGGGATTAGGGAAGGGGTAGACTATCCCTCCCGTCAGGGAGTTATGAAGGTTACCGGAAGATTGGATTGAGATCTATCCATATGAGTTGTCTTCTTTTGTAGGATGCCTTTATTCATATCGTCCGCAATGAAGGTATAGCATCGCTATGGAGTGGCCTACCACCTACTTTGTGAGTATATAGCTATGGTGGCGGAAAGCACTGTATGTCTAAGTTATAAAATTTGCTCTACCCTATGTGTAAGATACTCAGTCATTAATAGGGGTGGGTATTGCAGAGAATTTTCATATTGCGATATATTGCGTTGCAAAAGCATGTATTGCGATATGTATTGCAATATATTGCATGAAGTATTTTTAAACAAAAAACTACTTATAATCGAGTTAATTCTTGATTTATAGAGCAAAAACACAACAAAATCACTAGGCTTGATTAAGCTTTAATAACAACTTTTAATCAAGATAAAATAAAAACATGAATAATATTTGGCACAAATAAAAGGACATATCCGAAGATTTCCGAGTGCAAGTCAAAATACCGCTTTTCGATCAGCGTATCGCAATACGTATGGTTTTCATGTCTGAACCGGTAAATACCGGTAAAGCGGTTATATTGCGCAGCCCTAGTCATTAAGTATAATTTTTCCCGGAACTATTGTAGTTATTTGTATGTTTGCATCAAAATGTGTGGGCAATGTGAGGGCATTGAGCAGCCTCCTTTTCTAGCCCTTGGATTCTGATCTTAAGATATTAGCTCATACCCTACCATATTTGATAATTCTCTGGCAGAATTTGCAGGGATTTTGAAGAGAATGAGGAGAGGGGAGGGGGGACATCACAAATGGGTTTCACACATTGTACCCATGTGGGGAATCGAACCCGGGTCTTCGGCGTGGCTAGCAAATGCCTTAACCACTAGGCTATTTCACCGCCCCTGGGTCAGAATGGGAAGCAAAGGGAACAGAAATGGGGATGGGTTCTTGTGTGGCCCAGCTGGAGTGTGTCATTATGCCCAATACACGTAGACCAGTGCTGGACTAATACGTACACCCACTTCCCTCTGTGGGGTCATACTGACAATACATCTTCCTCGTGTTCAGACCACTACTAGTAGATACTTGAACAGATGTCATATGCTTCCTCATCTTCAACAAACAAACATTGCATAAACAATGAATATCGCCTGTCTCACCCGTCTTCCATTCCAGGGTGATGGCAGTACCAGCTACTGTTATATATTTTACGTGTTATGAACAACTCAAAGTCGCTTTCAAGTACCAAGATTCCAAGCCATCTGATTGGTGGATCCCAATGTTCTCCGGGGCTCTTGCAAGAGGTATGTAAACAATCTACTGTTCCTGTTTCCATGGTAACCTGTAAGACCCTGATGACTTGGTAGAAATTGGTAAAATATGCTGCATAGTCAAGATGCTATATACCATTACACGATGTCATGTCACAATACTGATGATAAACCAAACTAACACATGAGTTAACATGGTTCAGACTGTGTAAACTGAACAGATTATTAGTTTTATCAAAGATTATGTGGATACTTCTTCTTTCAAATATTTTGCAAATATGTTGATATTGGGAACTGATTCTTGTACAATTATGAAATTATTATTAAGTTTTGTCTTCACTGTTTCATGTTCATGTCAATGAACGCAACACAATCTAAACTCTGGCAAATATCAAAACAGTCCTGTGAACATTTGTTCCTACATTTGTCCAGTTCAGTGTATCACTCTATTTGGTCATGTATTTTATTCTATTCAAGTGGGTGTACATGCTTTGCCTCCATAAAGAGTGTTGATGATATGTTTCAGTTTGGGCGGTGTCCTTGATCTCGCCGCTAGAACTAGTCAGAACCAAACTGCAGGCTGAGCAGCTGACGTACAGGCAGATCACAAAGTCTGTGGTCAGAGCTGTCCAGGCTGATGGAGTTCTCTCCCTTTGGAGAGGCCTCGGCCCAACACTGTTACGGGATGTGCCTTTCTCAGGTTAGATATCTAAACATCTGTTCACTCTTGTGTAGGACATTTTTATTTCATTGTTTGCTGGTGTGAGGAGGCTTGCTTGACCCCATGTCATCATTTTGGTGACTGTAATGTATTGCTATTTTGTTTCCGGCTTTCAATTAATCTGTTTCAGTGGACGATCAAATGTTTTGTAATGAAGGATTTTACTGACTAATTAAATTAGCATGATTGTATATAATATACAGAATTTACAGTATTCTTACTCTAAATTTGTTATATATTTTGTATACTTGTATGTCTTTGTTTGCTCCCTTTATACTAGGATTTCAGACTACATACAGAAAATAAATCAGTTTAATGACTTCGTATTAGTTTTGTATCTGAATTGTTTTATTTTGTAACACACCTAAGGTGAAAAGGCCAGTCAAATAAGAAAACTAATCTTGTTCTCACATATGTTCAGAACATTGTCAGTGTTGATTGTCTTGAAAGAGTCAAGTTTCTGTTTGAATTTAGAATAGCTTTGGAAAGTGGCAGTAGTTTGAGGTTTACAAATATGTTTCCAAATTTCACTGGGCAAGTAGGCCATATACAGGTACTTCCATCCTCCCAGAAACTCTACCTCCCTGAAACGTCTTCGATTTTCAAGCCTGTAATTGTCATGTAAAGAACAAGGGGCAGATAACTCTACATATTTCTGGTTAGCTCCCACTTGATATTTTTTACTAGTAATATTTTAATATTTTGACGCAACTGACAATTATGATTATGACAATTGCTTCAAATATGCTCATGTATGTCTTTTGGAATATGTACTAAGTTTAAAAGACTAGAGTAGTCAAAAGGCAGTGTCATTTTTAAAGTTTTTTCTAAAACATTGCTACATCATTGTTAGCTTCTGTGGCGAGGTTACCATTTATTTGCCCTACGTCTATTAGAACACCCTGACCTAACTGAAATACTGGGCAGTCCTGAGTCGCTTGAATGTAGCCTGAATGCTCAGTACTGTCAAGCTGTGGTTCTTGTTGTTGACAGAAGCTAGAGATTTGTTTCATCTGATTTCAGCACTGTACTGGTTTTCCTATGAGAACTTGAAGTCCTATGTATTGTTGACACGAGGGTCGACAGATCTGAACTTTTCCGAGAGCTTTTTGACTGGAGCAACAGCTGGAACAGTGAGTAGAGGAGAATTAGTTCAGTCAGTGAGTGTCAGAGAGACCTCATGTATGGAGTGAGGGAGTGAGCTGGGTTTTACGTCAATTGTAGCAATGTTCCTGCAGTATCAAGGCAGAAGACATCAGAAATGGTCATCACACACTGCACCCATGCAGGGAATCCCATTGGGCTTTCATCGTGACAAGCGACTGAACCACTAGGCTGTTCCATTGCTCCACATGTATGGAACTATGATCTTAGTGTATGGTTGGAGACACAGTGAGTGGGCTTTTGTAGGGATAGTTCTATGCTAAACCTTCCTCTGAGTGGAATTATCCTGACAAACTTTGGCCAGACTGAGGCCAGACTAAACCAATGCTTTAACCACCAGGACAGTGTAGGTGATATGTATGGTCTCCAGCTGGGTCTGAAGTATTCTCAACAGAAACAACAAAGGATCATGATGCTTTAAAAAATGTTATTTGTTAATTTTTGTAGAAGATTGATAAAACAATTCAAGAAAAATATCCTCCATAATGTAAAATATCAATGATCACTAACCATTTTGTTCAGTATTTTACTGGCATCAGGGGTAGACTGATCACTGCCTGGAACACTGATCATGTCCCTCATGAACCTAGTTTCATCCAATGCTCAACACATACAAATGTTGTCGAGTATATATTGTCATTAAGGTGTCACACTGACCCATATGTGTTGTCATTAAGATGTCAAACTGACCAGTATATGTTGTCATTAGGTGTCACACTTATAGTATATGTTGTCATTAAGATGTCGCACTGACCCGAGTGTGTTGTCATTAAGGTGTCACACTTACAGTATATGTTGTCATTAAGGTGTCACACTTACAGTATATGTTGTCATTAAGATGTCGCACTGACCGTGTGTGTTGTCATCAAGGTGTCACACTTACAGTATATGTTGTCATTAAGGTGTCACATTTACAGTATATGTTGTCATTAAGATGTCGCACTGACCCGTGTGTGTTGTCATCAAGGTGTCAAGGTGTCACACTCACACAGTATATGTTGTCATTAAGGTGTCACACTGACCCGTATATGTTGTCATTAAGGTGTCACACTGACCTGTTCATTAAGGTATGTTGTCATTAAGGTGTCACACTGATTAAGTGTATGTGTTGTCATTGAGGTGTCACACTGACCAGTATATGTTGTCATTAAGGTGTCACACTGACCAGTATGTGTTGTCATTGAGGTGTCACACTGACCAGTATATGTTGTCATTAAGGTGTCACACTGACCCGTATGTGTTGTCATTAAGGTGTCACACTAACAAGTATGTGTTGTTATTAAGGTGTCACACTGACCTGTATGTGTTGTCATTAAGGT
Source organism: Haliotis rubra (assembly GCF_003918875.1). NCBI lineage: Eukaryota > Metazoa > Mollusca > Gastropoda > Lepetellida > Haliotidae > Haliotis > Haliotis rubra. Next base: position 2,388,343 of record NW_025767579.1, read on the forward strand.
GTCACACTTACAGTATGTGTTGTGATTAAGGTGTCAGACTGACCCGTGTGTGTTGTCATTAAGGTGTCACACTTACAGTAACTGTTGTCATTAAGGTGTCACACTGACCCGTATGTGTTGTCATTAAGGTGTCACACTTACAGTATATGTTGTCATTAAGGTGTCACACTGACCCGTGTGTGTTGTCATTAAGGTGTCACACTTACAGTATATGTTGTCATTAAGGTGTCACACTGACCCGTATGTGTTGTCATTAAGGTGTCAAACTAATCAGTAACTGTTGTCATTAAGGTGTCACACTGACCAGTATATGTTGTCATTAAGGTGTCAAACTAATCAGTAACTGTTGTCATTAAGGTGTCACACTGACCTGTATGTGTTGTCATGAAGGTGTCACACTGACCAGTTACTGTTGTCATTAAGGTGTCACACTGATCCGTATGTGTTGTCATTGCTGTGTCACACCTACCCGTATGTGTTGTGAATAAGGTGTCAGACTGACCAGTAACTGTTGTCATTAAGATGGCACAATGACCCGTATGTGTTGTCATCAAGGTGTCACACTGACCTGTATGTGTTGTCATAGAGGTGTCACACTAAACATGTCTTTATCCCCTTCATTGGATGAGTCCAGTGTTGAGCTTATTTCTTGTGTTATTCAACTGACATAGTTTTCAGAGTAAACCTTCTCACTCACTCCATGATTGACAGTAGGATTAGAAGAACTTTGCTTCATGTCCTCAGCTTGCTGCCGTGTTAACGCTGCCATTTGATGTGATCAAGACTCACCGCCAGCTGGAGTTTGGGGAGATGATGACTCACTCAGGACCCAATCATAGTAAGTCAGTCGCCCACTAGATCACCTTGTTTCAGGATAACACTACCAGCTGTATAGGACAACTGACCAATCCTGCAGAACTTGCCAATCCTGCAGAACTTGCCAATCCTGCAGGACAACTGACCAATCCTGCAGAACTTGCCAATCCTGCAGGACAACTGACCAATCCATCAGAACTTGCCAATCCTGCAGAACTTGCCAATCCTGCAGGACAACTGACCAATCCAGCAGAACTTGCCAATCCTGCAGGACAACTGACCAATCCTGCAGCAGAACTTGCCAATCCTGCAGGACAACTGACCAATCCTGCAGGAGAACTGACCAATCCTGCAGGAGAACTGACCAATCCTGCAGGAGACCAATACTGACCAATCCTGCAGGAGAACTGACCAATCCTGCAGGAGAACTGACCAATCCTGCAGGAGAACTGACCAATCCTGCAGGAGAACTGACCAATCCTGCAGGAGAACTGACCAATCCTGCAGGAGAACTGACCAATCCTGCAGGAGAACTGACCAATCCTGCAGGAGAACTGACCAACCCTGCAGGAGAACTGACCAACCCTGCAGGAGAACTGACCAACCCTGACCAATCCTGCAGGAGAACCAGGAGAACTGACCAACCCTGCAGGAGACTGACCAATCCTGACTGACCCCCTGCAGGACAACTGCAGGACCAACCCTGCAGGACAACTGACCAGCCCTGCAGGACAACTGACCAATCCTGCAGGACAACTGACCAACCCTGCAGGACAACTGACCAATCCTGCAGGACAACTGACCAATCCTGCAGGACAACTGACCAATCCTGCAGGACAACTGACCAACCCTGCAGGAGAACTGACCAATCCTACAGGACAACTGACCAATCCTGCAGGACAACTGGCCTATGTACCCTGAAAAACATTGATGTTTAGCCTATTGTTTCTTTGAAATATAGGATATGATACAGAAAAAAATGAAAGCATGGATAGTCAAATATTTTCAACTTCCAATAAACCTCTTCTCTGACTCCTTAGATGGTGACTGGCCAAAGACATCCATTTTTTGTCTGAGTAATGATGAACAAAATTAATTTCTTAAGGCTCAATTCTTAAGAACTTTTGGTCAGTTAATGTTTTTTGTATGGAAGGTGTGTGTTTGATGTAGTCTGTCACACAGACCCTGAAACAAATATACCAAATGTAGCCCCTGCAAGTCTAGAATGTGTGGCATGTCTAGATTATCACAGTTTCAGGATGAAGAAAGTCCCTGGGCTCCTTTTTATTGTATTTTATTTTAATTTAATTGTTTTTTTTTCTGTAAAATAAGTTCATTTCAGAGACTAGCTGTTTGATGTTGCAGGTAAGAAGCAGGTCAGCTCCACTTGGCTGCTGATCAGGAGATTGTATCGACAACAGGGTATCCAATCATTATTCACAGGTGAGTTGGCAAAGTAACCCCAGTTGTTTAACATGTGTACACTACAGCCTACTGATTCCTTTAGTGTTGAGTGTTTATGACAGGAAGCAGGGATTGGGATAGAGAACTTTGACAATGGGCCATTTTCATGGATTATTAGCCATTTTCTGAATTTAGAATGGGCCATTGCCTTTGTATCAATAGTAAACTTCAAAATTTTAATGGGCCTTGTTTTATTCTAATGTGCAAAATGGCCCATGGCCCATGGCCCATGGCCCCTGCCTTTCCCAATCTCTGCAGGAAGCATTGTAATTCCTAAATTTAGAGCTTGGCAATACACCATTGTATATATTTACTGATGTTTACATCATGTCAGAGACAGCAGTTAAAATAAGATCTCGATGATGACTCGGAATGATGTTAATAAAAAGCCTCTTTTTCGTAGTTGCTGTGTTTTTTGACAGATTACATCCATCTCTATCATCATTTGCATGGTTTCTGTAGTTTTCCAGTGATAACTAATTGCTTTGTGCATTTCTTTAAAATCTCTGTAAGTAAAGCTGCTACATGTAATATTTGAAAAACAAAAGAATATATACTGAACATCCTTGAAAACGCACCAGTCTAAAATTGTCCATATTTTCATCAAGATGGATTTCAGCATGACAATGATCAATGAATATAACTAACATGAAGTCGAAGGGCATGTTCAGTTGAAAAAATGCTTTAGAAACAAATTCCTGTCCACAGTATGACTCTTAATTCCAAAATGCATCAACATGCAGCCACGCCATGAAAAAAGCGCGAATTTCATTCTGACATATTGTGACATTAAAAGCAGGTGTATGAGAACCGATTCACATTGCTTCACTAACGATTGTGAAACGAGGACAGAGATGCTGAGGTTAACACCTCACGAAAGAGAACGTGCACTAGGCATGATTCAGGTTGGCACCAGCAGCAGGGATATTGCTCGACAACTTGGACTTGGCCACTCCATCATCGTTAGGCTTCATAAACGACATCAGTAGACAGGCAGCACCCGTGACCTTTAATGACCTTGGCAACAACGTGTTACGATGCTCCATCAGGATCGCCATATTGACCATTTCCATATCAGTGATTGAACACTGCCGACTGCTGCACTAGTTCAAGGTTGACGTGGGGGTCATCAGCGCTGACTCCATGTGATGCCGTCTACACGCTACAGGGATCATGCTCGACGTCCTTAAGTTGGACCTATTCTGCCTGACAGACACCGTAATGAGCGTATACAATGGGCTAGCAGGCATTTTCGGTAAAGGTTACAACAATGGCATGGTGTGGTAGTCACTGACGAGTCACGTCTTCATCTACGTAAAGATGATGACGGCCGATCACGTGTTTGGCGTAGACGTGGTGAACGTTATGCTGCTGAATGTGTGGTTCAGACAGACCTTTGGGTGGTGGAAGTGTCATGGTCTGGGGTGGAATAAATTACAATCACAGGACAGCCTTCATGTCCGTCAAGGGAGAGTTAATGCCCTTTATTACCGTGAGCAGATTCTTCAGAATCACATCGTATCTGTCTTCAATCACCGCCAAGATGTCCATACTTTTCAACAGGACAACGCACGGGCACACACAACAAGGCTTTCCATGCAGTATCTGGCCCAGCAACACATCCAGGTTATTCATTGGCCAGCACAGTCGCTAGATGTAACCCCTATGGAGCACGTGTGGGACGAAATTGGTCAAAGTCTTTCGCGGTGACAACAGATGCGAAACATCTGGGAACTTGAGGCTGCACTACTGCAGAAGTGGAATGCCATCCTCAAGAACTCGAATCGGACGCTTATTGACTCAGTGAGGAGACGTTGAACTGCATGTGTCATTTCAAATGGCGGTCACACACGATATTGACTTTTCAATTTGAACCCATGTGTGTTTGATCCTTTCTGACTGTGGAACATTTCAATGAATAAGCGTCTTTTCTGTGTTGTTGTTTTTGTCAGTTGTCCATCTGAAAAAATATCAATTCCTTACACGTGCTTTTAATAATCTGAACTTTTATAAGTGGTGCGTTTTCAATGATGTTCAGTATATTTTTGTAGTGTGTCATTAAGAAGTGTACATTTATTCTGTCGGTAAATTTTTTGGTTCAGGGAATATTTTCCAATAACTGTTTTATTAAATAATTGTATTTATGGTCAGTTTTGATAAGAGTCATGCTTTTGACAAGTTAAAGAGTTACCTCCCTTCCTTTTTGATTGTTATCCACCGTTGCAACACGTCCGTCCATCCGTCCATACATACATCCCGATTATGGTCAACGCAATATCTCTTGCACTGTTGTACCCAATATCTTCAAATTTTGTGACATTTGGGGATTATCACGCAGACATCAGTTGATTTGGGTGACCTTGACCTTATTTTCAAGATCACCATGACTTTGACCACTTTTCAAACTTATGTAAACGCAAATTTTAATACTTATCCAATCTCATGGTATGCACTTCTCTTCTTCTTCTACGACCATGTGTGGAAATGTGCTGTAGGCTAAGTTGAATCAAAAGTTATCTGGCCTCTGTCACTGATCCCTGACCTCTGCCCCCACTCAGATAGCAGTACCTGTCAGTCATCTCAATAAGCGTGCAGTTTGCTCAGACGATCATGTGATGGTCTGTGCCTGTCATTCTCGTCTTGGAGCTGCCAGTAATCTGTGATGTGGGGCAGGTCGGATGGGTATCCATCACGTGAGATAGGATAAGTATATAAATATACAATTTATAGAAAATTTTCAAATTTTTTAACTTATCCTATTCCGGCTCGGGGAATACAACCTTACTCGGGACTGATAAAACCCCGTATTTCCCTCGACACAATGTGGATAACTTATAATACACACTGATACTGACATTGGATATGTGCATCTGCATCTATACATTCAAATCTACTATATTCCTGAAATATTTCTTCATAGGTCGGAGAAGATTCTGAGAAGTGACCATGAAAAAAACTATGTCACATTATGCATGCAAACTAAATTGGCTCCAATTTCTCAAATTTGGTTTGAAATATTCATAAATGAAATTATGAAAACATAATTTATGGAGATCTTTCTTGTGCTGAACCAGTAGTAGTTCAACCTTTCACATTAACAGTAATATTTTGACGAAATCATTTCATGGTGTTTGTTTGACTGCAGTATGCTAACACAGCTGCTCTGTTGGTGAAATTGGAGGAAGTATTAGTGCTGGTATTGGCATACAACCTGCGATATGATCACGATGCTAAAATTTTAGTCATGACGATGAATTGCCAAGGTATTGTGCAATGAAGCTGCGATACAATACGAATCCAGATACAAAGGTCGTTATACGATACATATCACAATGAAAAAATCTTTAATTCTGACACCAACTATAAAACACCTTAATATCAAAACAAAACCATTTTAAAGTATTTCGCAGAAGTTAAGTTCATACACAGACTTTGTGAATGTTAGTAACATGCGAGCGCTATGTCTGTCACAGTTCTTGACGCAAGAATTTCCGAGAAAACGTTTACTTATGAAGGGAAAATAAGTAAGCATATATTTCAATCATCAAACAAAAGTAAGTCTTTTTTCTTGATAGATATCGCAATTCGGCAATATTCAAAGTTAAACATCGATGTATCGTGGCCCATTTGAAGTATCGTATCGGGATATACGAAAATGTAAAAGTTTGTATCGATTCACTGTATCGGCGGCCGATGCATCGATGCGTATCAATGAATCGTCACACCACTAGGAAGTATTCATAAATGTTGTGGAATACATGAGAAATGACTCCACACTCTCAGTGTTGTGTATCTTCTGTTAAGTGTTGGCTGCTCTATACTGACTACCTACTCAACTGATGCTTGAAGCAGGATCTCACTGTGTTGCAGGTATTGTGCCCCGGGTATCCAAGGTGGCTCCAGCCTGTGCCATCATGATCAGCACTTACGAATACTTCAAACTATTCTTCCGGAATCGGAATGACGAGAGAGTAAAGAATCTGTCCAGGGACTGACAATTCTGGACTCATGCCAACCATAAGTGTCTTCCACATTCTAGTATACATGCAGTTGGTGTGAAGTGAGGTAGCTAGATACCTCTGGTTGGATGGATGGATGGATGGATGGATGGAAAGAAGACAGACTAATTTGGTTGGTTGGTGGTTGGATGGATGGATAGATGATAGAAAAAAGACTAGTGTGGTTGGTGGATGTATGGACAAGTTGGATGGATAGATGGATAGAAGACAGACTAATTTGATTGGCGGATGGATGGACAAGTTAGATGGATAGAAGACAGACTAATTTGATTGGCGGATGGATGGACAAGTTAGATGGATAGAAGACAGACTAATTTGATTGGCGGATGGATGGACAAGTTTGATGAATGGATGGATAGAAGACAGACTAATTTGATTGGCAGATGGATGGACAAGTTAGATGGATAGAAGACAGACTAATTTGATTGGCAGATGGATGGACAAGTTTGATGAATGGATGGATAGAAGACAGACTAGTTTGATTGGCAGATGGATGGACAAGTTTGATGAATGGATGGATAGAAGACAGACTAGTTTGATTGGTGGATGGAGTTTGATGGATGGATCCATGTGCGACCTGAATGCCTGGACAATTAGATAGATGGATCTGCTGCCAAATATTTGATAGGTCATGGAAATATGATTCTTGTGACTCCACTAACAAGAACTATGGAGATTCAGGGTATTGATCGTCCCCTCTTTCTTCAGAGCTTAATCAAAAATTAGGTGGTTACAATAAGTAACTGGGTTAATCCTAAATCACATGGTTACCAGATGGATTGAATATTGCTGACTCTCAACCATTTACTCTAAAAACTGAATTTTCAAAATACTTTTACATACATTGAGAAAGATGGATTTACAGGGATTTACATGAAGTCCTGTATTTGTGGGTCCCTGGGACTCTTTATTCTCAATTTTCAGGGGTCCTTGACAACAAAATAGGGGTCCCAGACACTTAAATATTATCAATACTGTTATCGTATTGTGTATCATGATCATCACATTGTTACAGTAATTAAATTGCAAATAATACCATAACCCAGCTAATAGCAAACTCGGTGATAACGTATTGTCACTTGATTGGAATTTTTACAAAAAGTATTTGGACTTTTTCTGAGTCCCTTTGGACGCGTTAATACATTTTGATGCGTCCATTGTCAATTTTTATGATTATAGGACGCAGGAATTCGCATCCTGTAAATCCCTGGTCATGCTGTCATTGCTGGAATGCTGGATGCCATGTTTGTAATATTTTTCAAGAATATTTCAAAGCGATATTCAAGGTCCCTTGAAATGATGTTGCGTGTGTAATCAGAAATACAAGTTATTTTTGGCATTGTCTGAATATATTCAGAAAACTTTGAAGAAGATTTATCCTTGTGAAATCCATTTAGTTACCCATGAAAAGTATACATGATGTTTCATTGTAAGTCATATTATTGAACATGTGGAATAAAGTGAAGTCCATTGACATGGATTATTGCACAGTGCAACCTCCTCCATCACAGAATGTGTGGTTCAGTTGCCTTAGACACATATGACATGCTGAGTTACTTCCCTTAGGTGTGGCAGGATTCTATGACTATTGGGTGATTTGATTTATGATGCTTGGTTTGTCAATCAGTATGTGCCAAATACTTTTGAATCTACTGGCGTAATCTGTACCTTTATCATGTTAGCATCTGTTAGTGTATGCACTTATATTAGCCGACATTATTGGACTGAAATATTTGGGCTTCTTTCACCTGCTAGGACAGATTGATATGACTTATGTACATTTCAAAGTGGCATTAAACCACTCACTCACTCTGCAGCTCACATTGTGCTTTTGCATGTTGCAGATGCTTGGGATGCAGGGGCAGATCCTCACCCCCCAAAATTTCCCAGAGTAGCATTTCCCCTTAACCTTCGGACTTCATGATTTATGTGCAACCATTTTTCTCCCCTTTCCAAATGGATGATAAATTCTGTGAACTTTAGTGTTTTTAGAGTTTGTTCACGACATATGTATCTCTGATCCACCTGTGCTGTGTGTGTGTGTGTGTGGAGGAGACCCACCTTGTGTGTGTATTACCTCATTAATCTGTGAATATGGTTTTACTTCAAGAAGAATTTACAAGGTAGAATCGATCCAACCTCATCACCATCATGATGAGTCTGTTTAGTGGACTATTTGTCCTGTTCTGTGTTTCCTCAACATTTAGACATTGTTTAATATTTTGTGGTTTTGTATAACGTAAAACATCTAAGAAATCATTATGACAAGTTCTCTACAACTGAGACAATGATTAGTATCACAGGTATGCTTATCATTAGTGAAGGGAGAGTTTATGAAATATTCTGGATGGGAGAGATGCGAAGATTCTACTTCATGTTACAACCTAAGGCAAAAACTATGTTTTTTATGTATTGTTTGGAACATGACTTTAAGAGGAACTTTATCCCAAATAAATTCTTTATTGGCTGCCATTGTTTAACTAGAATTTTCCTGACTGCTGCTTTAGAGGATCGATTCTACCTTGTAATTCTTCTTGGAGTAAAACCATATTCACAGATTAATGACGAGATACTAATATGTTGTTATTTACATGTGATGAAATGTGTTCAATGTGTTACAGTCCTAAACTGTCATCTGTTTTGAGCAATTCTGTCTTGCTTTGTTTATAAGAAGCGTTAACGTGTTGCCTAGTAACTAGTATGTTTTATTGTTATATTATTTTAGTGTTGTTGTACACTTGCCTCTGTTTCAGTTTAACAGAATATATATATATATGCTTGTGTGGGGGCTGTGACCTTTCCGTGTACTCATATTATTTGAATCAAAATGAATGAAAAATTAGTCAGTCCTATTAGACTAGCCATAGCAATCTTACAATATCAGATTGGCAGATTGGCACATAGAAACACTGACATGGATATTCTGACAGTCTTGTGCTGAAGTCCTCAAAATACATGGAATGAGATTCAAACCCAAGCAGTGACACAGTTGAGTTAGATTACCTCATGCCTAAATTCACAGATCTGCTTGAAAGTCCTTTTTACGTTTCAGTGTATCTTAGTTTTTAGAGTATTTGAAAACAAATACATACTTATAAAATTATGCTTCATTTACAACATTAATAAGCACCATATTATTAGAACTACTCTTGAGAAAATTGTGCTCGGCTTTCAACCTACCAAATGGTGTAATTGATTGTGTTGTGTTGATCAATTTTAACAAGTTCTGTGGAAGATTTTATGAGTGCTTCCAGTAGAGCTAGATGTGCTCTATATTCATATTATTATTGGTATGATTTATAGTGATATTGATGGCATATCTAGGGCACATAATCTCATAGATAGATCATAGCAACCTGTTAGACTCTGAGCAGCCATTGGTAGCTGGTCGTTTCAGGGACCTGTCACCATCACATATCTGTCCACAAAAGTGACATGTACATATTTATGACATGTATTGTGAATTTTAGATACATGTAACTCTATTTGGATTGAATGTGAAAGATTATCTTTGTTGAAATCAAGTTAAATTTTTGTTAAAATTAACACCAATTATAAGTTTGAATTTTTTTTTTTTTTCTCAAATTCATAATTGTTGTAAAATGGACGAACATCTGGCAAGCTTCATTCCAAGTGATGAGCAGGAATGAGAATATAATGTTTGGATGACAATATAATATGTGGATGACAATATTATATGTGGATGACAATGTTATGTGTGGATGACAATATTATGTGTGGATGACAATATTATGCGTGCTTTTCTCCAAACTCACTCTGTATGTAAATGCCATCAAGCTGCTTTTTCCTCCAGAACTTACTTCTGTATATACAAGGAGGCTATGAACTGGTTTGTAGAGACACGTATAGTCACTGTCAAGGAACTGATTAATACAATCATATATCACTGAGTATGACTACAACATAGCCTGAATAATGTTGTACTTATAGCTTATGCTTATTTTATTTATTCGATGCACGTTTTTCTCCCAGCTGCCAAGATGCATTTGTTGGTGTATTTAAACAGAATCACAAATTTAACGAAAAATGTATTTCTTTGGTGATAGTTTTAAGAGTACGATCTGAATATTGTCACAGTTATTTCAAAGAAATATGGAGACACATCTCTGGGGAAGGTATGTTTTTTGTTTTTCTTATGTCCATTGAAATGTAATTTTATAGTTTATCATTAACGACAGTACTGTTTCATTGTGTACGCCCTCTATTTGTCCAATGTCTATATGTAAATATTGATATCCCAGGTTACTGTGTTGGGACAGGATTTGTTTATCGTAAAACTGTATATCTTGATCAAGTCACAATATGGCTGAAATACTGCTGATGTGACTGAAATTAAACTCACTCACTCACTGGGCAGGATTTGTTTCCTGTGTGATGGGTATGTATTTCTTAGTGAGTTACTGTATGGATGAAGTGATGTACCTGCGGCATAATGGTTAAAGTGTTTATTTGCCATACTGACAGTCCAGGGTTTGATTCCCAGTTTGGATGTCCACAGCTGTGATACTGCTGGAATATTTGTACAAGTTGCACCTCTCTGATTGAGAGGCCACCAGCAGGTCCTGTGTCAAGTGATCAGTATGTCTACAGTCATTGTTATATATGTATACATGATGGATGTCACATTCATTCTTTCTTGCTCATTATCAATGAGAAGATGTTAATTTATGTAAAATAAATCAAATCAAATAAAAGACATATTTTAGGGTAGCAGGTTTATTTGTCTGGCTATCTTGGAGGGTAAAACATGGCAATGTTAACTCTCTCGACGACTGGAAGGTAAAAATATATTATCATTCCAAGTCACCTTCTCCCTCACTCACTTACCATTGTCTGTGCCCTACCTGCATGAACCCTGGTCTGTCTTCCAGTTTTGGTCATCCCTGTGTCTCGCCATGATATTGCTGGAATATTGCTAAAAACGGTGTAAAACCATGCTCACTCACTCACTCCAGTTCTGGGCATCCAAGTGTCTCGCCATGATATTGCAGGAATATTGCTAAAAGCAGTGTAAAACCGTACTCACTCACTCACACCAGTTCTGTGCATCAATGTCTGTATCATTACAAATACAATTCTAACAATCTCAACCCAGGAAAAACATACCCACAGTTTGAGAAGAATCTGAAATGTGCTTGCATTCTTAAGTGATTAAAATACATCTGAGATGATGCTCTAGGGTATTAACCCAGAAGGTATTATGCACTGCCTTTCATTTGTGATTAAAATACATCTGAGATGATGCAGTAGGGTATTATCCCAGAAGATATTATGCACTGCCTTTCATATGTGATTAAAATACATCTGAGATGATGCAGAAGGGTATTATCCCAGAAGATATTATGCACTGCCTTTCATATGTGATTAAAATACATGTGAGATGATGCAGTAGGTTATTTGCCTAGAAAGTATCAACACATCAAGGAAAACAACTGACATCTTAAATGAAAACATGAGTGGTCAGTCGAAATAGAAAAAAAAGGTGTTTTCCAGTATCGACTTGCTTTGAAGTTCTTTAAAAACTGAAATTTAGATAACAGAGGATTAGGTCAGCAGGTCTGTTTCATCATCTGAATAGAATAACCAGTGTTTTGTAAATCTATGTCATTTGATCATATTTACATTTGAAGAGTTGAAACTCAGAGTTGTTTCTCAGACTTGCAGAGTTTCTTATGGACTGGCCATGCCTTTCGTTGACACTCTCTGCTGCAGTAGGACACCTGGAGGCAGCTTGAGCATCTCTTGCAGTCTGGTGATGTGACGCTACAGTTGTTGCAGGATGGGGCTGGCGTGGCTCCAGCTCCAGCTGGAGTGTCTTTGCTTCTTGAGCTGTCACCTCCAGCAAACTTTTGTAGGATTTCAATTCCTTCAGAAAAAGTGTTCTTTTCAAAAGCATCTTTCACGTCCAATGTCTCAAACCCTTCAAGAGGACTCTGTGAAGTGATTCCCCCTGAAACATTGATGTTGTAAATTTGTTAGTTCACCCGGCTTCCGATAGTGTTAATTTTGTTAACTGAAGTACGCAGTACTGTAGGATAAAGGTATAGTTATAATTGTGACATGTCATGCATTTAAAATGTCTTCATGACGGATACAAATTCTAAACTATAAGTTCCCATCTCCTAGCACTTTCATCAAAGAGACAGTCCAACTCTGACTGAAACTACAGCCGAGGGACAGATATTTTTATAGTAATTAATATTATTCAGTCTTATGTCATTCGCACCAAAGACAGAAGAGCTGATTCATGAAAGCATTGAGTAATAATCCCACCTGGATTGTGAATCATGAACTGCTCTAACCGATGCAGGACGGGGTCTGTGTGGGGATATCTTCCTCTCAAGAACGTCCTCCACATCCATTTCTTTTCCTGGGCCATGCGGTGAGAGTTTACCTCCAGAATCAGCATCAGCATCATGTACCCCTGTATTGAACATCTTATAAGTTCATCATGCACATGAAATGCTGGGTAGTAAAGTTAATATTTTAAAGGTCACATGCAACCAAAAAATCAAACATAATTAAAACACAATTATCACTTATTCATGACATATAATATACATGGCTGATTATGAAAAAACATATAAACAAAATTATAAGGGTACAATCGCAAATCAAAAGTGCAATATGTTGTACTTGGGATTACTTCCCTCGAAACGAAACACACGGGATACCGAACCTAGTCAGATTTGGTGGGTGTGCACTCAAGTGTAACGAGGGCTTTCATTGGCTGGTTCATTTGCCGATGCCCACACGGCTGATGTGTGTGTGTGTGTGTGTGTGTGTGTGTGTGTGTGTGTATATAGAGAGGTTGGGTTTTGGAAATACATGCTCATTTTTTGTGTATAATATCTTACAATCAACAGACAGTATTACACGTGCCTGTCTGTGTAATTACATAATGTGACAGAGACCGAATTCGGTCCGTAAATCAATGCGTTTTGTTTATGGTGTATAGCCTGATAGGTGTTAAGTTCAAATTGCATGTGGTCAGTGATCGAAGTTGTGTATTGAATATTGTCATTAACAGACAGGCAGGCAGACGCATATAGGTGTCAATAAAACAGACATTGAGTTTTGTCTGAGACAACGACATATTTATATCACAGTTAGAAATTCTGTCAACGCTAAAAAATGGCATTGCTTTTAAGTATCGAACTGAGAAAGTGACTCTGTAAGAAGAACGTGTAGTGAAATAGACAAATGAAATTATATAAACAGTTAAATCGGTAATCTACTGTCATAACATATAAAAAGCTCGCGCCTGTGAAATATCAACAAAACATTAGAAAAATAGCTCACATCAAAGCCTTCACCGAGTATTCACCGCCAGCGAAGGTTTTCCGTCTTGAAATGTCGAACACCTCACTGGTTGACACATAGCTGAGTAGATCTAGATCCTAACAAGGTTCTTTTATGTAATGAGTAGATTATTTACAATTTGTTTTGATTAGACTACTCCTACTCACGACATTATAATCCGGACATCCCGCTTCCAAGCTGCGGGAACCTATTTCACTGCGCATGCGCTATGAGCGCAGCCCAGCTGTTGAAACCTCTTTTCACCCTAAGCGCTGGGGTGAATTTAGTAAATCGTTTCAACTCCGATTTTGCGGGGTTTTTTTCATCGCGTTATTCAACTTTATAAGTTGAATTTACATTTTTGATGACTTGTATCTCTAAGTCCATACCGAAAGGTATCAGAATCTGCAAAGTTGTGTTTTACGTTGCATGTGACCTTTAAGATTATGTCGACACATTATTTAGGACTGGCTTTGTACCCATGTGCACATTTATCCCATGACGATTTGTGACTACTTTACCAACCGTTTTCATAATTATACAAGGGAAGAAGACAGTTTTGTTCTATCCATAACTTAAAAAAGTATTGGTTGGAATGTTTCCAAATTGGGTGACTACCTTTGTCTAAAGGAGAGGCGCAGTGTAAATTTTGTTTATGATCTTAAGATTGTTTTCAATAATTACAACAGTCAAAAACTTAGAAATGGTTGTTCGACCAGACGGGTTAATTAGTAATGAGTAACGTACAGACACCCTGACTTGATGTAATGTTTGGTTGGTTGTTTGTTTAATGCCGCACTCAGCAGTATTCCAGATGTAGTGGCGGTCTGTAAATAATCGAGTCTGAACCAGACACTCCACCAGACTCGCAATTTGGATACGATGGCATGTGTCAACGAAGTCAGTGAGTCTGACCACCCGATCCCGTTAGTTGTCTTTTACGACAAGCATGGGTTACTGAAGACCAATCCGTTTCTTCAGGGCTTGATGGAGTTAATTTTGTTTCAACATCTCTTCACAAAACTGATGCTAGAACAATGAGGACATTATCTGAAATGTCTACATGGCCTTGTATCAATATTTGAACATTCAGTTTGTCTTTGAGTTGTGGAAGCATATTTTGTCAGTTACGGAACTGCGACAGTTCTGAGAACCAATGTGAATCTATTCATAGTTCTATGGCTGGTAATAACTAGGGGTGACTATTGAGGGGGAAACAACTATTGCGATACCGATTGTCTAGTGCAACATACTACTGCGATAGCGATAGTCTATTGTGACCAACTACTAGTATTGCAACAGTTTTTCTCTCCTTGAATTGTCCCATTTGAAGTCATTTCCCAAATGAATGTATTGTTTATATGAAATATAAACAAGCTGAAGCAGTTTCAGTGTCTAAATAACTGACAAGAAGCTTGAATCCCAGATCAAGTGTGTTAAAGAGGTAACAAGGGCGTATAACTCTAAATCAAAGTGAACGAATCTGGTACTTCCTGTATTTTGAGCTACTCATTTATCAAGGGAAATCAGTTACTAAATTATCCATAGTCACACATATCGATAATATTTCTTTCTACCATCGATTAATTACTATCAGAGACTCAACAATTGCAATCCATCGATAGTTCGATGCATCGTTACAGCCCTAGTAATAACATAGTTATGTGTAAAACTATCAATGATGACACTGTTTGGTTCAGTATCAGCTTGCCTGTACCTTGCTTAAATGTCGAGAAATAGATGGATCCATTTCTAACCAATCACTGTTGCTTTCATGTAGTGATTTTAGATCTTTCCTTCCTATCAAGCGATGGGCTAACAGAGTCTCAGCATAGTCCAAATCGGAAAACTTCAAAAACATCGTTGGTTTGTTCTCATAGATCTTGAGACCTTCCAGGAGGAATGTATTGATGAATCTCTTGCCAGACTGATCTGGTGCTCCGATGGTGAGAATAATCTGTCTCTCCTACAACACAAGTGTATATTACTATGCAGGAAACTGAAGCACAATACAGGAGGTGCCATTTCCTGACTACTGAATCCTGAATACCATCAAAGCTGTTAATAGTGGAACGGCTAGGTGTCAATTTAGGGCACCACTGATCTTGTTATAATGTTTAAATTCTTTCCATGGAAACTACATGTACTGATGAACTTAGATCCTGATCAATAAAACATTCGTAATGTTACGAGCTGTCGTACCTGTATAGTATCAGAGGCTTACTACCCGCTTTGTGGGTCGGATGGGGTGGGGTGTCCACCATACTTAACACCTTTAACTCAAAGCGCATTATTTATTGACTTTTGAGATGTCAGTAATAAATATATCTTTATAAAGCAATTTGGCAAAGGTAGATAATCAACCTACGCAAAAGATATGATACATTTTTCTTACATACTGACTACTGATTTACTGAAATGGCATTACTTCGCTGTGTGTTTTTGAAGATTGTTCCCCATAACAAACGCTATGTGATCAATCTGAGCTGTCACATGAGATAAGCATGTATTATGTAAATAGGTACTCTTACATAAGGACGTTTAAAGCCAACCTTAACAGCTTCAGACATCATATAGTGTTAGATGATAACGTCTAATATTTTAACTGACTTTATATCGACAATTTTCTTGTAGTTTGCACAATATCCACCCACTTGTTCAATGTGAGGTAGGTTAAATGCGCCCCACTTGTATATTTTGAAAAACACTTTTTTGGATAGAAATAAACAAATAACACGCCGACCGTGTGATATTCCTCCTCAAGAAACACATTTTACTCCTCCTCCTCTCACTTCTCTGTTCTTAGCCTCAAAACAATGTTTGTTGTGTCTCTTCCCTGGCTGTTTGAAATGTCAAATAAACTTCATAAAACAAGTTTTACACGGGGAAGCAAATCTGGTGCCGATGTCTATGGTGCCTAACATTCATTTAGTATTCTTTTTCACATCAACTTACGCCAGGTGGTAATGGCTGGAACTTCATGATGTAATCGATGATGTACTGAAGCTGTTGCAGTGGCTCGGCCCTTTCCAGATTCTGTGGTGGAGGCGTCATATTCATATGTGCAATGTACGTGTCCAGTGTCTGTTTGCCAGACTCGGACAGCACAAAGTCAGGGAGCTTGGCTACTGAGTCCACGTCAAGCTTCTTCCACGGTAACACACGTTCACCAACTGTTGTATTCAGGTCCTTGGTGAGACGAGCGTCCACTGTTCCTCTCTTCCTGGACAATGTGATCTTGCTGGAGTTGACTGATATGCCACACGATAGACGTAATATCTTTCTGAAGGTTGGCTGTCTGGATATGAAATGTAAAAGGAATGGGCTATTACTCAAGGGTGTTCAGGGTGCTCTGATGCTCATTTCTTAAGCAGGCAGACATATAAACCTCGGCCACTACCATGCTATTTATGAGTGTATTTCAACAGTGTAAAAAGATGCCTATTGATCTTGGATAAAATAAAGTATGCCCAGTGCAAGATTTTTAGACTACACTGTAATGTGTGACGTAAGCGACATCTGATATTAATGTGTGTGCTAAGCGACATCGGAAGGCGCGAAACAAAGATAGCGTCTCCCATGATAACTTGTGCCTGTACTCATATGTTACATACTCGAGCTTCATACGAACATCTGGTTTTCGATAATGTTTTATAGGGGTTATTATGTTTTATAGGCAAGGTGTTTAGAAGTACATAATATATGCTGTAGATTTATGTATTTCTCAAACACACAAGTATGCACGAACTTATACGGACATTTGGTTATTCCGTTACTAATAATGAATATGCTTATCCATAATGAAGCTGTTAAGAAGATCTGCAACACGTTTACCCATCTCTAATGTTCTGGAGCACAACGACATGCGGATCTTTTCGTAGATAGTCCATAGAAAACGTTCCGTCTTTCAGACACTCAGGATCAGTTGTGATGGTTACTTGGTAATGTTCATTGTACTCAACCACAGTCTGAAAATACAATACAATACAATAAATACTATACAATTGTGAGGCTTTCAACGCCTCCTAATTAGCACTAGGTGTATTATTGTTGCTAAAATCTGATAATTAGTGTACATAAGTCTACATAACGGATTAAGATGCACTCAAATTGCAGTATCTAAACAATTAAACGAACAAATACATGGACACTCAGATTTTATTATCTCTCTTATATGCATGGTTTGGTCTACTAATGCCTACACGGACAACTAGCTACAGGGAATACAGGGTGGAAGCTGTCATCAATGCACAAGGTGGATACACGAGACATTGAGGCTCATTGAACATATTTGTTTATCTGTTCAGGGTCATACTTGTGAAGAATATACCTTCCTATCACAACATCAGTTGTTTTGCAAAGTCAGGCTATGAATTACAAACATAATGTAACGCTGTTTGGAATATGTTCCAAGTTTTTAAACATTACTTCTTAAATAAAACCACAATTGTAGCCAGTTCATGAAACTTCTGAAAAAATACTGGGGGTGCTTAACGGTTTTCCTTATGCATAGGTGTACAAAATTGGTGTTCGGAAAATGATTGAAAACAAAAAATGAACTCAATAAATGGTTCATCAACATAGAAAGGCTTTGTTCCGTATTTACTGTAGGCAAAGGTGCACACTCAAATGGGACATACACTTTAATGAAAGGTTGAAAGCAGTAAAATTAAAAACCATTGGTGCGTAAAGTTGTTTATATAAGACTGTAGGCGTTATTCCCAGTAGGCATTAGTAGATTCCGCCTATATGCATGGGGTTATATTGATTTATTTTCGTAGTATCAGCACATACTGTCGGTACCCGTCCAATCAATGCGAAACAAAGGCTAAACCTGCCGATAGAAACACCACAATGTTTATTACTTGTGTCAATTTAAGGCTTTAACAACCGAATATACTTTTCTGCCCACAAGACAATCATAGCACGTGAATTATGTGGTTTGTTAGGAAAATCCGAAGTATGTTACACAATAACAATAGCAATACATTCATAGACATTTTCTTTCAAAAGCAGAATCGATTGTACAACTTATATAATCACAGGATCGCCTGCACCACTAGTGGAACCCCTCAGAAACCAGAAATATCATGAAAGCCCACTGCTGCCGCTTTTGTAGCTAAACATATGTTTTTAATTGCTCTCATTACCTTCCCGTTATTTCAGTTATTTTCTCGAAATTTCGAGTCTTTTCTCATTAGTTCAAAAACTTGAAATGTCGATTGTTTTCTCGTTTCTGTACTTGTTTTCTCGTCATTTCAAGTTTCTTTTCAAAAATGGAAAATACGGGTATATTGTCATGGCTTCATTTCATGGCTCGTAAAAACAAGAAATTTTAAGGTTTTAAGTCAGAATATGGAATCGTACAGTTTTGTTTCACTGCTTGTCAGATTTTAAAATGTCATCCACATATCTTCCATAAAACGTTTAGTCATAGGTATTAGATGTACTCACACGTGTCTTCCTCGTAGAAGCACTGGACGCAGCATTAGCCTCCCCTTTGGAAGCAATAACAGAAATATACTACTGACGATGATGATCCACCACCAAAATGCAACAGACAATTTACCCAAACTAGTTTTCTACTCTGAAATCCGGAGGACTTACATTGACATTAGTACATTTCGTATCAATATAACCCGTCAGCACCAGAGATTAACAAGTCTTGATTTTTCAATGCCAATTTGGGCGTGAACAGTAAACCAGCCATTAAAGCTATGTGGTAGTTAAATGATCCATGCACAACGAGTGAAATTTAAGAATGACAAAATTACCTTGTGTCATTTCGTGAAGTCTCTGTATCAGTTTTTCTCTAAGTCTTCTGTCACACATTGTTGTTCGATAAGAAATGTTATCCTTATCCCACAAGGGACTTGGATGTTTCAGTTGTGCCAGCGCATGTGCTAGTGCATCTGAACCTTGAATAGACAAGTGAATAGATGAAACATACTTAGTGACCAATCACTGTGTTATCTCTAGTCGTGAAAGAATACAGACAATCACTCCGAATACAGGCACAAGGAAACAATATCATTTAGAAGCAGAACCGAAAAGAATTATACACCTGGAAAAAAGTATCG
This sequence comes from Haliotis rubra, assembly GCF_003918875.1. Lineage (NCBI taxonomy): Eukaryota > Metazoa > Mollusca > Gastropoda > Lepetellida > Haliotidae > Haliotis > Haliotis rubra. The sequence continues at coordinate 2,408,045 of NW_025767579.1, forward strand.
CAACACTTAATACTTTTTCCTCACAATATCTTAAAAATTGCCATAAAACAACATTATCAAAATAACCTATTACGTGTCTCAAATGCAATCAAATCATTATGCACGTGCTGCAGGTAACAAGTGTGGAGTATATGAAACACTCCTTGTGTCATGAAAATACAGTTTCAATTATCATTCACTCTTGTTAGAAAACTTAGCTTAATTGCATGCTTATTGCATACTCTATGGACCCCCTCAACTAACGTCAGCCAAAAGATGGCAACTTTTAGTTTAGGTATGGTTAATGCTGGGTTGTCCACGAGACAAATTAGGTCACCAGTTCTCTACAATCAGTCGATTAGTGAGGAAATATCACCAAACAAACGATGATAAGGATCTGCATCGATCAGGCATAGCACGCAAAACATCAGCTAGACATGACGCAGCCCTAACTAGACTTGTTCGGCGATTTCCCTTTGCAACAAGTCCAATGTTAAAACAGCATTGGCTTCCACATCAGAAACTCTGTCAAAAACTTAAAACAGCAGGGTATAAGGCCAGGAGACCTGTCCGACGACCTTTGTTGACACGTGCCCACACGGATGCAAGATTACGGTGGTGACGTGACCGGCAGCGGTGGAATTTAATGGTATGGGGCTGTGTGTCGCATGACTGCAAACCTCAGCTTGTCACAGTGAGAGGAAATCTGAATGGACAAATAAAAGATACCAAGAGGAATCCCGAGGAGGCATGTAGTGCCTCATTTTGATAATCATCCCCTATTAACAAAGTCAATCTTCATGGATGACAAGCCAGGCCACATCGCGCACGCGTAGTCATTGATTTTCTGCATCAAGAAGCCATTATCACCCTTCCATGGCCCAAATTTGAACCCTATCAAGCATGTTTGGGACATTCGAGGGCGAGAGATCCACCATTCCAGAGTAATGGTGAGTGAGTGAGTTTAGTTTTACGCCGCACTCAGCAATATTCCAGCTATATGGCGGCGGTCTGTAAATAATCGAGTCTAGACCAGACAATCCAGTGATCAACAGCATGAGCATCGATCTGCGCAATTGGGAACCGATGACATATGTCAACCCAGTCAGCGAGCCTGACCACCCGATCCCGTTAGTCGCCTCAAACCGAAACATGAGTCTCATTAACCTATTCAGACAATGACCTATTTTTCAGCCGATCCGAAATTTCTCGGGTGCAAGTGAAAATAAACATTACAAGCAACTATGGTTACACTGAATTCCAATTCCTTGTTTCATAAGTAATTGGTATTTATAAATGAATTTTAATTTTAAACTTTAAAAACATCGTATTTCTGTATTTTATGGCGAGGTGTAGGCAGCATGACCTTAAGTAAGACGTCACAGACTGCCCCAGTTTGATGAGGTCGTAACATGATTCACAATGTATCTGGCGCACTGGTTACACCTGTTATGTGTTTTTTTGCGCTTATTCAGAGCAGTTCTGTAACGCAAAATGTGTGATATAATATCAAGTCCATACCAGACCGCCAAACTTTTCTAGCGGCATAGCCTCGTTTTGAGATTTCCACGATTTCCAGATTTCTGCTTGTCAGTGCTCGCTGTACGACAGAGCACGCTGCACGTGTTTGCAAGAATTATAAGGAGCGTAGTGTTGCAATATACAAGTGCTTAGATGTATCAAATAATACTGATTAATATTTATGTATCCAGTCAAATGAATTGGTCTCAAAATTCTGGACTGGTCATTGTACTAAGTTGCGCAATAGGACGGAACCCAGTCAACAGGAAACGAGACTGTTGTGTAATCAATGTTTTGACTTGTTACGGCAAGCATGGGTTACTGAAGGTTCATTCTAACCCTGACCTTCACGGGTGAATAATGATGAATTAGAGCAAACATTGCACCAAGAATGGAACAGGTTGCCAAAACATCGGATTCAGCGTCTTGTACACTCAATGAGGACGTGGGTTCAAAACGTCATCCAATGGGCGGAGGTTACACAAGATACTGACTGTGTCTTCTGTTTGTGAAACTAGAGACTTTATTTGTGGATTGTTTGTATGAGGAGCAGTTAACTTAATTTCAGTTTTATTACAGGACCCATGTTTAATCAGATTATGCCGTTCAGATTCTTTATTGTTGGCTTTTATATTAATGAAAAGTCTTTTAGCACTTTGGATAAAAAATAATTTCCTGTGAAGACGCACGTGACATATAAAGTGTGATTAAATATAGGCCCTGTCATAAAACTAGGGTGTTGCGATACTTTTTTTCCATCTGTATACTTAAGAATACGGCTCATTGGTGGTGTAGAATCGAAATAACATTTCTATTATAAGTAATTATGTTAAAGTTGTATTCTGACATTCATTCATTTAGAAAAACCCTCTGCGGAGGTTGACATTACCAAGAACATACACAAAAGTCTTAAAGTGTATACAAAAGTACTTCTCAATAGAAGATAAGGGCCATCCAGTTCTTTTAGATTACAACAGGTCATCTCGCCAGGCATGGCAGATTGCCTACAGTGATATGAGGGCATCGGATGGTCCGTAACGTCTTATGAGTAGTATATTCTGTAACCTGTTACATTCATGGTATGTATATAGAAAAGGATTACATACCGTCTGTCGTAATTGTGAGACTTGTCATGTTTCTATAGTTCTCTGCTGTTTTCCATCTTAAGGACAATTTGGCAAGTCCGCTAAAAGTACCAGGGGCAAGAAGATTCCTAGAAAATGAAATAGAAGGCAGTAGCCATGAGGCTAACCTTTCATCATTACCTATAAAATCTTTCATTTAAAATAGTTTCCTATACACAATCGTCGCGCAGAGCTTTACAATAGTTAAGTTATGTGTACAGTTCCTTTTGTATGGATGTCAGTGTGGCAAAATAGGTCCTCAGCCAGGTGGTTACATCAGGTGGTTATATGCATAATCTGGCTGAGTTCTTGTATTCTGACCAAACGGGGCGTGATCTCTGCCATCAACATGGTTGGTGTGTTATCCACATTCCATTATCGTCACAACATGGATCACTTATGCCAGTATGTTGGTTGGTTGTTGTTTTACGCCGCACTCAGCATATTCCAGCTATATGGCAGTGGTCTGTAAATAATAGAGTCTGGACCCCGACAACCCAGTTATGAACAGCATGAGCAGGGATACGATGACATGTGTCAATCAAGTCAGAGAGCCTAACTACCCGATCTCGTTAGTCGCCTCTTACGACCAAAATGGGTTACTGAAGACCAATTCTAACCCGGATCTTCACGGGTTATGCCAGAAAGTAAATGCAATAACGTATGCCAGTTACTGGATGGTTTCAGCACTTACTCATGTCCTAGAGCGAGGTCCTCAGCTAGGTGGAGTCCCAAAACAGTTGGGTACAGCAATGGAGAGACATCAAAACACTCACGAAGGAACATTCCGACGTTGGTTTTATTCCAGTGAAAGATCTCCGTCCTAATAACCGCATCTGGACTAATTTAAAGGAAGTACAGATTCAGTTGTTTTGATGATTGAAAATAAACTTGTTGAAATCCAGATAAAACGTTGTAGAACATCACATGGTCAGTCATGTTCATGATATTAAAGTGTTTTCTATAGTGTGCATGGATCCGATGATGGGTTCTAATCCAAGCTTCACTATCAGGTTTTGTGTCCACCTGGTACCTGGACATTGTGTCTACCCAGCATCAAGGTACGATGCCTTAGCATCGCCCTAAAATCAAAATCACCCCTTTAACACAAAGAGTAAGCAATGTCTACCAGACCATACTGTCAAATTTATGTCATATAAAAATATAACCAAAGGAGTGAGGATGGTATTGGATTACATACGTCTTCGCCTTTTCGCGAGAGCAGGTAAGCACAGGTATGAGGCCTACAATATCTGCAATGTTGGACGTGTCAATGAAATCAAACTTGAGATCTGCTGGAATATCGGTCTCGCATACTGCTGTTGCCTCTCCAAACCAAAGGTGTATCTGAAAAGAAACAGATTTATATATACTCTGCAAAAAAAAGAAACGCACAGGTGATAATGAAATTTAAAATTAACTTTATTTTATTTCTATGCAAACAAAACCCGGTTACTTTAACCAAACATAATGTATACTTGTTCATATCCATTAAGTATCGCTCAAACACACCATTTCATGAAATATTGTTGTTTGATGATGGTTTTTGAAAATATCATGAAATTTTCACGTGTAAATGACACTTCGAACGATATGCACGTGAAAGTTGCTTCACCTATGCACCAGTGTGTAGGGTATATGAGGAAGGCAGTTTAACGTGTTCAATTCACTTTCAACGCCAGTTTACTGACGAATTCAACATGCCACGACTTAGCGAAGCTGACCGGAACATCGCCATCGGACGTCTTGAGGCTGGCGAATCTCAGTCATCAGTTGCAAGACACTTCAACGTGCATCACACAACAATTTCCCGTTTATGGAGGCGCTACAATCAACTGGGCTCGACCCGCGACCGACCTCGGAGTGGTAGACCACGGGTAACCAATGCTGCACAGGACCGCTACATCCGGGTGTTCCATTTACGTAACCGGGCCGTCCCAGCAACACAAACAGCAGAGAACGTCCCAGGTCTTCGCCGCGTCTCCGCCCAGACCATCAGAAATCGCCTCAGGCAGCACGGGATACGCCCTCGACGACCTCACGTAGGATGCACACTACGACCTCATCATCGCCTGGCACGTGTTCGATGGTGCAGGAACGTCCAGAGATGGAATTGGAGACATTGGCAGCGAATTTGGTTCAGCGACGAATCTCGTTTCCAACTTCAAAGACACGATGGTAGGACGAGGGTCTATAGACGGAGAAACGAACGTTACGCCCGTAATTGTGTAGTTGAAGCGGACAGATTTGGAGGGGGAAGTGTGATGGTATGGGGGGCCATTTCTTACAACGGGAGAAGTGACTTGGTGCACGTCCGTGGTAACCTGACTGCAATTCGTTACAGGGATGAAATTCTGCAACGTCATCTTTTACCTGTCATCAACCCTCAACGTCACGTTTTCCAACAGGACAACGCCAGACCGCACGTGGCTCGCATCACGATGGACTACCTGACGAATCAGAACATCACAGTTCTTCCCTGGCCTTCAAAATCCCCCGATTTGAACCCAATAGAGCATTTGTGGGACCAGCTTGGGAAACGCGTTCGACGTCGTCAGCCTCAACCCCAAACGTTGCAACAACTGTCTCAAGCCTTGCAGGAGGAATGGAGGAGGATCCCCCAAGCACGGATTCAAAGACTGATCATGTCCATGGACAGGAGGTGCCAAGCTGTGTTGCAAGCTCGAGGTGGTCACAACAGGTACTGACCTCCACGCCATCTGTACGCCCGGTGCAATGGTTTCAGAGACAAATGATAGCTGCATGTTGTAAAGCTGACTCTTGACAACATCCATGTGAAATTTTACGTTCGTGCGATCATTAGTTAAAGTTTTATTTGGAAACAAAATAAAGTGTTTACATTCCTGAGTTTTCACCTGTGCGTTTCTTGTTTTGCAGAGTATACTATTGTACACATTTATATACTATGCTCCACACAGAGTACAATAAAAATAGATGAATTATAAAATTAATCAATGCAACTTTCAACACATATTCATGAAAATATCGCCTCGGCTTTAAGGCCGTGATTTACAACTTACATGTACATGTCTATGTTCGTGCAAAATTCTGATGTTTGCTTGATTGGTACTGATATAGGTGTTATTCAACATGAAATGGTTATTAACCTTTCTTAACGCTTATGTAACGTCAGTGCGATTTAAAAATCATCGGAGGTTGCGAGGAAGAGTGTGGCATTAAACTTTTCAAAGGTGCAATGGTCCACAGGGATCCAGGAGAAAGTTTCAGAGACGCTTGAAATACTCATCGTTTTCAGTTTCGGGGTGAAAGCGTAATGGTATGGGGTCTCATCACAACTAATGGGAGAAGTCATCCACATATTAGTGTAAAACATAATTTGAGTGGTGTACAATATCTTTACGAGGACATGTTTTGCTCTGCGCAAATGCAGTAGGCTATTGTCACAGTGTATTCACTTGTCTATTCAAAATGACAGTATGGCAAGTGCAAATAATATTCACCCATAAAGTGCATGATTTCACTGTGTATCTAAATATTGTAAATCACAATCTAGGTATGATTACAGGACGGCATATCCCTCATACATAGTCTATATACAGCTTAATGCACAAGATGTCTTAAGAGGGTGCTTCTTTTCCCTTCATCAAAGACCGAAGTCATGGACCGGAGTCACGGATAAGCGTCAAGCACAAACGTCAATGAGAGGAGCCAAGATCTGGAGTCAATGGTTGGAGTCAAGGACAAGCGTTAAGGACTGGAGCAAAGAACAAGCGTCAAACACTTGAGTCAAGGACAAGTGCCAAGGATTAGAGTCAAGGACTGGAGTCAAGGACAAGCGTTAAGGACTGGAGTCATTGGTTGGAGTCAAGGAAAAGCTTTAAGAATTGGAGTCAATGGTTGGAGTCACGGCCAGGCGTTAAGGACCTGAGCCAATGGTTGAATCAAGGAGAAACGTTAAGGGCTGGAGTCAATGGTTGGAGTCAAGGACAAGCGTTAAATACTGGAGTCAAGGACAAGCGTTAAAGACTGGAGTCAATGGTTGAGTCAAAGAAAAGCATCAAGGGTTGGAGTCAAGGACAAGCGACAAGGACTGGAGTCAAGGACAAGCGTCAAGGATTGGAGTAAAGGACAAGCATCAAACACTAGAGTCAAAGACAAGCGCCAAGGATTAGAGTCAAGGACTGGAGTCAAGGACAAGCGGTAAGGACTGGAGTCATTGGTTGGAGTCAAGGATTGGAGTCAAGGACAAGCGTCAAGGACAGGAGTCAAATTAAGGTTAAGTCAAGAACTGAGGACACGATCTGTAGTCAATTATCGGAGTCAATTACGGGAATCAAGGACCGGAGTCAAAGACTTACGTTGATGCTGCATCTGTCGCTTAGTGCTGCCTGGTAACTTTCAACCCACTCTCTCAATATTTCGAGATACAGCGAAGACAATGTGACTTTTTCTCCATCGTACCTAGACATGAAAATGCATTATTACACACTTGGAAGGTTAGCCAAACGGAATACTTTGTTGAGTGAGTGAGTGAGTGACTTTAGTTTTACGCTACTTTTAGCAATAGTCCAGCAATATCACGGCGGGGGACACTAGAAATGGGCTTCACACATTGTACCCATATGGGGAATCGAACCCGGGTCTTCGGAGTGAAGAGAGAATGCTGTAACCACTGGGCTACCCCACCGCCCCGAATACTTTGTTGAAGGTAAATACAAAAAGCATATAACTATTTTAATCGCCGTTGAAACGTGTAGTCAAAACAAATGAAATTTGTGAAGAATTGAGCTCTACATCTGATATCTACACGATCTCAAACATGTTCAATGAATTAATGTTAAAACATGGAAGAGACAATTGGTATATGCAAGACAAAGTTTTCCCGTAATCATGAGAAATCGTTCGTCAAAGCAGACTCCATTTTATAAGCTTGCCCTCGTTATTTATTCAGTGGTTCAAAACGAGTAAAAACAGAATACTGAGCCCGAATTCAAAGCAAAATTGGAAGATCACCCTTACCAGATGTTTTTCAATATAATGGACGTGTATTATTTCACTGAACTATCGGTTGTCAGCCCACTGTATAGTATTTACGGGGATTACGGAAAGTAAAGCTTAAAGTTTCTTTTTAAGAAGACATGGTGAACGAACAAACCAATGTTACATAATATATAGCGCCCTGTTTGGTGTTGACATGCATACATGCATGCATACATACATGAATGCATACATGCACACATACACACACACACACACACACACACACACACACACACACACACACACACACACACACACACACACACACACAATCGAAAGACGTATACAATATCTAACCATTATATCACTGTGCAATAGAAAGTGTATTCAGTCTGCCTCTGTGGGGTGAGTCATCTTGTAATGTATATACAAGCCGTCAAACGGAACAGTAAACACATTCATTGTTCACATTACACGGGTCAGGCATGTTACTGCAGTCCTTTGGACGACTTGCCCCGAATGGTTGTTCTCCGCAGTAAATGGCGGTAAAATCAGAACATGAACAAAAGTAAGCAGTCATGTGCACGTATCGTTCCTCTGTTGCACATTTTCAGTTGTTCAATAGCACTACACATTTTATATGTGGTTACAAAGCCTGTGTAAACTGCACATGTATGGCTCCTGTCTGGAGTCGGTTCTCTTCGAACTGTGCTCGTCGAAAGAAGAGACTGAAATTCGGCATTAAAAACGCTATGTACAACGCACATGCGCAAAATCGTAAAGCGGTACACGCACAAATCCACACAATATCGAAGGCACAGACAGACAGACAGACAGACAGACGGACGGAAACACAGAAAAACACACATACAGACAGACAAACAAACAGACAAACAGATACACACACAAACATACATACCTATGTAGCTGAAGATCAATGTCGTAACACAGGAAGGGCGTGCTGTCCATCAACACTCTCCATGAACGGCTTCCTGGTCTATAAAACGTCACATTGGTTTGGAAATTGTCTCGAATATGTTCAGATGAGTGAGGTCCCGAGTTGATTCTTGTGACGCCAGTTGTGACATATTCTTTGATTTCTTGATGATATCTGAAAATAACGAAACAAATTTTACCAGGATTCACACAGACAGGTTCTTGAGTTTACTTTTCGTTTAGTTCAGACACTACTTAAACCAGTCCTATGAAAACTTTCAAACATACCAGGGTTCAGTAGATCATGATACAACAGCTTGGATATAATGCATACTCAACAACAGCAAACCCCACTTGATTTGCTTGTATTATACTGTTCGTTAAACAAGCTCTCTGGCACACTATTACCTACACAGCTGTCGATTAAGGGTCGTATTAGGTTTACTCCCATAAGAACTACATCCCATTTGAACTACATCCCAAATTAACTAAAGGGATTAATTAGGGATTAATTATCTGAGTATATGCACCCCCATGGCATGTAATGAGCATAGCCCATCAGCTCTCCCAGAAGAACTACATGCTTAAAATCCTATTGACCAGTAATTATGTTGTTGTAAAGGTAATATAATAACCAGAAAGTAAAGGACAAGAGAGAAGGGTATGCTGTAGTTAGTGAATGTTCTTGCATTCATATGATAGAAACAATACAAGCTTAGTATATAAGAGTAAAGGTAAAGGTATATTGGAGTAAAGGTAAAGGTATATAAGAGTAAAAGTAAAGGTATATTGAGAGTAAAGGTAAAGGTATATTGGAGTAAAGGTAAAGGTATATAAGAGTAAAGGTAAAGGTATATTGGAGTAAAGGTAAAGGTATATAAGAGTAAAGGTAAAGGTATATTGGAGTAAAGGTAAATGTATATTGCAGTAAAGGTAAAGGTATATTGGAGGAAGGTATATACGAGTAAAGGTATTATTAAAGGTAAAGGTATATTGGAGTAAAGGTAAAGGTATATAAGAGTAAAGGTAAAGGTATATTGGAGTAAAGGTAAAGGTATATTGGAGTAAAGGTAAAGGTATATTGGATTAAAGGTATATTGGAGTAAAGGTATATTGGAGTAAAAGTAAAGGTATATTGAAGTAAAGGTAAATGTATATTGGAGTAAAGGTAAAGGTATATAAGAGTAAAGGTAAAGGTATATTGGAGTAAAGGTAAAGGTATATAAGAGTAAAGGTAAAGGTATATTGGAGTAAAGGTAAATGTATATTGCAGTAAAGGTAAAGGTATATTGGAGTAAAGGTATATACGAGTAAAGGTAAAGGTATATTGGAGAAAAGGTAAAGGTATATTAAGAGTAAAGGTAAAGGTATATTGGAGTAAAGGTAAAGGTATATAAGAGTAAAGGTAAAGGTATATTGGAGTAAAGGTAAAGGTATATTGGAGTAAAGGTAAAGGTATATAAGAATAAAGGTAAAGGTATATTGGAGTAAAGGTAAAGGTATATTGGAGTAAAGGTAAAGGTATATTGGAGTAAAGGTAAAGGTATATTGGAGTAAAGGTAAAGGTATATAAGAGTAAAGGTAAATGTATATTGGAGTAAAGGTAAATGTATATTGGAGTAAAGGTATATTGGAGTAAAGGTAAAGGTATATAAGAGTAAAGGTAAAGGTATATTGGAGTAAAGGTAAAGGTATATTGAAGTAAAGGTAAAGGTATATAAGAGTAAAGGTAAAGGTATATTGGAGTAAAGGTAAAGGTATATTGGAGAAAAGGTAAAAGTATATTGGAGTAAAGGTAAAGGTATATTGGAGTAAAAGGTAAAGGTATATAAGAGTAAAGGTAAAGGTATATTGGAGTAAAGGTAAAGGTATATTGAAGTAAAGGTAAAGCTATATAAGAGTAAAGGTAAAGGTATATTGGAGTAAAGGTAAATGTATATTGCAGTAAAGGTAAAGGTATATTGGAGTAAAGGTATATACGAGTAAAGGTAAAGGTATATTGGAGTAAAGGTAAAGGTATATAAGAGTAAAGGTAAAGGTATATTGGAGTAAAGTTGTGAGGGTATATAAAAGGTAAAAGGTAGAGTAAACGTAAAGGTATATTGATTAAAAGTAAAATACGTAAAGGTAAATATATGGAGTAAAGGTAAAGGTAATGGAGTAAAGGTAAAGGTATATTGGAGTAAAGGTAAAGGTATATAAGAGTAAAGGTAAAGGTGTATTGGAGTAAAGGTAAAGGTATATAAGAGTAAAGGTAAAGGTATATACGAGTAAAGGTAAAGGTATATTGGAGAAAAGGTAAAGGTATATAAGAGTAAAGGTAAATGTATATTGGAGTAAAGGTAAAGGTATATTGGAGTAAAGGTAAAGGTATATAAGAGTAAAGGTAAAGGTATATTGGAGTAAAGGTAAAGGTATATTGGAGTAAAGGTGAAATACAAACGGATGAGTTACAGATACAGTTGAGTTATGAGTTACAGCTAGGTTCCATCTGAAGTGTCACCAAACATTCACTTATAAGACTAGCATTGAGACAGCTTTGAAACGAAAAGACAAGGGTTGTTTGCATATGATAAAGGTGGGGTAGATTCTCCTTCTAAAGAACTTGTTGAATTATGTTGCATTTTTGGTATTCATGCCTTAAATGGAAGATTAGGTAATGATTTATGTGGCCAATTTATATGTTTTGCTTTGGTTGCTGTGACTACAGGTTCTTCTTCAATTATTTCCTTTCATCACACAGCTTAATGCACACTAGGTAACTCATGTCATTCACATTCTAGCTCCCCCCCACACTGCTCATTTTCAAACACATTTACCTCTAACAGTAATACACAGGAGGGTAAACAGGACAAATGAACAAAATACAGGTTGTACAAGGATGAAAGCAGTGCATTCATTACAAACTTTAGGTCACACTTTCACACATGGTAATACTTTTTTTCAGAAAGCAGCTGATCACACAAAAAACATGATGCTACATTTGCTTCAACAAATGAGAACACAACCACCTTGGTGGGATCAGGAATTGGAAAACATACAGCATGACAAATATGCAGCACTCAGAGCTCAAAGAGATGACAGTGCAGATTTTAATATCTTCGGACAGTTACAAACACTCTTCAAATGTACATTCAAACAAAAATGATTACTGTTCTAAAACAAACAGAAAGATAAATTAGTAGCAGCAAGCACTCACCCTAAATTATTTTTGAAAACACTTTCAACCAATATCACAATCGTGTCAACAATGGACAGATCACTTCTCAAATCTTTTATGCATTAATACTCCTCAAAACACACAAGAACATTCACCTCCACCTTTACAACATACAAGCAACACATTCTTTTTTAAACCAACCTTTTAACAAACAAGAAACATCTACAACTATTCTCTCTTTGCCAAATATTAAAGCCCCTGATTCATATGGAATTGCACATGGATTTCTGAAGGAGTCGAGGCGTTACATTGTCCTTACTCTCACTGTTTTTTAAATTAAACTTATGACTTTGGCTATTTCCCTCCCATTTGGGGTAAGGGCATTTTTTGCCCTTTGTTAAGATCTGGCGACAAGAACGACCCCCGACAAATACTGTGGTATATCCTTCATTTACTCCCCTTGTAAATTATGTACATCAATTCTAAATAAAAGATTAAAGTTTGGTGCAATGTAAATAATATCATTTGTGAATACCAGGCTGGTTTCAGGGAAAACTATTCTACAATAGACCAAATTTTCACACTTCAGGCTATGGTAAAGAAATAGTCATATAAGAAACAGTGTATATTTTATTGATTTTCCAAAAGCTTTCAAGACACTAAAACATGAGGAACTTTTACATCTTGTCCGTAAGGTTGGTATAAATAGGAAGTTTTTAAATATTATTACTCGTATGTATAATTGACTTTGTGCCTGTGTTAGAACCCTTGATGGACTTTCTAAACAATTTTCTCGTAATGTGGGTACCCGTCAGGCACCTTATGTTTGCTAATGATGTTTCGGCTCTTTCAAACATGCATATTCAACTGCAGAAAAAAAGATGAATGCCCATGAATAATTTTGTAAAGAAACAGGAATGAAAGTAAACCTTAAGAAAACTTAAGTTGTTGTTTTTAGAAATGGAGGGCCTAGATTTTATGAAAAGTGGTATTTTAATGGGGAACAATTAGAAACTGTTTGTTTTCATAAACATAAGGCATTATATTTACACCAAATGTGTTTGGTCCAGAGCACAATCATCTTTAGCATCTCCAGCCAGAAAGGCAATTTTATCAGTTAATCTTTTTCAAAAGAAATTTGGAAACATTAATTGTACAGATGTATTCAAACAAATTTATTCACTGATCACACAATTTTTATGCTATGGCTCAGGCATATGGGAAACTTCTTATTGTAAAAGTATTGAATCTCTTCAGCTTGTTTTTGTAATAAAAAGTATCTTAAAATAGGTTATATTGTAATGCTATGGCCCTGGTGAATGTGGCAGATTGCCCCTGCAGCTTAATTATATGACCCATGTGGCCATATATTGGTGTGGAGTAATACAACTTCCCCATGACAGATTACCCTTTCAAAGTTACCTTATGCTTAAGTGAGTGAGTGAGTTAATATTTAACGTCACATCGGCAATATTTCAGCCATATCGTGACGAGAACATTTAAATAGAATATATATACAGATATTATACAAACCTGCCGACGAAGGACCTTATGCTTAAGTCATTAGATGATAGTGGTAGAACAACATGGGCATGAAAAGTTAAAAGTCTTCTTTTAAATTTTGGTTTTGGATATGTTTCGTTGAGCCAAGATGCCGGTGATGTAAAAATGTTTATAAGCATATTTAAACAAAGATTATCAGATAATTTAAAACAGTCTTGTACACTTCCTTGAGTAATTCCTCCTGATGTAACTATTATCAGTTTGGTAAGTCAGTATTAAATGTTGAATGTTATTTACCATTTAACCTTTCTACCCATTTAAGAGCTGCTTTAACACAATTTAGGTGCAGTAATTTTAAGATAGCTGTAGAAACAGGGTGTTATATCAACACTGACTATAATCAAAGATTCTGTACATCATGTAAATCTGAGGTCTAACCTATATCAAAGATGAATTCCATGTATTGTTTATTTGTGAATCTTATTCACAACTGAGAGGGAGGTATATTACAAAACCTGTTAAATAGCCTTACACTTTATATCTTTTAGGTAATCTTTTAATGAGTACTAACTTAAATTTAACTTGTTAAATATGTTGCTTTTTATCTATTTAATGTTAAAAGGATTATTATAAACTCTCTTGAAAGATCATTGTGCCCATGAAGACACAGTAGGGTTTAATGTATTTTGGGCCTATGGCTTTTTACTGGAAATAAACTCTGACTCTGACATTCAAATAATCAACATAATGTGTATTAATGACTCATACTTTCCATTCTGTAGATGTTTCAAAAGTGTAAATATTGTTTCATATCTTTTGTCTGATTAAATCTGTTTCGAGAAAGCTGAAACTGACAGAAATTTGGGCATGTTGACATTCAAATTTGATAGTTTCATGTGATATATACATGCAATTTATTTGTATCATTTTATCAATTATATTTAATTAATTAAGTTGCATAGATGGATGTAATGTATGATACTGTTTATGTCAGAAATGAATATAACACATGTTATATTTGGGATTACACTTTCTCAGTAAAGTACAGATTCTAATACTTTTGTTGGGTTGAGGCCCATCCGGGATTCGAACCCACACCCTTAGAGTCAGGCACCTAACCACCAGCACACAAAGTCAGCCACCCAACCTGCGACCTCAACATGTTACATTTGACCACTTTCTAAATTGCATTGTGTAATCACAGAGATTAATACGATTCTTGGACAATACTATGTTGGAATTTTTCATTTTCATGATTGGTCATGTAATGATCAACACCCTGAAAAAAGTTTAATCGGTGAAAATTTTAATTAAAAAAATTTGAATTTTAACAAATATTGACTGATTATGAAATTATGAAACATTTCTAATTTTTCTACAACATTTCTATTGCACAAGTACCATTAAATGATGTTACCAACAGGCCAAGGTCAAAGCCGTGCAATCAGAATCCTGCCAGGGGGTACCCTTCTTTCAGCAGCTGTGAAACATTAATGTGCAACTATTTTTGCAAGAAAAGTTTTGATTCTTAACAAGCGCTTCCTGGGGATAATTTTGATACATAGTTCTTGTATTCACCAAGTATGTTTAAGCACTCTCCTATTTCTAGAGGCCCTACAGATTTCGGCCCACGGCCTATTCTTAGGTAGTTGAAAATGCTGTTCATAAAGCAGTAAAAGTCCCAAGAGAGACACTTATGAAAACAAAAGAAACAAATACAGAGATGGACAATTCTTCCATTTGTTTGTACCTACAATCCCAATAATGGTACAATTTGAAGGCAAACTATTTATTGTCAAAATCAACATGAACTGCCGAAGCTAAAATGTTATATATGTTTTATTTGTTTTCTGTTGGGCAAATCCATTAAGCCGACGCAGGTGGTTAATCTGTGCACTAGACCATAACATGTGTTGTTTTAAGCTGTAGTTCTTATGGGAGGACACCTCATATTAGACTCTCCATGGCACCGTAGTCGGATTGTTGTTCATACTTTAAACCATTGGTATGACCTTTACCGCGGCGTCAAATACATCAATAAACAGCAGTCGTATAACGGGAACATTGTTGAGTGCTGGGTCAATCAACATGAATACACTCTTAATCCCATTGTTTCAGCTACATAGCGACCTTCAGTTGGCGGAGTTTGTTATGCATTTTACGCGGTTCTCAGTAATATGCCAGGTCAATGAAGCAAGTAATCGAGTCAGTACCAGACAATTCAGGACCGATATTGTGAACAACGATGCATGCATGGACGACATTGAATCAACAATAGCCAGGTAATCCACCTCATTCATTCGCCTCTCCACATAGGTCTCATCCAACCAGGAAACTCAGAATATCACTTCACTTACCTGTCTTTCAGACGATCCTTTGTGTCCACATGAAGACATTGGACGCTAAATTTGGATGCTAACCAATCTGGTTCATCAGTCTTTGCGGTCTTAAACACTTCTTTCTGGAACTCCTGTCTTTCATCGAGGGCAAGACTAGTACTTGTATTTAACTTCAACCAGAACTGCAGTGCATCTTTGATGTGTCTCTCAGTGTTCAAGTTCCCGAAGTGTACACCGTGTTGACCCGATGTGAATGTCGACAGTTCTTGAACAGTGGCTCTCAGTCTCTGAAGGTGTGCCTCTGTCAGAAGCACATCATACCAGACTCCCCAGAGGAACTTCAAGTCTTCACTGTTTGTTGGATCAATGGTCTTTGCTAGGTAGAGCAAGATCAAGTCTCTGGTCAAAATGCCTTCTTCAAGGTCGTTCAAATGAAAGTTTATGATCTGATCAGTCGATTTTGTCGTACCATCTTCATGTAGCAAGTGCAGCGTATGTAAGACGTTCCTGACGTCACCACACCCTAGCAACAGTATGTCACATTCCTTAGCAACCTGACATCCTTGAGTCACGTCAACTGACCGACTGTTGCCGATTGGATAATACATGACATCGTTTCTCGATTTATTACTCATTTCTGTAAAGAAAATAGTTCGTAGAAATGCATAAAACACGTATATGGGGACTTTTCCCACAATCACAAGTAATCTTAGCTGAAGGGAATCTATCGTGCGAACAAAATTATCATAGGAGTGAATGCGTTTAGGTCTACGCTGCTTGTAGCAATATTCCAGCAATATCACGGCGGGGACACCAGAAATGGGCTTCACATATTATATCCATATGGGAAATCGCACCCGCGTTTTCGGCGAGAAAAGCGAACCCTTTAACCACTAGCTACCCCAACGTCCCCTATGTTCAAACATTACTATCAAACAGTACTATCAAACATTACTATCAAACATTACTATCAAACATTGATGATCTCTGTTTTCACAAAACACATTTTTCATAAATACATGTAAATGCACAACAAGCTTTCAAGAAACAAGGTAACACCTGATGCGTGGAAATACCACGATGAACTTACAGCGTGGAAGTCTGTTTTGGGTAAATAAGAGCCAATTAGGATTTCAACGTCAGACCTTCAAACTTTCCACCATGACCCATGCCTTTAGAACGCTTTGTTTCTGATTTGTTTATAGTATAAAAAGAAACGTCTTCACTCAGTCTGTCCACTGTGTCGTGAGCAAAAATATATGTAGGAAAATACAAGATACGTACACTATCACAACAACCTATGATTAAAAGCGACAAAACCCTTTTCACATCCATAAGAAATCTCTGCTTAAAGCAGAGTCGCTTGTTCAATTCTGACAATATCATGATTATGTATTTGTTTCAGCAGTATTACAGCAACCCATGTTATTCCCCTGGAAGATCCGGGTTAGAATTGGTCTTCAGCATCCCATGTTATTCCCCAGGATGATCAGGGTTAGAATTGGTCTCAAGCAACCCATGTTATTCCCCGGGAAGATCAGGGTTAGAATTGGTCTTCAGCAACCCATGTTATTCCCCAGGAAGATCAGGGTTAGAATTGATCTCCAGCAACCCATGTTATTCCCCGGGAAGATCAGGGTAAGAATTGGTCTTCAGCAACCCATGTTATTCCCCGGGAAGATCAGGGTTAGAATTGGTCTTCAGGTGAATTCTTGGTGATTCACTGGGAAGTATAATCAGATAAGCTCTCAATTCCACGAAATGTGGGTATAGAAAGTAGACACATGGATAGTATTGCAACATCGTTACACTCTACCAGTGATTATCACAAGAGAGAGATCCATGATTTGAGTGTGAAATAGAATAAAGATCTTACTTGTATTGAAGTGATGACAATGTTCCACCCAAACGGAGGTGAATCGCTGGGAAGTATAAACAGATAAGTTCCTGATTCCACGAACTGTAGGTATAGAAAGTAGACGCCCAAGTAGTGTTGTATAACAACTATAAATAGTTACAACACACGGGCCTTTGAAGTTATTAATACCACTCAAAAGCCATAGCGATATTGAGCGGCGTTGTGCGTTGCTTCGTAGCTAGAGAGGTACGAATCGAGAGGACAACAAGGCCAAAGAGTCAAGGAAAACAGCCACGAAAATTAAAGTGAAAACGGTCAGGACCTGGTTATATCAAACTTTAATGATGTATCAACATGTCATTAAACGTTCATTAAGTAATTAAATGTATCATTAATCATGTGATTAACTTTGTAGCCACGGCATTAACTGTGTCAAACCACACTCGTAGACTCGTGTATTGTAGTCACGGCATTGACTGATATCAAGCCACACTCGTGCATTGTAGCCACGGCATTGTCTGATATCAAGCCACACTCGTGCATTGTAGCCACGGCATTGTCTGATATCAAGCCACACTCGTGCATTGTAGCCACGGCATTGTCTGATATCAAGCCACACTCGTGCATTGTAGCCACGGCATTGACTGATATCAAGCCAAACTCGTGTATTGTAACAACGGCATTGACTGATATCAAGCCACACCCGTGAAATGTAGTCACGGCATTGACTGATATCAAGCCACACTCGTGTATTGTAGTCACGGCATTGACTGATATCAAGACACACTCGTGTATTGTAACCACGGTACTGACGGATATCAAGTCACACTCGTGTATTGTAGTCACGGCATTGACTGATATCAAGTCACACCCGTGTATTGTAGTCACGGCATTGACTGATATCAAGCCACACTCGTGTATTGTGGCCACGGCATTGACTGATATCAAGCCACACTCGTGTATTGTAGCCACGGCTTTGACGGATATCAAGTCACACTTGTGTATTGTAGCCACGGCATGGACTGATGTCAAGCCACACTCGTGTATTGTAGTCACGGCATTGACTGATATCAAGCCACACTCGTGTATTGTAGCCACGGCATTGACGGATATCAAGCCACACTCGTGTATTGTAGCCACGGCATTGACTGATATCAAGTCACACTCGTGTATTGTAGTCACGGCAATGACGGATATCAAGCCACACTCGTGTATTGTAGTCACGGCATTGACTGATATCAAGTCACACTCGTGTATTGTAGTCACGGCATTGACTGATATCAAGTCACACCCGTGTATTGTAACCACGGCATTGACTGATATCAAGTCACACCCGTGTATTGAAGTCACGGCATTGACTGATATCAAGTCACACTCGTGTATTGTAACCACGGCATTGACTGATATCAAGTCACATCCGTGTATTGTTACCACGGCATTGACTGATATCAAGCCACACTCGTGAATTGTAGTCACGGTATTGACTGATATCAAGCCACACTCGTGTATTGTAACCACGGCATTGACGGATATCAAGGCACACTCGTGTACTGTAGTCACGGCATTGACGGATATCAAGTCACACTCGTGTATTGTAGTCACGGCATTGACTGATATCAAGGCACACTCGTGTATTGTAACAACGGTATTGACTGATATCAAGCCACACTCGTGAATTGTAGTCACGACATTGACTGATATCAAGCCACACTCGTGTATTGTAGTCACGGCATTGACTGATATCAAGTCACACCCGTGTATTGTAACCATGGCATTGACTGATATCAAGTCACACTCGTGTACTGTAATCACGGCATTGACGGATATCAAGTCACACTCGTGTACTGTAATCACGGCATTGACGGATATCAAGTCACACTCGTGTACTGTAATCACGGCATTGACGGATATCAAGTCACACTCGTGTACTGTAATCACGGCATTGACGGATATCAAGGCACACTCGTGTACTGTAGTCACGGCATTGACGGATATCAAGTCACACTCGTGTATTGTAGTCACGGCATTGACTGATATCAAGGCACACTCGTGTATTGTAACAACGGTATTGACTGATATCAAGCCACACTCGTGAATTGTAGTCACGACATTGACTGATATCAAGCCACACTCGTGTATTGTAGTCACGGCATTGACTGATATCAAGTCACACCCGTGTATTGTAACCATGGCATTGACTGATATCAAGTCACACTCGTGTACTGTAATCACGGCATTGACGGATATCAAGTCACACTCGTGTATTGTAGTCACGGCATTGACTGATATCAAGTCACACTCGTGTACTGTAATCACGGCATTGACTGATATCAAGTCACACTCGTGTATTGTAGACACGGCATTGACTGATATCAAGTCACACCCGTGTATTGTAACCATGGCATTGACTGATATCAAGTCACACTCGTGTACTGTAATCACGGCATTGACGGATATCAAGTCACACTCGTGTATTGTAGTCACGGCATTGACTGATATCAAGGCACACTCGTGTATTGTAACAACGGCATTGACTGATATCAAGCCACACTCGTGTATTGTAGTCATGTCATTGACTGATATCAAGGCACACTCGTGTATTGTAACAACGGCATTGACTGATATCAAGCCACACTCGTGAATTGTAGTCACGGCATTGACTGATATCAAGCCACACTCGTGTATTGTAGCCACGGCATTGACTGATATCAAGCCACACTCATGTATTGTAGCCACGGCATTGACTGATATCAAGTCACACCCGTGTATTGTAGTCACGGCACTGACTGATATCAAGTCACACTCGTGTATTGAAACCACGGCATTGACTGATATCAAGCCACTCTCGTGTATTGTAGCCACAGCATTGACTGATATCAAGTCACACCCGTGTATTGTAGTCACGGCATTGACTGATATCAAGTCACACTCGTGTATTGTAGCCACGGCATTGACGGATATCAAGTCACACTCGTGTATTGTAGCCACGGCATTGACTGATATCAAGCCACACTCGTGTATTGTGGCCACGGCATTGACTGATATCAAGCCACACTCGTGTATTGTAGCCACGGCTTTGACGGATATGAAGTCACACTTGTGTATTGTAGCCACGGCATGGACTGATGCCAAGCCACACTCGTGTATTGTAGTCACGGCATTGACTGATATCAAGCCACACCCATGTATTGTAGCCACGGCATTGACGGATATCAAGCCACACTCGTGTATTGTAGCCACGGCATTGACTGATATCAAGTGACACCCGTGTATTTTAGTCACGGCATTGACTGATATCAAGTCACACTCGTGTATTGTAGTCACGGCATTGACTGATATCAAGGCACACTCGTGTATTGTAACAACGGTATTGACTGATATCAAGCCACACTCGTGAATTGTAGTCACGACATTGACTGATATCAAGTCACACTCGTGTATTGTGGCCACGGCATTTTTACTGATATCAAGCCACACTCGTGAATTGTAGTCACGGCATTGACGGATATCAAGTCACACTCGTGTATTGTAGCCACGGCATTGACTGATATCAAGCCACACTCGTGTATTGTAGTCACGGCATTGACTGATATCAAGGCACACTCGTGTATTGTAACCACGGCATTGACTGATATCAAGCCACACTCTTGTATTGTAGCCACGGCATGGACTGATATCAAGCCACACTCGTGTATTGTAGTCACGGCATTGACTGATATCAAGCCACTCTCGTGTATTGTAGTCACGACATTGACTGATATCAAGCCACACTCGTGTATTGTAGCCACGGCATTGACTGATATCAAGCCACACTCGTGTATTTGAGGTACGGCATTGGCGGATATTAAGCCACACTCGTGTATTGTAGCCACGGCATTGACTGATATCAAGGCACACTGGTGTATTGTAGCCACGGCATTGACTGATATCAAGCAACACTCGTGTATTGTAGTCACGGCATTGACTGATATCAAGTCACACTCGTGGATTGTAGTCACGGCATTGACTGATGTCAAGCCACAGATTGATTTGAGTCACGGCATTGACTGATATCAAGCCACACTCGTGGATTGTAGTCACAGCATTGACTGATGTCAAGCCACAGACTGATTGTAGTCACGGCATTGACTGATGTCAAGCCACACACTGATTGTAGTCACGGCATTGACTGATGTCAAGCCACACACTGATTGTAGTCGCAGCATTGACTGATGTCAAGCCACACACTGATTGTAGTCACACACTAGTACTGATTGTAGCCACGTCATTAACTGATTTTCTGGCATGTTGTCAACTACATACATATGGAGGTGTTCTCCTAACTGATAATCTTTCAACAAAAATAAAAATCGATAGGTATTGTCAGAAAGCAAGACAGAACATAAATTCCCTAAGATCTGTGGGACTTTATCACTCTCAACTCCACCCATTTACATGTGTCAAAATCTGGCTGAGAATGATACTTACAACAAGTCTCTATGGCTGTGAAATATTACCTAACATTAGGGGTCAACAAACCGATGCACTTGAACTTACACAACGATATTTTGCTCGTATTGTGCAGGGGCTTGATAAATTATCCTCAACAGATTCTACTATTGCAAATTTGGGATTGTGGACACTTATTGGTTACATCGACAAATGTAAACTTACCTTTCTTGGACGTCTATGCAAAATCTCCTGTAATAATTTTGCCAAAACTTATTTTGTGCAGCAATAACCACATCTACAAAATCCATTAAATCTACTATATGTACTCTATAAGTATAATTTACACGTACAGATAGAAAAATATATTGAAGAGAGTGTATTCCCTCCAAAGTACGAATGGCGAAATATTGATGGGTTATGCAAATCTCAATTAATACAACGCTTTATGCACGGGTTCATTGCAGGTTAAACTATCATATTCTCTGGCAATTGGCATACTTACATCCCAATTATAAATCTCCTCTCAAAATACATATATGTATTAAAATCTCATCACGTGGTATCTAAGGAATGTAACCTATGTAACAAATATACTTATGATTATGATTTTCATATACTCCTACATTGTGAACAACTTAACATTGAGAATTTTTGTGTGTTTATGATTGACATTCTTGATGTGGAAACCTATGTTACCTTTGAATTACAGGATGAACTCGATATGCTCTCTTTTCTATTTGGAGGTTAAACTGCTTTTAATTAGAATGTTGATCAAGGGACATTGGAAACAATTATTTTACGATTTCCTTTATACATTTGCCGAATAAGAGGACATCTCCTACAATGTTACACTGATTGCTGTTTGCTGATGTATTAACTTGTGTATAATGATGTATGACCATTCTCGGAAGTTTCTTGTATAAATCATTTGTATATACATGTACATGTATGTTCTAATGTTTATTATAGCTTTAGGTAATCATCTTGACTAAAGTAATTGAATACTTGTATACATCTGTAAAACATTTGTAACTTTGCCCCTTTTCCTGTATTTATATGTTTGATCTTCGGATGATCAACTGGGGGCAATAAAGAATCCCCCCCCCTCTCTCTCTCTCTCTGTCTCTCTCTTTTTTTTTCTTTTTATCTCTCTCTCTCTCTCTCTCTCTCTCTATTCTCGGCTTACCATGCCTCTTAATTTGAAATTCATACCGTAATTGCCACCAAAAAGCACCCACGACATAATAATAAGTCCATGTTTATAGCGCGTTATATCCAATCACCAAGTGGTTGCTCATGGCGCTGACATATATACATATTTACAACAGGAGTTCATGTAGATGTCATAGTGCTTCTTGAACAGGAAGATTTTTAAGTTAGACTGGAAGCTGGCTATTGAGGGGGATTCTTTGAGACACATGCAGATTGTTCCAGAGGATAGCTGACAAGTAGGAAAAACGTTGATGTCCGTATGTCTTCAGACGTGCATTTGGGACGATGAGCAGCGACTGATTGGCTGATCTAAGAGTCCTGGTTGGAACGTACAAGACTAGAGATATAGGGTAGAGTTGCATTGTTACGACATATATAAGTCATGTTAAGTATCTTGTATTCTATCCTGGCTGGGACTGTTAACCAGTGCAGACGCATGAGGATCGGGGAGATGTGGCTGTGCTTGGTGGTTCTGCAGATCAATCTGGCAGCTGCAGTTTTTACTTTTTGCAACCTGGAGAGCAGGTCTTTGTTTATGTTCCCAAGCAAACTGTTGCAGTAGTCCAAACGGGACAACACCACAGATCTTACAAGATGGTGTGTTGCGTGAGTTGTTAATAGGTGGCGGATGCTGGAGATATTCCTCATGTGGTGATAACAGATTTTACATACGTTACTGATGTGTGGCTTCATGGAAAGTGTAGAGTCTATCAGGACACCCAGGTTTTTGACTGTTGGACGCATGGAGATCCGAGATTCACCTATCTTAAGGTGAATTCACACTCAGTTTAGCTCTGTCGACTGGTAAACAAGCCATGGGAATGGCTGTTTTGTTATCGTTTAGTTTGAGTTTACTGGCGGTCATCCATGTCTTCACATTCCCTACACATACTTTAACTTCTGCAACCTTGTGATTTTGCATCATTAACATTGAGTTTTCTTAAGAGTTGAATATCAACAGCATAACAATGATGTAAGATTTTATGCCGAGTAATAAGGTCCCCAAAACTGCTGGTGTAGACAGTGACTATCATCGGTCCTAATACGACATCACCCGACAATCAGGCCTCTACCTTTCCAGCTGATGTTCTCGTTGTTGTTGGGACTCAGGCCAGAACCTTTGAAATCAAACAGGCTGATACTTGCTTCATTGCCAAAGTGTCTGTGATAATTAAGCGCTACTCAGAAATGCGTCGGAAAAAAGAAGACGGCATTACGATAGTCATGAAGCAGGTGTCCTCGGGCAGTACGTGCAAGCCTTACTATGCCTAATTTACCATTGTCACTCAGATTCGATTGTGACCAGACGCATATAATTTTCCTGGAACCAAACGCTCAAAGACACTTTATTAAAAACATTTAATTATTACGAAAGTAAAAGTGGTGATCATGCGACGCTTGCAAAGTGCAATAGACATACATTTACTTAGGTGGGCCACACGTCAGATTATATCAGCATTATTTTCAGTATGTTTCAATCTGTCATCAGCAGATTATGAGCCCGATGCAAAAAAACTCATAACATCCGCGCCGCCAAGGGCAACAACTCAGAACAGATTAGTCACAATGATGGTATTACGAAATCGGAGTACCCTACCACTCTGACAGCGAACGTTGCAACAGGCAACTATTGTGAGTCCGATGTCGTGTACACAGATGGCATTTGCGTGCACCACGTCCACGTGTCTTTCCACTACGTCCACGTGTCATCTCACAACGCACTGAGGGTCGTCAGGAATGCCAGCACAGGGACAATCAACGATGGCATAATGTCATGTTTTTCTGACGAATTGGAAGTTTACCCCGACTTCCATGATTGGATCATGGATTTGGGAGACGCCATTGTAAACTACTGTTTTAAATGTACTCAGTATACATAATAAAGTGAAAATGTAATGAAGTACCAAAGAATATATCTAATACACATTGTTATTGGCAAAATGTGAGTAAATACGCATATGGAAACATCTGGAAACTCAGAAAAGATGAAGTTTAGCAATGTTTTATGTCTGTAATCATTTACATCTTTGTCTCTATAAATCACCTTGAACGAGGCAAAAACATGTACTAGTATATGGAGTTATCCTTTATTCACTGGTTATCTCAGCGAAGATTTCAGGTTTGTGGAAAGAGCTCTGTTTGTGCATATGTCGCTGTTTAAGCATTAATCCATTCTATTACGTACTACACAGATGAAACAACATTTGACTGCTTGACTTTAACAATCTCTCCCAGTCAGTTGAGAATTTGACACATTTTGTAAGGAATTCATTGTTATGAGAATAATTTATATTTATATCATTTAATGCTCCAATCATTTTTTTTCACTTATTGCTTTGATGTGTTTGCATGTCTTTGTGTTTGTCACTGATGATACCGGTGGGGTACTATATACACACAGCTGGTACACTTGGTACTGTTTGATGGTGTTTGATCAAAGTTACAACATTCAAGGCCTCAGTAAAGCTTTCAAGAAGTTTTATGGTAGACATGTGGAGAAAATTTCCAAATTTGATGCATCAGTGCCAAAAATGATGTCCGATGCAGTTCCCTATTTTGACTTACAGTCAGGCCGCGGTAATCAGGTCCTCGTTAATCCGAATCCACCCACTTCCGAAAGCTACTCACTGGGCACCAAATCATCTCCCTATATATTGTATATAATTGACACCTCGTTAGTCCGATGATTCAGTTTCCGCCTCCGAACGCTGGTCAGTCGGAACGGATTGGACTAATTAAGTTGTAAACAGCTGCGTTAATCCGAACGATTGAAGTTGACCGCGCTGCTGACTGTATACCATACCTTCCCGAATTATTTCAGGTGAACAAATGACTAGACTTAGCATATGTTTATGACACCTTTACGCCCACCTTTTCGCAAACACCTGGTGTCATCACTATTCATAGTGATTCATAAACACATGCTCTGTCATTGTATCGCATGGTGACAATCACTGGGTTGTCTGGTTCAGACCCGATTTGTTTGCAAACAACATCTTACAGCAGTAATACTACTGAAACAAATCTCTGCCCATGATATAGTCGACTCTGCTTTTGGCGGAGATTTCTTATGAATGTTGAAAGGGTTTTGTCGCTTCTATTTCCACGATATAGTCGCAATCGCCAAAATATTATATAAAAGGTTTAGTTTTATTTAGACTTAAAATTTCCTACACCAGTACCTTTGCAAATACTTTACGGTAATTAATACAAATTCATTCAAATGATTCACCCCTGACAAATCTTTTAAGATATACAGAGTCGTGCCAAAAGTATTCGGACACTTGACGTAATTTCCATAGACTTACATGTTAATGTAATGTAGCATAAATAATTTTCATGATTTTAATTTTAGTAAGATCCAAGTCAAATTTTGCACATTTGTGAGGAATCATTTTACCTACAATCACATAATTTCTGTTTAATTTTCTGTTGCTTATTTATCGAATGGTAACATTTTAATCAACATATGTACAGTGCCGTGAACTCCTATAACATGGCGGCCTATGGGATTGTGCATTGTGGAACCGTACGTAAGTTGTCTTTCAGTGTACGTAAGTTGATAAATGTGATGTCATTAGTTAAATAGAGGTCGGAAAATTGAACTGAATTAATGTGCGTAGAGCAGAGATGATTTCAAATTTGACTGTCAAATTTTACAAAGATCCATCCTAAACTCCTAAAATACTAAAATACTCATTTTGATTTATTCAAAAATTCAGTTTTCACCACGGGCTGGTGCCAAATTACACAAGTCCCTCTGTATATACCAAGTGGGGTCAGTTCACGTTTCGTGACTGTGAGCATTGGGTGCATCTCAAGTATTGTTGTACCACATCATTCCTTCGCCGTCACGACGAATTTTACTGTCCATGTAATAATGCAGAATAATCACAGTGTTAATTATACAACCCTCATGAAGAATTCATATTACGTATTCCATTGCTCAACAGTACATATTTGGAGATCAGGAAATTTATGCTGAAGAAATGTGACTATTGTGTTAATTCTTGGTGACTGTATTACAATTTTCCAACTTCGTTTATTACTGTAAACCTACACGGACACTTCTGGATTGGATGTCGCCAACACATGAGATTGTGGCATGTGCTGTGCGCCCGTAGTTTCATCTGTGAGGAATACCACGGAAACATATGACGTCACCGGAGTTTGTGCACAATGGCCGCCTGTCGTCTGATACGGTTTACAATGAAATTCGGAATGACAAAAGGGTTTAATTGACATTAAATGATACAAGGGTATGTAGTCTAACACTATATTACGTTTATATGACTTGTCAATGTCAGCGATCCTACTCATTGTCGTACATTTCTTAATACCACGGAAACCCTTGACGCGAGGGTATATGTACATAATCGTGTATCTACTGTGGTCATGGCTGAATATATTTCCGAGTGTGCTTACGCAACTTCGTTTATAAATGTTATTCAGGAAATAAATGGTTATGAATACTTATGTAATGTCCTAATATTAATATATATTTAGAAAGCAATGAACCGGAACAAATATTGTTAATCCTTGAAAATATAACAATAAAATGCTGAATACAATAAAAAGCTGAATACACTATGAATACACACGGAACACCTGCGGAAGAAGTAGCACCGCATTTACAGCTTGGTCATGTACGATTTGTACATAGATAGACAGGCAGTCAGACAGATATTTGTATTTAAGTCTCACCTCGATACATATCAATATTGCATATATACATAAATAAAATATACAGGTAAAATATATCGAGCCACCCACCATGGGGTTATGAGAGACTACATTGCCGATAAAAAAATCATAGGCAAAAAAACGTATACAAATAAATTTAAAAAGGTATGGTTAAAAGATTAAAACATTTAACCTTGTTTACAATATGTGAAAAATATATTAGGAAAATAGTGATAAAGGACGCAACCATAACGTTTCTGAGATGCTTTCGACGGACATGATAAAGTCAACAATATTTCAGCAATATCACAAACCCATTCTTAATGTGCCTACTCTGCTCAAATCACTAATTAGCAATCCAATGTACATCAACCTAGTCAATTGTATACACACACTATGCAGCTATGTATATATTCTCCATGTTACAACTCTTTGTATCACTTGTTTGATAACGGCGTTAGTACCTACACCAAGACGTCGCACTCATTGCAGTAAAGAAGTTTGACTATCCATAGAACTTGGTTTTCCTTCATCTATACAACTTCTAAAATGCCTCTCAAAGAAGACATTCTTAATGAGTTGTGTGTTTCGTGGGGTAACGAACTGGAACCAATGCGTGACGGGCGTACGCTGTCCCCGACCCTTAGTATCTGAATCGAAATCGTACACATAGGCGGATCTGTGGGGGGTGGGGGTGCAGGGGTGCGCACCTCCCCTATTGCTCTGAAAGTTTATTAATGACCATTGAAACTCGGGTGAAAATGAAGTGTGCACCCCTCCTTTTCTCAATAGCGTGCACCCCCACTTTCTCAAAAAGCTGTATCCGCCCGTGGTGCCAGACAGGTATCTTAGTGCTATGGAAAGGGTATTGTATTCATGTACATTGTTTATATTCCATATAAAAAGGGAAGTAGTTCGCATTGAGAAATAATATGTCCATCAAACCGTGCATATAAATCTGCGCAAGGAATGTTGAAGGTATGTACTTTGTAGCATCAACGTGAATGATACATTATAAAACATGTATACATCTTAAAACGAAAGAGCGTAAAAAATTACTTTTAATTTCAAGATACATTCCGATCAGCATTCTTATCTTAAAATTAGTAATTTGTTCGTATACAAATCCATCTGGATGGAGCAACATGAAGTTAGAAACGGATTCGGGATTGGGGATTGGGGATTCGAATCCCGAATCTGAATATTTTTTCACATTCAGGATTCGAATCCCGAATCAGAACTTTTTGTCAGATTCGGGATTCGAAACACGAATCTGATTTTTTTCATATTCGGGATTCGAATCCCAAATCTGATTTTTTTTCATATTCGGGTTTTATCTTTTGCACATACGGCGTCCTTGTAACTATACTCTTTGCACCTTAATCTTATCTATCCTCGACGTTGCCGTGCACCCTGGAGATAGTTAACGGTCCTGAAGCACTTCCCTGATTGCAGGCATCAAAGAAATACGAACAAGGTCAATATTCATCATTTCATCCCCCTTCTAATGTACTAGGTGCTCGTAATATATCTCGGTAATTTAAAAACATAAACAACCAAACTACAGTTTCCGACATTTGAACCTCAAATCTGAGTTTTCTCAACATTCAGGTTTCGGGATTCGAATCCCGAATCTGAATATTTTTCAGATTCGGTATTTTTGCACATTCGACACTCGGCATTCGGTATTTGAACTCTTATATTTCATCCCCCTTCTAATGTACTAGGTGCTCGTTGTATACCTGGGTAACTTATAAGTATAAACAACCAAACTACAGTTTCCAATATTTGAACCTAAAATCTGTGGGTTTTTTCAACATTCGGGTTTCGGGATTTGAATCCCGAATCTGAATATTTTTTCCATATTCGGGATTTGAATCCCGAATCTGAATATTTTTTTCAGATTTGGGATTCAAATCCCGAAACCCGAATGTTGAGAAAACTCAGATTTGAGGTTCAAATATCGGAAACTGTAGTTACCCAGGTATACAACGAGCACCTAGTACATTAGAAGGGGGATGAAATATAAGAGTTCAAATACCGAATGCCGAGTGTCGAATGTGCTAAAATACCGAATCTGAAAAAAAATCAGATTCGGGAATCGTTTCCCGAATATGGAAAAAATATTCAGATTCGGGATGAATATGAATTTTTTTTTTCAGATTCATCATTCGAATCCCAAATGTGAAAAAATATTCAGATTCGGGATTCGAATCCTGAATATGAAAAAAATATTCAGATTCGGGATTCGAATCCCTAATCCCCAATCCCGAATCCGTTTCTAACTTCATGTTCCCTCTGGATGGCTGATGTCTGAAGTTACAAACACAGTTATATCCCTTTATATGATGAAACGAAAGTAGACCAGTTCTTGTCAACGGGTGGTTTCCGAGAAGCGTTTGTTGCTAGGGCGTTGTGTATTGTACCTATTCACCGACCACTGACTGTAGGGGTATTGCGTTGTTCAGAATCAAGGTAAGACTAGATTGAGACAATATCGTAGTAATGAAATGTGATGCACGAACATTCAGATCGCGACAGGCCACATAACATTTGATCACACATTTATTTATTTACGTACTGAGTAAAGGTCAGACACAGAATATCATTTCAATGCATCAAAATATACATACATCCTTGTATAGTTAGCTTTCCGTACAGAATTGAATACAACATTGAATACTGAATGGCTATGCCACATGACCCGTGTCTATTATTTGCATTTGACCAGAAGAGATATATGTTCTACGTTGGGCTCACGTCTTTTGCCGGTCTGAACCGATTTGGGAACACACATGTCACAAGAACAGGTACACGCATACCTGAAACTGAGATCAGTTTGTGAAAGTCATCTCCGTGTTTATACCACATTATTGAATCTTCTCACATCTAGGTCGGCTATAGCTTTGGTAATAATTAATGTTTAAAACAAATTGTTACCACGCATTTCTCTTTGCAGTGGACTTTATATCAAGTGTTCATATTTCACAACATTCCTTGCTTGACATAACTGTGTCCTTTGCTGGCTCTCTGGCATCATGCAGAAAACATACTTGCTACATTGTCTTTTCTAATACTTTTAGTATCAGTTAAGTATGGTCAATTAAGAATTAGCCTTTAATACTCAACAGTCATATCTCCACTCCATAATCATATCTATGTTATTCCTAAACAGTCGTATACTTTCTTCTGAGTGGCGAATGACAGAAGTGTTGTACTGAGGCAGAAAGTATTAGCCCAGCGAATAAGTGCAGTTTTTTCACTGAATTGTGCACTTTGTGTTACAAGCATGAAATTTGGCATGATTGTAGCTTATACCCTTCTTATTAAATACAGACCGAGAGGCCTCGCAGATTTTTTATATTTTTCATATCTGTTAAAAATTGATGTTGAAATGAAACATGTTTGTGTTGATTTTGATATGTATTTTTATAAGTGATCTATAGCCAACCAAGCTCATACATTAAACCTGTAAGTAAATCTAATGAAATATTCCTTCAAATAAACTTCCATCTATTCTCACAATATTCTAGATACATAAATCATGAGGATTTAAAATTGAGTTAAAATATAAATTTAAAAAAAATTCAATTTTGCCCCTTCCCCAAATAAAAAAAAAAAATGAAAAATGGCCCAAATCTGCTAGGCTTCTCGTATTGAATTTGCAAAGAAATGATAAAAATATGTTAGATCATGGGTGATCTCATACTTATTTTACTGATGTAGTCTGATGTAGTCTATTTTGAAAAATGGCCGCCAATTTTCCCATTTTCGGGTAGTCATGATATTGATATTGACTTTCGTAGACCTAACCGTTAAAGATAAAAGGCATGTATAGATGGAAAATGATCAGCTATGATTTCCCTACAATTTGATATATGACTTATGAGAGTTGAAGAATTTTAAAATAAGTTAGTACACAAAATGATTTTTTTTTCACTTTCCCCCAAATTATGAAAAATATAAAAAATCTGCAGGTCTCTCGATCTTTATTTAATAAGAAGGGTATAAGCTACAATCATGCCAAATTTCATGCTTGTAACACAAAGTGCACAAGTTGATCACTTATCCGCTGGGCTATATGGGTGCTTCTGTCATGAGAAGATAACAGATTTACTGAAAATCAATGGGCAGTATAAGGAAGTGTAATCTCGTCTGCGACACTTCATGTGATCCACACACACACACCCTTGTCCGGTAACGCATTCCATTCGATACTTCTGTGGTAGTCACAAATTAAATCGGTTTATGTTATAATGTTTGTGCATAAATTATACACTTTTTACAACTTCCCCAACTTAAATCCAACATACTGTACAGTCCTTACTAAGTTAATAACGAGTTGAACGAATTTACTTTCCGTTAACTCTATCATACATGTACGTAACCTCATATAGTTTCCTTTCACTCTTTCATACACGTTTCGGTCCCGTCAACTCTTTCATACGTGACCGCATTTAGTTCCCGTCAACTCTTCCATACGTGACCGCGTTTAGTACCGGTCAACGCTTTCATACGTGACCGCGTTTAGTTCTCGTTCCGTTAACTCTTTCATACGTGACCGCGTTTAGTTCCCGTCAACTCTTTCATACGTGACCGCATTTAGTTCCCGTCAACTCTTTCATACGTGACCGCAACTCTTTTAGTCAACTCTTTCATTGACCGCCGTCAACTCTTCCATACGTGACCGCGTTTAGTACCGGTCAACGCTTTCATACGTAACCGCGTTTAGTTCCCGTTAACTCTTTCATACGTGACCGCGTTTAGTTCCCGTCAACACTTTCATACGTGACCGCGTTTAGTTCCCGTCAACTCTTTCATACGTGACCGCGTTTAGTTCCCGTCAACTCTTTCATATGTGACTGCGTTTAGTACCGGTCAACACTTTCATACGTGACCGCGTTTAGTTCCCGTTAACTCTTTCATACGTGACCGCATTTAGTTCCCGTCAACTCTTTCATACGTGACCGCATTTAGTTCCCGTCAACTCTTTCACACGTGACCGCGTTTATGGGAATTGTGCTTGTAACTAACTCACTGAACAATTACTGCAGCCAGTTTTGGAACCGCCACTATTGATTTATACTTTTATACGGTATATGTTACAGCAATATGGGGACGGCCACACACAATGCAATGTCCTATTTTCCTATTGGAAACACGAGGCCAGTTGATGTGACGCTTGGATGTCAGGTTGACAAGGAGTGTGACATGCTGTTACTTGGGTGTGGGGATGTCAGGAACGTCCTACACACCATTCACGAGCTTCAGACAAGAGGAACCACAAAATCAAAAGATCAGACAATCAACATCCACCTCAATGACATTGAAGACAGTATCTTGGGACGCGATCTGATTTTGCTGTACCTCGCTGGAACAATTGATCCAAATAACTCGGAAGATTTGAAGTTTCTTTTGGGAGTCTGGTACGATGTCTTGTTGTCACAGGAACACCTACAGAGGCTGAAGCAAGTGATGAAAAGAGTGTCGTTAGTCCAGTCTGGCAATAATGGAGTGTATTTTGGAAATATGAAAAGTGAAGTCTCCATCAAAAGGGCTCTTCTAGGTATGGAGAAATTCGAAATGAATGGTAAACAAATGAGAGATACGAGATGGGAATTCCTAAACTCTCTGTACAGAACAAACGTGCCGAAGTTATTCATGGACTGGTCAACAGGACAAATGGTCCGTCCTAAAGTTGACCTACCACAGACAGCAGTAGACTGGATTACACAGAGAGTGAGTGCCCAGTGTGGTCGCCTTGACAAAGTACAGCGACTCAAGGACAGGTATGTCACCTACTCATTAGCATACGAGCCACGCCTCCATGTATTCAACTAGCAGTCAGGTTGGACATCAGAGTAGCATAAACATGCACAGTGGTTTTCGTTATTTCGAACATCGCTTCAATCATATCTCTATATATTTATTCTATTCTATCCTTTTCCATATCGATTGATTCCGTAATTGATCAAATGAATGGATTCCTTGAGAACGACCGGAAATAAATAAAAATGTAAACAATGACAGAGCACATTAATTCTATATCGCTGCCATCCTTGTACAACATACTAGCAAATTTAATCTAATGGGCTTTAAAGTTCAAGAGAAGTCCGTCTCAATGTTATAATTGCGATGGTGCGACAGGTGTAAGGTGACCTTCACCTTTGTCTGTATGTTAGGATAATTGCCATATCTACACATGTCATATCAAACAGTTTCTTGGCTATTGACAAAATAATCATATCCTACCGTACTAAAGACTACCAGAAGGCATGATTTAGGCAAATTAATGTAACAGACATATTTACTAAACATATATACTGAGTACAGTTGTTTCATATGACTTCGTTATTTGACAAGCGTCAGTGCCTATTTCTCTTGACATAATACAGTATCTTTTTGTGTGAAGAAAAAAATATCAATAAATCGACAATAATTTAATAGATCGTTCCCCAAATCCTCAAAAAAGGACTAATATTACCCCATCAATAGGCTTGTATAACTGCAAATGACAAATCAGTGGTTGTGGGTATGGGATCCTTTCAGGAGGAGCAGGAGAAAATAACTAAATATTGTATATCTTCGACACCAAGACAATGTCCTTGCTGCGACTCGTCTGTTTGTTTAAGGGGCGTAGGGTAGCCTAGTGGTTAAGGCGTTCGCCCGTCAAGCCGAAGACCTTGGTTCGATTCACCATCGTTTCATGGCACAATGTGTGAAGCCCATTTCTGGTGTCGCCGGCCGTGATATTGCTGAAATATTGCTAAATGCGGCGTAAAGCTAAACTCTCTCACTCTGTTTGTTTAATATGTTTCTTTAATATGAGCAGATACCATCAGGAGATCCGCGACTATATCACAACTGGAGTTACGAGGGTCAATTTACAATCGCTCTCGTCTAAACGGGTGGTGGATAGCTTCAGTGGCAACATGACCCTGTTGAGACCTGGATGGAATATATGGACTGTCCCTGACGATTGCTGTCCATACCTATCTCACGACATCGACCTTGAACTCCACAGGTATAGAAACATTATTAAAGAGTTATTTTGTTTTCACACAGCAAATATGTTCAGAGAGATGTATTTCTATGCATTTACGTGTTCGTGCATACAAAGTTGTCGTTGCTATATATTTTTGTATGCTCACGTGGACTATGGTCACACCTAGGTACGATGGGTGTAAGGTGACTCTCGCCTCCCTCTGCATGGAGATGCTAAAGAAGTGGGTGGAATGTTTCCAGGCAGCAATGGAAGATGGCTGTATTCTCAAGGTACAGACGCTATACAGAATGAAAGTAAAAAAAACACGATTTAGGTTGAAACAAGAAACAGCAGTATTTTCGACGCCATTCATAGATATCCTCCTCGCACGCACGCACGCACGCACGCACCGGCGCACACACGCACATTCCGTCGCTAAAACAAACGTTTGAAAACGTTGTTTAAAAGCTCCTTATGTATCCCATATAGTGTATTGTTAATACATTTGTTATTTGTACTGTTAATGGTGACCCGTGAAGGTCCGGGTTAGAATATTGATCTTCAGTAACCCATGCTTGTCGTAAGAGGCGACTAACGGGATCGGGTGGTCAGGCTTGCTGACTGGGTTGCCACATGTCATCGCATTCCAGTTGCGTAGATAGATGTTCATGCTGTTGATCACTGGACTGTCTAGTCCAGACTCGATTATTTTCAGACCGCCGCCATATCGCTGGAATATTGCTGAGCGCGGCGTAAAACTAAACTCACACTCACTCACTCACTCACTCACTCACTCACTCACTGTTAATGGTGTACTGTTTGGTAGATCTACATGTGGCTGGGAGAGGCAACCGAAGTGTGCGAGAAGGACCTGCCAGAAAGTCTCCGGTTTGACTTCATCGATACATCCAATTTGGCAGATAAAATCGGTCTGGTCTCTGTGCTGAGTTGTTCTCGCAACAGACTGAAACAGCAAGTATCCCAATTAATGTTGCCTGACCAAATCAAATATGATGTCAGAACACTATTTTACCAACCATTAATGAAAAGAAATGGGAGACAATGTATCGAAAGATGTCATGGGGCCACAATTCTCTTTGTAGAATTTTGTCTCTCAGTCGTGCCACAAAGTCATCGGTTCGAACCCCTTTCTTCCCGATCACCCTCGTCATGCGTTTCAGTGGTGCAGGGTAAAACCTGCAGGAGGTTCCCTGGCAGACCCACCTCCAATAGCAAAAACACAGTTCGTAGTGGTGTTACATTCACTAACTCAATCATTCATGTTAATCTGCTTAATATGTTACTGTTCAGGCCTAACGGAGTGCTGAGGACAGAGAGTTTTGACTACACAAGATTAAAAGGCGTCGTTTCAGTGGAAAGGTATCTTTCTGGCTGCATTGATGTGCCAGTGTTGATGTATCCGACAGTGTTTGGTTTACACCTAGCTGAAGAACTCTCTCTTGGACATGAGTAAGTACCCGAGATTGCTTTGTTACAGCACAAATGTAGGACAATTAATACAGATCATGTTTGCACAAATTGACGGAACATACGGTCGAACACATGGTGCCATTTCTAAAGAACACCTGTGTTCACCAACGCCACTTCACTTGAAACCTAAATTGAGATTTAAAGTGTCAAATATCCGCAGAGATAAAATCCACTTTGCGTAAAAGGCCGTGATGATTCTATCAATTATAGTTAATTGGCGTAAATGTTGTTGGTTATGATTCGTGACACAAATTGACCATGACCAAGTACCCTGTCACTTCACTGACCAGGAGTGTCCCGCCAACTCAGTTTCCCCTACGTACAAAGTTGACCTTGAAATGGAAAACAGCTCGGGAGCAGAAAAATCTAACAGCTATTACACTTGATGAAAAAGGTATGTGACCCAAGACGATTAATCTAAAATATTTCCCCGTACTGCTTATATATACATAAATCTATCTATGAATAGTCAACGACAAAACGTTTGTCAGACATACGATTGACGTCCACATTTTTCTGAGGATGGGTCGATGTTGGGTGACAATATTTGAGGTCGATGTGCTGGATGGGGTCGATGTTGAGGGGTCGATGTTTGAGGGCGATGTGGGGGAGGGGGTCGATGTTGTGTGACGATGTTTGAGGTCGATGTGCTGGATGGGGTCGATATTGGGTGACGATGTTTGAGGGTGATGTGGGGGAGGGGATCGATATTGGGTGACGATATTTGAGGTCGATGTGGTGGATGGGGTCGATGTTCAGGGGTTGATGTTTGAGGGTCGAATGGGGGATGGGGGTCGATGTTTGAGGGCGATGTGGTGGATGGGGTCGATGTTGGGTGACGATGTTTGAGGTCGATGTGGGGGATGGGGTCGATATTGGGTGACGATGTTTGAGGTCGATGTGGGGATGGGGTCGATGTTTTAGGGCGATGGGTGATGTGGGGAGGGGTCGATGTTGGAAGACGATGTTTGTGGGGGAGGGTGTCAATATTGGGTGACGATGTTTGAGGTTGATGTGGGGATGGGGGTCGATGTTAGGGCGACTATGTCTGTGGGGAGGGTGTCGATGTTGGGTGACGATGTTTGAGGTCGATGTGAGGTCGATGTTTGGGGGATGGGGTTCAGGTGTTGATGTTTGAGGTCGATGTGGGGAGGGGTCGATGTTCGGTGACGATGTTTGAGGGCGATGGTGGATGTTTGAGGTCGTCGATGGGGTGACGATGTTTGAGGTCGATGTGGGGGGGATGGGGTCGATGTTGGGTGACGATGTTTGAGGTCGATGTGAGGGGATGGGGGTCGATGTTGGGTGACGATGTTTGAGGTCGATGGGGGGATGGGGTCGATGTTGGGTGACGATGTTTGAGGGACGATGTGGGGATGGGGTCGATGTTGGGTGACGATGTTTGAGGTCGATGTGGGGATGGAGGTCGATGTTGGGTGTTGGGTGACGATGTTTGATGTTTGAGGTTGATGTTTGTGGGATGGGGTCAATGTTGGGTGACGATGTTTGAGGTTGATGTGGGGGATGGTGTCGATTTTGGGTGACGACGTTTGAGGTCGATGTGGGGGATGGGGTCGATGTTAGGGGACGATGTCGGGGATGGTGCTGGGGGTGACGCCGGAGAACGGTTTGGGGACATGATGTTGAGTGACAATGGTGAGGTGTTAGGGGATGATGTTAAGGGGTGATGTTAGTGACAATGTTGTTGTTTCCCCTGTTCCAGTTCCCTAATGTGTTTTATACTATATTTGGTTTTATATGTAAGGTACTTAAAATAATTTTTCAGAACATGCAGCATGAACATAAAACTATTTGCCGTATTGTAAAACATAAAAAAGATTATTGATTGGTATATATTTCAGCATCAGACGCAGTATCTGCAGCACTTGAAAAGGTGAAAACATGTCCTGGTTTAGACGATCAAGGTCCCTTAGGACATGTCATAAAGGCGTGTGTCAAAAGTGCAACGGAAAATATTCTGCAAAGGGTTCAGAATTTTGCTAAAGGTAACTCTAGCGTCGTTATGGAAACAAACTCCTGATTTCTATTTGTCCAGAAAATGCTCTCCTCAAAGGTATACAACGTCGTCTGAAAGTCGATCAAAGCTTTCCATCCATCTTTCTTAAATGTCTCTACATATTTAGAACTTATTCCCTATGTAATGTTGTCAGTTGACAATAATTCAGTCCTTTCTTTTAAATAATCATATTTTTTCCCTTAAACAGCTTCAAACAAAACTGAAACTTCTCACATGTTAATAGCGCTTAAACTCGTTCTTTTCTTATTTATTGCTGTAACGACGAGATCCACTCTTCCCATTTCATAGTTCGATTTTAATTGTTTTAAAACATGCACTGATAAGCAACCATCAATTTTCTTAGTCTTGAGTGCGGCGTAAGACTAAACTCACTCACTCACTCTTAGTCATGATGTTGATACTCATCCGTAAAGAGACGCAATATGTGTAAAAAAATCAGTTCAAACACATGAGTGTTGTGAAGATTCAAGTGTGTTTACGTTTGAAGTGATAAATATGTTTCATTTTATGACATTGTGTCAATCTGATTGTATCATGGGCGAGGGCCTCTTTACTGTATATATATTTTGTGTCTGTCTGTCATTTCGTGAGATAACAGTTTAAATATACACCTTAACATACCTATCAGTATTAATTATCACTCCTATTCACAGATTGTATACAATGAACAAACTATTTACAACACTCTTACATGTTTGAAATAATCACCTTTTTAAGGTTGTGTCTTCGAGTTTCTGAAGTATCTTGAATACCCACAATATCTGTAATTTCATTCGACGTGATATAATGATGTGAATGAATTGCAAGCGATTTCGTGGCAACTGATTGGCAAACCGCCCAATAATTTATTCATGAACTGAAAGACATGAACGCCACGCCCACTGAGGGGTTGCTGATTCCTGTATAGTTCAACACATAATGGGCGGGACTGTGCTGCTTATGCATAGAACGATACTACTGACTTCGTGCTGTTTTCTCAGAGGTTTTGTGCTTCAGATTAAACAAGACGTACGCGTGTATTCATCAGTTACAATTGTATATATATTATGGTATAACTAGTCTAATGAATTGTATTGTTTATACTTTTACATAAAAACAAACATCTGATGCCAACCTGTGAATTCAAACCACAGCCACGACGAAACGCAATGTAAGTACATTTTACATGATTATGATTGTAACGTGTTGATTTCTCAATAGAAGTAATAGTTGGCACTCAAATCTGTAACATTGAACATCTAATACGAAAATGCAACAATTGTATTTGGAAAATATCTAGGTTTATATATCAATGCCTATTACTGCAATACCATTGGTATATACAATAGCGGCTGTAGAAACATCAACAATCCTGCAAGAATTAGAAAATGTGTTCCATATACCAAAAATAATATCATAGAAAGAAATAGGACTATTACAGCAAGTTTAAAAGCTCAAAAACATTCTCCGCTTTTCAACGACAAGCAAAGTGGTTTACTCACGGTGTGTCAGCAGTATTTGTGAAGAAAGCCAAAGTGATCCAATTCCTGGGATCAGAGTGGTGAGCAGAATATATGTTTTTATTGAAACAGCTTTTCAATCGTCCTCTTGATATTTGTATCCTACTTCATCAAACAAAAATCGATTCTGTTTATAATAATCCCAGGTCGTTTTTTATTTAAAAGCAAGCCAGATTGTTAACGCTACATATACCAAGTTGTACACTGTTTACAGACCCTGATTGAGTACACAGATCATTATCTTGTGACCATCCAAACCGACCCAGAATGTCTGAAGAAGGGGACAGTCAGCATGGATTGTGTAGATGGAGATCCATATGTTATGGTTCTACAGAACAGCCACAATGGGTGAGTTTTTGTTTTGAGTCTAATCATTAGTAAAACGAAAATCTTACAACTTGCAATGTGTGTGGACTTTCCACTGTTTCTCCACATCCCTTTGAACTCCTTTAGATGACTGAACACGTTGATTTTAACCTTTTCAAGGTGCAAGGTGAGGTTAGTTATTGTTCTATTTGTCCTTATTAAACAGGGAAAACAAGCATGGTTTTTATACCGATACGACTCTTGACAGGGATAGAGATGTTTTCTTAACACCTACAAAAATTTGAAATTGTTTTTTTCCCCGAAATAGCAGATGTCCAAACGACGTAACGTCAATTGAATAGCCATTCCTACAAACAGATTGATTTGGATATAAAGGATAAATAAGTGGTAAAAATTATATAAACGGACCACTGTAACCTTCAAATATACCTACGTCGTCATATGAGCGAAATATTCTCAAGTACGACGTTAAACCCAATTTCACCTCACCTCACCTCAAATATACCTCAAATCAAAATGACAAACAAAGTGATGCTGTTGTATTCACCATATTGTTGGGATTTGTATGTACTAAATCGTGCAGCTGTTGCCCGGAATGTCCATACTGGATGTCCATTGTTAATTGTTATGCTGTGTGGACTTTATCATGCCACAATGTGTTAAAACGTTACTATATGCAAGATGGGCGTAGGTATGGAACTGTTATAGACGTTCAAAAACAGTTCGTGAATCCATACTTAACTATATTCAGATGTGCTGTAAATGTATAACGTCAGTGCCAGAGGTAAGCCAGTCTCGATTATTCTCCAAAGCATTGATCATTTCACCTGTTTTATGCTATGGTGGGGGATGTTGAAGCAGAGACCATATTATATGGTCTCTGGTTGAAGGAAATGATGCAGGTGTTAAATGATTCCTGTATATCCAAGGTTTTCTTAATGTATTACTTTTCGTGCTTCAGCCAATCAAGCTTTAGACAAACGCTAAGTCTTTCATGTGGAATCGCTTTGAACACAAGCAACGTTAAAGTGTCAAGGAAGAGGGGAAAATTGAAGCTCGTCTTGTCAAGGATGCTGACGTGACTCTCGGTGAACGAGTTTTGCCCTGGAACAAGCTCCACACAAGCTCTGTTGCTGATCTCCCGAACTTTCCTCTCTCGGAAAGCGGTAAAGAAACAATAGAGACGTACGTTGGAAGCATGTGCCTCTCGTCTCCAGCGAGTCTGTCACACCACATGTCGCCGAAAGAACAGCTTAGATTTCTTATGGAGTTCATCTTGATAAAGGCCCCGTTTTCATTTGGGGTAGGTGGTTTGTACATTAAATATCGATTCTTTTGGATAGTTATGCCAGTTACTTGCTGTTTTAACTGTAGGATATGTTGCGAAAGAGTGATAGAATTCATGATAAAAGTAAAATATTATACAAGGGTGCGTATGTTTCCATCTGTGTATGCACTGGTATATCAAGTGAAATACTGGACTTTCATTCTTGCCTTTGCATGTTTTCTTCATAGCTGCCAAAACTCATCACGATTAGAGCTCAAAGTGTCACAAATCCTGACAAGAGAGCAAACAACATGCTTCGTTTGGAAGATCTGAAGATCCACGAGAACAAACCTACCCTTTTTTTGACGTTTTTCGATTTTGACAAAGCTGATGATCTGGTTAGCCAAAGAAAATCACGGATGAAGAAATCTTACCATGGAAACAAACGAAGAAGACATGTGTGGAAATGGACCCATCATCTTCTCCAAATCTTAGCAAGGTAAATATTACTGATATAAACAAAATGAGATACTGCAGTCTAACTGATTATACCAGACTGCTGGCTCTATGTGTTCAGTGTATGTACAAGGAACTTGTGGTAACCTATTCTGCTCCCTATGTTTTGATTGTTGCACAATACTCAGCGTATGCTCCCTCAGCTATATGCCAGCAGCCGCTAAATACGTCTAAACCAGAAAACAGTGACTATTTTTGTGTTCAGAATAACCGTCTATCTAATATTATTATTGGGAACATTGGATTACACAACTAAGTTTATATTTATAGCATCAACGTCATAACCTCCGTGTCCGTGATGATTGTGCATGTGTGTTTGTCATTGACAGGGATATGCTTTGTTGGTGAAGCTTCTAGAAGTCAATTCCATTCGAATGATTCAATATCAGCCTGAGGACAGAAGATGGATGACAAGAACCATTCTGAGAGGGAGATATCCTAACAAGGAACTATATGCTTTGAAGTTCGAGGAAGACATGCCTGAAATGTTTAGTTCTCTTTGTAAGTTCATGTATAAAGGAAGCGTAGCATAAGAGTTTATTACTTACTGAGTATACTGCATGTGCTTTGCTTATGAACCTTGAATAAGTATAGTCCCTAATTCTGTATAATTTCGTAGTTTAAGCTGTTCCGGAGAAATGGACATTGGAGCGATGTCTGGTTCTGGTGCTGTTAGTGACAGTTGTGTTAGATCTCAGAAGACAGTAAGGTGTTCCGGATGCAGCCTGGTGTTCTACTGAGGCAGAGTATTAAACAACAGG
Organism: Haliotis rubra; assembly: GCF_003918875.1. Taxonomy (NCBI): domain Eukaryota; kingdom Metazoa; phylum Mollusca; class Gastropoda; order Lepetellida; family Haliotidae; genus Haliotis; species Haliotis rubra. Next base: position 2,450,637 of record NW_025767579.1, read on the forward strand.
AAAGCCTGGACAGTCCACGGGAACGTCTGTGAATCTGCCACAACACACGCGCCAGCGATATTCCATCTTAAGCTTCACCTGAAAGCAATACTGATACTGTGTGTAAGGTTAGAATGTAGATGATGCTACCGTCGTTTGAAAGGGCTGCAGTTTCGCAATATGCAGGCCTACAGATGTTTATGTCAGCCATGTAGGCATAGTTGTGAGAAAGTTCACATAATAGTTTTAAGTAAGGACCCACAACAGATCAATAACTTCGCACTTTTGCTATCGGCACAATTAGGTTTTGCCTGGCAATATGTAATTAATGAATAGGATAAATAAGTAACTGTTCTCTAAGCATCAGCACCTTATTTATCACATACAACTGACAAGCTCCTAAGAAACAATTTGGCTGTCGTCTATAAGTGTTCCTACTTTATACGTGCTAGTGATATCACTATGTTAAAATCAGATATCATTTGTAATCAAGCGTAATCAATAGGAAAATCTATGAATTAGTGGATGAGTAGATTCTGTAATAACTTCATGCCGCATTCAGCTATAACTCAGCAGCATTTGGTCAGATAAAACCAGTAGTTGATGTTAACGATGACACACAGCTATCCAAATACGACAGACTTTGGTCCTGGGGATGTAGTATGAAATCCCCGCAATTTACATATATAGGTAATTCATGTAATTTATGTATTTATTATAATACGCATTTTCAATTGATGAATAAATTGCCGATGCTGCTTGTTTATCACATTGACAGATAACGTAAGTATTTCATATACGTAGCTGTGTAAACGCCACACGTCTCACAAATGCGAATACAATGACAGGGACTCAAACTGTACTATCAATAGCTAGCCATAAGGAGATTTTAGATATGGAGGAGTTCAAATAAATATGTTGAAATTCGGACTTGGTTCACAATAGCTGAAGAACACACTCAGAAACATGTCCATAACATAATTGTATGTCATAATTGTATGGTGAGACGTTTCATATACAGACAGCTCGCCTTTCAGTGTATTTGAGAATAGGGACACCTGGATTTGCCTTCACATCCTTAACCCTGACTTCAACCACTGAACTTGTGTTTGCTTAACTGATTGGTATTTTTCAAGTTTGTAAGTTGTGTAATAAAGTCACTTGTGTCCTACGTTTTTGCGTCATGGAAATCAAAATGGTGCTTCTTTTGTTGAAAGGGTGCGGGGTTTTAGGGGCTGGGATGTGAAGGTTCACGGCTAAGATTGAGGACGTGGGAGTAGGTAGACCTGAAGGGGAAGTAGGGAGAGGATGAGACGGATGCTGGACACTATACCCTCCACCTATCCTCCGATGTCTTACCATTCCCACCTGGACAGAATGTTTAGTCGTGGAATGACATCCAACCCAAACCCTTTTGTCGATGTTGGATTCACTTTTCACCTACAGCCCTGTGAAGCTAGGACGTGCACCATCCAGTAGGCGACAAACCATGTGCTGACTGAACTCGTACTTCATCCTCCGCACCTGATGCTCAGTTAGAAAACACTGGGTTACTGAACATAATGTATGCGTTGTTGCTTGGCTGGCTGGCTGGCTGGCTGGTTGGTTGGCTGGTTGGGTTGTTGTTTAACGCCGCACTCAGCAATATTCCAGTTATATGGCGGCGGTGTGTAAATAATCCAGTGTGGACCAGATAATCCAGTGATCAACATCATGAGCATCGATTTATGCAACTGGGATACAGTGACATGTGTCAACCAAGTCCCGTTAGTCGCCTGTTATGACAAGCATGGGATGCTGAAGACCAATTCTTACCCAGATCTTCACTGGTGTATGCGGTTGTAGGGAAGATTCATGTGAAATAAAACATTTATGACATATTTACCAGTGAGAAATCAGCATAGATAAGTTCACAAGTAGAAACTGACAGCTGGTCTTATTTAGGACTGAAAGACTGACTGACTGACTGAGTTTGGTTTTACGCCGCTTTTAGCAATATTCCAGCAATATCACGGCGGGGGAAACCAGAAATGGGCTTCACTCATAGTACCCATGTGGGGATTCGAACCCGGGTCTTCGGCGTGACGAGCCAACGCTTTAACCACTAGACTACCCCACCTCCCAGGACTGAAAGAAAAACCTTTAGTCTTTCTTGAAAGTCCAAAACAGATAAAACCGGGAGATTAAAACCGAATAACAACGGATTAAGTACAAACAAAGTAATTACTGATTCACACAAGTAGTTTGCACTTTCGTTACAATTACATAATGTTACCGCCTAAGCTGCACATCCAGACGCTTCTCAAACACTCCACTTATTGATTCTCTGAACCAGTGTTGATATGCTCTCTGTGACACTTAACGATTGATGTTTTGTTTACTCGCTTGACAACGAAGTTTATTGTCATTGTATTGAGCGTTCAATACACACATATTCTGCACCAGTGCGAATGTACGAGAGAGAACAGAAATAGCCTGCCACCAAGTTCAATATACTTATGACTTGTCCATGTACAAACCGAACAGATCCGTGAAGGTCCGGGTTAGAATGAGCCTTCAGTAACCAATGCTTGTCGTAAGAGGCGACTAACAGGATCGGTTGGTCAGGCTCGCCGACTTGGTTGACACATGTCATCGGTTCCCAATTGCGCAGATCGATGCTCATGCTGTTGGTCACTGGATTGTCTGGTCCAGACTCGATTATTTACAGACCGCCGCCATATAGCTGGAATATTGCTGAATGCGGCGTAAAACTAAACTCACTCACTCACTCACAAACCGAACTATTCAAAGGCTGACGACAAATGTTACACTGTATGTTGCATTAGTAAATAAAACAATACATTTAATCATTACTACGAGGTGGAACATACCGGGATTAATTAATTAATGGGTCATATCGTACCTCGAGAACATATTTCCTAATGATGTTTGGCTGATTATCAACTGAGCCTCGCTTTCAGAATGCTCTACTTATATATATGCTTCATAAACTTTTGTCACGTATTGAATGATTTACTACTGGGATTCAGAATTGATTGTGTGAAACAAGTACCTCTTTATCGAGTGCAAGTACCCATCGAAAAGGTCAACTGCCTTTACCCTGACAACGGTTTACATCTTCTTCCACAAGCAGTTAATGATGATGTTTTAAGAAATACCTTTCTTGATAAAGCGACAAGCTAAATATAACTATGCCTTCAAGATTTGTTCAGCATGATGGTGATGACTTATGGAAGTAAAACTGTACTAAGTAACTAAGGTGTTATCCCATTATTTCATTTGACCAGGACCATTTTATCATTTATATTGCACACTGCCAAACGCATATTCGTACATTCAGCTCGTACCGTTTAATATCAACCATTATCTGACCTTAATGAACCATGCCAAACACACAAGAGATCGGAAATATCCTATGTGTGACCGCAGTCATTTGCAGTCGGAAATGTATCAGTTAATGCAGATGTAACATTGTAGGTATAGTAGCTAAAGACGTTGAAGTAGTAGTAGCAGTAGTAGTTGTTGTTAATGTAGTAGTAGCAGTAGAAGTAGTTGTTGTTGTAGTAGTAGTAGCAGCAGTAGTAGTAGGAGTAGTAGTAGTAGCAGCAGTAGTAGTAGCAGTAGTAGTAACAACAGCAGCAGCAGCAGCAGTAGTAGTAGTAGTAGTAGTAGTAGTAGCAGCAGTAGTAGTAGTAGTAGTAGTAGTAGTAGTAGTAGTAGTTGTAGTAGTAGTAGTAGTAGTAGTAGTAGTAGTAGTAGTAGTAGTAGTAGTTGTAGTAGTAGTAGTAGTAGTTGTAGTAGTAGTAGTATGGCCTAAGGGTAAACTTCGGCCCCGAGGGCGGCCTGTATGCACCATGAAGTGACATTATGGAGTTATTTCCCTTTTCAATTAATCTAAAACGAAACTAGGAAGCTGTCACGCATATTCCTAGAAAAGAGTTGTTGTTGTCATGGGCGGCAGATAAGTACACAGTCTGATAAAAAGGTAAGAGACTCAAACGAATTTTTAAGCGAAATGCTACATACTCGGTGTCTGCGGTTTGTGCCCGGTACGTTACTGACACGGATTCTAGCGCTGCTAACACTGTCAATAAAATCGATAATTCCGGTTCGATAGTGTATCTTCACTCAGCCACGACACAAGGAGCTACTTTAAGAGTTATGTCAAAACGTCAGCTAGTATTATTTATAACGTATGTATATCATATAATGTGTGTATATATATATTATTATATATGTCTGTACACACACACACACACACATATATGTATGTATGTACATTATATGATATACATACGTAATATAGCATACATGTATTATATAGGCCTACATAAATTATTGAACTATGTAATGACCTGTGAGGCCACCACGAGCTACACCATCTGTGGTCTGTACAATGTGTAGATATCGGGAAATAATACTGCGACAAACCCAAATTTGAATTATGACAGACAGGGCTTGTGTGAAGAGAAAAGGATTGTGTGATATTTAAACAGGTTAACACACGTATTAAACATAGGTTGGTTTAATGTCTATCTTTTGATAATAACAGAGAGATGAAGGGAAAGCTTACTCTCTATCGAACGCAAATGTACGTATACAATGCAAGGCAACAACACTGCAGCTTGGTGGTATTGACATCTGGATCGGCTTTTTTTCAAAAGTTGCTTATGAGGCGCAATTCTAGCTGGGCTGTGTGAAGCGACGGCTATTAACTGTTAACTGGAGCATACAGGAGTTGAAAGGGTGGGGCCATCAGTCAACATCGTATTATGCACAGGAAGAACTTTATCGCATCGCTTTGGAGATATCAGGTAAACAAACGGGTGGTGACACATGGTCAATAACATGTTGAGCTAGAGATATATTATCAGTTAATATGAAGCTTTACCATTATTTTTTCTTCTTCTGTTAAGCATTGTTTTATAAACAGACATTACGGTTGCAGAAATTATGCAGAAATGATCAAGTATATTTTATACGAAATTACTATTTTATCAAAATGATCTGTTCCAATATTGTTCATTTTAGTTTTGCTGCATAGATTTGAAATGAAAATGTTCTACAAAAATAAACGTAACATTTGGTACAACTGATTAAAAATTACCGGCTATTGTGGACGTATACAACCCACTGTCAGTCAACGCTTTTACTGCAGTAAATAAATAAAATACATTGCAAATATCGTACATCCAACTTACAAATGTTTTATGTATCCTTACTTTGTAAATAATAAATAAATACGATTAGATACACCTGAGTCATTGCAATATTATTGTTGCTTATTAGGAATACCTTATTCACATATAACAAAAAATATTAAATGGTCAAGCTAACCCATAATCTATTGATAGTTTTACACATGGACGATATTTATTATGGTATGTACTCGTTTCAGTGTTTTGGAAAGGTAAGACATGTCGGAGCGGGTACGGTTCAATGAGCATGATTTGTATTACCCTGTGGGGAACACACGGTCGCTTGACATTACCCATGGTTGTGAAGTTGCTGAGGAATGTGACATGCTGTTTCTCGGATGCGGTGACATAAGAAATGTCCTACACACCATACACGTGCTGCACAGAAATGGCACCACGAAGTCGGAAGGTCAAATCATTAACATTCATCTGAATGACGTTGAAAATGGTGTCTTGTCACGAGATTTGATTTTGTTATACCTAGTTCGAACCATCGATCCCGCAAGTGATGAGGATTTGAGGTTCATGTGGGGAATCTGGTACGACTGTCTTTTGTCACAGGATCACTCCCAGAGACTGCAGCATGTGTTGAAAGAACTGTCAACTGTTCCGATAAGCAGTTTTGACGTCTATTTTGGAAACTTACAAACGGAAAGCTGCACCCGAAAAACAATGAGGTCTTGGATGAATGCTGAAATTACTGGTAAACTGACAAGTGACAAGAGAGAAGCTTTCATCAGGAACATGTACCAAGACTATTTTCCAGATACAGCGGTACAGAGGATCGCGTCTAGACTGACACGTATGTGTGATCACTTGATGTCCACGCCGCGGCTGAAAGACAGGTACCGTTTGTAATCTTGTGCTTATAAACATTGCTTCAAATTCTACTTAAAGAACTGATTGTGATTTTGTGGCGAAAATAATTTTGCTTATATACATGCAGCCAAATTGCAATAAAAAATAGAACAAGATAAACATGTGAAGAGGAAGTATTTAAATGACCTAGTGAATGTGTTAGATCCACATTATAGGGCGCGGCCTTATGTTAACGGCGCATCTGTTTGGATTTATTGACCAACTCATAGAAGGCCAGGATGCCGTTGTACAAAACAGTCTTAGCGCTAAGACTATATGAAGTCTAAGGGAGTTACGGTCACCTTAGCGCTAAGATCGTTTTGTACAATCCCGTATAAACTCCAGCAGAAAATACGGAGTTCAGAACTGAGTGCTCGTATTTCAGTCAAGACCACAAATAGAGTCATCTTTTTTCTTTAGTGTTGTTGATTGGACGGAAGAAAACATTCAGAGTATTGACAGCCTCACACGATTATTCATGTCAGACAACAGATGTCATCACCTTCCCACAATCGTTTAGATTTATCAGTTATGATGGGAGAGCGTGGTGTGATGAACACTCTTGCACACATATAATTTGTCAGATGATTCTTTTGTGAGGCATATCCAAACTCATGTTGAAAACAAACCACTTCACAGTCTTCGTAAATAAGCCAAGAATGTTGGACACGGTGTAAATGTCAGATTCGATTTTGTTGATGGCCGGCGTATGAGTGTCAACCAAGGAGTCAAACATCAAATCAGCACAGGCTCATGTTTTCATGGGTTGCCTTTCTCTTTATGTGCGTCAACTGGCGTGTTTTCTGGTCAGGATCAGCCACCTCCCACTCGTAACCGCCAATGTGTGAATATGATTCAACATATCATTTTGTGTTCAACGCGTTTGCCGTTTCGCAAATATCAGTGAAACGTTTGGTATTGAGCATGCCCTTTTTGGCTACGTTGCCATATTCAGTAGATGTGTCCATTAATGTTTGAGAAGAAAAACAGTTTTAGAACTATGGTATATACAGAATAATTAGAGCGAGTCAACGTTTTCAATACAAGTGATTTCTATTATTTGCAAGGTATTTGAAGCAAGTAAGTGTGCCTTGTTTTCATCCTTAGACTGTATCAAGAGATACGGGAATTTGTCGTGACTGGTGTGTCGAGGGTCAACTCAGCTCCGCTGTCATCTGAACGTGTCATTGAGAGGTTCTGTGGCAACACGACATTCTTCAGGCCAGGTTATGAGCATATGTGGAAAGTTGAAGACAACTGTTGTCCACTGCTGTGCTATGATGTGGACCTTCAACTGGACAGGTACAAGGCAGTGACTTCATGTTTATCGGTATATACAACCCCAAAGCTACAAACCGTTCTAATGGTTATGCTCCGACTATTGTTTATTTTGAAATCTGTTCATATACGTGTCTAAAACTATAAGGGAACACATGAAAGTTCAAGTGTTCCTTATCTAGATCACCAGCAACAGTGCCATGCACAGCATGAAAAAAAACCTGGAAAAGAATATAGGAATACGTGTTTCCTTATTCTTTTCCATATGTATTATCATTCCGCGTAACCAGTCATTTACATCGGTTTCATAATATATTTCTTCATACATATTTTTCATTATAAATCTCTTTTACATAAGCACTGTTAAAACCCATTTAACACGCTCTATTGTTAGATACGACGGTAAGCTTGTCACCATGTCTTCTCTGTGTCTGGCGATACTGAAGACGTGGGTGGAGAGTTATCAAGCAGCCATTAAAGAGGGATGCATAATCAAGGTATGCGTCGATGTACACACGTTTACAGCAAATTTCTACAAAGTTATATGAGCTGTCAGCATAATATAAAAAGTCAATGCATAAGAATACCCAGTCCTGACCATACTCGGAAAGAGTTTCCATTTGGTGTAAAGGGCAAAACAGCAGTGAAAACCGTGAGTGACCACTGAACATCAGTGATGACACCAGGTGTTCACTAGAAGGGGTAAGCGTATCCTGCTGTACCTGCAGTTGCCGCCATTCACACAATTTGCCCCTAAGACGTATTTACAACCCCAGCCGAGTAGTACTCCTGCCTTGCGGCGGTCTAGAAAACGTTTTACAACACAGCTGGGTGTCACCTATATTGTCCACATAATGATATTGATTTATTAATCATTAACATTGACCCTCTCGGTGTTAGGCCCACCTCTGGCAAGGAGAGGCAACTCTACTTTGTGAGACAGGCTTGCCAGAAAATCTTCATTTTGACTTCATAGACACCTCCAACATAGGAGACTGGCTGGGTCTCATACCGGTGTTGATATACTGCAGGGATAGACTTAAAAGGTGAGATCATATGGGCAATACTATTTTCGCTAGGTGTCTTACACCTTATGTATTTTCATAATGTTTTTTTGTTATTCTTCCTAGTATTTAAATGATAAATTGGACATCAGGGATTTAAGATTAAAATACATATAGCTATGGTGTAACCATTTACCACTTTCTTTTATTTAGACCTGACGGCATCGTTGGTACACAGATCATCCACTGGCACCAACGTGCATCTTCAGTGACGGAGTTCTTACAGTCTTGCTTTGATATTCCTGTGTTGATGTATCCAACAGTTTTTGGATTTCACCTAGCAGAAGAACTATCTCTTGGACACGAGTGAGTATAACAAAATACAAAATGTTATCACCAACTTGATTCATTTTGTGACAATTGACCCATTTAGCAGATTCTAAATATTTACATTGTAGTACGTAACCTGACGAATTTGGTGCCTTGCAAAACGTATCAAAATAATTATGCATTAAAACGTTCTGAATACTGACGAAGTTGTCCCTGTATTTAACTGCAAAATGTCCAACTTTACGCTTGCTCCCGTCATAGATGTATTATCATATGTATTGCTTTCGATCCGCTTACATTCACCAGGAGTCTCCCTGTCATAGTATTACCCTTGCTTTCCATCTGCTTACATTCACCAGGAGTCTCCCTGTCATAGTATTACCATTGCTTTCCATCTGCTTACATTCACCAGGAGTCTCCCTGTCATAGTATTACCATTGCTTTCCATCTGCTTACATTCACCAGGAGTCTCCCTGTCATAGTATTACCATTGCTTTCCATCCGCTTACATTCACCAAGAGTCTCCCTGTCATAGTGTTACCACTGCTTTCCATCTGCTTACATTCACCAGGAGTCTCCCTGTCATAGTATTACCATTGCTTTCCATCTGCTTACATTCACCAGGACTCTCCCTGTCATAGTATTACCATTGCTTTCCATCTGCTTACATTCACCAGGAGTCTCCCTGACATAGTATTACCATTGCTTTCCATCTGCTTACATTCACCAGGAGTCACCCTGTCAAAGTATTACCATTACTTTCCATCTGCTTACATTCACCAGGAGTCTCCCTGTCATAGTATTACCCTTGCTTTCCATCTGCTTACATTCACCAGGACTCTCCCTGTCATAGTATTACCATTGCTTTCCATCTGCTTACATTCACCAGGAGTCACCCTGTCAAAGTATTACCATTACTTTCCATCTGCTTACATTCACCAGGAGTCTCCCTGTCATAGTATTACCATTGCTTTCCATCTGCTTACATTCACCAGGAGTCTCCCTGACATAGTATTACCATTGCTTTCCATCTGCTTACATTCACCAGGAGTCACCCTGTCAAAGTATTACCATTACTTTCCATCTGCTTACATTCACCAGGAGTCTCCCTGTCATAGTATTACCATTGCTTTCCATCTGCTTACATTCACCAGGAGTCTCCCTGTCATAGTATTACCATTGCTTTCCATCTGCTTACATTCACCAGGAGTCTCCCTGTCATATTATTACCATTGCTTTCCATCTGCTTACATTCACCAGGAGTCCGCCTTCCATAATATTATCATTGCTTTCCATCTGCTTACATTTACCAGGAGTCTCCCTGTCATAGTATTACCATTGCTTTCCTTCTGCTTACATTCACCAGGAGTCTCCCTGTCAAAGTATTACCATTGCTTTCCATCTGCTTACATTCACCAGGAGTCTCCCTGTCATAGTATTACCATTGCTTTCCATCTGCTTACATTCACCAGGAGTCTCCCTGTCATAGAATTACCATTGCTTTCCATCTGCTTACATTCACCAGGAGTCTCCCTGTCATAGAATTACCATTGCTTTCCATCTGCTTACATTCACCAGGAGTCTCCCTGTCATAGTGTTGCCATTGCTTTCCACCTGCTTACATTCACCAGGAGTCCGCCCGCCATAGTATTATCATTGCTTTCCATCTGCTTACATTCACCAGGAGTCTCCCTGTCATAGTATTACCATTGCTTTCCATCTGCTTACATTCACCAGGAGTCCGCCTGCCATGGTATTATCATTGCTTTCCATCTGCTTACATTCACCAGGAGTCTCCCTGATTCCGGATCCTACGTTGGGGTAGGAATGATATATCTCATCTGGAAAGTTGGTCGTGAAGAAAGGGGACTCTCCGAGCTCACAATCCTTCATGATGGTATGTTTTACTGCAGTGCTTACATACCAAGGGTAAACAGTTCCCTTGCTTCAAACAAAGATGGATCGTTTGTTGCTGAAAGCCGCACTCAGCAGTATTCCAGCTATATGGCGGCGGTCTGTGAATAACAGAGTAGGGACCAGGCGATCCAGCATGAGCATCGAACTACGTGACATGTGTCAACCAAGTCAGCGAGTCTGTCCACCCGATCCCGTTAGTCGTCTCTTACAAGCATGGGTTGCGGAAGACCAATTCTGACTCGGATCTTCATGGGTCTCTTCAAATAAAGTGACATAAAATATAATTGTCATGGAATTTTACAATCATGATAAGGACCAGAGTGTTTGATATCGGGAGAAGTTGAGGATTTGAAGAGGGGAGAATTTAAAATGTTATTGAAGAAATAAAGATTGACACAAACATGTGGCATGAAAGGAAAAGTTGTTTACACGGATTTTCAAACCACCCGCTGACATAAGTCAGCCTGTGAGAGTCTAAGGTTCATACCAACAACGACAGCTCGTAGGCCGTACTTAAAGAACCCTTGTTGTCAATTAGCCATCGTTGTCATATGTCACAACACCATCAGGATGTTTACCATGTGACATGGACAGCAACATGTTGTGCGTAGCGAAATCGCTCCACATTTGTCATTTCCCATCAAAGGCAGTGTCGGTTTTTCGAATGTTTCGCATGTTGCGACTGTACTTAGACATGTACTTAGATTATTGGTTATTGAAACGTAAAACATTCGATTACAAAATGTTTGCAAACTGAACCTGCTGTATTTGAGAGATTTAACTTATTTGATATTCAAGATTTGCGTGATTATGCTAAACAATATTAATTTTGAGTCAGGTTTTATGAAGAAATATAAAATTTCGTGAGATACGGATGGTAAAATGTGTTGTAAACGAAGAAAAATCCCTGTGATTGGCACTTGTATGATTTGAAACAGTGGGTGAAATATGACCCTCCAACATGCTCCCTAACCAGACTATTAAATAGTCGATTCCTTATTCACATCAGGTTTGATAAACTAACACCGCAGATTACTTGAGGAGAAGGGCATGTTGAACTACATGTATTTAATGTCCGTTCATATATTGCCTTTAAACTCCATAACATCTCCATAACTCATCGCCGAGATTCTTATTGTCTCTGCGTGAATTCAGTGAACATATGTATTAATTCTAAGGTGAGTTATTCTTGACAGTATATTATTCTTGACAGTATATTATACAAAAATTATATAGACTGGCGAATTCGGTCAATGCCTGTTTTTATGGACCCGCTTTTTGCGGGTCCATAAAAACAGGTATTGACCGAATTCGCCTGTCTATAATTGTTTCTTGGCTATAGGCAACATGGGTTCAGATATTGCAAAATTACCACATGATATACTCAAGGAACAGATGCAGTGTCGGATGCTCTTCACAAGTTGCTCAAGCCATGTATAGTTGGTGACTTAGCAGGACGAGGCATTGCAAAGCCGTCAGCATTTGACGTGGAGGCAAGAGAAAATGTCATGACAAGAATTAAGGGAATCAGTAAAAGTAAGCATTTAAATTTAGAACACTTACCATTAGCGTGGTTTAAATAATTTTAGAATATTTCATTATATTCAACACCATTTTGGTAGATTACGTGAAGGTACAACTTGAATTATAGACTATGAATTTACAATAGTAGACGTTTTATCAGGGGCAAGTGGTGGTGGTGGTGATGGTGGCGTGTGGTGGTGGTGGTGGTGGTGTGTGGTGGTGGTGGTGGTGGTGGTGGTGGTGGTGTGTGTGTGTGTGTGTGTGTGTGTGTGTGTGTGTGTGTGTGTGTATAAGAGGTCCCCTCATGTGTTCATCACTCACTGTCCAGTAAGTTGTATGGATGTTTTGAATCAGATCTCCGTCTTTGACGTTGGATTGGTGTTGGAATTTTGTTGTTTTAGATAGGACACCAATTCGTTCTTTGCGGATTCTCTTCGCTAGATGGTCTCGATTTTAACCACGGGCCACCCTTTTATAGGTATAGCCAATCTTCTGAGTTCAGGAACTGTCACGAAACTGACCTAACGTCCAGTTTGCACTGTTTGCTTCCTACAACCACGAGTGGTTACTCTAATCATATTCTCCGGGAATATGTGGACCTAACATTCTATATTTCAGCGTTTTCATCATTTGCTGCCATATACAACACATCATTTGCAAACTCAACCACCACATAACAATGACATATTCGCACTTCTGGTGTGCAGCATATTCTGCAATTACCCGAAGTATTTCAGGGTATTTCTTATGTGAATGAAATATTTCCCATGAATGGCACTGATGCTGAGAGATATGCCACACCTCCAATGGAATTGAAATACTTTTTGTTCATATAGCAATGGAAAAGTCTACGGTAGATGTACAATCAACAAACACCCAAAGCCCTTCTTTCAAACAACGTGTAAGTCAAGTGTTTCACTACCTTAACTTTCAATCTTTCATTTATCATATTCAGCTAAATGTTTTAACCATAATATTGTTTGGAAATGTGTACTAGAATATCTCTAAATCTGTGAAGGGCTGAGATTAATTTCAAAACAAATATGTCAAGCTCGAAAGTGTAAGATAATCTGAACATATCAGAGACTAGTGTTTTATTTGTTACAGACCATTGTTGAGTACATGGACCACTACAGGGTGACCATCACAACTGATCCCGAGTGCCTCAAAGAAGGGAAGTTCACGGTGGAACATGCCAGGGGAGATCCAAATTTGGTAGTGCTGATTAACACCCAGCGTGGGTAAGGGTGATTTGCAAACAAATGACTGTCAAGGCCCACATAAAGGATAAAGATAGAAGTAAACAAAAGAAGATGGAGCCACAGTCATATCAACATGTTACAAAATGGATATGCAATGTGAATATTTTGCTGTGTTAAAGTAAAATATATTTTAATAATCTAAAGCTAGAATTTATAAAAGTGTACTTGTAAACGCTCATTGGTAAACACTGATTTCAGGAAGCCAAGCTTTAGAAAAATATTACGTGTATCGTGTGGCATCTCAATCAACTCCAGCAAGATCACACTGTCCAGGAAGAGAGGAAAAGTAGACGCTTGTCTTGTCAAGGACGTGAATACAACAGTTGGTGAAGGCGTGTTACCCTGGAAGAAAGTTGAGCTGGATTCGGCATCTGATCTCCCTGATTTCCCTCCTTCAAAATATGGAGAGTCTATCATTGACACGTATATCACACAAGTGTGGCCTTTTCAGCCTACTGACACTATTGAAACACCGAACGCTGTTGTGCAGCTCCAGTGGCTCCTATGTTTCCTCTTCAAAACTATGTGTGAATCATTTGGGGTGAGTATTTCCATCCTGTGAAGCTCATCCTAAAGGTGAAGAAGATATCTTGAGGAACAATTCCAGCTTAACCATGTGAAAATGTTTTAAAAGAAGTCTTTGAATGTATCCTTGCGAAAATACTCTCATGATCATACATATCGTCTCAATGAAGGGTTTATGTATTTGGTCACAATATAAAATATTTTCACGAACATGGATCTTAGTGTCCTGTAACGTTACAGTAAATAACAAATTATGTTCCTACTCATAACTGTACCCGAGAAATTGATTGAACACGACTCAATAATGTTTTTGTTGCAAAGCAGAAGCATTTGATATTTTGATTTACTCGTGTTGATTCCATATATTTTGATTTCAAGGTGCCACAACTTCTCAGACTCGGAGTTTCTAATCTGGCCATTCCCTCAGAAAGAGCCAACAACAGATTTCACCTGAAAGGCTTAAAGATGTACGAAACTATGCCAACATTGTTTCTGGAGTTTTTCGACTTTGACAAAGCTGAAGAACTTGTCAAACAACAGAAATTAACCATTTCTGAACTCGCACCTTTCTATGTACGTTTAGGTGATTACCAGGAAGGGGACGCTGCCTTCTGTGCCAATCTGACACAGGTAAACACAGCATTTTGTCAAGAGCTGAAGAATATGTTTAGACAGAACTGTGCCATGTGTAGGTGTACAAAGAATAGATAAGTAGATGCATGTAGTGAAGCAGTCATTTGATTTGAGTGAATCCCAAGTTACTATCTTGGGGAAATGAACTTCGGTGTCAGTGATTCTGTCACTTCAGCTTATCCGAGGAAGCACCTCAGGATACGAGTTGGGTTTTCCCGTCAAAGGGTCAGCGTCCAAGTGTAACTACAATACAGCATTGTGGTTACGATGCATGTAAGGTAAATTTGTGTAGATACGACTGGTTTGGGGTGTCAACTTTCTGTTCTCCAACACTCTCTGCATCTGTCTTGTACAGGTAGTGGATGTTATGCCTATGTGGGTGTTGATCTCACTTTCAAAGGGCAGATTTTCTGAGATGATGGAGTCAAGGTAGGTGAACAGGTAAACAAACTCAAATTAAAAGACGTTGATAAATTTACTGGAGGCTGGTCGGTCCCTCAGGAGATAGCGTTCACCTGGTCTTGTCTTTTTCTTTGTGGAGTACGTTTCCAGAGCCCGGTGGTCTGGACAAAATGATATTTCTGATGAGGGGTTGATATGGGTAGTTTTTGCCTACAGACGAGACAGCTTTCTATTTGATCTTGTGTTTAGGTAGATTTGGATAGTCGAGGGTTCAAAAGAGTTCTTCAGCATACCTACAAAACAGAGAACAGGACAGGAACAAGTACTAAGCACTGTTTTACTCCTCTGTGGTTGACAAAAGCCTCAGAGGACGAGGCGTCAAACTGCATGGTGTCGTGATATCATCCGTGATTATACATTTGCTGCTACTGATACACCTCCTCTGAAACGGTTCCATAAACATATAAAGCCCTACTGGACAGATTGCGTAAAGGTTTCCCACAGGGAGATGACTACGGCAAGAACAAGGTGGAAGCAAGCGGGACGTCCCAGAGGCATGCAACACATATCATTCAAGGAGTACAAGATGAATAAAGACAAATTTAGGAGAGAGGTGAAACAGGCTGCAAATAATGTGATATATCAATGGATGAGTGACCTTGAGAAATCATCTGAACTGAATCAAAAAGCTTTCTGGCACCTGGTGAACCGAAGGTTGAAAGGGTTCGGTGACAAGGTGATCACACCAATTCAAGTAGAAGGTGTCACATACAGCAACCCTGATGATGTGCTTGAAAAATAGGGCTTCTCACTTTGAAACTGTCTTCCAGTAATCAGATAAGCCTCATTTTGATGAAAGCTTTTGATGAAAGTTTTTAAAAGCAACATCGAAAGTCAGGTTTCTGAGATAAGGAAACTGTGCAACGCCGACACATCTGATCCCTGTCATAATGAAGTTGAGACAGTGTGCAAGAAGCTAAAAAATGGAAAATCAGGTCGAAAGGATGGATTGCATCAGAATTTTGGAGGGAGAACATTAATGCATCACCTGAGCTGTCTATATAACCTTTTCATTCAAACTGGTTTCATTCCACGAGCATGGAAGCGTAGTGTTATTCTGCCACTACATTAAGGATGCGGCAAATCAAAGAAAGACCCAAACTGTTATCACGGTGAGGCGAGGTGAGGTGAAATTGGGTTTAACGTCGTGTTGAGAATTTTTTTCTCCTATATGACGACGTGCATGCGTGTGGATGTGTATGTGCGGCTGCTTGTACTAGACCAGACTGAAGCTGGTTTTATAGTGCTAGGGCACTGAGATACCATGCCGCAGTGAAGCATGAATACCCCACTCAGACACAGTATTCTGAATCCGAGCCGACCAGTCCTTGCTGTACCCATTAATGGAGGGACCAACAAGTACCATATTTTAACGTCTTTTGGTATGACGCGGTCGGGAATCGAACCTGCGACCTTCTGCTCTCCGGGCGGACGCTCTAACCTCTACACCACAGAGGCGGTCTTGTTATCACGGTATTTCATTAAGCCCCGTAATAGAGAAAGTCTTTGAAATGACCTTACTGCCACACTTAAACGGTCTGCGCCAGGATAACATTTTCCCTAACAAACAGCAGATGGCTTACCAGGAAAGTATCTGTTCAACTCACGCTTCATTCAACCTGCAGGAGACAGTTCAGCACTACCAAGAGCGAGGCAGCGACGTTCATGTGCTATTTCTTGACAGCTGTAAAGCATTCGACAGTGTGTGGCATGATGGTTTGCGGAAGAAGTTGTATGACAGTGGAGTAAAACGAAAACTGTGGACTGTTATAGACTAGGTGTACCATGATATGGAGAGCTGTGTATTGATAAGTAATATGCAATCGAGGTGGTCCAGTCTTCAACAAGGTGTACGTCAGGGTGGAGTGTTGTCTTCAAGGCTGTATCTGCTGTATATCAACCAACTCTTGGACGATATTACTGAATCAAAGAAGGGTGCCCTGATTATGGATTTGAATACAGGATGTCCAACTCAAGCCGATGACGTAGCCTTGGTGAGTTCCTGTACCAGTAAGCTCCCTTCTGAGAACTGCAGAAAACTACAGTAGGTTGTGGCCCTTCACATTCTCCCCTAGTAAGACTGAGCGCCTTACATTTGGGGCTAGCAGAAAATCTAAAGTTGTTGCTGACGAACTCTCCTTGTATGGACGTCCACTACCAACAGTTAACCAAGTCAAACATGTCGGCATTATGCTCTCTGGCGGGTTTAATTCAATGAACAGAACATTAGAGGCATGTACTAAGCTCAGATCCTATGCTTACACAATGTCAAGGAAGGGATTGAATCCATCTCTTGTGTCTTCCATTGTTTATCTGAAACTGATCCAGAAAATAGCTCTACCAAAGTGTCTTTTCAGTAGTGAGCTGTGGAACTCTCTCAGTCAGACTGAGATACCTATGCTTGAACGTTCTTACAGGCATGTCATCAAGACGATCCAAGGCCTCCCAAGGACTGAACTAGGACTGATGTGTATCTTGGTCTCCTGGGTTTACTACCTCTGGAAGCTGAGATGGATACAAAGAAACTCTTGTTCGCCGGAAACCTCATAAACATGATCACATCCTACCTTCCACACCAGGTGTATCTGACAAGGCTACTGTGCTTTGTTCATGGTGTGTGTGCACAACCGAGATGTTTCATTACTGATCTGATGAGACTCCCCCAAAAGTATCAGTTGACAAATGTGCTAGATGACTACTTGTCAACTGGCATATTTCCACGTAAGGCTTCATGGAAACAAAGTGTGAAAGCAGCTGTTTGGAAGTTCCAATCCTCCTCTTGGACTGATAGTTGAACCAGATCTCCAGTGGTTCGCACAGATACACAGAGATCTGTTTGTTCATCCAGCATGGACATTGTCACGGGAAGACCACCTGTACCGCACCTCGTCCAAGTTCCTGGTGCAGTTATGTTCCAGCATCAGAGACATCAATATACTGTGTACCTGTGTGATAAGTGTGGACGGATATATAGTGATCCGTGTGTTCATGCTGTCGTGCAGTGTGATAACTTACTCTCTGTGAGAGATCAACTGTGGGGTGAATTGATCAATATTGGCCCTGTGGACTTCCACAACTGTATGGTTCCACAACCTGTCAGACATTGAGATGGTGTTGTGTCTTCTATCATGCAGACCGCAGTATGGACTGAATGCAGGAGACCAGAGAACATTTACCAGTGTGGCTGTAAGATACATTCATCTGATGTGCAGCGAAGTCACACAGCACTAAGCAGTGCAGCCAGCTTTCTGAGAGACTCTATGTCACATAACAATGTGACTGTGGTGTAAATATTACCTATTGCAACTTGTACTTGTACTCTCCCAGTTTGAAGGATAACTAAAGAATATATAAAGAATATATATGTGAGCGTGAAGTGAGGATCCGCCCACCTTGAGTCCTAGCCAGCTGAGTTGAGGCCTGACTTTCTGCTTTGTGTAAATTTTGTTGCATGTCCTGGACGACTGTCTTGCATACATCACTCAGAGGTCCGCTGACACTCTAGTCTTAATGGTTTGAACATCAAGTAACCTAGGAGCTGTCTCCTTGGGTCTATTTCAAGGTCAGGTCAATGTTTAGTGGAAGAAGTTGTGGGTTAAAAAATGTACTCAACATTTAAATATAATACTGTCTGCAAGGGGGTACGGTATATTTTCCAAGTTTTGCAAGTTTGACCCTCTAAAGCAGAGGTTTCATAATAATTTGAGAAATTAATCCCTTAATCTCTCCCCAAAATATATCGTTGCTCCCTAAATGCGTGTGGCACATCAAGTACCTATCAACGTTGTGGCAAATTTGCCAAAGATGCTGAGGGATTTTGTCAGAGTTTCGCCAAAGTCCGTTCAAGTCCTGGTTCAAGCTGGAGCGTCCGACATCACTGGGATTAGATTGAAGTTTACTGCAGGTACATAAAGTAAATAAGGTGGGCGGTGAAAGAGGTCAAGGGCACACCAGAGGATTGTAGCCATGGAAGTGACTGATGAGTGCATTGCTACATTGTCCTGATGGAAGAGGATACCCTTTCCGAGCTCAATATGACCCTGCGTAATAATACAGTATACCAAGTCACTGTCACACTCTTGGTGTGGTGTCCATAAGCACGGCATCTGTAACTGATTGAGCTGATGGAACACATCTTGCCTTCTTTGGTGGTCGGTAATATCGGTAGCTTTCAAAAATTGGTTATCCGGGGTAATAATATATCTATGAACTCTTTCAGCGCTCTGACCACACTTTGGTGTGGAGTTTATCGCAGTATAAGGATCCATATCATTGTCATTAGTAGCAGTAGTGGTGGTACTCTGAAGTGTTTTCCCAGATGGGGTTTCCTCTTTTGTCACAATTATACTTTTCTGCATCAGCTTCAAATAGAGCCAGGTAATCATGAGACATGTTGTTGGTGTTATATGCCACACGTTTTGGAAGTCAGCAAACTGTTACTCTCTTCATTTCAAAGGTCTGTGATAATGGAATGTTGATTTTTTTCCTTGAAAATGCTTAGAACTGAACTAACAACGTGCCATTCGTCTTTCGCTGGCCTTTCATTTTCGCTTTATCAGGGCTCTCCTTGCCAGGCTCAGCCGTTGCCGCCTTTCTCTTGACGATGGCATAGGGAAGGGAATCTTTTCATAGTGTAGTGTTGCCTCTAATGTGTTTCCCAATTTTTCTCTCAATGAATGTTCCTTCCGACATTGGATAAAACATTTTGATATCTCTATTTTCCCAAAGCTTTTGGAAATTATGACATAAATACTCTGACACAAATACAGGTCAACTCGAAGCTTCCTCAGCTATATTTCTTAAAAATTCGTTTCCAAAGCTAAGCAAAATACTTTTAAGACAATATGTTCTTAATTTTAAATTTCCTAAAGTATGTTACTTAATTACATGTAGTTAAATATATTCTTCCTCTTTATTTATGTTTGTTTGCTTATTTGCCCGCTGATGGGTACAATGTGTGAAGCCCATTTCTGGTGTTCCCCGCCGTGATGTTGCTGGAATATTGCTAAAAGCGGCGTAAACCCAAACTCAGTCAGTCAGTCAGTATTTGCCCGCTGACACTCTTGCTGGTTGAGATTGGATATGAGAAACCATAAAGGGACATGGATGATACCTTCAGCTGAATGACGTTCTGATAGTACTTAATCACTATCTGATCCATAGTTCATAATAACGGCAATATTACAGGGATACGATCTGCTGGTGAGGATCCTGGAATTGAACTCACATCGTATTACACAACATCAATCTGAGAACAAGAGGTGGATATTGAGGACCTTCTTGAGAGGAAGATATCCTTTTCCGGGAAAACCGGACCGATTAGACCTGGTATGTGCCAGCTGATGTAGCAGGTAAGGTATGATTGATGACGTTTTAATTTTAAAAATGCCGGAATTGCATGTTAATAGAAACTACCAAACCCTTTTCAGATATCTCATATTAAGTTGAGTGAATTGTATCATTCTGACCACATTTTTACCTTGTCTTCATAAATCACATGATCGTAGATACCAAGGGCTGGAGCTGGTTGATTGATGCTCGATATACAGTTGAAGTCATCGTTCTTGTTGTACAGTCTGATGAATAATAACGATCAATTTGATGTTTCAGATCCCCTGGAGTTGCTGCTAATCAGAGACAGTCTAAACAATATCACAAGGATACATACAGATTCATCTCTGGAGAGAGCATCTCTCAGCTCTATCTATTAATAACAAAAATATTCAAATGGACGTCTTTTGTTAAAGACATGACATTATGTGATACTTGTTGTGTATATTCGGTGTCGACAACATTTCAGAAATATCACACTGTTTCATCTGATGTGTGAGGAAAGCCCTCGTTACAAGTTTGACTTCAAGAAACTCTTGTACATACTTAAACAAATAGGTAGTCATCACTAAGCACAAATCATATCCTAAAAGAGGATGGTTGGTTGCGTTAAGTGTCATTAATTTTGTTAGCATGTTTCACCTCGAAGTTTATAACTTACCTTTAACATTGTCATTTTTAGGTGTAAGGGCGATTAAGCATCATCTTTGCTCTCCGAAATGAAACGAACATGATAATACATTGACTGCCCTTTTGACTGTCTTCAGTAATATGATAACGTATCAGCTTTACCGACAAATATGTGAACATACGTACTACTTTAAATACTCATAACCAAATTTGATTTGAACTCACCAATATGTTGCTTTAATAATTATGGTAATTAACGAGAAACGAACTTTTTATTCAACAAATATAATTGAATTAAACGAACAAACCATGCACAATGCTAAAATCCTGTCTAAATAATACCTGCTAGTAGTACAGTGAGTAGGGCGATAGGAGGTGGTTTTTACAATGTAATCATCATTAAGTCATTAAGCCAATACTATGCCATGAGGTGAGGTGAAATTGGGGTTAACGTCGTGTTTGAGAATATTTCGCTCATATGACGAGCCATGTGCTTTACACACTTTTTAATGAAAATGGAACTCCTCCGATTCCTTAGTCCATGCTTAAACAAGGATTTTTAAATATTGCCTCTAAGAAAAGTTTTATTGGACACAAATCCGTTGAGTAACCATCACAGCTAATCAAACATTCAAGGTGTACGAAGATGCGATTAGTAGTCACTCGGGTGTTGCAGTAATTGACGATAATAACTGGTGTATAATTATAGTGCCAAAAATCAGCCTAAAGAGACACACACTATAGTACTCATGCTAGGCAGTAGAATGTTGCGTTTCAAGTTTTGCAAAACCTAGAAGGGAGTCAAGGGACGCTACTCGTCACATGGAATTTTGGCGTCAATAGAAGACACGTGCCATATTTGGAAGAATATTATCCTGCAGTTGCACGAACGGTAAACATAATGGTAGTGTACTCCATTCAAACTGCCAAGCTGTGTTGGGTTCTCCCTTGAGTGTACCCTTTCACTTCCATCCTCAAACAGAAGACGTTCAGTAACGCAAAGACGTACATCGTGTTCGTCCATTATAGCCGTGACAGTCCAAGATGGACTGATATACGTCAACAGTATGCTGTCCGAAGCTCATGTTGGGAACCTCAAATGCTGTCCACACCACGCAAGGCGTGACTGACACATGGACACATCGCTGGACGTTGGGTCCTCATGTTGTGCTCCCTTAACGGGCTGCCTACTGTTTTGCCACAAATTGATCTCAACCTAGGAATAGATGGAGCGACTAACGTGTCAGCTTCTTAAATTAGTATTACAGAGTTGATAAAGGAAACAAGAGAGCTCATTCTATGTATTTGGAAACGTTTATTTTTCAATGTTGATAATATTGTGATGTGCAGAAATGTGAACTAGAAAGGTAATATACATGTTGAAGATGAATGTTTATACAAGCTTAATTGATGACGGATGCATGATTACATATAAGATTGAACAATGAAGCCTGATTGATCTACATATACGAAACCAGGGGATGAGCAAGGAATAGTGAGTACAACATCGCAGTGATTGAAATGGGTAGATTGGTTGATCACGGCGAAAATAATGTAGTTATGTATCCATACAATGAACAGTGGATGTCTCATTAAGTAAATGGGGTGTAATAACCTTGATCTCTGTGGATAGTTGGACAGTTTGTTGATGTGGATGGTTTCTGTAGGTTTCCAGATCTAGTATGTTGCAGTATTTGTGGAAGGTACGTTAATGGTCAGTTTTAATACTTCAACCTGTATCTATAGTTCAACATCAATATAACATTATCTAACATTTTATAAACATCACTTATGTGTATGTTATCATTGTGTTTGTAAAAATACATACATTAAAATGTCTGCAAAACCCTTATTATTAATGTACATGTAAAAGAGGTGCTGGGGATTACCAACACGTGAACACTGAATGTAGTCATATATTTAAAAAGAACAGTTTTATAATCAACATACCAGATACCCAAGAATGGGCTACGCTGACGACAATTGTATATTCGCTTTTGGGTGGGATTCACATGTGTTAGAGACAGTGAGTGAGTATGGTTTTACGCCGCTTTTCGCAATATTCCAGGAATATCACGGCGGGGGACACCAGAAATGGGTTTCACATATTGCATCATTTAATATCAGATTATTGTCAGAAGAATCATATACTGGTGCATTTCCAAACCTGTTTCAATCAAGATGGATTGTTTATCTTAATCCAAGTCAGATTATTATGTCAGCCAAAGGAAGATCAAAGTAACTTAGAGTTTACCTAGTATATCAAAATGTATTGCATTGAATACATTACAAAACAAGTGTTTGCCTCTAATATGGCAATGTCCCCCCGCCGCTAAAGAAGAATGGAATATTTTATAACATATTTACTACTTTGTATTTTTTGGTCACATACAAGATGCCTGAAATAACTGGTGTCTGCATAATCACCCAATATAGGTTGTCGACGTAATTGAAGACATTGGGTGCAATGTTTTATGAGATATCGCGTTTACGTAAGTTTGAAAAGTGGTCAAAGTGTCGTGGTGGCCTTGAAGATAAGGTCAAGGTCACCCAAATCAACTGGTGTCTGCGTAATCCCCCCAATGTAAGCTGTCACCAAATTTGAAGATATTGGATACAACAGTGCATGAGATATCACGTTAACAAGAGTTTGAAAAGTTGTCAAAGTGTCGTGGTGACCTTGAAATAAGTAAGGTCAATGTCACTAAAACCGACTGGTGTCTGGGTAATCCCCTAATGTAGGCTGTCACCAAATTTGAAGACATTGGGTACAACGGTTCATGAGATATCGCGTTAACCTGAGTTTGAAAAGTGGTCAACGAGTTGTGGTGACCTTGAAATAAGGTCAAGGACACCCCAACCGACTGGTACCCATTCACAGCTGAGTGGTCTGGGACACATAGTCACAGTACTTTGTCCAGGTTTACTGCACGTTGCTGTACCCGCAACTAGGTGTTTGCACGTATTCATGTGGCCACCATTTGGTCATGTACGAACGGATTCGTGGGTTCTTTTAAGTGCACAGGGTTGTGTACTGTACACAAAGGGTAGTGACAACTACGGAAGAGTCTGCACACAATGTTGACTCCAATGTTTTTACGCGGTGGGCTCGATCACTAGCTATAGTCTGGCGCTTTAGGCAGCTCGCCCACCATGCCCCATGTTAAAATATGGTAGTTACAATGATCTTAGAGCTCTAGTACCCCTGGTATTCTTGACAGTGATTTATTAACACATGTTTATGAAATATTCGGAATCAGTGTACTCTGTTTTCATGATATATTTCTTTTGATGGCACAGTTTTACATATAATGCTATATTTACATTATGCAAACATTTCATTTACCTGGACAAATCCCAGTTATACAGCTGTCTACTGGTTGGTTGCAATAAGACACAAATTGAAAAGCGTAGTAAAAATAATACATTCGAACATTCACGGATGCCCCATTTTGTCCTGAAAGTTTATTAAATCACTGTTGAAAACGGGTGAAAAAGAACTGTGCACCAACCCCACCATCCCTTTTTCAAAAAGCTGTATCCGCCCCTGGGTTTATAGGTCGTTCGATATTAGTCACAATGACTTTATGTACGCCTGCAGATATGTTTGTGCACAGGCCACGCCTTCCTCTGACATGCCCGGTCACAGTAGAACACAAGGTGACAACCCGTGCATTTCTTGCACTCTGCTGATGTCCTGCTACAACTGTCACAAGAATGGACGGACTGCCTTGAGGTTTGGGATGTCAGATCCTGGTCCCTTGAGGAGACATGTTTTCCAAGAAGGGTCTCCATCACCGATGTATATATTTCTGAAACATCGTGGAAAATAAGAATTATACAGTCTTTAAATTTGTTAAAGAAATGGTTCAAGAAATGGTTTCAGTAATTGATCTCACGTTCTGATTATGAGATTTGATAATATTAACTGCGCTGGCAATGATGGACTCACTGCACGTATTTGAACAATTCACTGCCAGTCAAACGAGTCACTAACATTTACTGATGTAAGGCATTTAAAGCATTACGCGCAAACAGGTACAGTCAGGTAATAACAAACTGTAACATACAATATGTGTCTGTGATATGAGTATGACAAAATTTACATTAGTTAAAAGTCGTTTCTAAAGGAAGATAACAACAGTATGGCAGACATACTCGTGATATCCTCTTTTGTAATCCCCGACAGATGCATACTGTATGTCTCATAATCTATGTACGGGTATCTTGCTCTCAAGTATGTTCTCATCATCCATCTCTTGTCTGGTTCCTGGCAGTAGTCTTGGGCTCTCCGATAAGAGTTCAGTTCCAGAATTTGCATCAGCATTGAAAACCCCTGTGCGAATATTTGCTGTATTAGGAATATATATTGCATCTAGAGATGGTCAATATCCTGCATTTGGAATAGTCACTGTGTATTTATTTAACTTGCAAGGTCGCTAAATACAATGTTTATTCCTAATATATGTAGGACATTTACTATCCAAAAACATTCGAGCATGATGACCTCTATAAAACATAACCTCTGTTATTGATTTGCACTTCAATCGAATAGATGTACCACAAACATATCATCACTTTGATAATCCCTTTGTAATGAATTTAGTAGATGATCGCAGTTACCGGAGCCAAATATTTGGAAGACTGTGAATCCAGTTCCACATTCTCCATGAGCAAAGGAAGAAAGCGTGAGATTTCTTCTTGGTTGATTTTGCCTTTCGTTAGGAGTTGCGACATTTTGTCCACATCTATGAAAGTCAAAAACATCGTTGGTTTATTCTCATATATCTTCAGACCCTCCAGATAAAATCTGTTGTCGACTCTGTTAGAAGGATCTGCTTGACTTGGAACTCTGATGGACACGATTGTTGGTACCTGTTGTTAAATGATGACAACTACATATTAATATATAAGTGCGGTGGAATCAAAGTGTGTCAACGCAAACGATATATATACTAACGGAAAAAGGTAACTGTGCATAGCATAAAATTGCATAAAATATAGATTATTTGAAAGGTTATACAAATGACCCTAAATAAACATGTAGCATAGCACTTTGCAAGAAATTTGATGTCATTTATCGAGGGTGGCACGTGCAATTTCTGCACAATGAACTTACTCACTCTTTGAAACCTGAATTTCACACACCTGATATTGAAAATCGAAGAACGGTTGATTATTCTAGCCTCTGAACGTTGTGGAAAACACCTTAATTTCAATCTAAACTGCGCGTAATAAGGAAAATGTTGTTACATTATTTTAAAAAAGCATAACATACAATAATGCACAGTTGTATGTACATGTATAAAGTCCATCATGGTAATAGAAATAGCAAAGACACATTTCATTCCTTATCAATACAAAGCTTTCGTGGTGAAAGTTCAAGTCAAAAGAGGCATTTGTATTCATCAATGCTTCAAATGCGGAAATGTCCTCCACATTGTGTATTTCATAGTTTTCGGCCGTGGGAGCCGTGCCAATTAACACTTATCAGAGGGGTACACAAGGTCCGCAGTCTAGACTACCAGTTGTCCGACTTCCATTTTTGTGGAAGCCACGGTGGCTTAGCTGTCTAGGCGTCTGACTTTGTGTGCTGGCGATTAGGTGCCTGACTCTGAGGGTGTGGGTTCGAATCCCGGATGGGACTCAACCCCAAAAACAGTACTAGAATCTGTACTTTACTAAGAAAGCGTAATCCCAAATATAACATACGTTACACTTGGAATTTACTTCTAGAATAAACATATATGCCTTATAGCAAATGTCCAACAACCCTTTCACTACATACTTTGATGACTAAAGAGATTGATTTCATTCGCATATATGAAATTTCAAATTGTACGTATTTTCTGAAAATAAAATCTTCAACACGGTGTAGTCAGCATCAAATAAGTGTATAGCCCTAACTCTGTACACCATAGGGTCAGGGGAGTGGGAAGGGGGTGGGGGGGCATTATCACAGCCTGCCTGAAATACGTGTTGCTTCCTCAGTTGTATGCAGTAGTGTGGTGAGAGGCATTAATAGACAAAAGGTGATCAACTTGTCACTTCTTTGTCTAGAGGTGTGAGAGGTTCAGCCTTTCTATTAAAATAACATTCCTGCTTCTTCTTTATGTGATGGAGTTTTCTTTTCACATTTTTGCAGATTTTTGGAGTTAACTGTTTCTGATTCAAAGTTAAGAGAGTTCTAGTCCTTCTACCGAACAGTCTCTGCGCCGATGAAGTTCCCATACGTTCAGATGGTGTATTTCTCCAATCAAGTAGAGCAAGATATGTATCTTACTTTGACTCAACTGCTTTCTTCAATAGATTTTTTGCTGTTTTGACAGCAGTTTCGACTTTCCCGTTGGACTGTGGGAACTGCGGTGAGCTGGTAACATGAGTAAAGTTGTAAATGTCAGAAACATTTCTGAAAGCTTTCGATGAGAACGGTGGACCGTTATCTGTCATTAATTCTCCTGGAATTCAATTGCGAGCAAAAGTCTGTTTAAATTTTGAGATAACTTCACTTGCAGTCTTAGCATAAAGTCTGTCGATTTCGAAGAAATCTGAATAATAGTCAACAGATATGAGGTAGTCTCTTCCATCTAGTTCAAAAAGATCTGAACCAACTTTCTGCCATGGGTGAGAAGGAACTGAGTGACTATGAAGTGGTTCAGGGGCTTGTTTTGACCAAACAAGTTACATGTGTCACACTTGCTGATGTATTCAGCAATGTCCTTGTTCATGTTAAGGCCAGTAAACGACTTCTCTGGCTCCCCTCAAAGATCCCTGAATACCAACATGACTAGCATGCACTCTCTCGAGTATGTTGTCTCGGACAGATATTGGA
The DNA here is from genome assembly GCF_003918875.1 of Haliotis rubra. Taxonomy (NCBI): domain Eukaryota; kingdom Metazoa; phylum Mollusca; class Gastropoda; order Lepetellida; family Haliotidae; genus Haliotis; species Haliotis rubra. Next base: position 2,478,403 of record NW_025767579.1, read on the forward strand.
ACGACGAGTCTTTCACCCTTGAAAATCAAGTCATTTTGCACAGATAGCTCATCTCTGAATGCAAAATACCTGCGCAAGGATGCTGGTATTTTAGAACTGTCTTCAGGCCAGCCATCCCTGATAATTCTGGCCAACACTTGAAGATCATGATCGTCCTTGGTTGCGGATTGAATCTTCTCAAGAATTGTGGAAGATATAGGTACAAAAACAACCATATTGATGTGTTGTACATCTTTTTCAAGATCAGTCAACTGACAGCTTGGTTAGAAATGCACGGCTAAGTGTATCCGCCATGAACATTTGTGTACCCTTCTTGTACTCCACATGAATGTCGTACCTCTGCCACCTGAGCATCATGCGCTGTAGACGCTTTGGTGTACTAAGGATAGACTTCTTCAAAATAGTCGCAAGTGGCTTATGGTCTGTTTCAATATTAACACTACGGCCATAAACATACATATCAAACTTCTCGAGACCAAACACTATGGTTAATAGCTCCTTTTCAATTTGTGCGTAACTGACTTCTGTCTGTGTCAACGCACGAGAAGCATACGCAATGGGTTGCCCATTCTGCATTAAACAAGCACCTAGACCCTTTTCAGATGTATCACACTGCACAACTGTTTCAAGATCTTTAGAGAAGTACTTGAGCACAGGAGGTGAAGATATGATCTTCTTCACTTCACTCAAAGCTTGTCCATGAATTGCTGGATCCCACCGGAATTCGACATCAGCTTTCAACAGTTCTCGTAACGGAGCTGTAACTTCAGACAACTGAGGGGCAAACTTTTGAACAAAATTAGTCATTCCTAACAGTCTCTGAATTTCTGATTTGTCAACAGGATCTTGCATCTTGATAATTGCCTCCACTTTCGAGGGATCGATTTTCAAACCTTCAGCTGAAATGGTGTGACCCATATAGGACACTTCAGTTTTCCTCAACTTGATTTTGTCCATGTTCAACTTAATCCCTTTCTCTCTACATCTGTCAAGAAGAGATTTCAACTTTCTATCATGGTCATCAAGTGCTTCTTCAAATGTATCACCAACTCCGAAAACCAACATGTCATCATGTATTGCCTTTGTACCTTGTAAACCTTCCAGAGCAGATTCTAGACGTCTCTGAAATTCTTCTGGGGCTGGAGCTATCCCGAACGGCATTCTTTTCCAACGGTACCGACCCCATGGTGTGTCGAAGGTAGTCAACATGCTGCTCTCGTCATCCAAATTGACATGCCAAAACCCATTCTTAGCATCTTGTCAAAATAACCTTTGTTGAAATCCAATCTGTAGGGACAGACACCTGTTCAATAATTCCCATACCCTCAAGTCGCTTAAGTTCAGACTTTAATGGCCCGGGAACCAAGAATTGGCTTCACATCGTCGTTGATGATAACAAAATGCAAGTCTTTCACATCACCATTCTTGGGATTTCGAATTGGAACTCTGCATTTTCCAACAGCTTCTAGTGACGTGCTGTCATACATGGTTAAAGTTGTGTTTGATTGAAGATAACACACATTTCCATTAAACACTCGATCAAACAACTGTTTATGTAAGACATTTAGATTTGCACCACAGTCCAACTGACTTGTCATCAATCTGCTTTCTAGCAAAGAGCTTTTTTGTAAAGTCACTCTCTGTTTCTTGTCTGTTATCACCAACAGTCAAAACATATGCAGCATCAGAATCATCTGAATCATTTTTGTCCGTCTCGACGAGATTAACTCTAGACCTGTTCCCTTTGAATTTTCCAGGTTTTGGTTTGGCCTTTTCTTTACACTTTAAAGCAAAATGGTTTTCTTTCTTGCAGATATTGCAAGTGGCGCCAAAAGTGGGACATTTATTTCTGTCATAGTCATGTGATTGTCCACTGAAGCGACAATGCTTAACAAACTTCTGATTTGACTGCTTAAGAGTTCCTATTATTCAAATCAGAACGTGATTTAGGCCTTCCAGTTTTGTTAGAAATAGCTGAAACCTGTTCACTTTTCATTTCTTGAATCTGAATGTTTGTACTCTCACAAGCTCTGCATATTGAAATACACTTTTCAAGAGTAAGTGCCTTACACTGCAACAATCTCTTTCTAGTAGCACTGTCCAGAATACCAATCACAATTCTGTAACGTACCAGAGAGTCAACTAAAGCACAATAATTGCACGATTTCACTGATGTTCTCAACGCTGCTATGTAGTGATCAAATGTCTCGCCATTTTCCTGATCGCGCTTGTTGAACAAGTATCTCTCGTATGTTTCATTTGTGGCACCTACACAGTAAGTTTCAAACTTTCCTAAAACTGTATTTATATCTTCTTTCGCCTACTCAATAAGCGAAATGAAATCCATCAAGGATGTCCAATGCATCACTGCCTATGGCACTCAACAGTGTAGCTGTCTTGAAATTTGACTCCTCATCAACAAGTCTAGCAGCTATGACATAATTGTCCCAATTTCCCTTAAATCTTCTCCAATTCCGTGCAATATTGCCTTTTAGTTTAGGTTTTGGAGGTAAAGGGTTTGCAGATGGCAAATATTTATGCTGTGCAACTTGTGGTTGTTGCTGTTGCTCACCACCCTCTGCCATGCTCGTGTGTAAATATTTCAAAACGACTGGGCAAGTCTAGGTTGAAGCACGCGTCTGCTACATACAATAAAATGTCTATTTGAAATGTCCATTTGAAACAGCCGAAGTAACATTCATCACTTATTTCTAAATGTCTCTCACTCACACCGATTTTACACATAAGACATGTAAACTTTGGCTTTTAACTTGAACTTTACGAACAAACATCTGCGCGAAAATGGAGGGTCTGAACGCACGCCGCTATTGAATAAGATAATGTCATCGAATTGTTACACTTGTCAACATTATTGGTGTGGTTGATCCGTCTTCTGACTCCATGTTGCGTCCTCAGTTGTATGCAGTAGTGTTGTGAGAGGCATTAATAGACAAAAGGTGTTTAACTTGTCACTTCTTTATTTTGAACTTCCAGAACCAACTCAAAAAGGGAGGTAATCCCGACAAGAGCACAGAAAGCGCACACCGCTACAATACGAAACCCTGAGTTTCACCCAAAACTACACACACACCCACCCCCCACCCCCAGGCTTGTTTCTATGGAAACGCACCTCCTCTGGCCACCTGACTGATACAGTGGGAAATTTAAATCTGGATTTGAAAAAAGGGGAAATATATTTTCAAAATGTATGTTTTGAAGGCTGTCTTCATCCATATATTTTACCGTCAGCCTTCAGAACATACTTGAATACGGCATTGCTTTGCATCGAAAGACAGCTTTGACAAGAGAAGAAGGCCGTACCCCATCTGTGTATAGGTTTGAACACCGGCCTTTACCTGTTGTACCCTTCAGCAAGCAACTTTTGAGCAAGAACAATATGGCGCTTTTTGAAATGTTGAAAAAGTATGTTCGTTTGTACCTCAAACCTTATGTAAAGGTAAACAGCCGGAGTATTGCTCGGATAATGGGACAACTGACTATTTAAATGTTTACGTCTCCCTCTTGTTTTACTGCCGTGTGGAGAGTTTTCTTTGTCACTCTGAATCTGTATAAATATATCTATTATGGAACGGCGTCATTGGTTTCGTTTATGACAAGTTCAAATTTTAAAGGGAAAGAGCTACTTGACTTCATACTTCATATGTTTCTTTGTAGATTTTATCCCTGAGATTCAGAATGCAGAACAAGGATGTGGGACAGTGAGCTTCATGTGCAGGGTTGGGCTGATTTCATTTTTGTCACGGAGGTCTTTCAGCACGGCCTTGTGTTCTTTCTGGAGTCGGTTAGTGGGATCTTTCTTGAGTTCATTGTATGTTGATGTCTTTTTGTTTGTGTTCCTTTTATAAATATAGTTTGTGTGCACTACAACCTCACTAAGAAATAGTTTGTGTTTGTATGCTATTTATCTGTGCTTATGTTGTGTTTTATGTCATTTTGCCTAAGCTTTCAAATTTTCTATACTTACAAACCAACCGTGTATATTTACTTTTTACTTATGCTTGATGACGGTTGATGTAGTTCAGTACAGGCGGGCGGTTGGATTATTTCATTTGCTTATATCCAGCGAGGCACGTTTCACATTTCTCTTATTATCTATATTATATTCTTCTGTTTGTATATACAAACTAAAAACTCCCATCTTCATTTACATTTCAATTTTACTACTATGTTGTGGCGATATGCATATCAATCCTGGCCCTTGCAAGGACGGTAATCTGACGATTGTTCATTTATATGTAAGGAGTCTTAAAGATAAAGTAGATTTACTCACCTCAGAACTCTCTTCATATGGCTAATTTGTGTGACAGAAACCTGGCTGCATAGCGGTATTCCTCAGAGTGATACTTCAGTTCCAAATTTCCATTTGCCTTATCGTATTGACCGCCCAAGCCGGGGAGGGGGTGTAGCTATATATGTTAAAAATAATTTCTACGTTAACGATATGGATCAACTATCAATACCAGGACTAGAAGTAAAATGGATACAAATCATTTGTAAAAACCAAAAATACTTAAATGGAACTATTTATCGGGTAGATAAAAGCAAAGAATAAAAGCCTATTGGGTGTTAATAGATGAATCAATACGCAATGCCACAGTTTACCACATAACGTGTGACTGTGGTGACGCGTTCATCGGCGAAACCTCAAGACCCCTTCCTGTAAGAATCAATGAACATCAAACCTCTGTGAAGAAGAAAGACTCCAAATCCGCCATCTCTGACCACACCCAAGCTCACTCAGACTACAACATCCTTTTTAACAACATCAATGTACTCACCAGTAATTACACCCACTACAAGATCAGAAAACTACTAGAAGCCATTCACATCAAGAGACTCCAACCGGCCATGAACAACCGACCAAGGATATTACATCCCCACTGCCTACAACCAACTCATCACCGAACAATCTTAATCCTATTGTTCTCCTGTCTGTCTTATCACTGGCTTCCTCCGAATAATCCCCCACAGCTTACTCTGTTTGTGTACCAATTGCCTTCTTGTGTAAATATCTTCCAACCTTGTACGTCAACCTCATTAATTGTGCAAACATCAATCACTGTTCAAACTTTGCTATGTATATATAACCTTGCCTTCAGTATTGTACATCACTTGCTTGATAACGGTGTTAGTAGCTACACCGAAACGTCGCTCATATTATATCAAAGAAGTTGTATATCCATAGGAATCTCCTCGCTGTTCGTCTGGCAGGACGTCTAGCACGTATCCCGTGTGCACCCAGATGCCTGCGAATGGTCCTTGGCGATATCATGTTGACACCAGGAACTGTTCGGGCTGTCAGTGTGACTGGTTAGAATCGTAGGCGCAGATGGGTGGTTCGAATCCAACGATCGTTGCGTAGTTACAGACGGACGGCCACTTCCGGAACGGTCTGCAACGTCGGCGTTTTGTTGATAACGTTTCCACAAGTGGTATATGGTGTTCTTGTGCACGTTAAACTACTGTACAACATTGTGCTCTGGGGTTCCGATGTCAAGCATTCCAATGGCTCGCATTTTTCATTTTCAGTTAGCCGTGGCATAGAGAAATGCAAGCATATTCTTCCAGATTTGTTTTTCTCGGACCCGTCGACATCTAAACAATGTTTTGGGTGACAATGATTTGAGGCTTAGAGCCACACTTGTTGAAGGACACGTTTTATGCCTTTTTTATGACTTCTTGAAAGCATGAAAAACGCATGCAAAACAAAAACTACCGACAGGGCCCTTTTGGGTATGGATTAAGTGTATTATAAATGATATTAAAATGCGTTATAAAGAAATTCTCATTTATATGAACTTTTGCCTTTGAGTATATTTTTTTAACTAATATCGCCACTGCAAGGGATTCTTTCTTACATCTCACTGGCCCGGACCTCTACAACGATCTGAACTTCCATGACATGATCGCTTCAGTAACTATTTGTATTAAGTGGGGGATTTAATGAAGAATCTAAAGATGATGTATCAGCCATTCATTTCTTGAATGTGTACTTACGCCAAATGAAAATGGAGCAGTTTTCATCAGGTATGATACTATGGTCTGGAACTGTTGCAATGGTGTTGCAGTCTTCAAATCCGGTACAGGCCCAAGATGCATGCACTGAACATAAGATCTAATTGTGGTCTCTCCAAACTGTGACCGTGGAAAGTCGGGAAGTTTCACAGTGAAACCTGGACTAAGTTTCTTCCAGGGTAAAAGTCGGTTTCCTTGAGTGAAACTGGGATCCTTTTTGAAGTGAGCTTCAATAGTGCCTCTCTTCCTGGATAGTTTGATGTTGCTGGACTTGATGTTGATACCGCATGCAAATCGAAGAGTCTTACTAAAGCCTGTAGACCTGATAGTGTGAAATGGAAACGATCATGTGAAACAGGAATTTTCAGTTTCTCAGACACCCATTGGCTACATTGAAATTTCGAAAAACATAAGTTTTTACCATGCAGGTAGCAAAGGCACTGTAAGTCCCCATGTTCCCTGTTTGATGATCTACCTTCAGTTGTTGGCGATCTATAGCCGGTTTTTATATTGTATTCTCCATATAGTGCTATTAGTTTTAATTTTCCACACTAGTTTTAGATGTAATTGTGATATTCTAGTTGTTTTACTGTCCTGCGTTGACAGGTTTTTATAATATATATCTATTCCATTTCAATGTCACATATGTTATCGTCACGATATGGCTGAAATATTGCCGATGTGACGTTAAATAATAACTCACTCACTAAGTTTTTAATTGAATTTACAATGCAGAAGACACATCTCATCACCGTTTCAGAAAAACACGTTATCAACACTTAACGTTTGCAAAGGGTCTAAGTCACTGACAATTGTCAGATCCAAGTGAAAGCAACTGGTCTTACCCATTACGACTGCTCTTCAGCACCACAAGGTATGGATCTCCTCTGTCCATGTCAGTTGTGAAGATTCCATCTTTCAGGAATTCAGGATCAATTTCAATCCTCACCTGGTAATCATCGATCTCCTCTATTACAGTCTTCACCGACGCGTGAAAAGAAGAAACTTAAAGCATAATGGCAGTTTCCATCGCAAAAGTGTGTCACGGCAACTTTGAATGTCCCCAAGTGAAGAAAAGGAACAAAACCCTTTCCTCATCCATAAGAAAGCAGAGTCGATTGTATAATCGTTCTTAAATGACAATTGTACTCGTACACATGAGTTTCTTAAAACATATACCAACTACACCTTATGCAGAGAAACTTATGAGCCCTTAGCTAAATCAATACACACGCTATCTTAATATGCAATGGGAACAACAACTGGAAATATAGTGACAAAGTTTGACTTACAAACGTGTTTCCTGAAGAAATGTCTGAATCTGCAGGTGCTTCATCTGAAAATACAGAAGTCTATTTTCATGAAAGAATAAGTAGCAATGTAAAAAATAGGAACTGGAACCCACCTCGAAATGTAGTGGACAGTTGACAGTGTGAATATATGCAATTAAAGAGCAATAAGCAGCATGGTCAAATGTCAAAGTAAGACAAGTTACAAAGGATGAACTTGAAATATGGAATTGCTCATGGAACACATTTCATGTATATAAACAAGTAATAACCTCAGGTGCAAAAGCAATAAATATATAAAATTTAGTCCAGATATTCGTGCTTGCCAAAATATCTTTATCAAAACAGGAACCTACGCCGCTGAGTACACACTTGGCGTGTCATCCTTGGTGAGAACACGTATGTGACGTATATACCTCGGTTATGCCGAACTAACATCAGTCGTCCCAAGTTCGTTACAGCCATAGATTAATGTACGTCTCATCAATTATAGACTCATTGAGCTGTACAACATGATATCCAGCTATAGAAATGTTGCAATACACACCGGTGGTGATCTTCCTGAGTCTGTGCATCAGCCTCTCCTTTGATTTACTGTCTATGTTAGTTGTGTTGTAGCCACAAGTATCGCGGACGTCCAGCACTTCAATTCTATTTTTGAGTTGCGCAACACATTTGGACAGGGCATCCCCTCCTGGAACATGACCATAAAGTGAGGTATTAGTCTTTGACGGATCTGTAAAATGATTGATCGCAATCTGTTACTTCGGAAATACAGCTTAAACAAGCATCAGACATATGGATCCCGTTAATCGTCTCGTTGGTTTGCCTAGGACCAATTCTGACCGGGATGTTTACAAGGTATAAACAAGGTCTGTGTAGATTTTAAGGGACTGATTTAATGGTCAGACTAAAATGGTGAGGAGAAAATGTATTAGAAGCGTCGCGATGACAATTAGTAGATGACAGGGAGCATATGACATTTGCCATTTTCAACAAGTTATGACCATGTTAAAAAGACAATTGCTTCCACGCTGTTAGGCATGTAAAGATGCAAAAGTGTACTATGGATTACTGTTGACAGTTAAACGATATTGATTTACAAAACAGTTATAGTTATATACCCTATTAGCACTATTAAGTAATTATAGTAATATTAAGATGTTGTACAGTCTGAAAAATATTTGATGCGTCTTTCGGATAGGTCTTTGTTTAAGAGCTTTATGTAAATATAGATATGAGTATCTTTTCATTCTTTCAATATCATTAACGTACGTAGAAGCAACATGAACAAGTTGCTTTAAATCACGCTGTCTGCAGTGTGATCTTAGAGTTAAGGAAGACGAGCTAAGATGAAAATGTCAATAAGTATTCAATGGAACTTTCATGTAACATGTATATTAAACACAAACAAAGACGATATTTTACACTGGCCATGGTATACCTGCTTGACAACGATACAATAATCTGTATCGAAATGTCGCATCATCCAATTAAAGAAGTCGTTTATCCATAAAATTTGTCCTTATCTGACTCTCCAACTTCTAAAAATGACACTCAAATAGGTTAAGCACTGCCTGTATTTCTGCTGAAATGTAAATGGAAGTAAACAATATTGCTGTACATCTATGTATGAACACTATCTATATTTTTGCTTCTGCCAAATACACATGTAGAATGGCTTCTAATTTAATTTGACAATATAGGTTTGCTCAGAAATAAAACATTTGACAATATAGGTTGCACAGATATCAAACAATTAATAATATAGTTTGCACAAAAATCCAACATGGATGCTCCCACTGTAATGCAGCAGAAAGAACACCTCTCAATTGTTGTGGTTTTTAGACTGGTTTACGTTCATTTTGTGAGCTACATAGAACACACACTGTCATCATTATTTCCATCTATGTAAAACCGGAAACATTTTTAAGCAAGCAAGTAAGGAACACCCTTTTACCATCTGCAGACAATGTCAATATCTCCTGTTCCCTAGATGCCTTCCATCTTAAGGCTAACTTTGATACTCCAACAAATGATCCGTCTTCAAGAATATTCCTGAAATGAATTACCAAAGGTCACACAATCAGTAGAATTTAAATCACTGTATGTAAATGTATCATTCAATAAATATACAGTCCTGACGAGCCGCCCTAACAAATGTCATTCACCGTCAAAAAACCCCACTAACAACTGTGTTATGCAAGATGATTGTCAAAATTAATGGTCAACAGTGACTTATCGACCTTCTTGAAAACCGTCAAAATCAAGAATGACACCAACAGCACGTGTATGGGGCTACTACATTGTGCACGTGCATACCATGCATGGCGTGTAGGGTGGGTGATAAAGAGAAATGGTGGTGCGTTCATAAGTTGTCTGCCTTTGAAAAGTGTATTAACGCTTATATTTCCTATCCAGATTGAAAGTTCAGGTTCGCCTACCTTTTTTCATAGAGTATACAAAAGCCGTGTGCTTACTCGTGACCAAGCGTGAGCTCTTCAGCAAGATGGAGACCAAACAAAGTTGGATACATCAACTGAGGAATATCCAAACACTGACGCAGAAACGATTCCAACCAAAAAGCTGTGCCTTGGTTCCAATGGAAGGTCTCCGTCCTCAGAACCCCATTTGGCCTAAACAAAAGAGGCTCTGAACTATACAAATACATACCATTTGCAACACAAAGAGCAGCAGTTAAATCTTGCATGCGACATAAGTTATAAAGCAAGAACACAAAATCCCCAAACGCTGCTTACTTTTGGAGTCTCTCTTGGCAACGGATCAGTAACGGAATCAGGCCAACTCTATCCGCAATGTTCGATGTGTCGATGAAGTCAAATAGGAGATTGTTTGGGAGGTCTGCTTCACAAACCTCTACTGCATCCCCCAGCCACAGATAGAACTGAAATTATGCGTTGTAATGTTCCATATGTACAATCGTTCGTACGTACTGAAGATAAAGTGATCTTGATATTAAATTTTGAAAAACCGGCGCCTTAATATTGAAACAAAGCAATGTACTATTAAGTCAATAAATGAGCACTGAAACGTTGTACGTGTTGCTCAATTGACCTGCTTACAGTTGTTTCTTCTTTGCTTAATTCTCATTCTTTTGCTGGGTTTGCATGTTGCGATTTAAGGGAATGGAACATTTTGATTCAACCATGCATTATATGAAACTCAGTAACTACTTTCGTCTTGTTTTCTCCCCGTACTATACGTACCCTTGTAGTACATCCGGATTTTATTGTAGCTTGGTAGCTCATCACCCATTTCCTCAATATTTCAAGAAATAAAGTGCACATTGTGGTATCTCCACCATTGTATCTTTAAAAAAGAGGTTCATATTTATTCAAGGTCATGCAAGTATAGATGGTGCTGACCCGTCAATACATTTGCAAAATCATTATATAAATAAGAGCATTAATAAAGCACCATCATATCAGGTCGGGGAGAACCGCAAAACGACCTATAATAGTTAGATCGAGCTATAGTAGGTCAAACGAGCTATATGCCGATAGGTCGATCGAGCTATAATAGCACATACATGGAAGAGGCCCTTTAACAACAACTTTCCGCACCGCGGTCATGGCATTGCTACACACGACTGGAATCGTTTAACCCATATGTAAAGGCACTGGCACCACAAACCCGAGCGTTTGTGATATATGAGCTGCTAAACTACCGACCCATTTGGACATTTACACTTGGGAGACAAAATAACACACCAAAAAAACAGAAAATATACCCCGAAACTTGGAGGCCCACTTCGCGAACGGCTGAACTTGACGATTGCATGACTTCCGGTTTGGAAAGAGCACTCGTTGGGAGTATTTTTGTGGTTACCCACTACCGTTACACGAATAAACAAAAAATACTATGCAAGCCCAGTGGGGGCCACAACGAACGGTCGCGCGAATACTGAATCAGTTGTGTAGTTTGCAATAAAAATTGTCACACGGTGTGTTTGAGTGAATGTGTTGGCATTTGATGAAAGGGGTGTGTGTGTGATTGAAAATATTTGTGGAGTTTAGTTGTTGTTTGGTGTGTGTTCATTGCAAATGTGCATCAATGGTTGTCATTGGTCACAATCCCACAGCCCCATGCAACCATACCCAGGATTGGTTGTCCGTGGTGTGAAGGTGCTATAAAAACATTGCATTGTCCAAACACGTGGTCACTTCTTATTGTCAATGCTGTGTGTGCGGCGAGGTAACTATTCAGAATGTAATTCATGTAATTCATTTAATTCATTGACTGTGCATTCATGCCTTGCCGTCGATACGGTTGACAGATATATATATATATACATACCTGTGTAATACATATCAGAGAACTGGTCCGTCACGACATGGCTGAAATATTGCCGATGTGACGTTAAATATTAACTCACTCACTCATAGCACTGAAAAGGTAAGTGTGTGAGAGAAGGTTAGCGTGTAAATAGGTGCAGAATAGCTGTGATAACAGACAGATTGTAGGCCTTGTGTCGGCCAACAATCTGTAATTGTGCAATAAATTAAAGCCGCACCGTCACCTGTGATACAACAGAAGAACTGTGATACACCCGTGGCCACTAGGTAAGTGCAATTGTGTCCATTGTAGACATTGTGATTAACTGCTAAGTAGCCCGTTTGTACCAACAACTGTTACAAACTGTGATAAAGACAATCTGTGATAAAGCTATACCGTGATAATCGTGTAGTGTGATACACTGTGCTTGTGATAAAGCCATTGTGTGATAAAGCCATTGTGTGATAACGCTATTGTGTGATACATTCATTGATTGACACACCGAGGCAAACAGGACACATCAACATGAGCTGTGGTTGTAACCAACATGACACTTGGTCAACCGACAAACCATTTAAAGTGCTCAAGTTGGCATGGCGTAAAATTAAAAAAGGTACAATCGATGGCCTCATTTCTGCTGGATACTTATCCATGAAGCATCAATATCTGTGTACAGCTTGTGCAGAGACATTTGAACAGCAGTCCACTGCACATACAACTGCCACAGACATTGCTGCAGCAATCAGAAATGGGGTCTATTGCATTGCAGACGTCAAATTGATTGCTGAAGCTATAGGGGAACGCATTACACAAGATGTATTTGACCATAGTCAAAACGTTTGCCAGGAATATCAAGATGCCAACCTGTTGCAAACATATGAGGCATCCCTGTGGCTTCAGCATGTCAATCCAGTGCTGATGGCCTTCCTCACTACGCTGTGCCAAATTGACCTGTCGTTGGGTAACACCAGCAAAAATAATGCTCTGGCCCTAGCTGTGGAACAGCTGTACTATTGTCGAAATGGTAATCTCATTGCCCCGTTATCTTTTGCTAACAATCTAATTGTATATTACATCACAGGTAGCAAAAGTGCATGCAATGCCATTTCGACATCACGACCTGCTGCTTCATATCACAGCATACTGAAATGGGTAGAGAACCAGAGTGAATTGCCTGTCAAAGTGTCTGGTCAAGGTGATATTGTCACTTTCTTTGACAATAACCAAGTCCTGGCACGGAACTGGCGCATCCGCTACGACGCCAAGGCCATGGTCAGCGTCATCACAACACTACTGCACATATTCCCTGGGAATGAGCACTCGTTACAGACTCAGGAACAGTACAATCCGTCTGGCTGGCTCAGATTTGATGTACAACACCTCACAGCCACTGTGCCATCATTTCTGAGCTGTGATCTGTCACTGTTTCGACATTATCGAGCCCATGTCATCAGTCACATGATCGAGTCTGTACTGAGTGAGCAAAAGTGTTCCACTACCGGTTGTCGTGATGACTATGATCAGCACCAACTGCCAGAGTCCACGTCAGCAGGAACGGAGGCATCATACAGAACGTGTTTGATGAGACCTCCACCAAGATCCGGATCATCAGAAGTGACAGCATATCTCACAGGTACTCTCTTGTGGAAGCTGGCAGTCTGATTGCTCCAGATCTTGTTGTTGGTGAGCCAGTCCTGGTGAACCCGTGTGTTCCTATGCTGCCATGCATGTAGTCCTCAAGAGAATCATACAGGACTCTGGGATTGGTGTATCTCGGTCATGGGTTGTAGTTGGTTGCGATGGGTTGCCTTTTAATTTGGCGTCAGAGTTATAACCAATACGTTCGACTGTCCACTGTGTGTGATCGAAGGAGATCTCTGGGTGTGAGGAATTCAAAGGACATGTGCTGAAGGAACACAATCAGACGATTGCAGATGTTGTTGATCACCGGACATATGGCTCTGTTGCTTGTTCCCGGTCCAGGTCACATGGAGATCAACATGACCAAAGCCACGTTCAAACTGCTGTGGCATGTTGTTCTCCAAGAACTTGGTAAGCAGCTTGGTTTCAAATCTGCCAAGGCGCAGGCCAGTTGTCAGAATGCCTCTGACCATCACAAGGCCTGGCAGATGATTGAAGTGCTGTTTTGGGAACAGGAGCTGAGCTCATAGTGCCATATGTCAGGGAATGTCAGCGCTCTGGAATCCGCCCTGATGTTGCTGGTTTCGGGGAGTGGTTGTCCAACAGAACGGACAAGAACTTCGCATTCTGGCCGATGTCAACTTCACATATGTCATGGCCTTGTTCTTGTTCCGTTGTGGCATACGAAGGTAACCACTCTCTTGCACTTCAGTCCTACAGCAGATTTTCAGACTTGTTCTTTGGCCTGAACATGACCCAATACCAAGAGCTGTCCTTCGATACCACCACACCCTGCGTTCCTGCCCTGCCGTCATCCACACCTTCCTCAAGGACAACCTGTCCTACTCCGCCAGTGGAGCAGATGACCGCGGAGAAGGTGCTGACTTCATCCTTGAGGCTAAGAACAGAAGGATCCAGATGTGGATGCCCCTGGTCTACCAACGCCTCACCACTGGCAACGGATCTGTCGAAACCTCGACACACTTGATTCGGTAAGTATTGACGAATGACAAACAAATGTTCTCTATGTTCTATGTTTACTACAGTAAAAGGTATTTTAGACAGTGATTTAAGGTGCCTGCCTGTCACCACGAAGCCGAGGCATCGGAAGTGGGCCCAGTAAGTGCATTGTTCTTCTGTTCACAACCCACCCATGGTCCCTTTTCCTTGTCCCTTCCCCGTCGTCTTTTCAATGCCACACTCGGCGCATCTGTCACAGTCACCTTGCCTGAAGGATGACAGTGCTGTCTGCGTCATCCGTGCCTCGGTGACTGTCACAGTGCGCCGCTGTGGGGAAGGGAAGTCGGGGAGTGGGCTCATGGGTAGTGTCAGTATCTTCTGTCACTTTGTGGGACATCTGAAACATAATGTTGGCAATCATTACATACATTGGCACCAGACACGCTTCATCAATATCTATTGTTCTGAACGGTTGTTGACATTTCTGAACTGACATGTATTACATTGTTAGCACATAGTCAAGTCACGTACAGTGAGGTCATCATATGTGTTTCCGAGTTTGGGCGTGCTGTATTTCCAATTTTGGTGTGATGCCGTCACCATGTGCACATAGCATTCTGTGTTCGTCTTTTTGTACAGTTCGTCTATCTGAAACATAACACAAGATTCTCAATATTTCAGATCCGTGATCACATGTCTGCAGCGGACACCTGGAGCAGTCACCACGTGGACCTCTCGAAGGAGATTCGTCACTGGCGCCACCATTTGCGACAGTCGGCCTACCTCGGGACCCCTATGTCAACACGTCCTCATGTGTCTCTCGGAGCGAAGGCATTGGACCTGCATCTGTCGTCGTTCGCCAAGACTTGCCAGGACAACAAGACGAAGTACGTGGAGGCGACGATGTCTGGTAAACCCTTAAGGTCTCACCATCACCTCCAGCGTGTCTTCGTTCTGGCTGGCGAGCGGGAGGAGGCCAGTGATGTCACCTAAGAAAACCAACAGCCAGCTGTGTGGTTTGATAGAGGACACCATTGGGCGACTCCACGATGCAGGTGCAACGACCTTGCCGGTTCCTGCGACGGAGTACATGAAGGACGTCAGGACTAGTACCAAGGCAGTGCTGCTGACTTTCCTCCAGAGGGCTGGTGATACACTGACAGTTGTGTTGGAGCAGGAGGAATCTCAGGAACGTGCAGGTCAGTGATACTGTTCAATTGTGTTATTGCATGCAATTGCAAATGCTCGGATTCTTACCTTCTTCATGATTGTTCGCTTGCGGACACTGAGACAGCTGGCCCTTGCCTTGGCGTCGGCTATGTATGCCGTTGACACCTTACCGGTGTGATGTTTTTTCACTGTTTTTTTCCCCTTTACATTACCGCCAGGATTGCTGTTCTTCTGTCCGAACTGATACACTTTGGCTTCCTACAAGTATCACCATTCTATAATTAATGTTCTATCTTCCTGATGCTGATGTCCTTATGGGTTACATATCATGTGCTGTTTATTTCAGATGCTGCACCCGGGCACTGATGCTGCACCCAGGCACTGGTGCTGCACCCAGACAGACAGCTGTTCATTGTTTGCCAGGCCGTCCATATTTCCAATTGTACAGCATGCTCAATTGTATATACGGAGCAACTTGTAGATACATGTTATGGGCGTTGTCGCAGCGATGTCATTGTTGCATACGTTGTGGTGACTTATTTGTGTACATAATTCATTCTTTTATGATTAGTAGTTTAAATTCGCAACTGTTATTGTTAGTGGCTGTATCTTCGAAGGGGTTGAGGTACTGTAAAATTATTGTCCTCCTGAGAGGTATGTAAGTCCCAAAACAATCATAGTACATTTAAACGTACTACTATTTTAACCGCAGCATATGTGTTCTTTTTAATCACTGGCTAGCTTGTCCACAATTGCTAACATCTCAGGGATGGTGTAATCCAGCTAGGGTTCATGCAGGAAGCAAATGTACTGTAAGTCCCCTTGGGCCCTGGTATGGTGATCTACCTTAAGTTGTTGGCGATCTATAGCCTGTTTTTATCATGTACTGTCCCTATGCTTCACATATTTGCGATGTGAATACCATTGATAACTGTGATATTCAATTTGTTTTCATGTCCTTTGTTGACACGTTTTGCAGTGTATTCGACAATTCATCGCACTGTACCACGTATTCACCTTATGGGTGCCGTATTGACAATTTGACTTTTCAGTCACTCACTCACTCATCATTCTCAAAGGTATTTGTATGTGTGTCAGGACTTTCTCGTGCATTACTGCACTTGTGTGCATTCTCACTTCTCAGTTCAGTGGGTAAATATGTCCATTGCAGTCTTGTGCATAGCCAGCACCAGTTGTCAACATGTCATTACATCAGCTATCACTCTTCGTCAATCGTTACTCGTCACTATTCTCGCCTTATATGTCATTTCACACGTGCAATGTTTATATGATTTTAGGAATAAATTTTACAATTGTTGGAAATGGGTTGTCCTTGTATCAGTTCAATCTTACCTGTATTTGTTCACCGCTGGTTCCTGGGACTTCCATCGTGTGTGGATCACATGCACGATTTCCCCCGTATTTATGTGCATTCGTGACAATTCGGTTACCAATCCTGGGTATGGTTGCATGAGGCTGTGGGATTGTGACCAATGACAACCATTGATTCACATTTGCAATGAACAAACACCAAACAACTACAAAATCCACAAACATTTTCAATCACACAAACAGTCCGGACATCAAATGCCAACACATTCGCTCAAACACACCGTGTGACAATTTTTATTGCAAACTACACAACTGATTCAGTATTCGCGCGACCGTTCGTTGTGGCCCCCACTGGGCTTGCATAGTATTTTTGTTTATTCGTGTAACGGTAGTGGGTAACCACAAAAATACTCCCAACGAGTGCTCTTTCCAAACCGGAAGTCATGCAATCGTCAAGTTCAGCCGTTCGCGAAGTGGGCCTCCAAGTTTCGGGGTATATTTTCTGTTTTTTGGTGTGTTATTTTGTCTCCCAAGTGTAAATGTCCAAATGGGTCGGTAGTTTAGCAGCTCATATATCACAAACGCTCGGGTTTGTGGTGCCAGTGCCTTTACATATGGGTTAAACGATTCCAGTCGTGTGTAGCAATGCCATGACCGCGGTGCGGAAAGTTGTTGTTAAAGGGCCTCTTCCATGTATGTGCTATTATAGCTCGATCGACCTATCGGCATATAGCTCGTTTGACCTACTATAGCTCGATCTAACTATTATAGGTCGTTTTGCGGTTCTCCCCGACCTGCATATTTCAAGGGACATTTTGAAAATTCTGATCCAAAAAGGCGATCATATACCAGCATACTGAATGCACATGCTTCACACATCACACAATATCTCACAGGGCATATATTCACGCGCTGCGAAAGCGCCAAACACATTTGGGTATAAATTTCACAACTCCCACCATAACTGCAGTATGTGCACTACAGTTTTCTTTACTGATTTAACGAAGACAGTTCTAAAAAAAAAATATTTTTGACGTGGCAAGATATAAACTTTTAGAAAATACACGATGGCAAGCATGAGGCAACAGGTGATGTAAAGGATCGCCCAAGACCTGAAAGACCGAGGAAGAACAATGACGGTGTCCTAATTCGTCCGGCGAGACACAATTCGATGATGAAGTATTACTATCAGAAGGGGTTGCGGGCTGCTCGACTGCGAGAAACGTTATCTGATCAGATGTCCCTTCCTCACAGATAGCCACAGGCCGAGACATCAAGCTCCGAGAAAAGTTAATGAAAGTCGGTATTTTCTACGTTACCGACGGCCGCTGTCACGTACGGAGACGTCGTTACACGTATATCACCAGGAGATGATCCATGCAGCTGAACCATTTGATGGTGGCTCAGTGATGGTATGGGGCTGAGTTTCGTATGACTGCAAGTTGGATCTCATTACAATTCTTGGGACACTCAAGAGGCACAGGATCCTCCTGTTCAAAATCTACAGGAATGAATGTATTCACTCCATAAGGAATGATGAGAAGTCAGTATGCGGAGCAGTTATTATTTGAGCGATTGGTGGCTACACCAGGTCCTGATGTGGTTCATACAGTCAAAACAATCATAACTTGAGAACTGTTTGACAATCAGATTGGTGACCGTATTTTTTGTGGCATTTTTGGTTTTATACATTCCACAAACACAGCAATTACCAAATTTCAATTTCAGTTTTGTTGCTGTTGTAATATTTACCATTTTGATATGCATAATTTAGTTTTCAAAGCATACACATGTAGTGCTTTCGTATATCTCATATATAAAAGTGGGTAGTGCCTGATTAATGCATATCTGTAAATTCACTGATCGTACCTGTCCAGCTGTAGTTCCACGTCATAGCACATAAAAGGACAGCTGTTGTCCTCTACTTTCCACTCATCACTTCCTGGTCTGAAAAATGTTACGTTGCCATGGAATATATCCAGTATTCTTTCAGAGGTCATTGCTGTTGAACAAGCACTGGAAACGCCACTTGTGATGTATTCATGAACTTCTTGTTGGTATCTAGAACAATTGTGAAAAGTTTGTAATTACAGTTCATCGGAACATATTTCGACGTTATCTACAGCAGGGGAACACTTTTGGAGAACAGAACTCTCGATGATAATGGCAACAACACCTTATATGAAGCACAGCTACTTTTTCTGGCGCCCTTGAAGAGCAACCTCCTCGTGGTGGGTGCTGGGTAACGCTAATAGCTCTTCAACTCCCGTGTGGACCCGGGGAAATAGAGGTCCAGAGCACTCCGTTGCTGGTCATAAGAACGAATTGGGCAACCTGTTTGCCGTGGGTTGCGCCCCTGTGTCGGTGGAGGACGGGAGTCTGATGGCTGAGGGCACTGGTTCCAGGAATAGTGTTCCTAGGCCCAACACACCACTTTGGCCCTTACTTCACCTAGACGGGTGGTAAAATGGACTCGGTTCTATCAATCGGCTGGTCACGTCAAGCCCTGTGCATGGTAAGTATTTTGCACAACTTTGTTTTTCTGATATGTATAGATATTGTTTTTGCCAACAAATGATTATTGGAAACACAAAAGTGTATATTTGTTAACTTGCCTAGAGTCCTATGCCAGAAGGCGGTGGCTCATGGGCCAATCCGGTAGGACATATCTTTTCAAGATTTTCCTGCTTGAGTATACCTCCTGGTATCCCTGGTGTCGTCCGTTGGAGACCCACAGGTATGAAACACCGTCCCTGTTGATACTCCATGGTGGGTGTGTAGCTAGGAGGATGAATCATATATATTTAAACCATGGCACCTCCACTGAAAACGTTCACACGAATCTGACGATTCGTTGTCTTCAGAGGATTAAGCTCAAGCCACTATCACCAACCCTGAAAACTGGCCTCGTTTTGTCGTTATGTGTGCACCTGATGGTGTCTCTATTAAGTTGAATCCCTTTGCTGTTGCAAAGGGCATTGCAGGTTTAGCCGGAGAGGTGAAGGGAATCAAAAGTTGCGATCTGGTTCCCTGCAAACTGAATGCAGGAAACAAATCCAATCAAAATTTCTTCTAAAAACCAAATCATTAGCTAATGTTCCTGTGGAGGTGTCCCCTCACAGAACATTGAATTGCAGCAACGGCATTGTCCGTGATATTGGACGTTGCATTTCAGACATGAACTAAATTGAACTAAATTGATATTGTGACTGAGTAACACTCTCAAGAAGTGACTCAAGTCAAACGACCTTCAAAACCAACACCTATCTCTTCACGTTTTGTCTGCCACAATCACTGAAAGCAGGATATTGTAACTTAAGGGTGGATACGTATATCTCCAATCCTTTAAGGTGTTATACTTGCCAAAAGTATGGCCATGGATCCAAATCATTCAACAATCCACCTGCATGTCAACTATGTGCTGGAACATGTGAGGACATCAATGTTTGTGATAAAAATCCTGTCTGCGTCAACTGCTATGGTTGCCATCCCTCATCCTCCAAGGAATGTCCTTCCTGGAAGTTGCAGTTAAATATTTCGCGAGTAAGCATGAGCGAAACATACCATTCTCAGAAGTAAACAAATTGTTCTTGCACAAGAACAATCAGGCCCGACATATGCTAATACTGTTTCTGCTTCTATTCATGCCTTTAAATCAACACATGTTTCACGTGCTTTAGTAGGTTGCCAAACCGACTATACATGACCTAGGACTTCTGCTCCTGCCTTGGTATCTGCTGAAATTCAAGCAAGTCCTCCAAAGGTGACTTCCAGTGCTCAAACCACGTATTCACAAACTATTCAGTCAAAGACATCTTCTGAGAAAAATACATCTGCATCTCATAAGCAACCATCAGACACAAATGTGACAGTAACTGTGTGAAAACTAAATCTAAACCGAACAATGAAAACAAAAAGAAACAAAGTAACAGAGCCCCAAAGGAATCGAATAACCAGGTCCAACTTTTGGATCTCTTGAGGGCATGGATGTGTCCAACCATAGCCATGGTAGGGCACATAGCTTGCCGCCCTGAAGGAAGGTGAGGGGTAGATCTCCTGTCCATAGCCCAGTAACACTCACAACAAATATGCAAGCAGCTGCTGTGCGAACATGGCTCAAAGAATTAAAGGCAAAGGTTCAAAATCAACTGTTCACCATCTTAAAGATGGTGATAATATAATAACTGAGAAATGTAAAATTACAAATAACATTGGCAAAACTCTTGCCAAAACTTCATCGTCAAATTATGTCCCTGAGTTTCAGAGATATCAAAACAACAGGAAGAGACAAAAATTCATTTTGAATCAAACAATGGTGAAGAATATAATGAGGTGTTTTCAATACATCAGCTATATAAAGCTCTTGAGCAAGCTTATGACTCAGCAGCTGATGATGACAATATCCAGTATCAGCTACTAAAACACTTGCCTGAACCATGTCTAGTGAGAAATATGGACGTCTGGTAATTTTCCTCCTTCATGGCGCAATGCAGTTGTAGTCCCTATTCCAAAAACCTGGTCGGGATCATACAGATATATCGAATTACAGAGCCATATCTCTAACCTGCTGTTTCTGTAAAACCATGGAACGAATGGTGAATAATGGATTAATTTGGCATCTTGAAACCAATAACCTTATATCAAACATTCAATGTGGTTTCAGGAAAAGTCGCAGTACCACTGATCATTTGGTACGTTTAGAATGCTTTGTTAAAAATGCTAAAGTAAATAAACAACATTCAGTATCGATATTCTTTGATCTCGAGACAGTATACGATACCACCTGGAAGCATGGCATTTTAAAGGATTTACATGATTTTGGTTTAGGGAGTCGTTTACCTCATTCTATATCACAGTTTTTAACAGACAAGCAACTTCAAGTCCGAGTGGGTTCAACCCTGTCTGACAATTATAATCAGGATCAGGGTGTCCCACAAGGTAGTATTATGTCTGTCACTATATTTAGTATCAAGATCAACAGTTTATCCAAGGTTTTAAACGATTCAATCGAATGATTGTGGATGATTTTAATATTTCTTGTCGCAGTAAAAATATGCATACTATTGAACGGCAACTGCAGTTGTTTTTAAATAAACTAAATAAATGGTGTCTTGAAAATGGTTTTCAATTTTCTAAGTCGAACACTAATTGTATACTCTTCTGTAGAAAATACAAACCACATAAAGAACTGTTTATAATGGCACTCCCATCAAAGTTGTCAAGGAGGCCAAGTTCTTGGGTCTAATTTTCGACTCCCATTTAACTTTTCTTCCGCATATCAAATCCCTAATAACTAAATGCCTGAAGGCATTCGATTTATTAAAAGTCGTTTCTAATTCAAAATGGGAAGGGGAACAAGTTAACCCCCTACACCTATATAGAACACTATATTCTAACGAATCTAACCCTGCATTTAATTTAGGATTATATACCAAGAAAACTTCTTTTGTTCAGCCTATTCGGCTCAGAATTAAACCATTCATTTCTGCTGCCGGCGTTGAGCTGGAGAATATATCTCCTTTCCGTCTTCTTTCTTCTCCTCCTTGGAAATTGGTTAGGCCACACATTGACCTAACATTAACCACATTTAAAAACTCAGAAACTAATGAATTTCAGTATAAACAAGAATGTAGTCAATTAAGAAATAAATATAATACATATAAATCCTTATTTACAGATAGATCCAAGGATGCTGGCGCAGTAGCTTTTGCCACTGTCATTGGATCCTGAAAACTATCCTCTCGATTGCCTGGTAACAGCTCTATTTTCACAGCAAAAGTTAACGCCATATTAACAACCTTAAAATATATTAATAAACACCCTAGATATAAAAAATCTATCATCTTTTCAGACTCTCTTTCGTGCCTTCAGGCTATTAAAAATCTTTCTTGCAAACACCCACTTTTAATTGGAATTATAGAATTATATAATGATCTTGCTACTAGACAATACGACACCGTCCTCTGTTGGTTACCCAGCCACGTTGGAATTTCTGGTACCACAATGGCCGATCTTGCTGCCAAGGCAGCACTCAACAAATCTGTAACACCACTCCTTATTCCATACACTGAATATAAAGCTACCATTAGATCTTATATCCTTGATCTAATACAGAAGAAGTAGGACACCCAAGGAGGTATAAATAAATTACATGCAATAAAACCTTGTATTGGTTATACCTACTTGGGTTGTCAGTCAAGGTTTGAAGAGGTCATCATGCGACGTTATCGTATTGGCCACACAAAATATACCCATGAATGACAATTGAAAGGTGGGGATCCTCCGTTATGTATCCCTTGTGATGAAAGATTCACGATCAAGCAGGTCATGCTTGACTGTGTTGAATATTCCATCACAAGGGATAACTATTTTAAATGACGAACTATGAAGGATATTTTTAATAATATCAGTTCTCATTTAGTTATTGCATTTTTAAAAGAAATAGATTTGTTAAATGATTTGTAAATAGATAAATATTTTATGATTGCAAGTTTAAATCAGTAACTCGGGAGGGTGGGGGGTGAGGGTGAGGGTGTGTGGTTAAAGTACTGTAAAATTATTGCCCTCCTGAGAGGATACGTAAGTCCCAAAACAATCAAAGTACATTCAAACTCTCCACTTTTTTAATCATAGAATATGTGTATTAAGGGATGATGTAAAATGTACTGTAAGTCCCCATGGTCCCTAGTATGGTGATCAACCTTCAGTTGTTGGCAATCTATAGCCTGTTTTTATATTGTATTGTCATTTATAGTTAAAATATTTTAGATTTAGTTACTAGTTTTAGATTTATTCCTGTGATAATCTAGTTGTTTTAGTGTCCTTTACAGACTGGTAACTATATTATATAAGTTTGTTTTTATTCATTTATAAATTTACAACTTTCTTAGTCACGATATGGTTGAAATACTGTCGATGTGGCTTTAAATTTAACTCATTTACTCCTTTTTTTCTGCGTAACAAAATATGACTTGGGCATCCTCAGTTGTCACCGGCTCCAACATGCTCGGCTATAGTAGTGGAGAAATTCCAAGACCATGGTCTTAACAGTTTATCACTTGACACGCAATTACATGGGATGATGAACTAAGATCTTAATACTAGAAATACCTTAATTATTATCATCATCCTTTTCTTAGACCTTTGCAAGAACGATGATGACTGATGATTTTGAAACGTTTAATACCTGTCTTTCAAACGTTCTGTGTAATCCGATCGGTTGCTCTGGGCGACGAGCCTTGAGGAAACTCTCTGCACTGATGTTTCAGGAAAGAGATCACCGTACATCGCTTTAAGAAAATTGGTCCGTTTACCGATCGTCTGTCTGCCTGAAATTTCAAATTCCAACCAAGACTGGAGAGCTTGTTTGATTTTCAGTTCTGTCTTTCCATTTCCAAAATAGATACCATTCGTGCCTGATTTGAGATCTGATAATTCTTCCATCACCTCTTTCAGGTTCTGTAGGTGTGCCTTTGATAGTACCACGTCGTACCAAACTGCCCATAGAGTCTTCAGTTCGTCAGTATCTAATGGATTAATGGTTCTAGCAAGGTAGAGTAAGATTAAATCCCGCCCCAAGATTCCGTCTTCGATGTCATTGATGTGAAAGTTTATTGTCTGGTTCTTTGCCTTTGTCGTGCCATCTTCGTGTAGTACGTGCATGGTGTGAAGGACGTGCCTGATGTCGCCACATCCAAGCAGCAAAATGTTACACTCCTCGGCCACCTGGCATCCATGGGTAACATCCATAGATCTCGTGTTTCCAATCGGATAATACTCGTACATGTCATCTTTAAGATATTTGACGGTATCTGAAGTTCCGAACAGAAAACAGACAATTACAGTTATGCATATGCTTTAGATGAGAAAACTTCTCCATGAATACTGCAGCATGTTTCTCCAAATGTATTTACCCTGCAGACACATTACTGCCAACGTTTGTACAATTTACTCTGCTGACGATGCAGCTCTCTGTTCTCTCGAGATTCAGAAACCAGTTATAGAACAGAAATTACCAGTTGTACTAAATGGTGCCACGAATGGTTTTTGCTTTTAAATGTACCCGAAACAAAGAAAATGATAATTGACTTAGGAAAACGTAGATAACTATGTACTATGGAAATTCAGAATAAAGGTGTTAAGATATTTCTTTCTTTGTATACACCTTGGCATTCTCTGTTCAAAATTTACCTTTCCCATCATTATGTCAGTAACTGGGTTGTCCGATCTAGATAATTATTAAGTAAGCGGCATATACGTGACTGTACATAGTGTTATTGCCGTACATATTGTTATTGCTGTAAATGTTGTTATTGTTACACATAGTGTTATTGGCGTACACGATGTTATTGCTGTACAAGGTGTTATTGCTGCATACAGTGTTATTGTCGTACATGGTGTTATTGCTGTACACGGTGTTATTGCTTTATATGGTGTCATTGCGGTATATTGTGTACTTGCCGTACATTGTGCTATTTCTGTACACGGTGTTATTGCTGTATGTGGTGTTTTTACTGCACATGGTGTTATTGTCGTGCATGGTGTTTTTGCTGTACACGCTGTTATTGCTGTACATGGTGTTATTGTTGTACAAGGTGTTATTGCTGTATATGGTGTTATTGCCGTAAATGGTGTTATTGCGGTACATGGTGTTATTGCCGAAAATAGTGTTATTGCCGTACAGGGTGTTATTGCTGTACACGGTGTTATTGCCGTAAATAGTGTTATTTCTGTACATGGTGTTATTGCTGTACATGGTGTTATTCCTGTACACGGTGTAATTGCCGTAAATAGTGTTATTGCCGTACATGGTGTTATTGCTGTACACGGTGTTATTTCCGTAAATAGTGTTATTTCTGTACATGGTGCTTTTTCTGTACATGGTGTTATTGCTGTACATGGTGTTATTGTTGTACGTGGTGCTATTGCTGTACGTGGCGTTATTGCTATACATGGTGTTATTGCATATGCGGTGTTATTGCTGCAAATGGTATTATTGCTGTATATGGTGTAATTGCTGTACACGGTGTTATTGCAGGACATGGTGTTATTGCCGTGCATGGTGCTATTGCTGGTACTTTATGTGGTTATATTGCCGTACAGGGTGTTATTGCCGTACACGGTGTTATTGCTGTGCATGGCGTTATTTAAGAAATACAGTTCGCTCTACCACCATGTATAGTGTAATAAAACACACTTTCGCCCTGAACTATTATAGTTAAAGTACGAGGACGCTTGCTTCCGAGTGCTTTAACGTTATAATAGTTCAGGGCGAAAGTGTGCTTTATTACACTATACATGGTGGTAGAGCGAACTGTATTTCTTTTATAAGATGCCAAATTTAATACTTTCTAAGGATAATTACGATTATTTTCAGGCAGAAAACAAACGACCATGTCGGTGACCTAAATTAAGAATCCTCGCACAGGGCTAACTGGCCCGCTGTTCTATTGATGTGTCAATACAGTACAGTATTCTATGTACAGTAGTATAGGGAATGAGAGTCCTGGATCAGGGTAATCTAAAGCTTCATTTAATAGATAAAGCTTTAGTCGGACCCTTACTATTACTATCTACTACCCCTCTACAGAGCTTTATTTCATAAATAAAACTTTAGTCGGGGACCCTTATCTCTTGCTACCATTACCTCTACTATAGTGGGATACGAACTCCACAGGGTATCTTGCCTCTATGTCGTGTTGACGGGAGGTTGCATTGTGTCATACGGTACGATTAATAATTCTTCTTTTACAAACCCTCTGCCTGGCCCATCCATTAAGTAGTACAAGGTAGGTTCGTCGGCTTTCATATCCACTTTATCTATGTTGTAAGTTTTGACTGACCATATTGGGTCAGTAGCTCGTTTCCGAGTATCCCCCTCGTGTTCCCCAGGCTCGTATAAATATCTCACTAGGGCCCTGTCTGGTATCTGTTTCTCCTTCCCACGCAAAGGAGCAGCCGGTTCAGCTATCACTGATTTTAGTTTGATAGCGTCTGCCGGTTTCTTGCCAGTGAGCCGAGTAACTTCATGGTTGATTGCCGTCACCACCTTAGGTAACCTTTTGACCCATTCAGTCGATCGTTTTTCCAGGTTGGTCATTTCTCTCGCATACTGATACCCGAATAAACGTTCAGCCAAAGTCTTATTGAATCTCTCAACTATAGCTTGACTGCGATGAGCCCCGGCAGCACCACGCCTGACCTTTGTATCGTGTTTATCCATCAGGTGTGACACGACACCCATGAATTCCCTCCCTGGGTCAACTTGCAATACAGTAGGCCACGTCAGCGGACTGCGTTTGTATATGCGTTCGAATCCGCGGGCAACCTGGGCCGAGTCTTTCGTGGTCAATGGTTCAGCTTCCTTGTAGCGACTGGCTACGTCGACTACAGTTAAAGCATACTTGTATCTCTTATCGTGGGGTAGGAACAGTAGGTCTGCTTGGTGAACACTATTAGTCATATTAATACCAAACTTCCTTCTAGGTACATAGCGTGGTCGTGGTAAATATATCTGCCAAAGTGCTTGTTTTTCAAGCCATGTTTTGGCCTCCTCCGGGGGGGTACTCGCGCCATTTTAGTCAGCTTATCTACAGCGCTAGCTCCTTTCCAGTACCCACGCGGACTATAGTAAATAGCCTCAAATATTTTTTTTGGTTCCGTGACATGTCGCCCCGACAGGGTATTTATTTATATCTATGTTCTTGGTTCAATTTTCTCATGCCCGTACGCGTACGTGTTTATCCCATCAATAGCTATCCAACGTTTAGTATCCATAGGCGATAGGGACGTCTTGTTTATTGTCAGTCCGTATATCTTATGTCCATCACTTCTAAGTGTGTTCATTTTATGTTTAAAGGTACGGGTTTTGAACAGGGATTCCTTGAATATAGGGTGTTTGATGTGTTGTTTAACAACGTACTTCTTAACACCCTTAGCCTTCCGGATCTCACTATTGTCGGCCTTTAGTATGGAATACATCTTAGGTCTTAAACCGATGTACTCAGCAATGGGCGTGCCGGCACACTCGTCTTTCATCTTGCCGAGGACTTTTTTATTTACCGTGCCGTGTAGGGAATGATCCTTGGGGTAGTCACTGGTGTCGTACAGGTGTATGTGTTTTTTCATGTCATCGTACACGTCCTTAGTGTGTATATTTAGCAACAGGGAATCCGTGTCAGTGTACAGCACTTCACACCTGTCGTCGTACTGTTTCTTCAGCTCGTTGTAGTAAAAGTCATACATCAGGTGTTTGGACAGGTCGAGAATGCTCATCCCCACGTAAACAGGCCGGTTGAATTTTATGTGATTTTTCTTCATGTGTAGGGCAACTAAATCATCGGTGAATATCTTGCTACGGTTAAATGTCGGACTAGCGATCAGCTTCCTTAGCTTGTCTTCCTCATTCGACCGAACCAGCTTTACATCCACCCGTTTTCGCAGGTTCTCCATCGTCTTACCGAATACCGAGTTGTTCATGAGCTTATACAAGTTTTTCTCAAAATCACTGGTGGCCAGCTTTCGCAGGTCTGTGTTCATTCTGATATTAGGCTCCATCCAAGGACTTTGGTTGAATACGAGCACTCTGTGTATTTTGGTCAGTTTCATACCCAACGACAGGTATAGCTGCAGGTTGCGATAGTGTACGATGTACTTGGTCTTATTCATTAAGTTAGGCACGAGTTTTTCAACGCCCGTCACCCGCCTATCTAACAAGTTATGTTGGTATTCAGACATCCAGTCTGGGTTAACCCTCATACGTTCTGGAGCCAGGGGGTAGCTGTTGTGTGATGTGTGTAATGCCTTGGGATACTCCAAGTCAACTTCGAGGATATAACCTTTGTTCGAATCCGGCGTGATGCTCATAATATCGAAATCGGATGATACCCATTCGAATCCCCCTGTGGGTAGATACTGACTCATAGCCCATCCATACAGGTTATTTGCGTCGAGGTAGAGAATGTGATTGGTTGGTTTGCTAGGGTCATAGCCATTCACGTATTGATTATTTGCTTTAGCGTATCGTTTGGTTGCCATGGAGATCCCACCTCGCAAACCTTTCTCAATGAACAGGTGCATGTCATAATCAGTAAGCAATTCCAACTTTTTAAGCAAGGCATCCCACGACAGACCTGGGCTGGTGTAATACCATGCCGGATCTAGTTTATACTGCTTGATACATGTCCGCCTAAATGTCTCAAATAGGTCGGCTAATAGTAGTACATCCATCTTCAAGTACAGATCGTGATAGTCACCCAGGTTTGTACAACCAAGTTTATTCCATACATTAATAGCGTACGAGTAATCGTCTTCGGATATTTCCGAGTCGGTCAGATTGCTGTAAAATTCTCTGATGGGGGGTAGTCTGGTCTCGGTGAACTTAGTCCAACTATCCATGTACTCATAGGGGTACACACCCTTCCTCATAAGCAGGGATCTAGTCTCGGCGTCTGTGTATCGATCGGTGATAGGGAAGGTATCGTTGGCTTTAATCAGGCTTGCTAGTGACGACAATAGAAATTGACACGAGTCAATGAACCTAAGTCCGTCTAAGCTGAAAGAGAGATATTTCTCCATGTTGTTGGGAATGCACGTTATATTACCATCGATTTTCGCGATGGCCTGCATGATCAAGTGTGAGTCGTACCCTCTTAAGTTGTGAAAGACAACGGGGATGTTTATTGTCTTATGGTTGATTCTAAGTTTAAGGTTACACGCGTTGTGAGCGGCGCCTCTATACTTACCGGTTATGTGACAGTGATCTCTCACCGAATCACCGTTCAGTGGTGAGTCACACACGTGACAGTTAATGCTACGGGAGTGAGCTAACCTGTCGGCTTGGGTCATACGCATGGGAGCGATTCTATACAACGCGTTCCTAATAATTTCTTCTTCCTCCTGCAAACACTTTAGAAACCTTTCAACCGCGTTAGGACCCCTGTATACTACGGGAGATTTCGTTTCACCGTCACAAAGGACGACTATGTATCCAAATCCACATGCTTCATGCTCTTGTGTTTTGAGTGTGGTTGGGGTACCCCCCAACAACCCCGCCTGTGGGAGTATCCCAACAACCTTAATAGGTTTGACCAAGGCCTCAAATTCGGCGTATATAATATAAGGCACGGACATTTGGTGCTTGTGGTTGTAGAATTTTAGGATATTGTCACCTTCCTCGGGCATGTCGACGCGTATAGCCGTCTGTCCCACACCTTGGCAATCCTCCTGGTGGGATTCTAATAAATCAGCTCGTATGAAGCCGTGTAGGCATCGCATACAAAAGTGTTTTTTCCCATTGTGTTTCGACTGGTCGTGCAACAACCGACTGAAATGTTTTATC
Source organism: Haliotis rubra (assembly GCF_003918875.1). NCBI lineage: Eukaryota > Metazoa > Mollusca > Gastropoda > Lepetellida > Haliotidae > Haliotis > Haliotis rubra. The sequence continues at coordinate 2,508,466 of NW_025767579.1, forward strand.
CACGTGTAGTGATACTTTTCACCTCGTTGGATCATGAATATATTGATAACACGTTTCCCCACCAACGGACTGAGCCTGTGTATTATTGTTGTGTTGCCTTCGTGTCCAAAGACATTTATAGCTAGATTATTCTGTTTTTCTACTTTAGTGATCTGAGATATGGTGGTTGGTTCATCTATACCATCCCAGTTGAGTCCATCGTCTTGGGGATGGCTAGAAAGCCTGTTCAAATTAGTGTCAGCTGGAAACAAGGCTGATCTGATAGCTAATCTCAAGCAATCGTTTCCTCTAGTCTTAACGTTTACTATGGCATGTTTTTTCTTATAGTATGGAGGCAAGTCTAGGTATGACCCGCCTCTGAACGGCACGTAGTTAGCTATGTCTAGATAGACAATATCGATTTTATCTACAGCCCACCCGGATCCCAAGTGTGTGTAGCGTTCTAGGTGTTCCTGTATCTGCTGAAAACTAGTATCGATCGATGCGTCTATAGTCTCTATCTGGGTCACGACCTCTTGTTTACCTCGGAAGTAAGGCTGAATGTACTCGGTGGTGGTTCCCCCCACATTCTAGTGGCTTAATATCTGCGACATCTGTGTTCCTATTAACATGCATGCGCCAGCCTCTTAAATACTTACCTACAGCTCGCTCAGTGCGTACGAACTGTATAGTAGTCATTGTGTACACACATAATAACTAATGTCTAATTGGATCGCCGTAAAGGTAAAAAAATGATAAAGCGTTATATATCAACTATTTTTAGATGGGCTGTTTCGATCCAGTACTCGCATTGTTGGATAAAGCATTCCTTGAAATTGATTATGTATTCCGATATACTTGTAAAACAATCTATCTGGTGTTGAGTCGTGATGGTCCTCCCACATACGAAGGGACGAGTATACTTAACACCATCTTTAATCCATACCATTTTCAATATTACCTGAAATCTGAAGCGTCTCCGTAAGTTCAGTTTATCTTTGAGTATGTTTTTTACCCGAGATTCGATGTCACTGGGATCAAGGTCCACAAACATAGCTATACGTAGGTGTGTAATAATCTCTAATTGGGGTCTATTTTGAGAAGCCATCTCCGTTCTGTTATGTATTCCTTTTTATTCTCGTAGATTAGACGATGCCTGACTACGTTCGCTCCGTGTGTGCTTTACATAAACAGTAGTGTCCTTTGACCCTATACCACACACAGAACACGCAGTAGTTAGGACTTCCCATGTGGAAACAACAGTACCCATGAGTACCGCATTCCTACCACACGTCTCGGTCTTCCCCATAAGTATATATTCACATCGATACATGTTTAGCATACTTATATGTGTATTAGTCTAATTGTTTCACAACCAACACAGTCGCCGCTATACCCAGCGCTGTGAAGGTCAGTTCACGGTCCATTTGTCCCTTGGATGGTGTGTAGTACTGAGCGAGTGTTGGCTTCTGTAGTGGCTCCAATCGTTTACCAGTTAATAAGAAGTATTCTCTCGCTGCGTCGTCAACATCGTGGAATGTTTGAACGGCATGGTTTTCACGCCTGAGTTGTTCGTTAATGTAATCGATCCTCTGGAGGCGTTGTTTAGCGTACTCGGCCTGTGCTGCCTGTAATTTCTCAATAGCGAGATCGTGCCGCTTTCTCTCTGCCTGTATTTCAGCCGCGTGTGACTCTCGTAGTTTCGAAAAGAGGAAATTACTCCCGGAAAATGCCAGGGCATTCACTAACGCACCACCGACCATCATAGCTATCGTGGCCATCCTATATTTATTTCATAATATCTTCAGGTATTATCCCTTGTTTTACTAGGATGTCTTTTGTGGCCATCGCCATACCAAGGTTCATTATTAGCATACCCATATCCTGCAGGTTGAAATCTAGCTTGATAGTCGGTTGTTTAAGCACCATTTTGGTCAACCGAGCGTATCCTACGGCTAGACTGGCGACCACGGTGGCGTGGTATGCGTCGTTGACGAACGTTTTCCCCTCAGACATTATGTATATGATATAAAAATATATATTTTATTGCATGATATGCGGGTTGACTTTTAATTCCGGGAGCTCCCTGGGATCCCTGTGAGGGAGACTCTCACTGCGTCGTGTATATAACCACGAGATAGCCACGGCAGCAGTTGGGCGCATACAACCAACAATAATCGAGGCGGGTGGGTCACCTTAATAATTTTATGTTGGTTACACCACCGTTTTACCGGCAGCTACTCTCTTAGGATTCTTCTGCCTGGTGACTGTAGGGGTTGGGGTTCCACCTCCAGTTGTTGGGGTGGGGTCTGCTCGAGGAGGTTCACCTCCAGTTGGGTTTCCCCAACGTGGGGTCTCCACCGTCTCCTCTGAAGGGGTCTGGGTCTGTGCAGCATCCATCTATACTATTATTATTATTTTTCCTCTCAAATTGACAATGCTTTGCCGTGATAATCGCCGCCGTCACCGGGCTAACAACATACCGTATTTGTGGTACAGCTCGCAGCTAATAGAGCTCAAGGCGTGTTCGATAAAAGGGTCTTTCTCGAGGTCTTCCCACAGGTAAAGTCGGCTCGGGGATGGGAAGGAAGTACGACGCAATACCAGTGTATATCTGGGTCATAGCCGATCCTATTGTCTTTGTCATTTCTGCACCTAGTCTAGCCTCGTATTTAGCGTACAGTTTATCGATTTCTTCGGCTGACATTTTATGAATTTTATCCGGAGTGTACTCCCCAAAGTAATGTTTGGCTTTGCCACCAACAGCCAACGCCACCAGTTTCTCTCGCTTATCATCATCCACCTGTGGTGATTGGGGTACCAACAGTTGTTCGAGCAATTCCTCACACTCCATCTTATAATATGATAAGTAAGTTTTAGTTTTAACAATATAATATCTGATATAATGAAACACAGAGAAATAAAGGTTAAGTTGAACACGACAAACACTTCAAATGCCATAGCTATAACTAAATGCTAAGTATTTATACTAAGCATTGCTAAGCTTTTGCTAAGCATTTACTAAGCATTGCTAAGCATTTGCTGCTTTTGCTAAGCTAAAACACCCTATAGGCCACGGGTTGGTCGGTCTTGAGCACGAAGCTTAAGCGTGTTTAGTTTCAGCGAGCTGTTTCTTCACCCGTTCCGCTCTAATTTGCTCATCACATCGTTCTCTCTCAAACACTCCTCGAACGAATCCCTGTCCTTGCAGTGAAATAAGGCCACCCATCGCGTCTGCTCCTGGAGGTCTTTCAACACCGAGTTGAACTTCTGCGTTAGCACCCAGACGCTGTGCTTTGCGCGTATCGGGCCGGAGAAGGCCAGAACGCGATAGCATGTCTCTCTTTTTGTTATCTCGCGATTAGCGCTGCAGTCGTCCAGTATGAACAGCGTCGACTCCCCTTTAAATTTCATATGGTAAGCTTTCAACCAGTCCTGTAGACGTGGCCCCGGATCGACTCTGTGTACGTCGGGTCCGTCATCACCAAGGAAGGTCTTTCCGTGTACGTTTTATTCATGCTCAGAGTAGAGCACATGATAACGATGTGGTCGAACACATCCCTGTAGTACCCTCAACATATCCAACACGAAAACGGTCTTCCCACAGCCAGTCTGCCCGCGACACTATGGCGCGGTGTGTGGGTCATGAAGTGAAGCAAATTAATAAATGGCCTGCAATAGAATCTCCCATTGTCTATATTAAGTTTGCGTCCATAATAACGCACAGATATAATTTCAACTTGCCAGCGGGTTGAGCCTTCTTGGTAATCTGGATAGTAATCCCCTCACTACCGTTGTCTATCACGGGCCCGCTACCGTGTAGTTTATCGGCCATCCGTGGATCGCATTTCCAACCCACAGCGTACTTGTTGGTTAAGTATTCACCGATTTGCACGGATGATAGGTCCAGGTCTTTGGCTATGTATGGATGTTTGCTCGGCAGCTTTTTTATCTCATCCCACTGCTGGTACGCCCTCATACCATGACTGAACAGCTGGTTGGGCACGCCCTCGATGGTCACTTCCACCTTTTCAATCTCGGGGTTGAAAAACTTCTCGCTGTCCCTCCGAACAGCTCGTGTAATCCTCCACGGGACGATCAGGATGCCTTTCATCGATCAGCGCCGCACGCTCAGGTTGATATTCCACACAGTGTCGCTCTTATCCCGCACGATGGATCTATGCCTCAACGCGATCGTATTAGGATGGCCACATTCCCGAAAGTACTGGTTTCGAACCTGCCTGGCTAGCTCCGGGTTAGTGACCATGTCGAACTCCAGAGAGATGTTGTCTATGGTATAACTAGCCTCATCACCGTTCGGCGTACGCACTACTTTGCTGTAGTCGTTAAACGTGAGCTCGTATTCAAGCCTATCACCCAGCGCGCCTGGTAAAACGGCGTGTTCGCGTGACCAATTTCGAAGTCGGCGCACGCAGAACCTGTTCCCGTACGCTTGAGTGATGGCCTTTTCACCGTCCGTGATCTTAGATAACTGGTCTGCCGTGAAGGCATACCCAATCTTGCGACCTGGTCGATTTGCTGATGCCCTGGTACACGTCATTGACGCGTTCTCCTCGCTTTTCCAGAGGTCCCTGTAGCAGTGAAACACGTCGCTGTCGTCGATACTCAGCACCTCGTTACCGGTGATCTTGATGGTGGTTTTTATGATGGCTCGACCTACGTTCCGCGACTAGCTCGGCGTTTGTCGTTGTCGGAGGTCAGCGTGAGGTTGAACGCCAGTCGAACAGTGCCTGGTACAATGAGGTCATTCGCCAAGGTTTGGAAATCTAACCAGCAGCGCTTTGATTCTGGTCTATCTTGTTGGGATTGTTGGTGATGGTCACCGACTGGACGACGGCTTTGACACCTAGGGGCTTCTCTCGATCTTCTGAAAGGATCTAGTTTTCTACCGTACATTGTTATATAAATGAAATATATAAGTTTTAATACTAAATAATGGCTAAAGGCGGTTATGAAGAAATACCTATGGAGGATATGTGGGATGATAATACCCAGGATGAAACCTCGTTCCCCTTTAAGTACTGAACTTGTACAGTCGGGCCGTCGATGATTATTACGACGCGAAAGTTGAAAATAAAGACAACATCAAGCCGCTGGGGAGGGACTATTCCAAGTTTATGGTCGATAAGAAGGGAACGGCTGCGATTGAAGGCTTACCCGCGGGCTGATATCATAAAAATGACGGAAGCCGTATGCTTTGTCAACACTCACCAGTCAGCCTGGTGGGAGTCAACCGTCTCCGGGGAACTAGGCTTCATAGATTACGGTGGAAGACGGTCTAAGCTTCGAAGGGTCGTCCAAGATCTGCAAGTAGCCAGGGCCAATACTGGGGATGCTAAAGAAACATCGGACAGTATCGAAAAATATTGGCTCACGTACCATGACAAACCCTTGCCTGACCTCGAATTTCCCCTGAGGGAACTGCGCGAGGCTTAGACGAAGCCTGAAAACATGTAATGCGGAGAACTTCGTTAACAACATGGGGAAACTGAACGAAGTCGATGAGCCGCATCGCCATGAAAATAAACTCACCGAAACTGAAGACGATGATATGAAACGCCGTATCGAGGAGAGAATAAAAAACTTGGAAGACGAGAGACGGACTCGGTTGGAATCTGCTTCCCTCGAACCGAGAAGCCCTCTCGATCGCAGAGATCAGTCGAAGCACGAGGAAACCATCGATCATCGAAGTTCTAAATGAAGACACCAGCTAGCCGACAGGATTCGGACCCTGTTCCGGGAGCAAGGGATCACCATCGCCAGCATTCTGACTGCATTGGGCTTCATCATATCAACCCTGGTGGTGTCACTGACAGGGGGTACCCCCACGTCTACACCAAGTGGCAGTACACCACCAAGTGGTAACTGGATAAAAAAAACTCGGGGAAGCCCTGGCTAAACTAGCTGGTAAGGCCGCCGAAGCCCTGCCTGGAATCCTGGGTAGCATCGTCTCGTGGTTGCTGAGCGCTCTGGCTAAAACTGCCACTTGGCTTAGTCAAAACCTGTGGGCAGCCATCGTCGCGATGGCATGGTCTGGTGTCGCGTGGCGGCTAAGGAATTTTTAACCAAATGAGCCCCAAAGCTACCCCACCAACCACCAGGGCTGTTTTACGATCGATGTGCTGCTGAACGTGTGGGGATGAGACCCCACAGGGGCTGTAGGTGTGTGTTGAACCCTAGGCTCCGGGGGTGGCGCTACTATACCCGTTTCACCGGTCGTGGGTGGTGGGACGTGGGGGACGTTGACATCGAGGTTGACACCCAACTTTTGACCCGCCGTGGCTATAACTATTTCGTTGTTGTAGCCCACCACTTTTTTACTCTCAGTTGCATATCACTCGAGCCATGTACAGTCCCACCGTCCGAACACGTAGTCGACTTTCGACCTGGCATATTCCAACACGTCTTGGTAGCGTTTGATGGCACTCGGGAGATCAACTGGAGCATTGATAGCATCCTCAACGTTGACAACGAACTGTTTCTGAGCGTCGTAAGCAGTCCCTTACCAAGGATATTGGAACGCGTTTGCGTCTGCGCACCCAACAGCGCCACACGTACGTTCGAATCGAGTCGTTTAACCTGATTACCCCAGCACGAGTAAACCCTTTCGATGTGTCCAGCATGAACTTTTCCAGCCATCTTCCCCTGCTCAAACCTCCAGACTCTGTAATCCCTTACTGTTATCGAAAGCCATGTAACGGTCATCCCACTCGTTTGTTGTGATATGATACGACTTGTATCCCCATTCTTTCAACTTCTCGCTGGCTTCCACGAGGGGCATATTTGTGAACGATGGGGATACCCAACCCGCGGGTTCGGTCCCAGCAAACGCCAATCCGTCTTCGTGGTTTAGTTCGAATTCGTTGCAAATACGTTCGTAGGCCCGTCTATCGCACTGGTTGTTTACTGCATTCCACGCCTTTTCCTGTGGGAGCGGGGCGCTGATCTCTTTGAGGATACGTCTGACCTGGTAGTACACGTGAAACGTGAACACAGACTGACTCAGTGGGCCACGCCGAAAGTGTCGGTCAATGCCACACCACACCCGCTGTAGCGCACCACACGGGCGAAGTTGAGTTGATTCTGCCAGAACTGCATCGGTTGTTGAACCAAGCGTGAACTACCTTAGCGTTAGTCACCGAAAACTTATACTGACCGAACACATCTATGAACTGGGTGCCGAAATACAACCCATCAGCGACCACGATCTTCATGTGGGGGAAATCTATTTTAGGGTAAAACACTCCAGGGGAGTACATTTTAAAACTATTATATAATGAGTTTATATACTCTAACATGTACATAACACTTCCAGGAATAACGAGCGGCGAGGCCGTTCAGCTGACGCACGCGATCGATAACACGTCGGGTCAACTCGAAGTCGCACTGTGCGATATCACCTACCCACCACGATGGACTAACATCAACGCTAGCAACAATAAACTGTTCGTAGGTGGCTTAGCAACAAGATAATTGACGGTTACTACAGTGCAGTGCTCTAAGCGACGAGGTCTTCAAAACCCTGAGAGCCGAACTCAAGATGAACGACTCAAACGGTACAGTGGTGTTAATCAACAACGGAAGAAACTCCTTGAGGCTCGGTCGACCACTGGCGAGGACACTCGGGTATACAGCCTGACGAGATAAAACCAACGACTACCGCCACAGGCACGCGAAGTTACCCGACCTAGTACCCGTGCTCGAGCTGTGCATTCATCTCAACCAGGTTAGCACAACGGACAACATTCAAGGGGGTCACCCTTCCACTATACTGAGAGCCGTATCGGTGAAAACGGAGAAATACAACGACGGCAGAACCGAAGTCGTTTTCACCGCTGCAGTATAAGAGGTTAACCCAGGGCAACATCCCTGAGCTGATAATATCGGTGTTAGATATAAATCATAATCTCGTGAATATAGGATACTCTCATGCAACGCTGCACATAAAATGACCAGCGCACAAGGTCCTGGAATGAAATTGAAAAATGCACCAATGTGGGGATCTCCGACCTCGGGACACACGCGGATTCGACGACCCGGAGTAGATGGTAAATTGAACGCCTTGCAACTGAAAACAGCATTTACAAACGCGTTGAAGTCCCTCCAATGGTACTAGCAATCTAAGTGATATAGTAGATACCTCAGGAGCGGTCGTCAACACTAAGTACACCCTTGTCAACACGGTGATGATAACTGGATGATATACCCATCGTTCGGGGCAAACTGTTCGACTTAGACGATGTTGAGAGCACTACCGTCGCCCGAAACAAGCCATATCGCTGAAGTCTTCACTGAAGATGACAAGTGGGTGTTATTACCCGATAAAGCCGACTGGTTTCTCAACATTAGGCTCGGCTCCCCTATGTGTTCACGGATAACAAAGACAACCACCTAAACAAAGTCGTGAAACAACGGAATCCTGCTCGTATTTACGTTCCGACTCAGAGACGTAGCGTAGTCATCAGCCCACTCGCCAGTATGGCAGCCCACATGCTATCGAGTAAAGCGGGCATGCAAAACGTGGTATTGCAGTTGGTGTCTGAATTCGAAGGTGGTCAGATTCCTGGAGAGTCTACGGCGAACTCAACACTGGTCATCCAAGTCTACCTAGGGGAACCATCGGCGGGATGATGTAGAGATCGTGAAGGGGGTCAAACTCCGGTGGGGAAAACAACAACAGTATAACGTGTGCAACGTTTACGTGCGGGTGGGTGTCGACTCCAAAACCAGTCTGCAGGGTGTCACCGTGGTCGTGGAAGACACTATATCACTAACCAAGATATTCCTACCCGACAACATACACTTCATGGGGGTGAAGTGCACCCCTGAACTATTATCAGAAAACCAGTTGGAAATTATATCGTAATAGTATTATAGCAATGTCTTGGCTTCACCCCAACACTACGCTTAACGATCTAGGGGACACGGAGGGATTCGATCAACCTGGTGAGGAAGACACCTTATACATCCTGCACTTCAAAGACAACGTGTATAGGCGGGTGCCGCTATCAGATTTTAATGAACCTGAATGGTTAATCAACTTAACCCTCACCGCACCTTATATCACCTTGAGACAAGATGGTACTGTCTCCAATATTAAGAACAACGGCATAATTATAGGAGCGTTCGTTCCGGGCCCCCAAGGCATAGCAGGGGTCGTTCCGCTCTCTACTGTATATATCGCACCAATACCAAACCACTCAGGCAACATGTTAACTTCCAGGGGGAAGGAGAAGACAGAGATCAAATTACTTGATCACCAAGAGGTCTTTAGAAATGTCGCGGAAAACTTCACATTCATCATAGACGATATCTCGGAGATACTGCCTCGTTTTCTGGGCATCGTCACATTATAGATGATATGTTGATCTGGTGGGAAAGACAGGGCTAGTAACCAACGTTGCCGTATTATTAAGGTATCGGAAATAAACCTGTACCAAGTCTTGAGGGGTTCGTCTCTTAAATGGGCGAGCTAAGACCCCCGCTTTTACAACGTCGCAGCTGATCTAAGTATTATCCGCTTTAAGTACATTAATCGAAGGTTAAATACAACCCAATTAAAATATATTATGGGGTTGAGCTATATCCCTGAACTAGTACCAGAATAGTATACCCGGATCGGCTATTAACTGAAGCCCAATTAAATTATCTTTAGTAATATATATTATAGGATGGGACTGTACCCAGGCATAGATGAAGTAGCGAAGACCCTGAAACCGTAGACGGGTTTCGCTTGAGACAGTTATGCGATGTAAAAGCGTCAATTAGAACAAGACCGCCCGATAAGCGGAAGAAGCACTTTATAAGAAGTACCATAGAGCTTTCAATGCCGCGGACGGACTGATACTACCCTTATGGCAGCCAGCATGGGCCTAGGGTGGCAGGTGTTGGGTTGTTAGCTACCATCGTGGCCGCACCTATAGTGATGGGGCTCGAAATAACAGCTGGGGTGACAGGGGTGTTGGGGTTGGGGCTTAAGCTTGTATCCCGCAGACTGCATCGTAAAGCATTGAAACACGACGAAATCAGGGTTCTGGCCGAAGCAAAGCTGAACACGGTGAGTGAGCGTATTTCCACGGCACTCACTGACAGTAAGATCTCGGAGGAGGAGTTTCGTTCAATCCTCTCTGAACTCACAAAATATGACAAAATGAAACAAGAGATTCGATCCAAGTCTCGTAAGTCTGCTGCTATCAGTGAGGACGAGAAAAAAAAGTACATAGAACAAGGGGTGAAAAAAAGCCCAGCAAGCTTTTATTACAAACACCAAAGAGATCCTAGGCGATTCACATTAAACTGTTTCCTCGAGGTCAACGTGACATAGCGACACGTGGACATATATAAAATGAACTACTTAATGGATGGGCCAGGCAGAGGGTTTGTAAAAGAAGAATTATTAATCGTACCGTATGACACAATGCTACCTCCCGTCAACACGACATAGAGGCAAGATACCCTGTGGAGTTCGTATCCCACTATAGTAGAGGTAATGGTAGCAAGAGATAAGGGTCCCCGACTAAAGTTTTATTTATGAAATAAAGCTCTGTAGAGGGGTAGTAGATAGTAATAGTAAGGGTCCGACTAAAGCTTTATCTATTAAATGAAGCTTTAGATTACCCTGATCCAGGACTCTCTCATTCCCTATACTACTGCCCCCCTACGTTAAGACGAACGTTACCAGAAAACCCCCAAATGATAACAGTTTGATGACGGTTTACGTACGGATTAAATATCTTCTCTGAATTATGTTAATTACATCTGTCATTAACGTAAACCATATGGGGCTATATGAACGTCGCATTTCTACTACCAACGTAAGTTTAGATCAGTACATCCAGATGAAGCTGAGTAATCAAGCGACATTCCACGATTGCATTGTGGGAATGTAAACACTGCGAACGTTACCGTGTCGCTGAAAACTTGTGAGTCGAATTGACACATTTTAACCGTCGTAAAACATAAACGTAATGTTTCCACCAGTGATGTTAGCTGCGTGAAGCAACTGCAAACCAAGAAACGGATGCAACGGAGTAGTTTTCTGTAGGAGGCCGTACGAGGCGATGACAACTGACATGCATCGTGACGTCGCTTACTGTGTGACGTAATGTAAAATGGTTCGATCACGAGGGGGCACACTAGAATGGCGCAGTGACGGGCTAACATCATTCAATTGTTACGTCATCAAAAAACTATACCTTTATTTAGGAAATAAAGTTCGCTCTACCCCAATGTGTTTTGTAATAAAGTATAGTTTTGCCCTGAACTATTATAATTAAAGCACGAGGACGGTAGTCCGAAAATGCAAGCCGTGAACTTGCTAAGTTTAGTCGCCGCTAACTTTATTCACGGAAATAATTGTTGATAACCACCTTATTGCTTTGTACATTCGCTTTGTTATTGCTGTAGAAACATGGTGTTATTACTGTACATGGTGTTATTGTTGCACATGGTGTTATTGTTGTACATGGTGTTATTGTTGTACATGGTGTTATTGCGTTATTATTGTACATGGTGTTATTGTTGTACATGGTGTTATTGCTGTACATGGTGTTATTGCTGTACATGGTGTTATTGTTGTTACATGGTGTTATTGTTGTACATGGTGTTATTGTTGCACATGGTGTTATTGTTATTGTACATGGTATTTACATGGTGTTATTGTTGTACATGTTGTTATTATTGTACATGGTGTTATTGCTGTACATGGTGTTATGGTGTTATTGCTGTACATGGTGTTATTGCTGTACACATTGTTATTGCTGTACATGGTGTTATTGCTGTACATGGTGTTATTGCTGCACATGGTGTTATTGTTGTACATGGTGTTATTGTTGTATGGTGTTATGGTGTACATGGTGTATTGCTGCACATATTGGTATTGTTATTGTTGTACATGGTGTTATTGCTGTACATGGTGTTATTGTTGTACATGGTGTTATTGTTGTACATGGTGTTATTGTTGTACATGGTGTTATTGCTGTACATGGTGTTATTGCTGTACATGGTGTTATTGCACATGGTGTGTACATGGTGTTATTGCTGTACATGGTGTTATTGTTGTACATGGTGTTATTGCTGCACATGGTGTTATTGCTGTACATGGTGTTATTGTTGTACATGGTGTTATTGTTGTACATGGTGTTATTGTTGTACATGGTGTTATTGTTGTACATGGTGTTATTATTGTACATGGTGTTATTGCCGTACATGGTGTTATTGTTGTACATGGTATTATTGCTGTACATTGTGTTATTGCTGTACATGGTGTTATTGCTGTACATGGTGTTATTGTTGTACATGGTGTTATTGCTGTACATGGTGTTATTGCCGTATTGCAATGGTGTTATTGCTGCACATGGTGTTATTGTTGTACATGGTGTTATTGTTGTACATGGTGTTATTGTTGTACATGGTGTTATTGTTGTACATGGTGTTATTGTTGTACATGGTGTTATTGCTGTACATGGTGTTATTGCTGTACATGGTGTTATTGCTGTACATGGTGTTATTGCTGTACATGGTGTTATTACTGTACATTATGTTATTGTTGCACATGGTGTTATGGTGCTATTATTGTGTGTTATGGTGTTATTGCTGCACATGGTGTTATTGCTGTACATGGTGTTATTGTTGTACATGGTGTTATTATTGTACATGGTGTTATTGTTGTACATGGTGTTATTGCTGTACATGGTGTTATTGTTGTACATGGTGTTATTGCTGTACATGGTGTTATTGCTGTACATGGTGTTATTGCTGTACATGGTGTTATTGCTGTACATGGTGTTATTGCTGTACATGGTGTTATTGTTGTACATGGTGTTATTGTTGTACATGGTGTTATTGTTGTACATGGTGTTATTGCTGTACATGGTGTTATTGCTGTACATGGTGTTATTGTTGTACATGGTGTTATTGCTGTACATGGTGTTATTGCTGTACATGGTGTTATTGTTGTACATGGTGTTATTGTTGTACACGGTGTTATTGTTGTACATGGTGTTATTGCTGTACATGGTGTTATTGTTGTACATGGTGTTATTGCTGTACATTGTGTTATTGTTGTACATGGTGTTATTGCTGTACATGGTGTTATTGTTGTACATGGTGTTATTGTTGTACATGGTGTTATTGCTGTACATGGTGTTATTGTTGTACATGGTGTTATTGCTGTACATGGTGTTATTGTTGTACATGGTGTTATTGTTGTACATGGTGTTATTGCTGTACACATGTTATTATTGCTATTGTACATGGTGTTATTATTGTACATTGTGGTGTTATTACATACATGGTGTTATTGTTGTACATGGTGTTATTGTTGTACATGGTGTTATTGTTGTACATGGTGTTATTGTTGTACATGGTGTTATTGCTGTACATGGTGCTATTGTTGTACATGGTGTTATTGTTGTACATGGTGTTATTGTTGTACATGGTGTTATTGTTGTACATGGTGTTATTGCTGTACATGGTGTTATTGTTGCACATGGTGTTATTGTTGTACATGGTGTTATTGCTGTACATGGTGTTATTGTTGTACATGGTGTTATTGTTATACATGGTGTTATTGTACATGGTGTTATTGTTGTACATGGTGTTATTGCTGTACATGGTGTTATTGTTGTACATGGTGTTATTATTGTACATGGTGTACATGGTGTTATTGTTGTACATGGTGTTATTGCTTGTACATGGTGTTATTGTTGTACATGGTGTTATTGTTGTACATGGTGTTATTGTTGTACATGGTGTTATTGTTGTACATGGTGTTATTGCTTGTACATGGTGTTATTGTTGTTGTACATGGTGTTATTGTTGTACATGGTTATTGTGTTATTATTGTACATGGTGTTATTGTTGTACATGGTGTTATTGCTGTACATGGTGTTATTGCTGTACATGGTGTTATTGTTGTACATGGTGTTATTATTGTACATGGTGTTATTGTTGTACATGGTGTTATTGTTGTACATGGTGTTATTGTTGTACATGGTGTTATTGCTGTACATGGTGTTATTGTTGTACATGGTGTTATTGTACATGGTGTTATTGTCTGCACATGGTGTTATTGTTGTACATGGTGTTATTGTTGTACATGGTGTTATTATTGTACATGGTGTTATTGCTGTACATGGTGTTATTGTTGTACATGGTGTTATTGCTGTACATTGTGTTATTGCTGTACATGGTGTTATTGCTGTACATGTTGTTAATGTTGTACACGGTGTTATTGCCGTCAATAGTGTTATTACTGTACATGGTGTTATTGCTCTACATGGTGTTATTGTTGTACATGGTGTTATTGCTGTACATGGTGTTATTGCTGTACATGGTGTTATTGTTGTACATGGTGTTATTGCTGTACATGGTGTTATTGTTGTACATGGTGTTATTGCTGTACATGGTGTTATTGTTGTACATGGTGTTATTGTTGCACATGGTGTTATTGCTGTACATGGTGTTATTGTTGTACATGGTGTTATTGCTGTACATGGTGTTATTGTTGTACATGGTGTTATTGTTGTACATGGTGTTATTGTTGTACATGGTGTTATTATTTGTACATGGTGTTATTGTTGTACATGGTGTTATTGGTGTACATGGTGTTATTGTTGTACATGGTGTTATTGTTGTACATGGTGTTATTGCTGTACATGGTGTTATTGTTGTACATGGTGTTATTGTTGTACATGGTGTTATTGTTGTACATGGTGTTATTGTTGTACATGGTGTTATTATTGCACATGGTGTTATTGTTGTACATGGTGTTATTGCTGTACATGGTGTTATTGTTGTACATGGTGTTATTGTACATGGCGTTATTATTGTACGTGGTGTTATTGCCGTACATGGTGTTATTGTTGTACATGGTATTATTGCTGTAGATTGTGTTATTGCTGTACATGGTGTTATTGCTGTACATGGTGTTATTGCATGTTGTTGTACATGTTGTTATTGTTGTATATGATGGTTGTTGCTTACATGGTGTTATTGTTACATGGTGTTATTGTTGTACATGGTGTTATTGCTGTTGTACATGGTGTTATTGTTGTACATGGTGTTATTGTTGTACATGGTGTTATTGTTGTACATGGTGTTATTGCTGTACATGGTGTTATTGCTGTACATGGTGTTATTGCTGTACATGGTGTTATTGTTGTACATGGTGTTATTGTTGTACATGGTGTTATTGCTGTACATGGTGTTATTGTTGTACATGGTGGTATTATTGCTGCACATTGTTATTGCTGTACATGGTGTTATTGCTGTACATGGTGTTATTGCTGCACATGGTGTTATTGTTGTACATGGTGTTATTGCTGTACATGGTGTTATTGCTGTACATGGTGTTATTGCTGTACATGGTGTTATTGCTGTACATGGTGTTATTGTTGTACATGGTGTTATTGTTGTACATGGTGTTATTGTTGTACATGGTGTTATTG